>NC_135235.1:609561968-610234825 GCF_051348905.1 Ranitomeya variabilis
ACAGGAACGGAACATCATGGGGATCGCCCCTGGTAGCATTCCTGACTATAAGGGTACCGTTACACAAAACGATTTACAAACGATCACGACCAGCGATGCGACCTGGCCGTGATCGTTGGTAAGCCATTGTGTGGTCGCTGGAGAGCTGTCACACAGACAGCTCTCCAGCGACCAACGATGCCGAGGTCCCCGGGTAACCAGGGTAAACATCGGGTTACTAAGTGCAGGGCCGCGCTTAGTAACCCGATGTTTAAACGGGTTACCATCGTAAATGTAAAAAAAACAAAAAAAAACCAGTACATACTCACATTCCGGTGTCCGTCAGGTCCCTCGCCGTCTGTTTCCCGCAGTGCCGGCCGGCGGCCGTAAAGTGAAAGCAGAGCTCAGCGGTGACGTCACCGCTGTGCTCTGCTTTCACTTTACGGTTATATTGTATTGTATTATTGTTGTTAACTCATTTGAGAAATACCATTTGAATAATAAAATTATATATATTTTTAAAATAAAATGCGTATTGGGATCTATATACTCCGTTCTGTCGTTTCATATATATTGGGGAGTATCCTATACTGTCCCAGAAGTGTGGGCATAAATATTGGGAGAGATTTAACTTTTTTCTCTTGGCCACAAGCTTATGATAATAATTTCTGTGAGTTTTGTGTTGAGGTTAATGACTTGCCAGTAAGGCCAAATAATTAATCCCAGACAGAAAATCTCCTCCCCCACTTAGGCGTAGTTCAGACACAGCGTTTTTGAAGTGTTTTTCAACTTTAACATTGCTTTCAGCCACTACAAATGCATTCACTGGGAAATGTCATTGAAACATTTAACACCCCTAGCTGGCCATGTGGTGTGTGACACATAAGCAGACCCATCTTGTTTCGTTTATGAAGGAGGGACTCTTAAAGTTACAGAGCCTATTTTTACTGGTGCATTAGGCGGCATAAATCTTCTTAAAGGGACATTATTAAACTGTGGGTCTCCTAAGCTGCTGTAGCCTAGGGTGTGAGTGGATGGGCTGCCAAGAATTACGATGCACCACAATACCCCTTTTATAAGATTATTCCCATAGTCCTATGTTTAGCAGCGGCTAAAGTCACTCCAACATTATATCAAAGCATATTCTAATATGGTAGGTGCCACAAAAGAAACGAAGAGAAAATATGAATAAAAACAATATATTTATTTGTGAAATTTTTTTTAAATAATTATTTTATAAAACAATTATTAAGACAGAAAATAGGGGAACGGAAACCTCCAAATACCAGGGGAGACTTGTAAAGCACAATACCAGACAATGCAGTAAGCTAAAGTAATACAGACCTTAATGTCATTAATGCTTATAGCTCAAGAATGTATGCCCAGTAGTGTACAGCGCACCGAACTATATATATGTGAAGTATTATATAAAGATGCTGTATTTACCACATATAGCAATACAGAGGCAGATATACCCAGAAGTGCAGCGTTACTTGCTAAAAAATACCTAGGAAGTGATAAGAACACTATGCTGCCTTGCTAAGTGGGAGAATATAGAGCACAAAAGGGAGTAAATTACCTGCAAGTTCAGTTGAAGGATGTTCCGGATCTGTGCGCTATGGTCAGGGCCGGCGTTAGGGCCAGGCAGACTAGGCAGCTGCCTGGGGCCCCCACTCCCATGGGGGCCCCCAGCATCTACAGCAGAAGCTTCACTGAAAAGAGCATTATCAGTGAAGCTTCCGATGTAAAGACTGGTTAAGGACCTGTAGTGACATCACGATCAGGTGACCTGCCATGTAACCATGATGTCACCACAGGCCATGTACTACTCTGGGACTGTCTGGACTCTGGATGTTACTGGCACAGTGGCAGGGAAGAAAGAGCGTGCAGTGAAGCACAGGAGCAGCGGCAACTGAACCTCCCCCAGAGTGATAGAAGAGCTCATTGGCCAGTGCTCCTGTCCTCCTGCAGGGAGCCTCTGAGGGGAGAGACGTAGAAACGCCAGCTACGAACCTGAGCTGTGAGGTAAGTAGTGCTGCACTGTGTGTGCTGCTCCTGGTGGAAATGGCTCCTGTCCTGATGTCAGCTCCTCCTGCTCTTGTTGTCGGCAGTCCCAGCAGAGCAGAGGGCAGGGAGGTGTCTGCTGGGACTGTGCTGCTGGGAGCAGGAGGAGCTGCATCAGATAGTGTGGAGCATCTTATTCCCTCCAGCATGAAGCAGTGTGTGTGTGTGTGTGTATCTGAGGTGTGTGCAGTGTGTATAGTGTGTGTTATGTGTACTATGTGTACTGTGTGCTGTCTGTGAGATATGTGTATGTGTTTATGTGAATCACATGTATCAAATTTGTTGTGCAGCATGTGTGTGCCATTTATGCATGTGTGTATAAATGCGTGCTGTGTGTGTGAATATATAAGTGCGTGCCGTGTATGTGTGTATAAATGTGTGCCATGCATGTGTGTGTATAAGTGCGTGCCATGTGTGTGTATGAATAAGTGTGTGCCATGTATGTGTGTGCGTGTGTGCCATGTGTGTGTATGAATAAGTGTGTGCCGTGTGTGTATATAAGTGTGTGACATGTATATGTGTATATAAGTGCATGCCATGTATGTGTGTGTGTGTATAAGTGTGTGCATATATGTATGTCTGTGTGTGTATAAATGTGTGCCATGTATGTGTGTATAAGTGCGTGCCATGTATGTGTTTGTGTGTGCATAAGTACATGCCATGTGTGTGTATGTATGAATAAGTGTGTGCCATGTATGTGTGTGTATATAAGTGCATGCCATGTATGTGTATAAGTGAGTGCCATGTATGTGTGTGTATAACTGCGTGCCGTGTGTGTGTATGTGTATATAAGGCCTCTTTCACACGTCCAGATAATTCCGGTACCGGAGAAATCGGTACCGGAGTTATCCGTGTCCGTGTGCTCACGTGGCACATCAGTGTGGCACACGTGCGGCATCCGTGTGCCGCCTGTGTGCCGCCTGAGCACCACATGGACCGTGCAGGAGAGACAGCGCTACACTAAGCGCTGTCCCTCCTGTGTGGTGCTGAAGGCGGCATTCATTTCTTCTCCCCCGCAGGAGAGAAGAGATGAATGATCAATTTTTTGTTTTTTTTTGTTAACAATAAAGTTGCTGGGACCTCCTGCCTCACATCCCCAGTGCGCCGCCCGGCCCCTTGCAGAAGAAATACTCACCTGGCTCCCGCGATGTCTCCTCTCTCCCCTCAGCGCTGGCCCCTTCTCCTGTGTGAGCGGTCACGTGGGACCACTCATTACAGTGAGGAATATGCGCATATTCCTCACTGTAATGAGCGGTCCCACGTGACCGCTCACACAGGACAGGCTACCGGCGCTGAGAGGAGAGAGGAGTCATCGCGGGAGCCGGGTGAGTATTTCTTCTGCAAGGGGCCGGGCGGCGCACTGGGGATGTGTTATGACCTGGTGGTTAAGGAGCAACACTGATATGACCTGGTGGTTAAAGAGCAACATGGGACAAGCTCTGAGGAGGTGGTAACTTTACTGACCGCAATTCCTAATCCTAACACCAACACTAGAAATAGCCGTGGGACGTTCCTGTCACTCCCTAGACGCCTCGTCACAGCCTGAGAACTAACTACCCCTAAAGATGGAAACAGAAAACTATCTTGCCTCAGAGAAATTCCCAAAAGGAAAGATAGCCCCCCACAAATATTGACTGTGAGTGGAGAGGGAAATGACATACACAGAAATGAAAACAGATTTTAGCAAAGGAGGCCAATTCTAATCTAGATAGACAGAAATAGGAAAGGATACTGTGCGGTCAGTATTAAAAACTAAAAATCCACACAGAGTTTACAAAAAGGATCTCCACACCGACTCAAGGTGTGGAGGGGCAAATCTGCTTCCCCAGAGCTTCCAGCTAGCCTGAATATATCATAATGACAAGCTGGATAAAAAGAAACATAACATGAGCTGAGCAATAAAGTCCAAAGCAAATGGACAACAAAAGAACTAGCAAGAACTTATCTTTTGCTGAAATGGACAGGCCAACAGAGAAATCCAAGGAAAGATCTGAATCCAACCCTAAAACATTGACAGCTGGCATGAACTGAAGACCAGAGCCAAGTTAAATAGCAAGGCCAGGAGAGACGATAAGTGAAAGCAGCTGCTACAGCAAAACTCAAGGAGCAGCAGTTCCACTCGAAACCACCAGAGGGAGCCAAGGGCAGAACTCACAAAAGTACCATTCACAACCACAGGAGGGAGCCCAAGAACGGAATTCACAACAGTACCCCCCCCCCTTGAGGAGGGGTCACCGAACCCTCACCAGAGCCCCCAGGCCGATCAGGACGAGCCAAGTGAAAAGCACGAACCAAATCGGCAGCATGGACATCGGAGGCAACAACCCAAGAATTATCCTCCTGGCCATAACCCTTCCACTTAACCAGATACTGAAGCTTCCGCCTCGAAAAACGAGAATCCAAAATCTTCTCCACCACATACTCCAACTCCCCCTCAACCAACACCGGAGCAGGAGGATCAACGGAGGGAACCATAGGCGCCACAAATCTCCGCAACAAAGATCTATGGAACACATTATGAATGGAAAAAGAAGCTGGAAGGGCCAAACGAAAAGACACCGGATTGATAATTTCAGAAATCTTATAAGGACCAATAAAGCGAGGCTTGAACTTAGGGGAAGAAACCTTCATAGGAACATGACGAGAAGACAACGAGACCAAATCCCCAACACGAAGCCGGGGACCAACACACCGACGACGGTTAGCAAAACGTTGAGCCTTTTCCTGAGACAACGTTAAATTGTCCACCACATGAGTCCAAATCTGCTGTAACCTGTCCACCACAGAATCCACACCAGGACAGACAGAAGGCTCAACCTGCCCCGAAGAAAAACGAGGATGAAAACCAAAGTTACAAAAGAAAGGCGAAACCAAGGTAGCCGAACTAGCCCGATTATTAAGGGCAAACTCGGCCAACAGCAAGAAGGTCACCCAATCATCCTGATCAGCAGACACAAAGCATCTCAAATAGGTTCCCAAGGTCTGATTGGTTCGCTCCGTTTGGCCATTTGTCTGAGGATGAAATGCTGAAGAAAAAAACAAATCAATGCCCATTCTAGCACAAAAGGACCGCCAAAACCTAGAAACAAACTGGGAACCTCTGTCAGACACAATATTCTCCGGAATGCCATGCAAATGAACCACATGCTGAAAAAATAATGGAACCAAATCAGAGGAGGAAGGCAACTTAGGCAAAGGTACCAAATGGACCATCTTAGAAAACCGATCACAAACCACCCAGATGACAGACATCTTCTGAGAAACAGGAAGATCAGAAATAAAATCCATGGAAATATGCGTCCAGGGCCTCTCAGGGATAGGCAAAGGCAAAAGCAACCCACTGGCACAGGAACAGCAAGGCTTGGCCCGGGCACAAGTCCCACAGGACTGCACAAAAGAACGCACATCCCGCGACAAGGAAGGCCACCAAAAGGACCTAGCAACCAAATCTCTGGTACCAAAAATCCCAGGATGACCAGCCAATACTGAACAATGAACCTCAGAAATTACCTTGCTAGTCCATCTATCAGGAACAAACAGTTTCCCCACTGGACAGCGGTCAGGTTTATCAGCCTGAAACTCCCGAAGCACCCGCCGCAAATCAGGGGAGATGGCAGAAAGAATCACCCCCTCCTTGAGAATACCAGCCGGCTCAAGGACTCCCGGAGAATCAGGCAAAAAACTCCTAGAAAGGGCATCAGTAGTGTTGAGCATTCCGATACCGCAAGTATCGGGTATCGGCCGATACTTGCGGGTATCGGAATTCCGATACTGAGATCTGATACTTTTGTGGTATCGGTATCGAAACAACATTAATGTAAAATTAAGAATTAAAATAAAAAATATTGCTATACTCACCTCTCCGACGCAGCCTGGACCTCACCGAGGGAACCGGGAGCGTTCTTTGCTTAAAATGCGCGCTTTTACTTCCTTCCGTGACGTCACGGCTTGTGATTGGTCGCGTGCCGCCCATGTGGCCGCGACGCGACCAATCACAGCAAGCCGTGACGTAATTTTCAGGTCCTCAATGCCTAATTCTAGGCATTCAGGAATTTAAAATTACGTTCCGGCTTGTGATTGGTCGCGTCGCGGTCACATGGGCGACGCGACCAATCACAAGCCGTGACGTCACGGGAGGCAGGAGACGCGCGCATTTTTAAAATTACGTCATGGCTTGTGATTGGTCGCGTGCCGCCCATGTGACCGCGACGCGACCAATCACAGCAAGCCGTGACGTAATTTCAGGTCCTCAATGCAGAAATAGGCATCAGGACCTGAAATTACGTCACGGCTTGCTGTGATTGGTCGCGTCGCGGTCACATGGGCGGCACGCAACCAATCACAAGCCGTGACGTAATTTTAAAAATGCGCGCGTCTCCTGCCTCCCGTGACGTCACGGCTTGTGATTGGTCGTGTCGCCCATGTGACCGCGACGCGACCAATCACAAGCCGGAACGTAATTTTAAATTCCTGAATGCCTAGAATTAGGCATTGAGGACCTGAAAATTACGTCACGGCTTGCTGTGATTGGTCGCGTCGCGGCCACATGGGCGGCACGCGACCAATCACAAGCCGTGACGTCACGGAAGGAAGTAAAAGCGCGCATTTTAAGCAAAGAACGCTCCCGGTTCCCTCGGTGAGGTTCAGGCTGCGTCGGAGAGGTGAGTATAGCAATATTTTTTATTTTAATTCTTTATTTTACACATTAATATGGATCCCAGGGCCTGAAGGAGAGTTTCCTCTCCTTCAGACCCTGGGAACCATCAGGGATACCGTCCGATACTTGAGTCCCATTGACTTGTATTGGTATCGGGTATCGGTATCGGATTAGATCCGATACTTTGCCGGTATCGGCCGATACTTTCCGATACCGATACTTTCAAGTATCGGACGGTATCGCTCAACACTAGGCATCAGCCTTCACATTCTTAGATCCCGGAAGATACGAGACCACAAAATCAAAACGGGAGAAAAACAGAGACCATCGAGCTTGTCTAGGATTCAACCGCTTGGCAGACTCGAGGTAAATCAGATTCTTATGATCGGTCAAGACCACAACGCGATGCCTGGCTCCCTCAAGCCAATGACGCCACTCCTCAAATGCCCACTTCATAGCCAACAATTCCCGATTGCCGACATCATAATTACGCTCAGCAGGCGAAAACTTTCTGGAGAAGAAAGCACACGGTTTCATCAAAGAGCCATCAGAACTTCTCTGAGACAAAACAGCCCCTGCCCCAATCTCAGAAGCGTCAACCTCAACCTGAAAAGGGAGAGAAACATCTGGCTGACACAACACAGGGGCAGAAGTAAAACGACGTTTAAGCTCCTGAAAGGCCTCAACAGCCGCAGAGGACCAATTCATCACATCAGCGCCTTTCTTCGTCAAATCGGTCAGAGGCTTAACCAAAGGTTCTTCACAGATGTGGGTTGAGTCCAATCATGAATGGCCTGGACTTCAACAGGGTCCATTTCAATAGCCGAGGGAGAAAAAATGAAACCCAAAAAAGAAACCTTCTGAACTCCAAAGAGGCATTTAGACCCCTTCACAAACAACGCATTAGCATGAAGGACCTGAAATACCATCCTGACCTGCTTCACATGAGACTCCCAATCATCGGAAAAAAACAAAATATCATCCAAATATACAATCATGAATTTATCCAGATAATTCCGGAAAATATCATGCATAAAGGACTGAAACACAGATGGATCATTGGAGAGCCCGAATGGTATCACAAGGTATTCAAAATGGCCTTCGGGCGTATTAAATGCTGTTTTCCATTCATCACCCTGTTTAATACGAACAAGATTATACGCCCCTCGAAGGTCGATCTTGGTAAACCAACTAGCCCCCTTAATCCGAGCAAACAAATCAGAAAGCAAAGGTAAAGGGTACTGGAATTTGACCGTGATCTTATTGAGAAGGTGATAATCTATACAGGGCCTCAAGGAGCCATCCTTCTTGGCAACAAAAAAGAACCCCGCTCCCAACGGTGACGAAGACGGGCGAATATGCCCCTTCTCCAAAGACTCCTTTACATAACTCCGCATAGCGGCATGCTCTGGCACAGACAGATTGAAAAGTCGGCCCTTAGGGAACTCACAGCCAGGAATCAAGTTAATAGCACAATCACAGTCCCTATGAGGAGGTAGGGAACTGGACTTGGGCTCATCAAATATATCCTGGAAATCCGACAAAAACTCAGGAACTTCAGAAGAAGGGGAAGATGAAATTGACATCAAAGGAATATCACTATGTATCCCTTGACAACCCCAACTAGTCACAGACATAGATTTCCAATCCAGCACTGGATTATGTACCTGTTACCATGGAAAACCCAGCACAACAACATCATGCAAATTATGCAACACCAAAAAGCGAATATTTTCCTGATGTGCTGGAGCCATGTACATGGTCAACTGAGTCCAGTACTGAGGTTTATTCTTGGCCAATGGCGTAGCATCAATCCCCCTTAAGGGAATAGGGCTATGCAAAGGCTCCAAGGAAAAACCACAGCGTTTGGCAAGTTCTAAGTCCATTATGTTCAGGGCAGCGCCAGAATCCACAAATGCCATAAAAGAAAAGGACGACAATGAGCAAATCAGGGTAATAGACAAGAGAAATTTAGGCTGTACAGTACTAATGGTAACAGACCTGGCGACCCTCCTAGTACGCTTTGGACAATCAGAAATAGCATGAGTAGAGTCACCACAGTAAAAACACAGCCCATTCTGATGTCTGAATTCCTGCCGTTCAGCTCTAGTCAAAATCCTATCACATTGCATAGGCTCAGGACTCAGCCCAGAAGACACCGCCATATGGTGCACCACCTTGCGCTCGCGCAGGCGCCGATCAATCTGAATGGCCAAAGACATTGATTCGTTCAAACCAGCAGGCGAGGGGAACCCAACCATAACATCTTTAAGGGCTTCAGAAAGACCCTTTCTGAAAATTACTGCCAGGGCATACTCATTCCATTTTGTGAGCACAGACCACTTTCTAAATTTCTGGCAGTATACTTCTGCTGCTTCCTGACCCTGACACAGAGCCAGCAAGGTTTTTTCTGCCTGATCCACAGAATTAGGTTCATCATACAGCAATCCGAGCGCTTGAAAAAATGCGTCTACATTGAGCAATGCAGGATTCCCTGGCTCAAGGGAGAATGCCCAGTCCTGCGCGTCGCCACGCAGCAGAGAAATGACAATCTTCACCTGCTGAATGGAGTCACCAGAGGAACGGGGTCTCAAAGCAAAAAACAATCTGCAGTTATTTTTAAAGTTCAAAAATTTAGATCTATCCCCAGAAAACAAATCAGGAATAGGAATTCTAGGCTCTAAAACCGGAGTCTGGACAACATAATCTTGGATACTCTGTACCCTTGCAGCGAGTTGATCCACACGCAAGGACAGACCCTGAACCTCCATATCAGCACCAGAATCCTGAACCACCCAGAGACTAAGGGGGAAAAAAAGACAAAACAGGCTGCAAAGAAAAAAAAAATGGCTCAGAACTTTATTTTCCCTCTTTTGAGATGCATTCAACACATTGTGGCCAGCTGTACTGTTATGACCTGGTGGTTAAGGAGCAACACTGATATGACCTGGTGGTTGAAGAGCAACATGGGACAAGCTCTGAGGAGGTGGTAACTTTACTGACCGCAATTCCTAATCCTAACACCAACACTAGAAATAGCCGTGGGACGTTCCTGTCATTCCCTAGACGCCTCGTCACAGCCTGAGAACTAACTACCCCTAAAGATGGAAACAGAAAACTATCTTGCCTCAGAGAAATTCCCAAAAGGAAAGATAGCACCCCGCAAATATTGACTGTGAGTGGAGAGGGAAATGACATACACAGAAATGAAAACAGATTTTAGCAAAGGAGGCCAATTCTAATCTAGATAGACAGAAATAGACAAGGATACTGTGCGGTCAGTATTAAAAACTAAAAATCCACGCAGAGTTTACAAAAATGATCTCCACACCGACTCACGGTGTGGAGGGGCAAATCTGCTTCCCCAGAGCTTCCAGCTAGCCTGAATATATCATAATGACAAGCTGGACAAAAAGAAACATAACATGAGCTGAGCAATAAAGTCCAAAGCAAATGGACAACAAAAGAACTAGCAAGAACTTATCTTTTGCTGAAATGGACAGGCCATCAGAGAAATCCAAGGAGAGATCTGAATCCAACCCTAAAACATTGACAGCTGACATGAACTGAAGACCAGAGCCAAGTTAAATAGCAAGGCCAGGAGAGACGATAAGTGAAAGCAGCTGCTACAGCAAAACTCAAGGAGCAGCAGTTCCACTCGAAACCACCAGAGGGAGCCCAAGGGCAGAACTCACAAAAGTACCATTCACAACCACAGGAGGGAGCCCAAGAACGGAATTCACAACAGGATGTGAGGCGGGAGGTCACCTGCAAACTTTATTTTTAACAAAAAAGAACAAAAACTTGATCTTTCATCTCTTTTCTCCTGCAGGGGAGAAGAGATGAATGCCGCTTTCAGCACCACACAGGAGGGACTGCGCTTACTGTAGCGCTGTCTCTCCTGCGGGCGGTACGTGCACACGGAGGAGAGTGCACACTGTTCTCCGTGTGCACGTGTGCAGGACGTATTGCTGTACGTGCTACCGGAGAAACACGGACATGTCTCCTTGTTTTGCACACAGACACACGGTCTGTGAAAACACGGAGACATGTGCATAGACCCACTCATTTGAATGGGCCTACGTGTGTCAGTTTCTCCAGTACGTGAGAAAACTGTCAGTACACGTACCGGAGACACTGACGTGTGAAAGAGGCCAAAGTGTGTGCCATGTATGTGTGCATAACTGCGTGCCATGTGTGTGTGTGTGTGTGTGTGTGTGTATGTGTATATTAGTGTGTGCCATGTATGTGTGTGTGTATATATGTGCGTGCCATGTATGTACAGTATGTGTGTGTATATAAGTGCTTGCAATGTATGTGTGTATAAGTGTGTGCCATGTACATGTATGTGTGTATAAGTGTGTGTATAAGCATGTGCCATGTAGGTGTGTGTGTGTTTAAATGGGTGATGTGTATATATATATATGTAATTTTTTGCATTATTCTAACTTGAATATATGTTATTAGTATATGTAGATGGCTGGGTATAGACACACAGTGATAGTGTGCGTTTCTGTGTCATGCACATTTTTAAATACTGGCTGAACAGGGAGTTTATGTATAAACATGTTGGTAATCGTTCACGATTTAGCAAAATGCTCATTTATAGGACATTTCATAACTTTCCCATATTATTATAAAAAAATTACAGCACATCCTGCACCCAATGTATTATATAATGTATTTAAGGGGTCAGAGTCTGTCCATTCTTCATTAGTGTAAAGAGGCCGAGAGACAAGAGCCAAACGACTTCAATATTGTCGATCACACGCATCGAATGGTCTGAATTCAACGCATGTCAATACAACCAAAATGTTTGAGTGTCATGGTGCAATATGTGAGCATTAGGGACCTCATTTTAAACTTTTGCCTAGGGCCCCACTTTGGCTAAAACCGGCCCTGGCTATGGTAAGAGTGCAGTCAAGGCTCCCCTACGCCCGACAAGCGCCGTTTTGCAATTAGCTTCTTCGAAAGGGGAGCGACATTCTTAAGATGTCCAGGGGGACTCCTGAAAAAGTGTGGCATTGAATTCAAGGCCTGCCCTGCTAGCAATTCATATGCACCCCATTAAGCCTTTGAACCCACATACTGGATGGGCCCAGGAAAATCCACTTCACAATATGCATTTTGTACTCCGGTACTCCTTTGTTTTACACATTGGCAGCAAGGCCAGCCCTGCTGCATAGTCAGTCATATGCACCCCATTACACCTTTGAATCCACATACTGGATGGGCCCATGAAAATCCACTCAAATTTTTTAATGGTATGATGCTTAGCTCTTTGCAGAATTATTTACAGGAGAATTTGGCAATTTTGTTTGCCATGTTTTTAACACTAAGGCTCAGATACGGCTTTAAAAAAGGCTAATACTTGCAATACAACGCAATTTTATTGCAAACTACAAAATTCAAGGACTAGCATGATTGAATAGTGTGAGTTTGTACTCTTTTGTATATGATAAACATACAAAGGTTAATAAGTACATATAAGGATTAAATAAATATAGTGATTACGTATATATGAAGATTAACTTCATACAGTCTACTTAGATCATCACCAAGAGACTTTTAAATATCATCCGTCTGGAATATCAGAGAAGCAACACAAAGACAGAGAACTCCTGGGAGATTATCTACACTTCATGGGCGTCCCCAATTATGCAGGTATCAGCACACTGTACATGTACAGGCACCCCAGTTTTGGCATCTGTCTTAGTCATGTTTCTCTGGTCTTATATAGTGATTTACAATATGTAGTAACTCTAGTTTTACCCAGACTTGAAGTGGCCACTTTTCAAGGTTGGACGAAACTGAGATGTCATGGAGTCATCAGACCAGGGGCCATAAACCCCTAGAAAATAAAAGCCACAAGGATTTAGATCAATCCACCACAGGCACAGTTTCAGTAAACCTTAATGTTTTACAATGACAGACAGCAAACATATAGAGGCTTAGAACGGTTTGTGAAGTGAATAAACAAACATTTGTCAAGATTGCGTTACTATGAGCATTGTCTGTCGGACAGGTTATAGGATGTTTCGCCCCCAGCAGTTCACCCCCAGCAGTTCACCCCTGGGTACATTTTGCCCCCGCACATTTCGACCTCAGCATTTGGCCCCAGGACGTTTCGCCCCGCATATTTAACCCCCGCACATTTCGCCTCCAGCAGATCGCCCCCGGCAGTTCACCTCTGGGTACGTTTCGCCCCTGCACATTTTGTCCCCAGCATTTGGCCCCCAGGACATTTCACTCCTGCACATTTCACCCCGCACATTTCGCCCCCAGCAGTTTGCCCATTTCACCCCCAGCTTTTCGCCCCTGGGTGTTTCGCACAAGGCAATTCAGCCCTGACAATTTGCCCCCGGATGTTTGTACCCTTGTGGCTCATGAATTCCCATCAGTCATCAATGTTTCGCCCCCAGCAGTTCGCCACCAGCAGTTTGCCCCGGATGTTTGTACCCTTGTGGTTCATGAATTCCCGTCTGTCATCAATGTTTCACCCCCAGCAGTTCGCCCCTGGATGTTTGTACCCTTGTGGTTCATGAATTCCCATCCGTCATCAATGTTTCGCCCCCAGCAGTTCGCCCCCAGCAGTTTGCACCCTGTTGCCGCTGCGCCGCCGCAAGGTAAAACACAGGGCCCTATGTGTGGGGTGCGATGATGCCAGATGTGTGCAATGAACACATCCGGCATCATCGCGTCACAGAAGGGGGTGGAGCGGGTTTGCCGCTCCGTCCAAACCCCGGCCATCCTGAAGGTGGACACGTACCCTAAGACAAAATTTCAGTTGTTTCACACTTTTTTGTTAAGTATATAATTGCACATGTGTTAATTCATAGTTTTGATGCCTTCAGTGTGAATGTACAATTTTCATAGTCATGAAAATACAGAAAAATCTTCACACATGTTAATATTTTCTTAAAACGTTTTTGCTTTGTCCCAGGGTGGACAAGCAGGGGCTTGTAAGCCACCTCCCTGCAGGACCTGGACGGACCCCCGCGGCCATCTTAGGCTACTTTCACACTTACGTTGTTCAGAACCCGTCACAATGCGTGGTTTTGTGAAAAAAAACGCATCCTGCAAATTTTCCCGCAGGATGCATTTTTTCCCATAGACTTGTATTAGTGACGCATCGTGACGTATGGCCACACGTTTTGTCTGTCGTTCACTGGTTGCGTCGGAATTTGGCGGCCTGTCGTCTGGAAAAAACATTCAAAGGAACGTTTTTCTGTGTGTTGTATCCTGTTTTTCCGACTGCGCATGCCCGGCAGGAAATCTCTCTCTCTGTCTTTTTCCTCCCTGGAACTGCAGACGGAAATGTGGAAGGACACACTTCCGTCGGTACGTCGTGCCGACGCTTTGTGATGGCCAAGTACCGATGCAAGTGTGAAAGTAGCCTAAGATACGGGGCCTGCAGGGAGGAGGACGGTGGAGACACTCAGAACAACGCAATGCTTCCCTATGCCGCCGGAAAGCTGTGACCATGTTTGATCGCAGTGTTCTGGGGGTTAATGTGCCGGGAGCGGTCCGTGACAGCTCCTGGCACATAGTGCCGGATGTCAGCTGTGATAATCAGATAACACCCGGCCGCGCTCCCCCCGTGAGCGTGGCTGATTGCATATGATGTACTATCCCGTCGGTGGTCATACGGGCCCAGACCACCTCGATGGGATAGTACGTCTAATCTCAGAAAGGGGTTACATTTTTCACTCTTTGTTTCATTGCAGTCATATGGTAAACTCAAAAAAGTTAATTTTTTCTCATTAATGTACACTCTGCAGCCCATCTTGACTGAAAAAAAACAGAAATGTAGAAATTTTTGCAAAAGTATTAAAAAAGAAAAACTGAAATATCATATGGTCATAAGCATTCAGATCCTTTGCTCAGTATTGAACAGAAGCACCCTGTCACGGGGCAGAAATAGGAAAACAGGAGATGAGGAATCTGGGCCCCTGAACTGCCCCTCAGGCTAGGGGAAGCCCTGTCTTTCCTTAACTTGGGGGTACCCTTGAAGGTAGGGAGGCCCAAGTCACCGACCTGTCCCTGTCTCCTGTTAAACCCTGAACTACACCCCCAACCCCCACCCCAGGAGGTGAACAGTGTAAACAGCACCACAAAGCAAATAAACAGGAATAAACAATATGAGAGTGAGGGGAACATGATACCAAAAGGTGAATGCACAAACTACAAAGTAACAAAACTCAGAACTTAGCTTGTGCACGCCGCTGCAGACTCCACAACACAGATAGTACAGCAACTGAGCTCCAAACACGACTTGGCTGACACCAGGGAGCAGCTACTGCGAGGTTGGTCTCCTGAAAGGATCTGTATAACCAACAGTCAGCTGATGCACCAGGTGACCTTATAAAGGATGGTGGGAGTGGTCACAAACATCAGCTGACCCAGCAACAATGCAATGCAATAACACCAGTGGCCACCGGGGGGGGGGGGAAACTGCATTAACCACCAATGACCAGAAAGGAAAAAAGGTTTAAATCAGAGGGAAACCAGATCTGCCACAGATCCAAATGGATCGCCCACACGTGTAGGGCATTGGGGTACTTGGTACCGGGTCTTTCTCTCTTGGTTCTGGGGATGTCACGGTGGCCCGACCCGGTCCGTGGCCCTTCTGAGCGGCGTCCAATTAAAGGTGTAGTTTGGTGTTCGTGATGCCACCTGTGGTATTCGGTCAGGGTGAGCGACGCTGCTAGGGGTCCGCTGGGGTGATGGAATGGCAGCTAGATGGTATACCTTTCCACAGGTGAAGTATGTCCCCAGGGCTTCCCAGATGTGTAGGTGGTGATGGTGGACGATGTAAGGCGCAATGAATAACGAGGACACAAAGGTTGCAGTCTGTTTACCTTTTACTGAAGACTTCAGGGTCCACAGTCCAGAGTACCGCTCACAGGGCAAGCAGAGTCCGGCCGGTCCGATGGCACATCCAGAGTTCCCTTATCCAGGTGGAAATCAGTAGCCTTCCTACTAGCGCCTGTGTGTTGTAGTACCTCCCTGCTGAGCACCACAGGATAGTCCTCACAACTTTCGTGGATGTTTCTGATCTTCTCTCTCTCTGTCCCCCAGATGGTATGGATAGGACAACCCGTATGACGGGGTAGGACTGGAGCTTATTTATGGGGACCCTAGTGACGCCCCTCTCCCACAATTTGCCTCAGTGTCTTCTTAGGTATTAAGGTTGGGCAACCAACTTGGAATTGACTGTCCTGCCGGTCTCTGAAGTAATACGTAGAGTCAATTACTCCTTCGGTGTTCTGGCCACTGGCTACGCGCCTCAGAAGGAGGTATTATCTCCTTGTGCTGTGACTTCGTTTCTCACTCTCCACAATACACTTCTCTTCCTGTCCTTTCTTAGGATGCTGCCGCAATGGGTGCAGGCGCAGCTCCGTAATGTTCTATCTCGTGCTTGGCCTCTGTCAGGATCCCACCCCTGACAGGGACCCTCTGTCTGCAGCTCAGATGTTCCTCCTTTCCCCCTGTCTGCCTGACAGGTCCTCTCTGGGTCAAACCCAGGTAGCTTCTGCCTGACTTCCTATCCAACCCACCAGTTTTACCCGTGTGTGAGGAGTGCCCTAATAGACAGAAGCAAGGCTCCCCCTGGTGGACTGGAGTGTGAAGTGTAGTGTGTGACTTGTGATACCTGGTCAGGTGAACTCCTTTAGTACCATCAGACGTAATATCACTCCCCCTGGTGGAAGAGCGACATTACTGCAACAACCAGGACTCTGGGGCGCTGCACTCCCCCCCATTAAATCCAGTACTCCGGGACTGGGAAAAGAAGAACAACAATACATGTTAGCAAAAAGACATACAAAATTTTTGGAAATGCTTTGAACAAATAAATTTAACAGTGCTTCCCTTTATGGGAGGTGAGGACACTTGAACGTTACAAACAAGAACATATTTACATTGTGCAATAAACGGATTGGAAACAGTTATTGTCTATCTACTAAGTGCTATAACAATAATTTAACATTTTTCTTTCTCTAAGTACAAAGTCTATAAACCATCTATCTATGGCTCTCTAGAGGACTCACTAACCCCTACAGGCTTTAGCAGCAGAAAGTCACGGTCGGCATCCTCCTCTCAGTTGCAGGGCTCCACCTCGTCTCGGTTGACGTGCACCCTCACCAGCAACCCGATCTGGATGCACCCCCTTCCCTCCTGGGGCTGGAAGGTCACGACGACATCCCATTTCGGTGGGAGGTCGTCCTGCAGACCGGTCTGAACCCCGTGTCCAGATTCCTCCTTCCACGCCGCTATCCGGTGCCGCCGATACTCCATCCAAGGGAGGACCCTAAGGTCCGGTTCTCACGACCCATTACCGGGCAGCGATGCAGTCGGATCCTCCGCAGCCGCAGCAGGCGATGGAGCGGACGCGGGAGACAGGTGAATCCCGGAGGCACGGCCAGGTCTGGTGCCTGCATGGGGATAAACTTCACAGCTGCCAGTCCACTCTGCAGATGGGAATGCTGTAGCCATCAGCGATGCAGGCCGCATCCCCTTTTGAGCGTTTCTCCAACAGGAAACCAGCTGCCGGGACTCGGCCATGGTCAACCAGCTGCCCAGAGGCTGGCCGTCGGGCCCATCCGCGGAAGACTCCGGAGAGGTCACCCCCCTCTGCGATGGTGAACCGTAGTCCTCCTCCTCCGATGGGGGCCTGTGTTGGGCCGGAGCGTTCCCAGGTGGACGCCTTGGGGTCGCCATGTTGATCTCTTCCTCCTCCTCATTTTCCTCCCGTGCTCTCTTTCGGGGGCAGCCCGTCACCTTGGTCTCCACCCTCCATAGAGAATCAGGAGGCGGATCTCAGCACAATACATTGATAGAACCATGCTAATATATGTTTTTAACCTCAAGAGTCATCTTTGAGACTCCTCTCATCTACTGGCGCTCCTACAAAATATCCCTTGGAAAGCCAGTTAGGTCTTTTTAACCATGGACGTTGCATCACTATATTCCAATATCCCACATGATGTGGGACTACTGTGTTTTTATCACTTTCTTAGATTTGATGAGAGACTCTACTTTACAAAAAAACTTTTTAGCCAAAGGACTAGAATTTATATTAAAGAATAATTATTTTACGTTTGAAAATGAGTTTTACCATCAAACAAATGCGGCTGCAATGGGCTCAAAAGTAGTGCCTACATTTGCAAATCTTTTCATGGGGTTTTTTGAAGAAATATTTGTTTTTAATGAAATTTGGCAAAAAATATATTGTATTTTATAAGATATTTATTGATGACCTAATTTTTATTTGGGACAATACAGAAAACAATATCAATGATTTTATCCAACAAATGAAGAACAACAACTGGAGTATCTCTTTTACTGCCTTTTATGATGCTTTTAGTATTAACTTTTTAGATGTCACTCTTTTCGTAGAAAATAACAAACCTTTTTTAAGAAAGTAGACTCTAATAGCTATATCCACTTCAATAGAAGCTTATAGAACTAGTCACCATGGTAACGTGCAATACAACGACCATCCGTACCAAAAAAGTGACCACTGACCCTTAGGGCCTATCATCAAATATACATAGCACAAAAGAAAAAAAGATGAAATGACGGTCCAACTCAAAAAAATAAATACAAATAAACTTTTATTTATACATAATATGACCAAAGTGCAGGGAAGGAAAATCGGCACTAACAGAAAAACACTGAAAGCAGCAGCAGGAGGCGCATGCCCAGGACCATGTCCACTAAGTACATATTAGTCTAAAAGACAAGGTTCTCGTAAAAAATAACTAAGTAGACGGTACAAAATAATCACTAGAAAATTAGGAAAAATAACACAAAAACCCAGTATTATTCAATACATATAGATTGCGGCAAGAAAATCGATAATCCGCAACAATGCATAGCTGTAATCAATTGGCGAGAGATCACACAGCCACAAGACCATTCAAACTAGAGTGATATATGCAGGATAGCTGCAATGGGTATGACCGTACACATGTGGAAACAAGATCACCAAAGATCTGGCTACAGCTAGTGTGCTTGTAATCATATAGCAAAAAATCATTGAAACTAATAAAAAGATAACACACGCTGAGCTCATAGAAAGCACTAAGGCCAACCATGTATGACAGTAATACCCTGTAATATACCAGCCACTAGAATCGCTGAAGTAACTCACCGCACAAAGAAGACAATGGTACCTGGAGGCATATATCACTCTAGTTTGAATGGTCTTGTGGCTGTGTGATCTCTCGCCAATTGATTACAGCTATGCATTGTTGCGGATTATCGATTTTCTTGCCGCAATCTATATGTATTGAATAATACTGGGTTTTTGTGTTATTTTTCCTAATTTTCTAGTGATTAGTTTGTACCGTCTACTTAGTTATTTTTTACGAGAACCTTGTCTTTTAGACTAATATGTACTTAGTGGACATGGTCCTGGGCATGCGCCTCCTGCTGCTGCTTTCAGTGTTTTTCTGTTAGTGCCGATTTTCCTTCCCTGCACTTTGGTCATATTATGTATAAATAAAAGTTTATTTGTATTTATTTTTTTGAGTTGGACCGTCATTTCATCTATATCCACTTCAGTAGTGGGCACTATCCAAAATGGCTGAAAAATATTCCAAACAATCAATTTCGCCATATCAGAAGGAACTATACCACTGATACTGATTTTAAACATCAGTCTGCTATTCTCAGGAAAAAAATTTAACCCAGAAATATCCCTCACATTTGGTAAAATATGCCTTTAAAAATTCTTTGAAATTGGAACAGACAACGCTCTTAGAGAATAATTTTAAAAATAGTACTGATAGTAAATTTTGTATGAATTTTAATACTCAATATAGCAATCAACATAAGGAAATCTGCAAGGTTTTTCAGAAAAATTGGTACATCCTACTTGATGACCCTATCCTCAGTAAAAATCCTCCCAAGAAATCCAGGGATAACGTACCGGAGAGCACCAACTATCAGGAGCATCATAGCACCTAGTCGCGTCAAGCCAGTAATCAACAGCCATGAGGGGCATATTTCAAACACTATTAAAGGGGCTTTTAAATGTGGAACTAAGAACTGTTTATGCTGCCAGAATATTGGGCATAAGACGATGGATATCATCTCCTTTTCCACTAAAGAAAAATTCAAAATACCCTACTTTCTAAACTGTAATTCTGAATGTGTTATTTATATGATTGAATGCCCCTGCGGAAAGCAATATGTAGGAAGAACTACACAACAACTTCATCTACGTCTGAATTCCCACAGACATAACATAAGAAAAGGTCTTCTTACCCACGGTCTTTCGATACATTATACCTTAGTTCATAATAAAGATTATAATAACTTAAAAATTATTCCTATAGATCATATCCCTGCTCACACTCCAAATAGGATTAGAAAACTAAACAGGAAAGAGGTGTATTGGATCTACAAATTAAGAAGCCTCAAACCACAGGGTCTTAATGAGATCACAGAGGTTTTTATTTAATTTATTAATAGAGGTGGATATATGTATTTATTGATACATTTTTATAAGTATGGGCGTTTTTAATATTTAATATATATATATATATATTTTTCTATGGGAGTTTTTTAAGAATTCCACCAGGAATACATGATGGGTTAATTGTTGCAAAAGATCTTTTTCATGTTTCGTAAGGGAAGTATGTTCATGCATTTTAAATATATTTCATTTACTCCTTTATGTCCAATAAGCTTTTTAAATTTAGAAATTTTTAAGCGCTCTACAGTAAGAGGATTAAATAGTCGGGGCTGCGGTTTGAATCAGTGACACCAGCTAGGTAATGGTATCCCTTGGTATATGTTCTTTTTTTTTTTTTTCCCTGATACACCATAATTATAAATATAACTTCAATCCTGCAGAGCTGGTGAGAGAAATCACTAAACCGGTTTTTTTTTCCTCACTATCTCTACTCAGAAAAACAGTAGTTTTACAGAGCATCAACTCCTCTTCTCTTTACGGGCTGTCCCTGGACCCCAGTATAATTTTATAAATAATTTCTGGGGTATTTTTAAGATCTATATATTCTCGTTAAGTTTTTTAAATATTCCTCTCTGAAATAATTTTAGACAACCAATCATTCCTTTGTACAAAAGACATGAGTTGCAATCCCCAGGTGGTGGAAAAATGCTGCCGAAGGAGGGATTTATAAAACTTTGTTATGTGGCTTGCAGTAGCCCCTGTATAATTTGTCTCTGTGCAGGAGCTGATAATAGCCCTGTGTCATTTGAAGAGGCGCCATGTGCTCCTCCTGGGATGGGATCCTGAGGGTGTGCGCAATCCTGCAGATGTGGAACACATGGTCCTTCCCACATGGCCACTGAGCTTTGGCAGATGAGCAATCTCCTTCCTTTCCTTTTATTATAATTCATAATTAACCCCTTTCTGTCATCGGACGTACTATTCCGTCCATGTGGGGTGGGCCCTACTTCCCAAGGACAGAATAGTACGTCCAGCGCGACCGGGGGGACGGGGGGAGTGCGACCGATCGCAGCCGGGTGTCAGCTGACTATCGCAGCTGACATCCGGCACTATGTGCCAAGAGCGGTCACGGACCGCCCCCGGCACATTAACCCCCGGTACACTGCGATCAAACATGATCGCAGTGTGCCGGCGGTATAGGGAAGCATCACGCAGGGAGGGGGCTCCATGCGGGCTTCCCTGAGACGATCGGTACAAGGCGATGTGCTCACCTTGTACCGAGCGTCTCCTCCCTGCAGTCCCCGTATCCAAAATGGCCACGGAGGCTGCATCCGGGTCCTGCAGGGAGGAGGCTTCACAGCACCTGCTCAGAGCAGGCGCCTGGAATCCTCCCTGCTGTGCCGTGTGATCGCCGATCTGACACAGTGCACAGAAAAGTGTCAGATCGGCGATCTGTCACTTTACTGTGATGTCCCCCCCCCCTGGGGCAAAGTAAAAATGTAAAAAAAAAAAAAATTACATGTGTAAAAAAAAAAAAAAAAAATCCTAAATAAATAATAATAATAATAAAAAAATATTGTTCCAATAAACACATTCCTTTAGCTAAATTAAAAAAAAAACAATAAAAGTACACATATTTAGTATCGCCGCGTCCGTAACGACCCGACCTATAAAACTGTCCCACTAGTTAACCCCTTCAGTGAACACCGTAAAAAAAAAAAAGAGGCAAAAAACAACGCTTTATTATCATACCGCCGAACAAAAAGTGGAATAACATGCGATCAAAAAGACGGAAATAAATAATCATGGTACTGCAGAAAACGTCATCTTGTCCCGCAAAAAACGAGCCACCAAACAGCATCATCAGCGAAAAAATAAAAAAGTTATAGTCCTCAGAATAAAGCGATGCAAAAATAATTATTCTTTCTATAAAATAGTTTTTATCGTATAAAAGCGCAAAAACATAAAAAAATGATATAAATTAGGTATCGCTGTAATCGTACTGACCCGAAGAATAAAACTGCTTTATCCATTTTACCAAACGCGGAACGGTATAAGCCCCCCCCAAAAAAAAAGAAATTCATGAATAGCTGGTTTTTGCCTCACAAAAATCGGAATAAAAAGCGAACAAAAAATGTCACGTGCCCGAAAATGTTACCAATAAAAACGTTAACTCGTCCTGCAAAAAAATAAGACCTCACATGACTTTGTGGACCAAAATATGGAAAAATTATAGCACTCAAAATGTGGTAACGCAAAAAACATTTTTTTGCAATAAAAAGCGTCTTTTAGTGTGTGACGGCTGCCAATCATAAAAATCCGCTAGAAAACCCGCTATAAATAGTAAATCAAACCCCCCCTTCATCAAACCCTTAGTTACGAAAAATTAAAAAATTAAAAAAATGTATTTATTTCCATTTTTCCATTAGGGTTAGGGCTAGGGTTAGAGCTAGGGTTAGGGTTGAGGCTAGGGTTAGGGCTACAGTTAGGGTTAGGGTTGGGGCTAAAGTTAGGGTTGGGGCTAAAGTTAGGGTTTGGATTGCATTTACAGTTGGGAATAGGGTTGGGATTAGGGTTAGGGGTGTGTCAGGGTTAGGGGTGTGGTTAGGGCTCCAGTTGAGATTAGGGTTAGGGGTGTGTTTGGATTAGGGTTTCAGTTATAATTGGGCGGTTTCCACTGTTTAGGCACATCAGGGGCTTTCCAAATGCGACATTGCGTCCGATCTTAATTCCAGCCAATTCTGTGTTGAAAAAGTAAAACAGTGCTCCCTCCCTTCCGAGCTCTCCCGTGCGCACAAACAGGGGTTTACCCCAACATATGGGGTATCAGCATACTCAGGACACATTGGACAACAACTTTTGGGGTCCAATTTCTCCTGTTACTCTTGGGAAAATACAAAACTGGGGGCTAAAAAATAATTTTTGTGTAAAAAAATATTTTTTATTCTCACGGCTCTGCGTTATAAACTGTAGTGAAACATTTGGGGGTTCAACGTTCTCACAACACATCTAGATAAGCTCCTTGGGGGGTCTAGTTTTCAATATGGGGTCACTTATGGGGGGTTTCTACTGTTTATTTACATCAGGGGCTCTGCAAATGCAACGTGATGCCTGCAGACCAATCCATCTAAGTCTGCATTCCAAATGGCGCTCCTTCCCTTCCGAGCTCTGCCATGAGCCCAAACGGTGGTTCCCCCCCACATATTGGGAATCAGCGTACTCAGGACAAATTGGACAACAACTTTTGGGGTTCAATTTACACTGTTTCCCTTGAAAAAAAAACAAAACTAGGGGCTAAAAAATAATTTTTGTGGAAAAAAAAGGATTTTTTTTTCACGGTTCTGCGTTATAAACTGTAGTGAAACACTTGGGGGTTCAAAGTTCTCACAACACATCTACATAATTTCCTTGGGGGGTCTAGTTTCCAATATGGGGTCACTTGTGGGGGGGTTTCTATGGTTTAGGTACATAAGGGGCTCTGCAAATGTAACGTGAAGCCTGCAGGCCATTCCATCTAAGTCTGCATTCCAAATGACGCTCCTTCCCTTCCGAGCTCTGCCATGCGCCCAAACGGTGGTTCCCCCCCACATATTGGGTATCAGCGTACTCAGGACAAATTGGATAACAACTTTTGGGGTTCAATTTACACTGTTTCCCTTGGAAAAATACAAAACTGGGGGCTAAAAAATAATTTTTGTGGAAAAAAAAGGATTTTTTATTTTCACGGCTCTGCGTTATAAACTGTAATGAAACACTTGGGGTTCAAAGTTCTCACAACACATCTAGATAAGTTCCTTGGGGGTCTAGTTTCCAATATGGGGTCACTTGTGGGGGGTTTCTACGGTTTACGTACATTAGGGGCTCTGCAAATGCAATGTGACGCCTGCAGACCTTTCCATCTAAGTCTGCATTCCAAATGGTGCTCCTTCCCTTCCGAGCTCTGCCATGCGCCCAAACGGTGGTTCCCCCCCACATATAGGGTATCAGCGTACTCAGGACAAATTGGACAACAACTTTTGGGGTCCAATTTCTCCTGTTACTCTTGGGAAAATACAAAACTTAGGGCTAAAATATAATTTTTGTGGGGGAAAAAAAAGAATTTTTATTTTCAGGGCTCTGCGTTATAAACTGTGAAACACTTGGGGGGTTCAAAGCTCTCACAACTAGGGTTGAGCGACTTTCATTTTTTTAAGATCGAGTCGGGTTTTGTGAAACCCGACTTTGTCCAGAGTCGAGTCGAGTGCAGTCGGCCAATTATCGCTAAAAGTCGGGGATCGACCGAAACACGAAACCCAATGCAAGTCAATGGGGAAGCAGTCGGCAGTGAGTGGAGGCCAGGAAAACACCTACAGTGCCCATTTTAATGCCAAAAACATCCATTCTTGTTTCTGAAGCTTGTCAATCTTAATTAACTTTATAATAATAGTTGTTCATTGGAACTTGGGGGTCATTTGGCAAAAGTTGTGGGGGGTAGGGCTGGTTCAAGGTTTTAGTGGGCCCAGGAATCGTGGACTACGTCACGGCGGTGGAGCAGGGAGAGGTAAGTATTTCAACGTTGCAAGTGCTGTGATCCTGAGCAAGCAGGGGGGCCCACTCGTTCGCATTGGCACTGGCAAAGGGCCCCTCAAAGTACAGCGGTTTGTTTGCATGGCGGGGGCACCTCCCACCAGCAGCGACACTTTTGCGTACTCTGAGGGGCCCTGTGCCAGTGACGTCGCCAACGAGTATGCCCCCCCACCTGATGAAGGAACCTGCACTTTCATCTGCACCTTCCTCTTTGTCCCTGTGTAAGGTGGTATAACATGCGGGAAGGGGAACCTTACTTTCAGCAGGGTCAGATTCTGGCTGTGTAGAGTGCAAGGGGAATGTAGTGGTCTAGGTCAATGTACCAGCAGACTCATCTAGCAGTGGCTGGGCAATGGGCAGGATGAGGAGGAAACAGATATAGGGCCAAAGAATAAAGTAGGCTAAATGCAGTTCAAAATTGGTAACAGGACTAAACAGGCGGCATTGCTTTGTTCAGTTGAGTAGCAAACCCAGGAGCAGCAGACACTGTTTTAAGGGCCCAAACACACTAATAGGCCAAATGCAGTTTAATATCTGATACTTTAGGCCAAAAGCCTAAAGACTGAAGCTCAGCTTTATACAGTGGAGGACAACACCAGGGAGGGGCAGACACCGTTAGTAGGCTCTAACCACCAAGTTTTTTAAAAAACAGCACTTAATGAGAGCCAGAAGGTTGAAGCTCAGCTTTATGCAGTTGAGGTCAACACCAGGGAGCAGCAAACAGAGGTATTATGCCCCAACCAGCACTTAAACAAAAAAAAAAAAAAAAATTAAAAAAAATTAGAGCCAGAAGGTTGAAGCTCAGCTTTATACAGTGGAGGTCAACACCAGGGAGGGGCAGACACCGTTAGTAGGCCGTAACCAAAGTTGAAGGCCAAATGCAGTTTAATATCTGATACTATAGGCCGAAAGCCAGAAGGTTGAAGCTCAGCTTTATTCAGTTGAGGACAAACACCAGGGAGGGGCAGACACCGTTAGTAGGCCCTAACCACCAAGTTGTTAAAAAACAGCACTTAATGAGAGCCAGAAGGTTGAAGCTCAGCTTTATGCAGTTGAGGTCAAAACCAGGGAGCAGCAAACAGAGGTATTATGCCCCAACCAGCACTTAAAAAAAAAAAAATTAGAGCCAGAAGGTTGAAGCTCAGCTTTATACAGTGGAGAACAACACCAGGGAGCGGCAGACACCGTTAGTAGGCCGTAACCAAAGTTGAAGGCCAAATGCAGTTTAATATCTGATACTATAGGCCGAAAGCCAGAAGGTGGAAGCTCAGCTTTATTCAGTTGAGGGCAAACACCAGGGAGCGGCAGACACCGGTAGTAGGCTGTAACCAAAGTTGAAGGCCAAATGCAGTTTAATTTCTGATACTATAGGCCGAAAGCCAGAAGGTTGAAGCTCCGATTTAGACAGTGGAGGACAATTTGAATTAGGGACTGCAGACAGACTTAGTAGGCTGTCCCCTGTGGACCATGCATCCACCACATTAACCCATTGCGCCGTAATGGACACGTAATCTTCCGTGGCCATGCCTACAGGTCCATGCGTCTGTTGTCAGGTGCACCTTTGTACTCACAGATTGCCAGAGTGCATGGACAATGCGGTCTTTTACATGCTGGTGGAGGGTTGGGATGGCTTTTCTCGCAAAAGAAGTGTCGACTGGTTAGCTTGTAGCGTGGTACAGGATAGTCCATCATGGCCTTATTAATAGTAAATAAAATATATAACTAGGCTCTACGAACTTTTAAATAGGTTCCAGGGGTACACGGGCAGCATTGGTGTGGTCAGTGGAGGAGTATTGCAAGTAGGGACCGCAGACAGGCTAACAAAGGCCTAAAATAACAAACAATAGGCTCATGGCAGTTTTAAATCGGTTACATGGATACACAGGCAGGCAGCATTGTGGTCAGTGGAGGAGTATTGCAAGTAGGGAATGCAGACAGGCTATCAAAGGCCTAAAATAACAAACAATAGGCTCATGGCAGTTTTAAATCGGTTACATGGATACACAGGCAGGCACTCCAGGCAGCATTGTGGTCAGTGGAGGAGTATTGCAAGTAGGGACCGCAGACAGGCTAACAAAGGCCTAAAATAACAAACAATAGGCTCATGGCAGTTTTAAATCGGTTACATGGATACACAGGCAGGCACTCCAGGCAGCATTGTGGTCAGTGGAGGAGTATTGCAAGTAGGGAACGCAGACAGGCTAACAAAGGCCTAAAATAACAAACAATAGGCTCATGGCAGTTTTAAATCGGTTACATGGATACACCGGCAGGCACTCCAGGCAGCATTGTGGTCAGTGGAGGAGTATTGCAAGTAGGGACCGCAGACAGGCTAACAAAGGCCTAAAATAACAAACAATAGGCTCATGGCAGTTTTAAATCGGTTACATGGATACACAGGGAGGCACTCCAGGCAGCATTGTGGTCAGTGGAGGAGTATTGCAAGTAGGGACCGCAGACAGGCTAACAAAGGCCTAAAATAACAAACAATAGGCTCATGGCAGTTTTAAATCGGTTACATGGATACACAGGCAGGCACTCCAGGCAGCATTGTGGTCAGTGGAGGAGTATTGCAAGTAGGGACCGCAGACAGGCTAACAAAGGCCTAAAATAACAAACAATAGGCTCATGGCAGTTTTAAATCGGTTACATGGATACACAGGCAGGCAGCATTGTGGTCAGTGGAGGAGTATTGCAATTATGGACCGCAGACAGGCTAACAAAGGCCTAAAATAACAAACAATAGTCTCATGGCAGTTTTAAATCGGTTATATGGATACACAGGCAGGCTGCATTGTGGTCAGTGGAGGAGTATTGCAATTAGGGGCCGCAGACAGGCTAACAAAGGCCTAAAATAACAAACAAAAGGCTCATGGCAGTTTTAAATCGGTTACATGGATACACAGGCAGGCTGCATTGTGGTCAGTGGAGGAGTATTGCAATTAGGGACCGCAGACAGGCTAACAAAGGCCTAAAATAACAAATAATAGGCTCATGGCAATTTTAAATCGGTTACATGGATACACAGGCAGGCAGCATTGTGGTCAGTGGAGGAGTATTGCAAGTAGGGACCGCAGACAGGCTATCAAAGGCCTAAAATAACAAACAATAGGCTCATGGCAGTTTTAAATCGGTTACATGGATACACAGGCAGGCAGCATTGTGGTCAGTGGAGGAGTATTGCAATTAGGGACCGCAGACAGGCTAACAAAGGCCTAAAATAACAAACAATAGGCTCATGGCAGTTTTAAATCGGTTACATGGATACACAGGCAGGCAGCATTGTGGTCAGTGGAGGAGTATTGCAATTAGGGACCGCAGACAGGCTAACAAAGGCCTAAAATAACAAACAATAGGCTCATGGCAGTTTTAAATCGGTTACATGGATACACAGGCAGGCACTCCAGGCAGCATTGTGGTCAGTGGAGGAGTATTGCAAGTAGGGACCGCAGACAGGCTAACAAAGTCCTAAAATAACAAACAATAGGTTCATGG
Organism: Ranitomeya variabilis; assembly: GCF_051348905.1. NCBI lineage: Eukaryota > Metazoa > Chordata > Amphibia > Anura > Dendrobatidae > Ranitomeya > Ranitomeya variabilis. The sequence goes on from NC_135235.1 coordinate 609,590,156, forward strand.
CAGTTTTAAATCGGTTACATGGATACACAGGCAGGCAGCATTGTGGTCAGTGGAGGAGTATTGCAATTAGGGACCGCAGACAGGCTAACAAAGGCCTATAATAACAGACAATAGTCTCATGGCAGTTTTAAATCGGTTACATGGATACACAGGCAGGCTGCATTGTGGTCAGTGGAGGAGTATTGCAATTAGGGACCCCAGACAGGCTAACAAAGGCCTAAAATAACAAACAATAGTCTCATGGCAGTTTTAAATCGGTTACATGGATACACAGGCAGGCTGCATTGTGGTCAGTGGAGGAGTATTGCAATTAGGGACCGCAGACAGGCTAACAAAGGCCTAAAATAACAAACAATAGTCTCATGGCAGTTTTAAATCGGTTACATGGATACACAGGCAGGCTGCATTGTGGTCAGTGGAGGAGTATTGCAATTAGGGACCGCAGACAGGCTAACAAAGGCCTAAAATAACAAACAATAGTCTCATGGCAGTTTTAAATCGGTTACATGGATACACAGGCAGGCAGCATTGTGGTCAGTGGAGGAGTATTGCAAGGAGTGTCTGACACAGTTAGTATTCCCAAAAAATAAATAGATGTTAATGTCTCGCAAAACAACTATAAATAAAAAAAGGGTGGCATGCTTAGGTACAGGGGTGGGCTCATCTGCAAAGTTTATGACAAAGTAATTTGGCAGTAAATTAGTATTTACTGGTGTCAATATAGGACACTGACCCAGACTACTGTAACTATCATCATAGATGTCAACAAATTGGTATTGTTTGTCAGTGCCAGGCATTGAATGATGTCAGCGCACAGACTAAACATTGGTGGAGCTGTGCGAGATAATTTTGCACGTGGTAGAGCACAGTTTGAGCTGGGGGGGGAACTCTCTTGTGGCCGGCGGTACCGCCCCAGGGCCCCTCATGTTACAACGGTGTGTCTGACGTTGGGTGCGCACCACCACCGCCAGAGACACTACATTGTACTATGAGGGACCCAGTGGCAGTGCCGTCGACCAAAAGCGAGCACACCCACCTCTTCTGACAAACAGCACTGTAACTAACAGGTGCTTGCGCCAAGTGTCGAGACCACGGCCCCGTGGGGGGAGTTTTCCCATTGGGGGAGGTGTAAACATGTCGTATGCTGGTCAAACAGCTGCTGCAAATTAAGAGATTTGAACACTCAGTAAGACCAGTCCACAAGCAAGACCTTTTTATAGGAAAGCTAGGTGTCAGCCGGGAAAGGTGGGGCAAAATAATTTGAAATCCAGGAGTGGTTCATTTTAATGAAGGTGAGATCATCCACATTTTGTTTAGCCAGACGAGTCCTTTTTTCGGTTAATATTGAACCAGCAGCACTGAATACTCTTTCTGATAGCACACTAGCTGCTGGGCAAGCAAGCTCCTGCAACGCATATTCTGCCAATTCAGGCCAGGTGTCTAATTTGGATGCCCAGTAATCAAATGGGAATGACGGTTGAGGGAGAGCATAGATAAGGGCTGAAAAATAGTTAGTAGCCATACTGGACAAATGTTGTCTCCTGTCACTTTGAATAGATGCTGCAGTACCTGTCCTGTCTGCGGTCATTGCGAAATCACTCCACAACCTGGTCAGAAAACCCCTCTGTCCAACGCCACTTCTGATCTGTGCACCTCTAACACCTCTGCCATGTAGCCCCCTGTAGCTTGTGTGAGAACCATCACCGGCGCTGTGTGCTGGGAATGCCTGAATCAAACGGTCTACAAGAGTAGCTTGTTTGGTTGCTAAGATTTGTTCGAGGTTCTCATGTGGCGTAATATTTTGCAATTTGCCTTTATAGCGAGGGTCAAGGATGCAGGCCAACCAGTAATCGTCATCGCTCATCATTTTAATAATGCATGTGTCCCTTTTGAGGATACATAAGGCATAATCCGCCATGTGGGCCAAAGTTCCAGTTGTCAAATCTGCGGTTGTGCTGGTTGGTGGGGCAGTTACAGGCAAATCTACGTCACTTGTTGTCTCCCTTAAAAAAACAGAACCCGGCATTGCAACGCCACTAATTTCTGTTGGCCCAGGAGAAGCTTCCTCATTCAAAAAGTACTCATCCCCATCATCCTCCTCGTCCTCCTCCTCCTCTTCGCCCGCTACAGCGTCCTCTACACGGCCCTGACCAGACAATGGCTGACTGTCATCAAGGCTTTCCTCTTCCTCGGCTGCAGACGCCTGCTCCTTTATGTGCGTCAAACTTTGCATCAGCAGACGCATTAGGGGGATGCTCATGCTTATTATGGCGTTGTCTGCACTAACCAGCCGTGTGCATTCCTCAAAACACTGAAGGACTTGACACAGGTCTTGTAGCTTCGACCACTGCACACCTGACAACTCCATGTCTGCCATCCAACTGCCTGCCCGTGTATGTGTATCCTCCCACAAAAACATAACAGCACGCCTCTCTTCGCACAGTCTCTGAAGCATGTGCAGTGTGGAGTTCCACCTTGTTGCAACGTCGATGATTAGGCGATGCTGGGGAAGGTTCAAAGACCGCTGATAGTTCTGCATACGGCTGGAGTGTACGGGCGAACGGCGGATATGCGAGCAAAGTCTGCGCACTTTGAGGAGCAGGTCGGGTAGCCCCGGGTAACTTTTCAGGAAGCACTGCACCACCAGGTTTAAGGTGTGAGCCAGGCAAGGAATGTGTTTCAGTTGGGAAAGGGCTATGGCAGCCATGAAATTCCTTCCGTTATCACTCACTACCTTGCCTGCCTCAAGATGTACAGTGCCCAGCCATGACTGAGTTTCATTCTGCAAGAACTCGGACAGAACTTCCGCAGTGTGTCTATTGTCGCCCAAACACTTCATTGCCAATACAGCTTCTGCATGAGGAGGAGGAAGAGGAGGAGGGGGGGCGAACGCCTACAGCCAACTCTTTCCTTGACCGTGGGCTAGGCAGAACTGTCCCAATATTGCTGTCCCCTGTGGACCCTGCATCCACCACATTCACCCAGTGTGCCGTGATGGACACGTAACGTCCCTGGCCATGCCTACTGGTCCATGCATCTGTTGTCAGGTGCACCTTTGTAGTCACAGACTGCCTGAGTGCATGGACGATGCGGTCTTTAACATGCTGTTGGAGGGCTGGGATGGCTTTTCTAGAAAAGAAGTGCCGACTGGGTAGCTCGTAGCGTGGTACAGCATAGTCCATCAGCGCTTTGAAAGCTTCGCTTTCAACTAACCGGTAGGGCATCATCTCTAATAAGATTAGTCTAGCAATGTGGGCGTTCAAACCCTGTGTACGCAGATGCGAGGATGAGTACTTCCTTTTCCTAACAAGAGTCTCATGTAGGGTGAGCTGGACTGGAGAGCTGGAGATCGTGGAACTAGCGGTGGTGCCGGTGGACATGGGTGACAGAGAGGGTTGGAGATGGTATTCTTGCCGGTGCCCTACATGTAGTGTTTCCTACTACTAACCTGGTGATTCCCTGACTGCTTTGGCCTGGCGACGAAAGCTGCACAGATACTGCAGGTGGTGTGGGAAATGGTCGGCTTACAGGGAGGGAAGGGATGTAGCGTTGCTGACTAGCTTCATTGGCCGAGGGTGTTGCAACCTTTAGGGACATTTGGTAGTTAGTCCAGGCTTGCAAATGCATGGTGGATAAATGTCTATGCATGCAACTTGTATTTAGACTTTTAAGATTCTGACCTCTGCTTAAGGTAGTTGAACATTTTTGACAGATGACTTTGCGCTGATCATTTGGATGTTGTTTAAAAAAATGCCAGACTGCACTCTTTCTACTATTGGATACCTTTTCAGGCATTGCAGACTGAGCTTCTTTAACCGGATGGCCACGCTGTCCTCCAATTGGTTTTGGTTTTGCCACGCGTTTTTGGCCAGATACGGGCCCGGTAGATGGAACCTGTTGTGATGTTGATGCCTGCTGCGGCTCCTCCTCCTCCGCTTCAGAACTACTGCCGCCTGCACCCTGTTCCCCCAATGGCTGCCAATCGGGGTCCACAACTGGGTCATCTATGACCTCCTCTTCTATGTCGTGTGCAACTTCGTCTGTGTCACCGTGTAAGCCGGTGGTATAGCGTTCGTGACGGGGCACCATAGTCTCCGCTGGGTTTGATTCTGCCTCAGTACACTGCGAGGGCAATGTTCTGGTCTGAGTCAAAGGAACAGCATAGTAATCTGGCTGTGGCTTTGCATCTGTGCACTCCATGTCCGATGCAACTTCTAATGGGCATGGCATGTTAACTGTTTCACTGTCTAACCCAGGAACAGTATTTGTAAAGAGCTCCATGGAGTAACCTGTTGTGTCGACTGACGCATCCTTCACTGTTGTTTTTAGTGAAGGACACAAGGAAGCGACTTGTTCCTGACCGGGAGCATCCACTGACGATGCACTGCTCTGACATTTGGCACTTTCCGAGGAGGAGGCGAAAGAGCTTGAGGCAGAGTCAGCAATGAAAGCCAATACTTGTTCCTCCTGCTCCGGCTTCAAAAGTGGTTTTCCTACTCCCAGAAAAGAGAGCGTTCGAGGCCTTGTGTAGCCAGACAACGAACCTGGCTCAACAACTCGAGACTTAGGTGCTGTACTGCTTTTACCACGAAAACCTGATGCTCCACCACCACTACCATCATTACCAGCTGACAATGACCGCCCACGGCCACGTCCTCTTCCACTAGACTTCCTCATTGTTTGCAAAACGTAACCAAAGTAACGCTATTTGTTACTGTAAAACAACTTATAAGGTGAACTCAAACTTCTGTAGGATTTATATACACCTTTATAGGTGCCTGACACTGAAAAGAAAATCAGGCCCAATGTTACACACTAGGTTTTCTGTGCCCCAATAATTTGAGACAGATGGCACACAAAGGACCAGCACTCAAGCAGAAATGCCAATCTTAATCTCCCACTATTATTTTTTTTTTAAAAGGGAGAATTTACCCCCCCCCCAAAAAAAAAAGGCCAAGTATCACACAGTGGTTTTCGGTAGCACACAATGAGAGACAGATGCCACACACAGCAATGGCACGGAGGCAGACTTGCCAATATTTATCTCCCACAAAATTTTTTTTTTGAAAAGGGAGAATGTACCCAAAAAAAAAAAAATGGCCAAGTATTACACAGTGGTTTTTGGTGGCACACAATGAGAGACAGATGCCACACACAGCAATGGCACGGAGGCAGACTTGCCAATATTTATCTCCCACTAATTATTTTTTTTTGAAAAGGGAGAATGTACAAAAAAAAAGAAAAAAAAATGGCCAAGTATTACACAGTGGTTTTCGGTGGCACACAATGAGAGACAGATGCCACACACAGCAATGGCACGGAGGCAGACTTGCCAATATTTATCTCCCACTAATTTTTTTTTTGAAAAGGTAGAATGTACCCCCAAAAAAAAAATGGCCAAGTATCACACAGTGGTTTTCAGTGGCACACAATGAGAGACAGATGCCACACACAGGACTGGCACAGAGGCAGAGTTGCCAATATTTATCTCCCACTAATTTTTTTTTTTTGAAAAGGGAGAATGTACCCAAAAAAAAAAAAATGGCCAAGTATTACACAGTGGTTTTCGGTGCCACACAATGAGAGACAGATGCCACCCACAGCAATGGCACGGAGGCAGACTTGCCAATATTTATCTCCCACTAATTTTTTTTTTTTTTAAAGGGAGAATTTAGCAAAAAAAAAAAAATAAAGGCCAAGTATTACACAGTGGTTTTCGGTGGCACACAATGAGAGACAGATGCCACACACAGCAATGGCACGGAGGCAGACTTGCCAATATTTATCTCCCACTAATTTTTTTTTTTTTGAAAAGGGAGAATTTAGCAAAAAAAAAAAATGGCCAAGTGTCACAGAGTGGTTTTCGGTGGCACACAATGAGAGACAGATGCCACACACAGCAATGGCACGGAGGCAGACTTGCCAATATTTATCTCCCACTAATTTTTTTTTTTTTGAAAAGGGAGAATGTACCCAAAAAAAAAATGGCCAAGTATTACACAGTGGTTTTCGGTGCCACACAATGAGAGACAGATGCCACCCACAGCAATGGCACGGAGGCAGACTTGCCAATATTTATCTCCCTGCAGTTATCTCATAAAAGTATGGCAGGCAGCTATAAAAAGGACTGCTGCACACAAAAGTGTGGACAAACACACAAGATAGCTGTGCAGAAAGGAAGGAAAAACAGGATTTGTGCTTTGAAAAAAGCAGTTGGTTTGCACAGCGTTGTACACACACAGCAACGCAGCTATCAGTGAGCCTTCTTGGGCAGCCCAATGAGCTACAGCGCTGAGGAAAAAAAATGTAGCTTCCACTGTCCCTGCAAACAAAAGGTGGTGTTGGACAGTGGAAATCGCTACAGCACAAGCGGTTTGTGGCTTTATGTACCCTGCCTATCACTATCCCTGCTTCTGAAGAAGCGGCAGCAACCTCTCCCTACGCTCAGATCAGCAGCAGTAAGATGGCGGTCAGCGGGAACGCCCATTTATAGCCCCTGTGATGCCGCAGAAAGCAAGCCAATCACTGCAATGCCCTTCTCTAAGATGGTGGGGACTGAGATCTATGTCATCACGCTGCCCACACTCTGCGTCCACCTTCATTGGCTGAGAAATGGCGCTTTTAGCGTCATTGAAATGCGACTTTGGCGCGAAAGTTGCGTACCGCATGGCAGACCCCACACAGGGATCGGCTCGGTTTCATGAGACGCCGACTTTGCCAAAAGTCGGCGACTTATGAAAATGAACGATCCGTTTCGCTCAACCCTACTCACAACCCATCTAGATGAGTTCCTTAGGGGGTATACTTTCCAAAATGGTGTCACTTGTGGGGGGTTTGGGGGGGTTCAATGTTTAGGCACATCAGTGGCTCTCCAAATGCAACATGGCATCCTCTCTCAATTCCAGTCAATTTTGCATTGAAAAGTCAAATGGCGCTCCTTCCCTTCCGAGCTCTGCCATGCGCCCAAACAGTGGTTTACCCCCCACATATGAGGTATCAGCGTACTCAGGACAAATTGGACAACAACTTTTGTGGTCCAATTTCTTCTCTTACCCTTGGAAAAATAAAAAATTGGGGGCGAAAAAATCATTTTTGTGAAAAAATATGATTTTTTATTTTTACGGCTCTGCATTATAAAGTTCTGTGAAGCACTTAATGGGTCAAAGTGCTCACCACACATCTAGATAAGTTCCTTAGGGGGTCTACTTTCCAAAATGGTGTCACTTGTGGGGGGTTTCAATGTTTAGTCACATCAGGGGCTCTCCAAACGCAACATGGCGTCCCATCTGAATTCCAGTCAATTTTACATTGAAAAGTCAAATGGCGCTCCTTCGCTTCCGAGCTCTGCCATGCGCCCAAACAGTGGTTTACCCCCACATATGGGGTATCGGCGTACTCAGGACAAATTGTACAATAACTTTTGGGGTCCATTTTCTCCTGTTACCCTTTGTAAAATAGAACAAATTGGAGCTGAAGTAAATTTTTTGTGTAAAAAAGTTAAATGTTCATTTTTATTTAAACATTCCAAAAATTCCTGTGAAACACCTGAAGGGTTAATAAACTTCTTGAGGATATGTGCACACGTCAGGATTTTGTCAGGATTTTTCATCAGGATTTGTAGCCAAAACCAGGAGTGGAACAATTAGAGGAAAAGTATAATAGAAACATATGCACCACTTCTGCATTTATCACCCACTCCTGGTTTTGGCTACAAAACCTGATGAAAAATCCTGACAAAATCCTGACAAAATCCTGACAAAATCCTGACGTGTGCACATACCCTGAATGTGGTTTTGAGCACCTTGAGGGGTGCAGTTTTTAGAATGGTGTCACACTAGGGTATTTTCCATCATATAGACCCCTCAAAATGACTTCAAATGAGATGTGGTCCCTAAAAAAAAATGGGGTTGTAAAAATGAGAAATTGCTGGTCAAATTTAACCCTTATAACTCACTAACAAAATAAAAATTGGGTTCCAAAATTGTGCTGATGTAAAGTAGACATGTGGGAAATGTTACTTATTACGTATTTTGTGTGACATATCTCTGTGATTTAATTGTATAAAAATTCAAAGTTGAAAAATTGCAAAATGTTTGCCAAATTTCCGTTTTTTTCACAAATAAAAGCAGGTAATATCAAAGAAATGTTACCACTATAATGAAGTACAATATGTCATGAGAAAATAATGTCAGAATCACTGGGATCTGTTAAGCATTCCGTAGTTATAACCTCGTAAAGGGACAGTGGTCAGAATTGTAAAAATTGGCCCGGTCATTAACGTGCAAACAACCCTTGGGGGTAAAGGGATTAAATAGGAATAAATTATTTTTACTTGATTAAAATTTAGATCCATACAATTTAAAATTGTTTTAAATAATGGTTTATTTTAACATATGTCTCTTCCACATTGGATACACTGGCAGGAACTTATTAGTACAGCCGAGTGGTGTAATTGTCAGGCGACGGATCTTGAGGAAGCTGAGGCATATCTTTTGGAGTTCATGACAGAGATGTGCTTTTCTTGCTCAGCATAGATGTGTTTTTTAAATTTTCCCTATATTTTTTTCTCCTTGTGTTTAAAATAGACATGTCAATATAAGAACAGCTTCTATTTATTACTATGAACTTTGATGCAAATAACAGTATATGGTCTGCTAACTTTGAACTTTGACATGTGTCATCTGACTGCTTGGTGTCTGTTTTTTTTTTCCTTGGAAACCTGTGTGTATTTAATGCTCCACCTATGTATGTTTCATGACCTATTTCCTGAAGAAGAGGTTGTAAAAAACCTTGAAACACATAGAATAAACCACTGACAAACTTTAATAACTTTCTGGAATCTCATCATTTGGGCAGCGCGGACGAAATCCACATATTCCTTTGCAGAGTTCTGTTTTATACACTGTGAGCTGTGAGATCTTATACAGACAGGTGTGTGCCTTTCCAAATCAAATCCTATCACGTTAATTAAGCACAGCTGGACTCCAATAAAGTAGTAGAACCATATCAAGGAGGATCACAAGGAAATGGACATGTGAATTAAATATCAATATCTGAGCAAAGGGTCTGAATACTTATGACCATGTGATACTTCAGTTTTTCTTTTTTTAATAAATTTGCAAAAATTTCTACATTTCTGTTTTTTTCAGTCAAGATGGGGTGCAGAGTGTATATTAATGAGAAAAAAATGAACTTTTTTGAATTTACCAAATGGCTGCAATGAAACAAAGAGTGAAAAATGTAAAGGGGTCTGAATACTTTCTGTACCAACTGTAGTTCATAGACAACACTTTCCTATGGCAGCTGGGAACCTAGCAAAAGCCTTAAGTGTATAATTATTAGGAAATGACGTAGCTTTAACAACCCATAGAATAAAGTTAATTTAAAAGTAAAAAAATTGCTGCAGAGTAATGAGCAATAATTTGATATTAGCCAATAGCTAACAGTCTATAAACGGCTTGTTCTCCTTTAGAGTGTCGGACTCTTGCAGTGGCAGTGACTAATGAGTTAATCATTGCATATTTCAAAAGATGTATTAGCCTGCCCTAAAACACTGTGCTGTAGTGACCCGCCTTCAGCATAAGTGTCTGACACAGCTGCCTCTGTACTGTCCGAGAATGCTCTGCAGAGACTCACATCTTCAGATTACACACATGCACACACTGTATGCACACGCATGGTTGGACCTGTCATACACCACTGAGCGCGGAGCTGAAGAAGGGCAACACTAGAGCACTACCAGTCCTGAGCTCACACCAGTGCCCTCACCCATGTACTGGGAATCCCACTGATAAGGCACTCACATGCCAAAAACTGAGTCATTATTGGTAAGAGCTCGAAGAATAAAAAATAAAATCTCAAGATGATCCCCTATGTGAACCTACGATTGAAGTTCTTAATGAAGATCCTCCTGGCACTATGTCTGTTCACTATGGTAGGACTACTTCTTTCCCGCAAGGAACAGATGGTTACTATTATATCGCCACGGTGGCCTGCCTATTACAAGAGGTACGAATGATCGGTGGGTGGTGGTGACCCTACGGACTCTTATAGGACTTTTTTCCATTTTTGAGGGATCGAACACTAGGGCAGTATTTGTGATTCTGGGTATCAGATGGGTACTGGGTAAACTTGAAACTTGTGTTTCTAAGGGCTCAGTGATTGTGACCTTTAGGAAGTGAATGTGGAGAGACAGCAGCTGAATGGGCTTGTAGTTCCTCTCCGCCGTGTCAAAGTAAACAATAGTATTTCTGTTTGTGTGCATTAGTGTATGTTTTTATATGTATGTGAATTTTGTGTGTATGTGTTTTTATGTATGTGTGCATTTTTGTGTGTTAGTATTCATATACACTGATGACTAAAAGGGTAGAAATGTTTTGAACTTTTGACTTTCAGGTTCCATATCTCACCATCCACTACTGCTTCGAAAGTGAGACTACCATAATTTTATAGACAATCATCTTGGATATCTAATTCATAAATTTGACTTGCAACTACTTAGCATATGATTAGTCATGCAAACTATTGTCATGCCACTGTACTGTTACTGTTTTGCTCCTAAAAATCAAAATTTAAATTTTTATTATTTTGTAAATCCACCTTTGGCTTTCAACACTGCCTGAATCCTTCTGGGCATGTTCTTGATCAGATTTAAGCATGTATTGAACAAAATCTGATTCAAGGTCTTTTCTACAGGTTCCCAAAGTTGGTGCATACTCACTTGGGTATGTATATAGTTTTTTCTTCAATTCTACCCACAAGTCTATGATTGGGTTGAGGTCTGTGAACTAGGGTTGAGCGAAACGGGTCGATCATTTTCAAAAGTCGCCGACTTTTGGCTAAGTCGGCGTCTCATGAAACCCGATCCGACCCCTGTGCTTGTCGGCCATGCGGTACGCGACTTTCGCGCCAAAGTCGCGTTTCAATGACGCGAAAAGCGCCATTTCTCAGCCAATGAAGGTGAACGCAGAGTGTGGGCAGCGTGATGACATAGATCCTGGTCCCCACCATCTTAGAGAAGGGCATTGCAGTGATTGGCTTGCTGTCTGCGGCGTCACAGGGGCTATAAAGGGGCGTTCCCGCCGACCGCCATCTTACTGCTGCTGATCTGAGCTTAGGGACAGGTTGCTGCCGCTTCGTCAGAAGCAGGGAGAGCGTTAGGCAGGGTCCACTAACCACCAAACCGCTTGTGCTGCAGCGATTTCCACTGTCCAACACCACCTTCGGTGTGCAGGGACTGTGGAAGCTATTTTTTTTTTTTTTCCCCTCAGCGCTGTAGCTCATTGGGCTGCCTTAGAAGGCTCCGTGATAGCTGTATTGCTGTGTGTACGCCACTGTGGAAACCAACTGCTTTTTTCAAAGCACATATCCTCTTGTTCCTTCCTTTCTGCACAGCTATCTTTTTTGTTTGTCCACACTTTTTATTTAATTTGTGCATCAGTCCACTCCTATTGCTGCCTGCCATACCTGGCTTAGATTACTGCAGGGAGATAGTAATTGTAGGACAGTCCCTGTTTTTTTTTTGTTTTTTTTGTGGGAGATTAAGATTGGCATTTCTGCTACAGTGCCATCCCTGTGTGTGCCATCTCTCACTGAGTGGGCCATAGAAAGCCTATTTATTTTTTCCGTGATTTGTGTTCTAAATTCTACCTCAACACAAAAACACTACATCAATCAGTGGGAGAAAAATATTGGCCTCAGTCAGGGCTTGTGTGCCACTGCTGTGTGTGCTATCTCTCATTCAGTGGGCTATAGAAAGCCTATTTTTTTTTTTTTTTTTTTTAATATTATTTGGTTTCTAAAGTCTCCCTGAAAAAAAAAAAAAACCTAAAAAAACAGTGGGAGAGTAATATTGCCCTTTCAGCTTGTGTGCCAGTCTTGACTCCTGGGTGTGCCACCTCTCTCTCTCATTCAGTGGGCCATAGAAAGGCTATTTTTTTTTTTGTTTTTTTTAATATTATTTGATTTCTAAAGTCTCCCTGAAAAAAAAAAAAAAACATAAAAAAACAGTGGGAGAGTAATATTGCCCTTTCAGCTTGTGTGCCAGTCTTGACTCCTGGGTGTGCCACCTCTCTCCCTCTCATTCAGTGGGCCATAGAAAGCCTATTTATTTATTTTTTTAAATATTATTGGGTTTCTAAAGTCTCCCTTAAAAAACAAAAAATACATAAAAAAACAGTGGGAGAGTAATATTGCCCTTTCAGCTTGTGTGCCAGTCTTGACTCCTGGGTGTGCCACCTCTCTCTCATTCAGTGGGCCATAGAAAGCATTTTTTTTTTTTTCCTTGATTTGTGTTCTAAAATCTACCTCAACACAAAAACACTACATCAATCAGTGGGAGAAAAATATTGGCCTCAGTCAGGGCTTGTGTGCCACTACTGTGTGTGCTATCTCTCATTCAGTGGGCTATAGAAAGCCTATTTATTTATTTATTTTTTTTCTTATTATTTGGTTTCTAAAGTCTCCCTGAAAAAAAAAAAAAAAACATAAAAAAACAGTGGGAGAGTAATATTGCCCTTTCAGCTTGTGTGCCAGTCTTGACTCCTGGGTGTGCCACCTCTCTCTCTCATTCAGTGGGCTATAGAAAGCCTATTTTTTTTTATTTTTTTTTTAATATTATTTGGTTTCTAAAGTCTCCCTGAAATAAAAAAAAAACTTAAAAAAACAGTGGGAGAGTAATATTGCCCTTTCAGCTTGTGCGCCAGTCTTGACTCCTGGGTGTGCCACCTCTCTCTCTCTAATTGTGGGCCATAGAAAGCCTTTTTTTTTTTTTTTAATATTATTTGGTTTCTAAAGTCTCCCTGAGAAAAAAAAAAAAATAAATTAGGTGGGAGATTAATATTGACATTAGTGCTTGAGTGACAGTCCTGCGTGTGTGTCATCTCTGTGATTTTGTGCCACAGAAAACAGAGTGTGTAACATTGTGCCTGATTTTCCTTGTGGTCTCACCAACCTGTTAAGGGATATTGAAATCATACTGAAGTTATAGCTCACCGTGTAAGTTGTTTGACAGCAACAAATAAAGTTACTTTGGTTAAGATTTTAAAACAATGAGGAAGTCTGGTGCAAGAGGTCGTCGTGGGCGTTCATTGTCAGCTGGTAATGATGGTAGTGGTAGTGGAGCATCAGGTGGTCGTGGGGATAAAAATATTCCACCTAAGTCTGGAGCTGTGGAGCCAGTTTCGTCGTCAGGCTACACAAGGCCTCGAACGCTCTCTTTTCTGGGAGTAGGAAAACCGCTTTTAAAGGCGGAGCAGCAACAGCAAGTTTTGGCTTACATTGCAGACTCAGCCTCTAGCTCTTTTGCCTCCTCTTCCGAAACTGGTAAATGTAAAAGCAGCGCGTCGCTTGTGGATGTTCACGGTCAGGGACAAGTCGCTTCCTTGTCCTCCTCAGCAAAAACTACAACAAGAGAGAAGGATGCAGCAGGCGACACAACGGGTCACTCCATGGAGCTCTTTACACATACCGTCCCTGGCTTAGAAAGTGAAACATTTAACAGGCCATGCCCATTACAAGTATATTCTGACATGGAGTGCACTGATGCACAGCCACAGCCAGAGTACTATGCTGCTCCTTTGACTCAGACCACCACATTGCCCTCTCAGGGTACAGATCCACAATCAGACCCTGATGAGACTATGTTGCCCCGCCACGAACGCTATACCACCGACCGACACAGTGACACAGACGAAGTTGCACACGAGCTCGAAGAGGAGGTAATAGATGACCCAGTTATTGACCCCAATTGGCAGCCATTGGGGGAACAGGGTGCAGGCGGCAGTAGTTCAGAAGCGGAGGTGGAGGAGGGGCCGCAGCAGGCATCAACATCGCAACAGGTTCCATCTGCCGGGCCCGTATCTGGCCCAAAACGCGTGTCAAAGCCAAAACCTGTTGGAGCACAGCGTTGCCATCCGGTTAAAGCTCAGTCTGCAATCCCTGAAAAGGGATCCGAGTCTAGAAAGAGTGCAGTCTGGCATTTTTTTAAACAACATCCAACTGATCAGCGCAAAGTCATCTGTCAAAAATGTTAAACTAGCTTAAGCAGAGGTCAGAATCTGAAAAGTCTAAATACTAGTTGCATGCATAGACACTTAACCACCATGCATTTTCAAGCCTGGACTAACTACCAAACGTCCCTCAAGGTTGTAGCACCCTCGGCCAATGAAGCTAGTCAGCAACGCAACATCCCTTCCGTCACTGTAAGGCCACCATTTTCCGCACCACCGGCAGTATCTGTGCAGGTTTCTTTGCCAGCCAAAAGCAGTCAGGGTCAGGGAATCACCAGTTTTGTAGGAGGAAATATTGCATCTAGGGCACCGGCGGAAACAATACCGTCTCCAACCGTCTCTCAGTCTGCCATGTACACCGGCACACCCGAAAGTTCCACGATCTCCAGCTCTCCAGTCCAGCTCACCCTACATGAGACTCTGGTTAGAAAAAGGAAGTACTTATCCTCGCATCCGCGTACACAGTGTTTTAACGCCCACATAGCTAGACTAATCTCGTTAGAGATGATGCCCTACCGGTTAGTTGAAAGCGAAGCTTTCAAAGCCCTGATGGAGTACGCTGAACCACGATACGAGCTACCCAGTCGACACTTTTTTTCCAGAAAAGCCATCCCAGCCCTGCACCAGCATGTTAAACAGCGCATCGTCCATGCACTCAGGCAATCTGTGAGTACAAAGGTGCACCTGACTACAGATGCATGGACCAGTAGGCATGGCCAGGGACATTATGTGTCCATCACGGCACACTGGGTGAATGTGGTGGATGCAGGGTCCACAGGCGACATCAATTTAGGGACAGTTGTGCCTAGCCCACGGTCTAGGAAACAGTTGGCTGTAGGCGTTCGCACCCCCTCCTCCTCCTCCTCCTCGTCCTCCTGCAGAAGCTACAGCTCTTCCACAGAACGCAGTCTGCCAACCACTCCATCGGCAGATGACACTGTTGCACACCAGTTGTCCCATTATGGGCCAGCTACTGCCAAGCGTCAGCAGGCTGTATTGGCTATGAAGTGCTTGGGCGACAACAGACACACCGCGGAAGTTCTGTCCGAGTTCTTGCAACAAGAAACGCAGTCGTGGCTGGGCACAGTAGATCTTGAGGCAGGCAAGGTAGTGAGTGATAATGGAAGGAATTTCATGGCTGCCATCTCCCTTTCCCAACTGAAACACATTCCTTGCCTGGCTCACACCTTAAACCTGGTGGTGCAGTGCTTATTGAAAACTTATCCTGGGTTCTCCGACCTGCTCCTCAAAGTGCGTGCACTTTGCTCACATATCCGACGTTCGCCTGTACACGCCAGCCGTATGCAGACCTATCAGCGGTCTTTGAACCTTCCCCAGCATCGCCTAATCATAGACGTTGCAACAAGGTGGAACTCAACACTGCACATGCTTCAGAGACTGTGCGAAGAGAGGCGTGCTGTTATTTATTTGTGGGAGGATACACGGGCAGGCAGTAGGATGGCAGACATGGAGTTGTCAGGTGTGCAGTGGTCTAAGATACAAGACATGTGTCAAGTCCTTCAGTGTTTTGAGGAATGCACACGGCTGGTTAGTGCAGACAACGCCGTAATAAGCATGAGCATCCCCCTAATGCGTCTGCTGATGCAAAGTTTGACGCACATAAAGGAGCAGGCGTCTGCACCAGAGGAAGAGGAAAGCCTTGATGACAGTCAGCCATTGTCTGGTCAGGGCAGTGTACAGGACGAGGTAGCGGGCGAAGAGGAGGTGGAGGACGAGGAGGATGATGGGGATGAGTATATTTTTAATGCCGAACCTTTCCCGGGGGCACAGGAAATTGGTTGCGTGTCACGGCCGGGTTCTGGTTTTTTGAGGGACACAAGTGACGTAGATTTGCCTGCAACTGCCCCTCAACCAATCACAACCGGAGATTTGACAACTGGAACTTTGGCCCACATGGCGGATTATGCCTTACGTATCCTAAAAAGGGACACACGCATTACGAAAATGATGAACGATGACGATTACTGGTTGGCCTGCCTCCTTGATCCACGCTATAAAGGCAAATTGCAAAATATTATGCCACATGAGAACTTGGAACTAATATTAGCAACCAAACAATCAACTCTTGTTGACCGTTTGCTTCAGGCATTCCCAGCACACAGCGCACGTGATCGTTCTCACACGAGCTCCAGGGGGCAGCAGACTAGGAGTGTTAGGGGTGCACACATCAGAAGTGGCGTTGGACAGAGGGGTTTTCTGACCAGGTTGTGGAGTGATTTTGCTATGACCGCAGACAGGACAGGTACTGCTGCATCAATTGAAAGTGACAGGAGACAACATTTGTCCAGTATGGTTACTAACTATTTTTCATCCCTTATCGATGTTCTCCCTCAACCGTCATTCCCATTTGATTACTGGGCCTCCAAATTAGACACCTGGCCAGAATTGGCAGAATATGCATTGCAGGAGCTTGCTTGCCCGGCAGCAAGTGTCCTATCAGAAAGAGTATTCAGTGCTGCAGGTTCAATATTAACCGAAAAAAGGACTCGTCTGGCTACCCAAAATGTTGACGATCTAACATTCATTAAAATGAACCACAACTGGATTTCGAAATCTTTTGCCCCACCTTGCCCGGCCGACACCTAGCTTTCCTATGAAAGGCTCTTGCCTGTGAATTACTTTTCTAATGTCTAATTTGCTGCAGCTGACTGTACAGCATACGACATGTTTACACCTCCCTAAATGGCCAAACTCCCCACACGGGGCCGTGGTATCGCGACTTGGCGCAAGCACCCGTGAGACTGCTGTTTGTCTGAAGAGGTGGGTGTGCTCGCTTTTGGTTGACGGCATTGCTACTGGGTCCCTCATAGTACAATGTAGTGTCTCTGGCGGTGGTGGTGCGCACCCAACGTCAGACACACCGTTGTAACATGAGGGGCCCTGGGGCGGTCCCGCCGGCCTCTAGAGAGTTCCCCCCTACCCCAGCTCAAAATGTGCTCTACCACATGCAAAATTATGTCGCACAGCTCCACCAATCTTTAGTCTATTCGCTGACATCATTCAATGTCTGGCACTGACAATACAAATTTGTAGACATCTATGATGCAACTTAAAGTAGTCTGTGTCTGTGTCCTATATTGGCACCATTAAATAGTTACTGCCAAATTACTATGTCAGAAACTCAGCAGATGAGCCCACCCCTGTACCTAAGTATGCCACCTTTTTTTTTGTTTTGGTTGTTTTGCGAGACATTAACATCTATTTATATTTTGGGAGTACTGGGACAGACACTCCTTGCACTACTCCTCCACTCACCACCAAGCTGCCCGTGTATCCATGTAACCGCTGTAAAACTGCCATGAGCCTATTGTTTGTTATTTTAGGCCTTTGAAGCCTGTCTGCGGTCCCTCCTTCCACTAGTCCTCCACTGACCAGACCACTGCTGCCCGTGTACCCCTGGAACCAATTATAAAGTGCCTACAGCCAGCCCATTTTTTTATGTTAGGCCTTTGAAGCCTGTCTGCGGTCCCTCCTTCCACTAGTCCTCCACTGGCCAGACCACTGCTGCCCGTGTACCCCTGGAACCAATTATAAAGTGCCTACAGCCAGCCCATTTTTTTATGTTAGGCCTTTGAAGCCTGTCTGCGGTCCCTCCTTCCACTAGTCCTCCACTGACCAGACCACTGCTGCCCGTGTACCCCTGGAACCAATTATAAAGTGCCTACAGCCAGCCCATTTTTTTATGTTAGGCCTTTGAAGCCTGTCTGCGGTCCCTCCTTCCACTAGTCCTCCACTGGCCAGACCACTGCTGCCCGTGTACCCCTGGAACCAATTATAAAGTGCCTACAGCCAGCCCATTTTTTTATGTTAGGCCTTTGAAGCCTGTCTGCGGTCCCTCCTTCCACTAGTCCTCCACTGACCAGACCACTGCTGCCCGTGTACCCCTGGAACCAATTATAAAGTGCCTACAGCCAGCCCATTTTTTTATGTTAGGCCTTTGAAGCCTGTCTGCGGTCCCTCCTTCCACTAGTCCTCCACTGACCAGACCACTGCTGCCCGTGTACCCCTGGAACCAATTATAAAGTGCCTACAGCCAGCCCATTTTCTTATGTTAGGCCTTTGAAGCCTGTCTGCGGTCCCTACTTTAAATACTCCTCCACTGACCAGACCACTGCTGCCCGTGTACCCCTGGAACCAATTATAAAGTGCCTACAGCCAGCCCATTTTCTTATGTTAGGCCTTTGAAGCCTGTCTGCGGTCCCTACTTTAAATACTCCTCCACTGACCACCAAGCTGCCTGCCCGTCTATCCATGTAACCGCTGTAAAACTGCAATGAGCCTATTGTTTGTTATTTTAGGCCTTTGATAGCCTGTCTGCGGCCCCTACTTGCAATACTCCTCCACTGACCACAATGCTGCCTGGAGTGCCTGCCTGTGTATCCATGTAACCGATGTAAAACTGCCATGACTGCCTACTGTTTGTTATTTTAGGCCTTTGATAGCCTGTCTGCGGCCCCTACTTGCAATACTCCTCCACTGACCACAATGCTGCCTGGAGTGCCTGCCTGTGTATCCATGTAACCGATGTAAAACTGCCATGACTGCCTACTGTTTGTTATTTTAGGCCTTTGATAGCCTGTCTGCGGCCCTTACTTGCAATACTCCTCCACTGACCACAATGCTGCCTGGAGTGCCTGCCTGTGTATCCATGTAACCGATGTAAAACTGCCATGACTGCCTACTGTTTGTTATTTTAGGCCTTTGATAGCCTGTCTGCAGCCCCTACTTGCAATACTCCTCCACTGACCACACCAATGCTGCCCGTGTACCCCTGGAACCTATTTAAAAGTTCATAGAGCCTAGTTATATATTTTATTTACTATTAATAAGGCCATGATGGACTACGCTGTACCACGCTACAAGCTAACCAGTCGACACTTCTTTTGCGAGAAAAGCCATCCCAACCCTCCACCAGCATGTAGAAGACCGCATTGTCCATGCACTCTGGCAATCTGTGAGTACAAAGGTGCACCTGACAACAGACGCATGGACCTGTAGGCATGGCCACGGAAGATTACGTGTCCATTACGGCGCAATGGGTTAATGTGGTGGATGCATGGTCCACAGGGGACAGCCTACTAAGTCTGTCTGCAGTCCCTAATTCAAATTGTCCTCCACTGTCTAAATCGGAGCTTCCACCTTCTGGCTTTCGGCCTATAGTATCAGAAATTAAACTGCATTTGGCCTTCAACTTTGGTTAGGGCCTACTAACGGCTTCTGCCCCTCCCTGGTGTTGCCCTCAACTAAATAAAGCTGAGCTTCAACCTTCTGCTCCAAATTACCATTTTAAAAAATGCAATAGGCTTTTCCGGCCTACTAAAGGTGTCTGTCTGTGTGCCCCTGCCTGGTGTTGTCCTCAACTAAATAAAGCTGAGCTTCAACCTTCTGCTCCAAATTACCATTTTAAAAAATGCAATAGGCTTTTCCGGCCTACTAAAGGTGTCTGTCTGTGTGCCCCTGCCTGGTGTTGTCCTCAACTAAATAAAGCTGAGCTTCAACCTTCTGCTCCAAATTACCATTTTAAAAAATGCAATAGGCTTTTCCGGCCTACTAAAGGTGTCTGTCTGTGTGCCCCTGCCTGGTGTTGTCCTCAACTAAATAAAGCTGAGCTTCAACCTTCTGCTCCAAATTACCATTTTAAAAAATGCAATAGGCTTTTCCGGCCTACTAAAGGTGTCTGTCTGTGTGCCCCTGCCTGGTGTTGTCCTCAACTAAATAAAGCTGAGCTTCAACCTTCTGCTCCAAATTACCATTTTAAAAAATGCAATAGGCTTTTCCGGCCTACTAAAGGTGTCTGTCTGTGTGCCCCTGCCTGGTGTTGTCCTCAACTAAATAAAGCTGAGCTTCAACCTTCTGCTCCAAATTACCATTTTAAAAAATGCAATAGGCTTTTCCGGCCTACTAAAGGTGTCTGTCTGTGTGCCCCTGCCTGGTGTTGTCCTCAACTAAATAAAGCTGAGCTTCAACCTTCCGGCTCTCATTAAGTGGTTTTAAAAAAAAAAATGGTGGTTAGGGCCTACTAACGGCTTCTGCCCCTCCCTGGTGTTGCCCTCAACTAAATAAAGCTGAGCTTCAACCTTCTGCTCCAAATTACCATTTTAAAAAATGCAATAGGCTTTTCCGGCCTACTAAAGGTGTCTGTCTGTGTGCCCCTGCCTGGTGTTGCCCTCAACTAAATAAAGCTGAGCTTCAACCTTCTGCTCCAAATTACCATTTTAAAAAATGCAATAGGCTTTTCCGGCCTACTAAAGGTGTCTGTCTGTGTGCCCCTGCCTGGTGTTGTCCTCAACTAAATAAAGCTGAGCTTCAACCTTCTGCTCCAAATTACCATTTTAAAAAATGCAATAGGCTTTTCCGGCCTACTAAAGGTGTCTGTCTGTGTGCCCCTGCCTGGTGTTGTCCTCAACTAAATAAAGCTGAGCTTCAACCTTCTGCTCCAAATTACCATTTTAAAAAATGCAATAGGCTTTTCCGGCCTACTAAAGGTGTCTGTCTGTGTGCCCCTGCCTGGTGTTGTCCTCAACTAAATAAAGCTGAGCTTCAACCTTCTGCTCCAAATTACCATTTTAAAAAATGCAATAGGCTTTTCCGGCCTACTAAAGGTGTCTGTCTGTGTGCCCCTGCCTGGTGTTGTCCTCAACTAAATAAAGCTGAGCTTCAACCTTCTGCTCCAAATTACCATTTTAAAAAATGCAATAGGCTTTTCCGGCCTACTAAAGGTGTCTGTCTGTGTGCCCCTGCCTGGTGTTGTCCTCAACTAAATAAAGCTGAGCTTCAACCTTCCGGCTCTCATTAAGTGGTTTTAAAAAAAAAAAATGGTGGTTAGGGCCTACTAACGGCTTCTGCCCCTCCCTGGTGTTGCCCTCAACTAAATAAAGCTGAGCTTCAACCTTCTGCTCCAAATTACCATTTTAAAAAATGCAATAGGCTTTTCCGGCCTACTAAAGGTGTCTGTCTGTGTGCCCCTGCCTGGTGTTGCCCTCAACTAAATAAAGCTGAGCTTCAACCTTCTGCTCCAAATTACCATTTTAAAAAATGCAATAGGCTTTTCCGGCCTACTAAAGGTGTCTGTCTGTGTGCCCCTGCCTGGTGTTGTCCTCAACTAAATAAAGCTGAGCTTCAACCTTCTGCTCCAAATTACCATTTTAAAAAATGCAATAGGCTTTTCCGGCCTACTAAAGGTGTCTGTCTGTGTGCCCCTGCCTGGTGTTGTCCTCAACTAAATAAAGCTGAGCTTCAACCTTCTGCTCCAAATTACCATTTTAAAAAATGCAATAGGCTTTTCCGGCCTACTAAAGGTGTCTGTCTGTGTGCCCCTGCCTGGTGTTGTCCTCAACTAAATAAAGCTGAGCTTCAACCTTCCGGCTCTCATTAAGTGGTTTTAAAAAAAAAAAATGGTGGTTAGGGCCTACTAACGGCTTCTGCCCCTCCCTGGTGTTGCCCTCAACTAAATAAAGCTGAGCTTCAACCTTCTGCTCCAAATTACCATTTTAAAAAATGCAATAGGCTTTTCCGGCCTACTAAAGGTGTCTGTCTGTGTGCCCCTGCCTGGTGTTGCCCTCAACTAAATAAAGCTGAGCTTCAACCTTCTGCTCCAAATTACCATTTTAAAAAATGCAGTAGGCTTTTCCGGCCTACTAAAGGTGTCTGTCTGTGTGCCCCTGCCTGGTGTTGTCCTCAACTAAATAAAGCTGAGCTTCAACCTTCTGCTCCAAATTACCATTTTAAAAAATGCAGTAGGCTTTTCCGGCCTACTAAAGGTGTCTGTCTGTGTGCCCCTGCCTGGTGTTGTCCTCAACTAAATAAAGCTGAGCTTCAACCTTCCGGCTCTCATTAAGTGGTTTTAAAAAAAAAAAATGGTGGTTAGG
Organism: Ranitomeya variabilis; assembly: GCF_051348905.1. Lineage (NCBI taxonomy): Eukaryota > Metazoa > Chordata > Amphibia > Anura > Dendrobatidae > Ranitomeya > Ranitomeya variabilis. Next base: position 609,612,054 of record NC_135235.1, read on the forward strand.
GCCTACTAACGGCTTCTGCCCCTCCCTGGTGTTGCCCTCAACTAAATAAAGCTGAGCTTCAACCTTCTGCTCCAAATTACCATTTTAAAAAATGCAATAGGCTTTTCCGGCCTACTAAAGGTGTCTGTCTGTGTGCCCCTGCCTGGTGTTGTCCTCAACTAAATAAAGCTGAGCTTCAACCTTCTGCTCCAAATTACCATTTTAAAAAATGCAATAGGCTTTTCCGGCCTACTAAAGGTGTCTGTCTGTGTGCCCCTGCCTGGTGTTGTCCTCAACTAAATAAAGCTGAGCTTCAACCTTCCGGCTCTCATTAAGTGGTTTTAAAAAAAAAAAATGGTGGTTAGGGCCTACTAACGGCTTCTGCCCCTCCCTGGTGTTGCCCTCAACTAAATAAAGCTGAGCTTCAACCTTCTGCTCCAAATTACCATTTTAAAAAATGCAATAGGCTTTTCCGGCCTACTAAAGGTGTCTGTCTGTGTGCCCCTGCCTGGTGTTGCCCTCAACTAAATAAAGCTGAGCTTCAACCTTCTGCTCCAAATTACCATTTTAAAAAATGCAATAGGCTTTTCCGGCCTACTAAAGGTGTCTGCCCCTCCCTGGTGTTGTCCTCAACTGAACAAAGCTGAGCTTCCACATTCTGGCTTTCGCCCTATACTATCAGATATTGAACTGCATTTGGCCTACTAGTGTGGTTAGGCCCTTGAAACAGTGTCTGCTGCTCTTGGGTTTGCTACTCCACTGAACAAAGCAATGCCGCCTGTTTAGTCCTGTTACCAATTTTGAACTGCATGTAGCCTACTTTATTCTTTGGCCCTATATCTGTTTCCTCCTCATCCTGCCCATTGCCCAGCCACTGCTAAATGAGTCTGCTGGTACATTGACCTAGACCACTACATTCCCCTTGTACTCTACACAGCCAGAATCTGACCCTGCTGAAAGTAAGGTTCCCCTTCCCGCATGTTATACCACCTTACACAGGGACAAAGAGGAAGGTGCAGATGAAAGTGCAGGTTCCTTCATCAGGTGGGGGGGCATACTCGTTGGCGACGTCACTGGCACAGGGCCCCTCAGAGTACGCAAAAGTGTCGCTGCTGGTGGGAGGCGCCCCCGCCATGCAAACACACCGCCGTACTTTGAGGGGCCCTGTGCCAGTGGCAATGCGAACGAGTGGGCCCCCCCCTGCTTGCTCAGGATCACAGCACTTGCAACGTTTAAATACTTACCTTTCCCTGCAACACCGCCGTGACGTAGTCCGCATTTCCTGGGCCCACGAAAAACTTGAGCCAGCCCTACTCCCCCCACAACTTTCCCCCAATTCCCTATGCCCAACTATTATTATACAGTTAATTAAGATTGGCAAGCTTCAGAAACAAGAATGGATGTTTTTGGCATTAAAATGGGCACTGTAGGTGTTTTCCTGGCCTCCACTCACTGCCGACTATGCTTCCCCATTGACTTGCATTGGGTTTCGTGTTTCGGTCGATCCCCGACTTTTAGCAATAATCGGCCGACTGCACTCGACTCGACTCTGGACAAAATCGGGTTTCCCAAAACCCTACTCGATCTTAAAAAAATGAAAGTCGCTCAACCCTACTGTGAACTATGGGGGCCAATTCAGCACCTCTACTTCATTGTCACTGAACCATTTCGTCTCCAAGCTTGACATATGCTTCAGGTTGTTGTCCTGCTGGAAAACTATGACGTCCTTTTCATACCCATAGTACTCGAGTGTACGAAATAACTCATCTTATAGGATACTCATATAGCACAGCATTGAGACCACCATCGATCCTGGTCAACACCTTTTCCTGTGAGACAATCTCATATCATCAGGCTTCCTCCACCAAATTTAAGAGTTCCTTCAATTTCTTGATCCATTAGCCCCCTTTTCCCTTGTTTCTTCCAGACACATTAGCACTCATCAGTGCCTAGTCTATTGACTTTTGTCTCATCGCTCCAAATCACCTGTTCCCAATATTCTACTGTCCACAATTTGAACCTTTTTTGAAAACTCATACGAATGCTTCTTATGACGATATTAATGTTGAGGCTTCTTCACCTTTTTATGGGCCACCAACTTGTGTAATGTGTCCCGCAGTGCTTGAGTGGACATCTGATCTCACTATTACGAAGCATACGAGCCACCTCTGACGTGTTTGTCACACTAGAACTGATAGACCTTGGGATGAGCTGACAAGTTGAGATGGATATTTTGTCTGGATGTCCACCTCTTGGCTTTTGAATGGATTCTTTATTTCGCATTCTTCCAACTCTCATGGCACTCACATGATGCCAGGGTCGGACTGGGGTACCTTGGGCCCACCAGGGGAATTAACTCAAGGGGCCCACTCTACTGCTACAAGAAACCTTTTTTAGATAATATAATGACAGGAATGTTAAACAATGTTAAACCTGAAAGAGAAGAAAAACAAGTTATATTATACTCCTTTGGGGGCGGTCCGGTCCGATGGACGTCGCAGGTCCAAGTTCCAAGTCCAGCACCTCCCATCTTCATGCGATGTCATCATCTTCCTTGCTTCTTGTCATGGCTCCTGCGCAGGCGTAATTCTCTGTCCTGTTGAGGGCAGAGCACAGTACTGAAGTGCGCAGGGGCCGGGAAAGGTATAATTAGAGTCTTTCTCTTCCTTTTCATCTCCATCTTGACCATGATGACTGATCTCATACACAGCTGTACTCCGCTGCAGCACATCCCCACACAACGCCCTTAAAAATAGCAGAGTCATTACAATGCTCCTGAATACAAATATCTGCCTTACGCTGAGCCCCTATATAGACTATTAACTCTCATAAAGCCCCTGCACAAAATATGACCCACACTAACCCTCTTATGCTACATGCCCTCCACACTGTCCTCTTTCTTCTATACTGGGTATCCTCTTCACACTGTCCTCTCACACGGTGTCCCCCCTATACTGCCCAGTCTCTATACTGTGCCTCCTCATCTCACTAGCTCTCTTCAGCATACTATTCCCTCCTTGCTGTGCCCTCACACTGTCCCCCATACTGCCGTATCTGTATTCCTCCCCCACACTACCTAGTCTCTGTTTTGTGTCTCCTCATACTTTTCTCCCCAATGCTGTCTCCTCTCACATTCCTCCCACTTGCCATATTGTCTCCTCATACATCCCCTTTCTTTTCCCGCACCCATTCACCCTCCCCTTATTCACCATACTGTTTCTTCACACATTCTCCCTATACTGTCTCCTAAAATTTCTCTGCTCCATCTCTCCCCAATTATAATAAATATTTGGAAGAGTACAAGGATATACAGAAGCACACATACACACATGAAGACATGCATTAGCACACACACACACTTGCAGATTGCACACACGCAGAAATGGGGACAAACACATATACATGCAGGCAAGCACACGCAAAAGTGCACACGTAAACGTGCAGACAGTCATGCCCATACACATACAGATGCGCACACAGAAATTCACTCTCAGACAAGCACACACAGAAATGTGCACACACATGCACACAAGCATGCACACACACACGTGTGAAGACACAAACACAGAAATGCGCACACCCAGGAAGACATGCACACACACTCACACACACATACAGTCACATGGATTGTTTCGTAAACAATAATTATAAACAAAAAAAAATATGGCTAAACAGTGCTCCATACTGTATAATGGCCACACATGATGCTCCATACTGTATAATGGCCCCACATGATGCTCCATACTATATAATGGCCCCAAATGATGCTGCGTACAGTGTACTGGCCCCACGTGATGCTCCATACTGTATAATGGCCACACATGACGATCCATACTGTATAATGGCCACACATGATGCTCCATACTGTATAATGGCCCCACATGATGCTGCGTACAGTGAACTGGCCCCATGTGATGCTCCATACAGTATAATGGGCCCACATGATGCTACATACTGTATAATGGCCACATATGATGCTCCATACTGTATATTGGCCGCACAGTGCTTCATACTGTATAATGGCCACATAGTGCTCCATACTGTATAATGGCCACACATGATGCTCCATACTGTATAATAGCCACATTATGCTCCAAACTGTATAATGGCCCCACATGATGCTGCATGCAGTATACTTGCCCCACCTGATGGTCCATACAGTATAATGGCCCCACATGATGCTTTGTACAGTATAATGGCCCCACACGATGCTGGGTGTTATCCTGTAAGAATCAGGCTGCACTCAGATGTCATCCGAGTGCAGTCCAAATGTGAGTGTGACGATTCAAAGAGGGAAAACGGAAAGTGGACCCTCTAGACCGCGACAAAGAACCCCTCATGGACGAACTGACCAGATAGACCACCCCCTATACAGGGAGAGTTAGGGGCAGGCCCGTGAGGGACTATCGCCATGGAAGCTAGAGGACCAGGATGGGAGAAGACCAAGAAGAGGTGGAGATAGTAGGACCACAGGATAGGTGAGTACTGCAGAGACACAGGACTGGTGGGTAAACTGCAGCAGTGCAGGGACTGGCGGAGGAACTGAGGGAACGCAGAGGCTAGCAGGATACAGGAAAGACAGGATAAACCCAAAGTCAGAGGGAAACCGAACTTCACAGAGACTAAGAGCGGCCAGGAACACCTGAAGGAACAAATGATAACCAGGCACAGAGGGACGGCAGGAAGCAGTTTAAATACCTAAAGGCAGGGTAGCACTTCCGGGTAACAGACCTCCAGAACCATAGAGAGGACAATAAGGAGGACCGACTTCCGGGTACTAGTCCTCCAGAACCATAGAGGAGACGCCGACAGAAGATCAGAAGTGCACACGCGCAGCACTGAACCTGGTATGCGCGCGCGCGCACGAGAAACAGAGGCCGGGAGCGAGCGAGGAGGCGGCAGCAGCGGTATGATACTGGGTACAGTATAATGGCCACACATAATGCTGGGTACAGTATAATGGCCCCACACAAAGCTGGGTACAGTATAATGGCCACACATGGTTACCCCAGCCCTATCACTGCCTTCTCCATCACTACACACACACACCTTTCACCGCGCACCCTCACAGCAGCCAGCAGCTTCCACTCCCACGGTGCTGAATGGTGTCATCCAGCTGCACCGCTGACTGTTCACGTTGCTGCAGCTGTGATACGCCACTGATAAAGACCTCTCCATGTCTCCTGTGCCAGTCAGTGTCAGAGCGAGGAGCAATATCTGCTCCGATCTGACACAGCCAGCGTCCGCTCCGTACACCTCGTACACACACGACTCCGCTCCATAACCATGCACATGTGGCTCTGCTCCGTACACCTCGTACACACACGGCTCCGCTCCGTACACCTCATACACACACGGCTCCTCCCCATACACCTCATACACACACGGCTCCACTCCGTACACCTCGTACACACACGGCTCCACTCCATACACCTCGTACACACACGGCTCCACTCTGTACACCTCATACACACACGGCTCCACTCCATACACCTCGTACACATACGGCTCCGCTCCGTACACCTCGTACACACACGGCTCCGCTCCATACACCTCATACACACGGCTCCTCTACATACATCTCGTACACACACTGCTCCACTCCGTACACCTCGTACACACACGGCTCCGCTCCATACACCTCGTACACACACGACTGCGCTCCATACACCTTGCACATGCGTCTCCACTCCGTACACCTCGTACACACACGGCTCCGCTCCGTACACCTCATACACACACGGCTCCACTCCGTACAATTTGTATACACACGGCTCCACTCTGTACACCTCGTACACACACGGCTCCGCTCCATACACATTGCACACGCTGCTCCGCTCCTTATACCTTGCACACACGGCTCCGCTCCGTACACCTCATACACACACGACTCCTCTCCATACATCTCGTACACACACGACTCCGCTCCATACACCTCGTACACACATGGCTCCACTCCATACACCTCTTACACACACGACTGCGCTCCATACACCTAGCACATGCGGCTCTGCTCCGTACACCTTGTACACACACGGCTCCGCTCCATACACATTGCACACGCTGCTCCGCTCCGTATACCTTGTACACATGTGGCTCTGCTCCGCACACCTCATACACACGTGGCTCTGCTCTGTACACCTCGTACACATGTGGCTCCTCTCCGTACACCTCGTACACACACGACTCTGCTCCATACACCTTTCACACTCTGCTCCGATCCGCACACCTCTTACACACATGGCTCCGCTCCGTACACGTCTTACACACACGGCTGTGCTCCGTACACCTCGTACACACGGCTCCGTACACCTCTTACACACATGACTCCGCTCCATACACCTTTCACACGCTGCTCCGATCCATACACCTCGAACACACACGGCTATGCTACATCCACACTGTAAACACCTCCTGACCTCACACATATGCTTACCCTCGTCCAGCGTCATGACAACCAGCAGAGTCCTGTACACGGAGGTCCCCCCGATCATGTGACCCCCTGACTCCTCCCATCTTGTGACTTCATCACAGGTCCTGTGTGCACAGAGCAGCCAATATGTGGTGTGCTACTCTGCGGGTGCAGGGACTCAGGGAGTTGATGGGGTGATATTACACACCTCCCAACCAGTGCGGGACAACTTGTGTCCCGCCTGGGATCGCGGGGCTGACTGTCAAAATCGGGACAGTCCCGCTGGATCCGGGACGGTTGGGAGGTATGGAGATCATATTGGGGCACACAGCGAGGGGCACAGAGACCATATTGGGGCACACAGCGGGGGGCACAGAGATCATATTGGGGCACACAGCGGGGGGCACAGGGATCATATTGGGGCACACAGCGGGGGGGCACAGAGATCATATTGGGGCACACAGCGGGGGGCACAGAGATCATATTGGGGCACACAGCGGGGCACAGAGATCATATTGGGGTACACAGCAGGGGGCACAGAGATCATATTAGGGTACACAGCATGGGGGCACAGAGATCATATTGGGGCACACAGCGGGCAACAGAGATCATATTGGGGCACACAGCGGGGGGGCACAGAGATCATATTGGGGCACTCAGTGGGGGGCACAGAGATCATATTGGGGCACACAGAGTGGCACAGAGATCATATTGGGGCACACAGCGGGGGGCACAGAGATCATATTGGGGCACACAGCGGGGGCACAGAGATCATATTGGGGCACACAGCGTGGGGGGCAGAGATCATATTGAGGCACTCAGCGGGGGGGGCACAGAGATCATATTGGGGCACTCAGCGGGAGGCACAGATATCATATTGGGGTACAGGGATCATTTTGGGGCACACAGCGAGGGCACAGAGATCATATTGGGGCACACAGGGGGGCACAGAGATCATATTGGGGCACACGGGGCAGAGATCATATTGGGGCACTCAGCGGGGGGCATAGATATCATATTGAGGCACACAGCGGGGGGGCACAGAGATCATATTGGGGCACACAGCGTGGGGGGCAGAGATCATATTGGGGCACACAGCATGGGGGGCAGAGATCATATTGAGGCACACAGCGGGGGGGCAGAGATCATATTGGGGCACTCAGCGGGGGGCACAGAGATCATATTATGGCACACAGGGGGGCACAGAGATCATATTGGGGCACACAGGGGGGCACAGAGATCATATTGGGGCACACAGTGGGGGGCAGAGATCATATTGGGGCACATAGCAGGGGGGCAGAGATCATATTGGGGCACACAGCATGGGGGGCAGAGATCATATTGGGGCACACAGCGGGGGGCACAGAGATCATATTGGGGCAAACAGTGGGGAAGTGGCACAGAGCTGAGGGGCACAGATCACCTGCAGAGGGGCACAAAGCTGCCAGCACAGATCATCTGCAGAGAGGCACAAAGTCTCTGTCGGGCAGCAGCTCCTATTTAAGGACAGGAGAGCAATGGGCAGTAACTCCGCCCACCCAGTAACCCCGCCCACCTCAATGACATCATTCCTGTGCAGGACAGGCAAGGTTCTGTAATGAATGCTGCTTAGGCTACTTTCACATTTGCGTCGTTTGGCGTCCATCGCAATGCATCGTTTTGGGAAAAAAACACATCCTGCAAATGTGCCCGCAGGATGAGTTTTTTCCCATAGACTTGTCTTGCCAACGGATTGCGACTTATGGCCAAACGTCGCGTCCATCGCGCACTAGATGTGTCGTGTTTTGGCGGACCATCATGAAAAAACGTTCAAGGGAACGTTTTTTCGTATGTCGGGTCCGCCATTTCCTACCGCGCATGCGCGGCCGGAACTCCACCTGTTGTGAAATTGGATTCTGGGCTCCCCCGGTGGCCACTGGTGGAATTGAACTTGTGTGCATCATCCTCTCTGTTCACCTGTTCCCATCAGGATGTGGGAGTCTCTATGTAACCTTGCTCCTCTGTCAGTTTCATGCCGGTCAACAATGTAATCAGAAGCCTTTCTTTGCATGTTCCTGCTACTAGACAACTCCCAGCTAAGTTGGACTTTCGTCCTAGTTTGTTTTTGCATTTTGTTCCAGTTCACAGCTGCTGTTTCGTTACTGTGTCTGGAAAGCTCTTGTGATCTGAAATTGCCACTCTGGTGTTATGAGTTAATACTAGAGTCTTAAAGTAATTTCTGGATGGTGTTTTGATAGGGTTTTCAGCTGACCATGAAAGTGCCCTTTCTGTCTTCCTGCTATCTAGTAAGCGGACCTCGATTTTGCTAAACCTATTTTCATACTACGTTTGTCATTTCATCTAAAATCACCGCCAATATATGTGGGGGCCTCTGTCTGCCTTTTGGGGAAATTTCTCTAGAGGTGAGCCAGGACTGTATTTTCCTCTGCTAGGATTAGTTAGTCCTCCGGCTGGCGCTGGGCGTCTAGGGATAAAACGTAGGCACGCTACCCGGCCACTGTTAATTGTGCGGCAGGTTTAGTTCATGGTCAGTTTAGATTCCATCTTCCAAGAGCTAGTTCTTATATATGCTGGGCTATGTTCTCTCGCCATTGAGAATCATGACAGTTTGACCGGCCCAAAAGGGTTAAATTATTGGCTGAGAAAGGAGAGAAAAAAGAAGTCTGCTGAAAATTTTTTTTTTTTTTTTTCTCTAGTTCTGAGTGTGCTCATAATTGAATCACTTGCTAGTCTGCCTATACTGCAGCCTTCCTCTCTTTCTCTCCTTCTAATCCTTGAATGGCTCTGTGTTCACCTGTTTGAAATGGATCTTCAGAGTGTAGCTACAGGTTTGAATAATCTCGCCACGAAGGTACAAAATTTGCAAGATTTTGTTGTTCATGCATCTATGTCTGAACCTAGAATTCCTTTGCCTGAATTTTTTTCAGGGAATAGATCTTGCTTTCAAAATTTTAAAAATAATTGCAAATTGTTTTTGTCCCTGAAGTCTCGCTCTGCCGGAGATCCTGCACAGCAGGTCAGGATTGTAATTTCCTTGCTCCGGGGCGACCCTCAAGATTGGGCTTTTGCATTGACACCAGGGGATCCTGCGTTGCTCAATGTGGATGCGTTTTTTCTGGCCTTGGGGTTGCTTTATGAGGAACCTCATTTAGAGCTTCAGGCGGAAAAAGCTTTGATGTCCCTATCTCAGGGGCAAGATGAAGCTGAAATATACTGCCAAAAATTCCGTAAATGGTCTGTGCTTACTCAGTGGAATGAGTGCGCCCTGGCGGCGATTTTCAGAGAAGGTCTCTCTGATGCCATTAAGGATGTTATGGTGGGGTTCCCTGTGCCTGCGGGTCTGAATGAGTCCATGACAATGGCTATTCAGATCGATAGGCGTCTGCGGGAGCGCAAACCTGTGCACCATTTGGCGGTGTCTACTGAGAAGACGCCAGAAAATATGCAATGTGATAGAATTCTGTCCAGAAGCGAGCGGCAGAATTTTAGACGAAAAAATGGGTTGTGCTTCTATTGTGGTGATTCAACTCATGTTATATCAGCATGCTCTAAGCGTACTAAGAAGCTTGACAAGTCTGTTTCAATTAGCACTTTACAGTCTAAGTTTATTCTATCTGTGACCCTGATTTGTTCTTTATCATCTATTACCGCGGACGCCTATGTCGACTCTGGCGCCGCTTTGAGTCTTATGGATTGGTCCTTTGCCAAACGCTGTGGGTATGATTTGGAGCCTTTGGAAGCTCCTATACCTCTGAAGGGGATTGACTCCACCCCATTGGCTAGTAATAAACCACAATACTGGACACAAGTAACTATGCGTATTAATCCGGATCACCAGGAGATTATTCGCTTTCTGGTGCTGTATAATCTACATGATGTTTTGGTGCTAGGATTGCCATGGCTGCAATCTCATAACCCAGTCCTCGACTGGAAAGCTATGTCTGTGTTAAGCTGGGGATGTAAAGGGACTCATGGGGACGTACCTTTGGTTTCCATTTCATCATCTATTCCCTCTGAGATTCCTGAATTCTTGTCTGACTATCGTGACGTTTTTGAAGAACCCAAGCTTGGTTCACTACCTCCGCACCGGGAGTGCGATTGTGCCATAGATTTGATCCCGGGTAGTAAATACCCTAAGGGTCGTTTATTTAATCTGTCTGTGCCTGAACACGCTGCTATGCGAGAATATATAAAGGAGTCCTTGGAAAAGGGACATATTCGTCCTTCGTCATCTCCCTTAGGAGCCGGTTTTTTCTTTGTGTCTAAGAAAGATGGCTCTTTGAGGCCGTGCATTGATTATCGGCTTTTGAATAAAATTACGGTTAAATATCAATATCCGTTACCACTGCTGACTGATTTGTTTGCTCGTATAAAGGGGGCCAAGTGGTTCTCTAAGATTGATCTCCGTGGGGCGTATAATTTGGTGCGAATCAAGCAGGGGGATGAGTGGAAAACCGCATTTAATACGCCCGAGGGCCACTTTGAGTATTTGGTGATGCCTTTTGGTCTTTCAAATGCCCCTTCAGTCTTTCAGTCTTTTATGCATGACATTTTCCGCGATTATTTGGATAAATTTATGATTGTGTATCTGGATGATATTCTGATTTTTTCGGATGACTGGGACTCTCATGTCCAGCAGGTCAGGAGGGTTTTTCAGGTTTTGCGGTCTAATTCCTTGTGTGTGAAGGGTTCTAAGTGCGTTTTTGGGGTTCAAAAGATTTCCTTCTTGGGATACATTTTTTCCCCCTCTTCCATCGAGATGGATCCTGTCAAGGTTCAGGCTATTTGTGATTGGACGCAACCCTCTTCTCTTAAGAGTCTTCAGAAATTTTTGGGCTTTGCTAACTTTTATCGTCGATTTATTGCTGGTTTTTCTGATGTTGTTAAACCATTGAGTGATTTGACTAAGAAGGGTGCTGATGTTGCTGATTGGTCCCCTGATGCTGTGGAGGCCTTTCGGGAGCTTAAGCGCCGCTTTTCTTCCGCCCCTGTGTTGCGTCAGCCTGATGTTGCTCTTCCTTTTCAGGTTGAGGTCGACGCTTCTGAAATCGGAGCTGGGGCGGTGTTGTCGCAGAGAAGTTCCGACTGCCCCGTGATGAGACCTTGTGCTTTTTTTTCCCGTAAATTTTCGCCCGCCGAGCGGAATTATGATATTGGGAATCGGGAGCTTTTGGCCATGAAGTGGGCTTTTGAGGAGTGGCGTCACTGGCTTGAGGGGGCCAGACATCAGGTGGTGGTATTGACTGACCACAAAAATTTAATTTACCTTGAGTCTGCCAGGCGCCTGAATCCTAGACAGGCGCGCTGGTCGTTGTTTTTCTCTCGGTTTAATTTTGTGGTGTCTTACCTACCGGGTTCTAAGAATGTTAAGGCGGATGCCCTTTCTAGGAGTTTTGAGCCTGACTCCCCTGGTAATTCTGAGCCCACAGGTATCCTTAAAGATGGAGTGATATTGTCTGCCGTTTCTCCAGACCTGCGGCGGGCCTTGCAGGAGTTTCAGGCGGATAGACCTGATCGTTGCCCACCTGGTAGACTGTTTGTTCCTGATGATTGGACCAGTAGAGTCATCTCTGAGGTTCATTCTTCTGCGTTGGCAGGTCATCCTGGAATCTTTGGTACCAGGGATTTGGTGGCAAGGTCCTTCTGGTGGCCTTCCCTGTCACGAGATGTGCGAGGCTTTGTGCAGTCTTGTGACGTTTGTGCTCGGGCCAAGCCTTGTTGTTCTCGGGCTAGTGGATTGTTGTTGCCCTTGCCTATTCCGAAGAGGCCTTGGACGCACATCTCGATGGATTTTATTTCGGATCTGCCTGTTTCTCAGAAGATGTCTGTCATCTGGGTGGTGTGTGACCGTTTCTCTAAGATGGTCCATTTGGTTCCCTTGCCTAAGTTGCCTTCTTCTTCCGAGTTGGTTCCTCTGTTTTTTCAAAATGTTGTTCGTTTGCATGGTATTCCGGAGAATATCGTTTCTGACAGAGGGACCCAATTCGTGTCTAGATTTTGGCGGGCATTCTGTGCTAGGATGGGCATAGATTTGTCTTTTTCGTCTGCTTTCCATCCTCAGACTAATGGCCAGACTGAGCGGACTAATCAGACCTTGGAGACATATTTGAGGTGTTTTGTGTCTGCGGATCAGGATGATTGGGTTGCTTTTTTGCCATTGGCGGAGTTCGCCCTCAATAATCGGGCCAGCTCTGCCACCTTGGTGTCCCCGTTTTTCTGTAATTCGGGGTTTCATCCTCGATTTTCCTCCGGTCAGGTGGAATCTTCGGATTGTCCTGGAGTGGATGCTGTGGTGGAGAGGTTGCATCAGATTTGGGGGCAGGTAGTGGACAATTTGAAGTTGTCCCAGGAGAAGACTCAGCTTTTTGCCAACCGCCGTCGTCGTGTTGGTCCTCGGCTTTGTGTTGGGGACTTGGTGTGGTTGTCTTCTCGTTTTGTCCCTATGAGGGTTTCTTCTCCTAAGTTTAAGCCTCGGTTCATCGGCCCGTACAAGATATTGGAGATTCTTAACCCTGTGTCCTTCCGTTTGGACCTCCCTGCATCTTTTTCTATTCATAATGTTTTTCATCGGTCATTATTGCGCAGGTATGAGGTACCGGTTGTGCCTTCCGTTGAGCCTCCTGCTCCGGTGTTGGTTGAGGGTGAGTTGGAGTACGTTGTGGAAAAGATCTTAGACTCCCGTGTTTCCAGACGGAAACTCCAGTATCTGGTCAAATGGAAGGGATACGGTCAGGAGGATAATTCTTGGGTGACTGCCTCTGATGTTCATGCCTCCGATCTTGTCCGTGCCTTTCATAGGGCTCATCCTGATCGCCCTGGTGGTTCTGGTGAGGGTTCGGTGCCCCCTCCTTGAGGGGGGGTACTGTTGTGAAATTGGATTCTGGGCTCCCCCGGTGGCCACTGGTGGAATTGAACTTGTGTGCATCATCCTCTCTGTTCACCTGTTCCCATCAGGATGTGGGAGTCTCTATATAACCTTGCTCCTCTGTCAGTTTCATGCCGGTCAACAATGTAATCAGAAGCCTTTCTTTGCATGTTCCTGCTACTAGACAACTCCCAGCTAAGTTGGACTTTCGTCCTAGTTTGTTTTTGCATTTTGTTCCAGTTCACAGCTGCTGTTTCGTTACTGTGTCTGGAAAGCTCTTGTGATCTGAAATTGCCACTCTGGTGTTATGAGTTAATACTAGAGTCTTAAAGTAATTTCTGGATGGTGTTTTGATAGGGTTTTCAGCTGACCATGAAAGTGCCCTTTCTGTCTTCCTGCTATCTAGTAAGCGGACCTCGATTTTACTAAACCTATTTTCATACTACGTTTGTCATTTCATCTAAAATCACCGCCAATATATGTGGGGGCCTCTGTCTGCCTTTTGGGGAAATTTCTCTAGAGGTGAGCCAGGACTGTATTTTCCTCTGCTAGGATTAGTTAGTCCTCCGGCTGGCGCTGGGCGTCTAGGGATAAAACGTAGGCACGCTACCCGGCCACTGTTAATTGTGCGGCAGGTTTAGTTCATGGTCAGTTTAGATTCCATCTTCCAAGAGCTAGTTCTTATATATGCTGGGCTATGTTCTCTCGCCATTGAGAATCATGACATCCACCTCATCCTCCCCGGGACTTTAGAATGGGCAGCGGATGCGTTGAAAAACTGCATCCCCTGCCCACGTTGTTCTGAATTTTAACAATGTCCGTCGGTACGTTGCGCCGACGCTTAGCGACGGCCCCGTACCGACACAAGTGTGAAAGTAGCCTTACCCTGCCCTCAGGGGTTAATGGGTTGGCAGCCGGCACGATACAGCAGGCTGCCGCCGGAGCATTGATGACCTGCCTGCGGGCCGCATGAAAAGCCACCCAATGATTTAAAGGGCCGGCGGACAATTTTGTAGCTCAGTGCTTAGGGGCCCGCCCAATCTTTGCTGGACTGGGCTGGCCCCTAAGCACTCTGGGCCCAGTCGCAGCTGCAACCCCTGCGACTGCAGTAGTTCCGCCCCTGCAGTGCTATCCTCATCTCTCCTCTCCGGAAGACAGGTGCGCAGATCAGCAGACACACAGCCTGCAGTGCCCCTGCAGTGTCTGCAATAGTGGCTGGCAGCCGGCACCGATCTACTAAAGCTGCAGAAAGCCGGGCCCCTGCCTGCAAGGGCCCCCCTCCACCTCAGGGTCCCCCGATGCAGCTGCACTGACTGAATCAGTGGTAGGTCCGCCCATGTACACACATACAGGTCCTTCTCAAAAAATTAGCATATAGTGTTAAATTTCATTATTTACCATAATGTAATGATTACAATTAAACTTTCATATATTATAGATTCATTATCCACCAACTGAAATTTGTCAGGTCTTTTATTGTTTTACTGATGATTTTGGCATACAACTCCTGATAACCCAAAAAACCTGTCTCAATAAATTAGCATATCAAGAAAAGGTTCTCTAAACGACCTATTACCCTAATCTTCTGAATCAACTAATTAACTCTAAACACATGCAAAAGATACCTGAGGCTTTTAAAAACTCCCTGCCTGGTTCATTACTCAAAACCCCCATCATGGGTAAGACTAGCGACCTGACAGATGTCAAGAAGGCCATCATTGACACCCTCAAGCAAGAGGATAAGACCCAGAAAGAAATTTCTCAACAAATAGGCTGTTCCCAGAGTGCTGTATCAAGGCACCTCAATGGTAAGTCTGTTGGAAGGAAACAATGTGGCAGAAAACGCTGTACAATGAGAAGAGGTGACCGGACCCTGAGGAAGATTGTGGAGAAGGACCGATTCCAGACCTTGGGGAACCTGAGGAAGCAGTGGACTGAGTCTGGTGTGGAAACATCCAGAGCCACCGTGCACAGGCGTGTGCAGGAAATGGGCTACAGGTGCCGCATTCCCCAGGTAAAGCCACTTTTTGGGCTACAGAGAAGCAGCACTGGACTGTTGCTAAGTGGTCCCAAGTACTTTTTTCTGATGAAAGCAAATTTTGCATGTCATTCGGAAATCAAGGTGCCAGAGTCTGGAGGAAGACTGGGGAGAAGGAAATGCCAAAATGCCTGAAGTCCAGTGTCAAGTACCCACAGTCAGTGATGGTGTGGGGTGCCATGTCAGCTGCTGGTGTTGGTCCACTGTGTTTCATCAAGGGCAGGGTCAATGCAGCTAGCTATCAGGAGATTTTGGAGCACTTCATGCTTCCATCGGCTGAAATGCTTTATGGAGATGAAGATTTCATTTTTCAGCACGACCTGGCACCTGCTCACAGTGCCAAAACCACTGGTAAATGGTTTACTGACCATGGTATTACTGTGCTCAATTGGCCTGCCAACTCTCCTGACCTGAACCCCATAGAGAATCTGTGGGATATTGTGAAGAGAAAGTTGAGAGACGCAAGACCCAACACTCTGGATGAGCTTAAGGCCGCTATTGAAGCATCCTGGGCCTCCATAACATCTCAGCAGTGTCACAGGCTGATTGCCTCCATGCCACGCCGCATTGAAGCAGTCATTTCTGCCAAAGGATTCCCGACCAAGTATTGAGTGCATAACTGAACATTATTATTTGATGGGTTTTTTGTTTGTTATTAAAAAACACTTTTATTTGATTGGACGGGTGAAATATGCTAATTTATTGAGACAGGTTTTTTGGGTTATCAGGAGTTGTATGCCAAAATCATCAGTATTAAAACAATAAAAGACCTGACAAATTTCAGTTGGTGGATAATGAATCTATAATATATGAAAGTTTAATTGTAATCATTACATTATGGTAAATAATGAAATTTAACACTATATGCTAATTTTTTGAGAAGGACCTGTACAGTATACATATATCATGCATACATACATACAGGCATATATATACACACACATAAACCATACATACATACATACACCTGCAGGCATATACATACAATTCATATAAACATATGCAAACATTAGAGGTTTTAGCATCCTACCTTGGCTTGTCTCCAGTCCGGCACAGGGTTTATTGAAGTACTTTTCTATACCTGGAAGCAGAAGTGCAGGGCGAGCAGAGTGATGTCAGTCTTAGCAGACACGGCTGCGGTCATGTCTGCTAGCTGTGACGCTGCCAGGCATGCGACCCCGGCTCTCTCCTGCTCCCTGGCTCAGCTCTCCACTGTTCTGTGGAGCTGCATGCTCGCGCATTTAAAGGGCCCGCGACCTCTTTCTTTTCCTTTTTTTTTTTGTCCTTCCTCCCCTCTCCTGCTATTCTGCAAGGGTTCTCCGGTCCGCTCCGGCGCCTCCTATCTTCATTCCATGACGTCCTCTTCGGGTCTTTACGCCGCGGCTCCGACGCAGGCGTACTTTGTCTGCCCTGTTGAGGGCAGAGCAAAGTACTGCAGTGCGCAGGCGCCGGGCCTCTCTGACCTTTCCGGCGCCAGACAGGAAAGACAGGGCAGACAAAGTACGCCTGCGCCGGAGCTGCGGCGCAAAGACCCGAAGAGGACGTCATGGAATGAAGATAGGAGGCGCCAGAGCGGACCGGAGACGCCCATTTGACCAGACCTCAGCGGGACCGCCCCTGGGTGAGTATAATCTAACGTCTTTTTCTCCTCTTTCAGGTAACATCGGGGGCTTATCTACAGCATTCCAGAATGCTGTAGATAAGCCCCTGATGCCGGTGAGCTTACCTCACTAGCCATTTTAGGGGTGACAGGTTCCCTTAAGGCTGTGTGCACACGTAGCAGATTTTTTGCGTTTTTTTCGTGGTTTTTCGCTATAAAAACGCTATAAAACCATGAAAAAAAAGCTAACATTAAGCATCCTATGTAACAGAATGCAATCCGCATTTTTTGTGCACATGCTGCATTTTTTTCCTGGGCGGAATCGCAATCCAGAAAAAAACGCAGCATGTTCATTAAAATTGCGGAATCGCGGCGTGCATTGATCTGCTTACTTCCCGCACGGGGCTGTGCACACCATGCGGAAGTAAGCAGATCAAGTGCGGTTGGTACCCAGGGTGGAGGAGAGGAGACTCTCCTCCACGCACTGGGCACCATATAAGTGGTAAAAAAAAGAATTAAAATAAAAAATAGCGATATACTCACCTTCGGGCGGCCCGACCTCCTCAACGGCTTCTGTGGTGTGTGTGAAGGACCTGCGATGACGTCACGGTCACGTGACCGTGGGTCACGTGACCGCTACGTCAATGGAAGGTCCTGAACACACAGTATTAGGAACGGACACCGCTGAGGTGAGTATAACCTTTTTTTTTATTATTATTTTTAACATTCTACCTTTTACTATAGATGCTGCATAGGCTGCATCTATAGTAAAAAGTTGGTCACACTTGTCAAACACTATGTTTGACAAGTGTGACCAACCTGTCAAACAGTTTTCCAAGCGATGCTACAGATCGCTTGGAAAACGCTAGCATTCTGCAAGCTAATTATGCTTGCAAAACGCTAGCTTTCTGCGGGTATATGCATGCAAATTCTGCATGCGATATACCCGCGGCAGGAGGCGCAGAATTGCAGCTGAAATTTCCGCGGCAATTCTGCTACATGTGCACATAGCCTTAAGGTTGAAGGAAGACTTTAAATCCATCTAGTTCAACCCATAGCCTAACCTAACATGCCCTAACATGTTGATCCAGAGGAAGGCAAAACCCATGTGGCAAAGAGTAATCTCCACATTGGGGAAAAAAATTCCTTCCCGACTCCACATACGGCAATCAGACTAGTTCCCTGGATCAACACCCTATCAAGGAATCTAGTATATATATAACCTGTAACATTATACTTTTCAAGAAAGACATCCAGTTCCCTCTTAAATTTAAGTAATGAATCACTCATTACAACATCACACGGCAGAGAGTTCCATAGTCTCACTGCTCTTACAGTAAAGAATCCGCGTCTGTTATTATGCTTAAACCTTCTTTCCTCTAGACGTAGAGGATGCCCCTTGTCCCTGTCTCAGGTCTATGATTAAAAATATCATCAGAAAGGTCTTTGTACTGTCCCCTTAGCCTTCGTTTTTCCAAACTAAATAGCCCCAAGTGTAATAATCTATCTTGGTATTGCAGACCCCCCATTCCTCTAATAACCTTGGTCGCTCTTCTCTGCACCCACTCTAGTTCAGCTATGTATTTCTTGTACACCGGAGACCAGAACTGTACACAGTATTCTAAGTGTGGTCGAACTAATGACTTGTATAGAGGTAAAATTATGTTCTCCTCATGAGCATCTATGCCTCTTTTAATACATCCCATTATTTTATTTGCCTTTGTAGCAGCTGCCTGACACTGGCCACTAAATGTGAGTTTGTCATCCACCCATACTCAGGTCTTTTTCATTGACAGTTTTGCCCAGAGTTTTAGAATTAAGTACATAGCTATACATCTTATTACATCTACCCAAGTGCATGACCTTACATTTGTCCCCATTAAAGCTCATTTGCCATTAACCAGCCCAAGCTTCTAGTTTGCATAATTCATCCTGTAATATAAAATTGTCCTCCACTGTATTGATTACCCTGCAGAGTTTAGTGTCATCTGCAAATATTGAAATTCTGCTCTGTATGCCCCCTACAAGGTCATTAATAAATATGTTAAAAAGAAGAGGGCCCAATACTGACCCCTGTGATACCCCAATGCTAACCGCGACCCAGTCCCACTGTGCTTCATTAATAACCACCCTTTGTTTCCTATCCCTGAGCCAGCTCTTAACCCACTTACACATATTTTCCCCTATCCCCAATATTCTCATTTTATGTATCAACCTTTTGTGTGGCACCGTATCAAAAGCTTTTGAAAAGTCCATATACATGACATCGACTGTGTTCCCTTGGTCCAGTCCGGAACTTACCTCATCATAGAAATTGATCAGATTAGTCTGACAGGAACTGTCCCTAGTAAACCTATGTTGATACTGGGTCATGACTCGAGGTTATCCCTCTACAGATACTCCAGCATAGCATCCCTTAGAATACCCTCCAGGATTTTACCCACAGTAGAGGTTAAGCTTACTGGCATATAATTTCCGAGTCCAGTTTTTGTCCCCTTTTTTAATATTGGCACAACATTTGCTATACACCAGTCCTGTGGTACAGACCCTGTTATTATGGAGTCTTTAAAGATTAAAAATAATGGTCTATCAATGATTGTACTTAATTCCTGCAGTACTCGGGGGTATATCCCATCTGGGCCCGGAGATTTGTCAATTTTAGTGATTTTTAGATGCCGCCTTACTTCCTGCTGGGTTAAGCAGGTGACATTTAATGGGGAATTTTTGTTATCACTGATCATATTGTCTGCCATGGGATTTTCTTGTGTAAATACTGATGAAAAAAAGTCATTTAGGATATTGGCTTTTTCCTCATCCTCATTCACCATTTCACCCAGTCTATTTTTAAGGGGGCCAACACTATCACTTACCGAGTGTCCCACGACGATCTCACATGTAGAACAGTCACATCGGAAGATGTGACCACTCTACCCGACAGGTGGTGATCGCCCCCTGCAGTGTATCACTGCGGCGCCGTGAGAGAGTTCACCGGAGTTCGTGCTGTCACTTGCAGCACTGCTGCGTGAGAAAATTCTCACACAGCGGTGCTGTAAAGTGAGAGCACAAACTCCAGTGAACTCTCAGTGATGCACTGCAGGAGCGATTAGTCTTGATGTGTCTGTTCTACATGGGAGATTGTGGTGGGACACTCATTTATAAATGGACTACATTGGATGGGGAGTATTTATGTTGGTTTTTCATTTTTGTTACAAGAGATCGAGGGAGTCGGGGATTAGGCGATGCAGTAAGTATGGTTAATTAAGATAAATAAAGGACTTTATTCTGGCTGTGTCTTTATTTACCATATAACTAAAGAATTAGTAATGAATAGGTGTGTTATAGACACTTCTCCATTACTAAGCCATGGGCTTGATGTCACCTGACAATACAAAGGTGACATCAACACCACAAATATAAACCCTAATTGCCACTGCTACAGGGCACGTGGGAAGAGTAAGGCTAAGTGCCAGAATTGGCGCATCTATAAGATGCACCATTTCTGGGGTGGCTGAGAGCTGATATTTAGCCTGGGGGTGCCAATATCCATGGCCCCTTCCCAGGCTATTAATATCAGCCCGCAGCTGTCTGCCTAGCCTTTGCTGGTTCGATTTTATATTGGGACCCCATGTCATTTTTTTTCTGGGGTCCCCTGTAAACTAGCCAGTAAAGGCTAAGCAAACATCTGTGAGCTGATATTAATAGCCTAGGAACCTTTATGGCTATTGGCTCCTTCCCAGAATATTAATATCAGTCCTCAGCCGTCGGCTTTCCCTCTGCTGGTTAAGAATATTGCGCGGGAGCCCAATAATTTTTTATTCTAAAGTTTTAGAAAATCAAACAGATATTGCGTTTCATGCAGATTTCGTTTGTTTGTGTGTGTGTCTTTTATTTAACTCTTTATTTACCATTTTATTAATGAGGGTATCTGGCTGACACCTGCTCATTACTAAACCTCGAGCTTGGTATTACATATATATACACTAGATCAGAGATCTCAAACTGCATTCCTCAAGGGCTGCAAATGGATCATGTTTTCAGGATTTCCTTGTACTGCACAGGTGATTAAATTATCACCTACACACATAATGATGAAAGCACCTTGTGCAATGCTAAGGAAATCTTGAAAACACGTATGGTTTGCAGCACTCTAGGAATGCAGTTTGAGACCCCTGTGCTAGATGGAGGCCCATTTCTATTGCATGGGGAGGGCGGTAATGTTATGATGGGGGCAGGTGTTGCAGCACTGAAAATCTCTCCCCATGTGCTCACCCAGGGAATTCGCGCAGGCGCAGTAAATCAGACCGCCACCATCTTTGTGCAGACAGATAGCGGCGGTCACATTAAAACTGCACATGCGCTCCTCCTGTACAAAGATGGCAATGGTCAGTGAATCATTCGGCTGATCGTGGTGGCGTGTTCGCGACGGAGTTCTGCTGGTGGTACCTTGCAAGAGACTGCGTACAGCGTATACAGTGTGTGGTGCGTAAGGCTTAAACAGTGTGTGTGTGTGGTGCGTACGGCATATACAGTGTGTTAGAAAAGGCCGGAGCTAGCCGTACCCCCTCCCCCCACGGCGTAGGCGAAGGCCTGCATGACAATGGGGGGGAGTGGGATAGGTATTATGTTAATGAGGCCTGAGGGGTTATGGGGTTTGGGGGGTGGGATTAGACACTTCCCGCACTTTTGGATCGTGAGCAGACATACCTGTGATGTCTGGCGTGGACGCGATCCTTGAGGCCCTCAGGGCGGCTGCAGCATCGCATCCCCCCGGCTGGTTGCAGGCGCAGGTGGCCCACATCATGTCGGACGGTGTAGGGCCGTCCGGCGCTGCAGCGCCGCTGGAGCGGCGTTCTCGGAGGACGCGGCCCCCCGAGCGCCTTTCCCCAGACTCCGGTCCTCAAGCCCCCAGAAGGCGTAGGAGCCCCTCGCGGGACCCTCCAGGCCGGGCGCCAGTAAGATCTGCAGGCGCGCGGTCCCGGCCTGTGAGGAATCCACCGGCCGGTCGGGGCTCAGCGGCGGTTAGCAGGCCTGCACCTCGCAGTGCAGCGGGGGCGGGGCTTCGGCGCGCCGGACAGCGTTCGGGGCCTGCTGGAACGGGAGGCCGCAGCGGTGAGGCTCCTGCCGCGTGGCCTGCCTCGGCCTCACTCGGGAGGGCAGCGGTTATGGTCGCGGATATCGGGGCGGGCGGCCCGAGGCAGGACGGACCCAGGCTGGCCCCATCTGCAGCGGCGGGGACCTTTCCTGCATCAGGTCGGCAGGATGGCGATGGAGTGATGGTGGCAGGCGTTGGAGTGGAGGCGAGGGGGTGTGCTGCCAGCTCTTCCACGCAGGCACCTTTCTCCTCCGGAAGTCAGAGTTTCCCCCCTTCGTCTGGCGGGCCTGTACCTGGACAGGGCACCCTGGAAGACCTCCTGGGACCTCAGCATCGTTTGGATTCCGGCGGGATGTTCGTGGACGCGGCGACCCGGGACATCTGGATGCCAGCACTTCGGCTGGGGGGACTACAGATCCCTTGCAGCCCGGTGAGTATATGTCTGTGTCGGGTCTGTGTACTCCTAATTTGGCATCACCCGTTTTCATGAGTAATCAAGGGGTTGGTTCTGTTGAGAGGGTGGCGGGCGATGTGGGTTCTGCGGGGGTTCGTGAGCTTTTGGGTAGCGTGCAGGGTTTGTTATCCAGGTTGGAGCAGAGTATGGCAGCGCAGAGACATTTAGGGGCTTGGTTGAGCCCACAGGTGGGGGCTTTTGGGGCAGTGGCAGCACCGGTAGTGGCGCCTGCACCAATATCCGTGTCAGTGCAGACGGAAAAGGAGAAAGAGTGTAGGGTGCATTTAGACGACAGGGCTCACGGCGAAGTTTATGTGTGTTTTGAGGGCCCCCTGGGGGCGCATCTTAAAAAGGAAGTTAAGGAAAAGATTGCGAAGGATGAATATGTTGAAATATTTTCGTTACTTCCGCTAGAGAAATTTAATTTGGAAAAGAAAAAGAAGGATGAGGGTAAAAAGGAAGATGAGGAAAAGCGGCGGTGGCGCTTAATTCCTCAGACGTTTGCTAACTGGTTGCAGGCGTTTGCCATTCTGGCTAGTGTGATCGAAGAGAAGGCGCCCGAGAGTCGCTCAGGTCTGTTTTGTTACTTGGATTCTATTCATGAGGCTTATAGGGTTTATGGTGGTCAGGCGTGGCTCAGGTATGATGAGCAGTTCAGACAAAGGAAATCGGTTCGCCCGGCAATTCGCTGGGATCAGAAAGATATTGGGCTTTGGTTGCGAATGATGGCGCAGTTCAAGTTCGGTCATCCCTTTCAAGGTGGGGCCGGAGGATCCGGCCAGGGTTTTCAGTCTGGTTCCTCGGGATCCTCTGGTTCCGCCAGCCAGGCAGGGGCTCAAAAGCTGGGTGTTTGCTGGCAGTTTAACGAAGGCCAGTGTAGATTCGGGGTCAACTGCAAGTTTAAACACTTGTGTTCCCACTGTAGCGGCTCCACACACGGGGCGGCAAAATGTTTTAAGAGAGGTAGAGGGAAGTCAGGAAGCGGTAATACCCATGGGGGTGACACCGGTGAAGTGGGAAAAGATGGTCCCTTATCTAAATAGATATCCGGATAGGGAAAAGGCGGCGTTATTGTTGTCCGGTTTTCAAAAAGGTTTTGTAATTCCGGCCCCTTCATTTGATGTTCCTTCTGTTAGGAGGAATTTGCGGTCAGCATTGTTACATGCTGATGTGGTTTCCGAAAAGTTGCGGAAGGAGGTTGCTTTGGGTCGGATGGCGGGCCCGTTTGAGTCACCGCCTTTTGTGGATTTGGTGGTTTCCCCTTTGGGGGTCGTGCCTAAAAAAGAGGTTGGAAAATTTCGCTTGATTCAGCATCTGTCGTATCCTAGAGGTATGTCGGTTAATGACGGGATTGACCCCGGGCTTTGCTCGGTGGTTTACGCGTCTTTTGATTTGGCGGTAGAATAGGTTCAAAAAGCCGGAAGAGGGGCTCTGCTAGCTAAGACAGATATTGAATCCGCTTTTCGTTTATTGCCGGTTCATCCAGATAGCGTTCGGCTGCTTGGTTGTTTTTGGGAAGATCGCTTCTTTGTTGATAGGTGTTTGCCCATGGGGTGTTCGCTTTCTTGTGCGCTGTTTGAGGCGTTTAGCTCCTTTTTGGAGTGGGTGGTTCGTGATGTTTCGGGTTGTGATTCTGTCATTCATTATTTGGATGACTTTTTGTGCGTCGGCCCGGCCGGGTCTGACTGTTGCATGAAGATTTTGAGAGCGATAGAACTGGTGGCGCTTCGTTTTGGAGTTCCGTTGGCTCCGGGAAAAACTGAGGGCCCGAGTACGTGTTTGTCTTTCCTTGGTATTGTGATTGATACCGTTCAGTGGGAGTTCAGGTTGCCCATTGACAAAGTCGTGTCTTTGCACGAGGAGGTGCTGCGGGCTTGTTGTTTGCGGAAGTTGTCGTTAAGGGAGTTGCAGTCGCTCCTTGGAAAGCTGAATTTCGCTTGTCGGGTTATGCCTATGGGCAGAGTTTTTTCGAGGCGGTTGGCCATGGCTACGGCTGGAGTTCGTGCTCCTCATCATTTTGTGCGGTTGTCGGCGGACCTTAAGGATGATCTGACGGTGTGGAGTAGTTTTTTGCAGAGCTACAATGGCAGGTCGTTGTTTCAGGAGGGAGTGGTGGACAATGAGTCGTTGGAGTTGTTTACTGATGCGGCCGGAGGGGCAGGCTTCGGTGCGTATTTTCAGGGGCAATGGTGCTCTGCGCAGTGGCCGGCTTCGTGGATTTCCGCTGGTTTGGTTCGGAATATCGCACTTTTAGAAATTTTTCCTATTTTGGTGGCGGTGCATTTGTGGCAACAGGTTTTTCGGAACAGGCGTGTTCGTTTTTATTGTGACAACATGGGGGTGGTTTGTGCGATAAACAATTTGTCGGCTTCATCGCCCCCGGTGGTGCGTGTGTTGAGACAGCTGGTATTATCATGTTTGAAATTGAACGCGCATATAACTGCGACACATGTTCCTGGGGCTCAAAATTCTATTGCCGACTCTCTCTCTCGTTCACAGTTCGAACGTTTTCGGTCTCTGGTTCCAGATGCGGAGGTCCTGGGGTTGGAATGCCCTGCAGAACTTTGGCTTGTGGTGTTCGAGACGCCGAGGCATTGATCAAGTCGTCGTTGGCTCCCCGAACGTGGGAGGCTTACCAGGCTATTTGGCTGGAGTGGGTGGAGTTGTTGCGGGCTGTTGGTGGAGGGCCAAGCGAGCAGGAGCAAACGGGGGTGTTGTTGTCCTGGTTGAGTCGTGGAGCGGCAGAGGGTTGGTCCCCTGCTAAGGTGTCATGTGTTATGTCTGGTCTGGCATTTGGTTTTAAATTACGTGGTCAATCGGATTTAACTAAGGTGTTTCTGGTAAAACAAGCGGTGAAGGGTTTTCGGCGGCGGCCGCGGCGCATGGATGCCAGGCGTCCCGTGTCTTTCAGCTTGTTAGAAAGCTTGGGCGGGGTTTTGCCTTCGGTCTGTGTGTCTGGTTTTGAATTGCGTTTATTTCGGCTAGCCTTTTCTTTAGCCTTTTTTGGGGCATTCCGGGTGGGCGAGTTGGTTTCACCTAGTAAGAATGTTATGGGAGGTTTGTTGGCTCGCGACGTGTTTTTATCGGCAGGGACGGTCGAGTTGTGGTTGCGGCGGTCTAAGTCTGATCAGGATGGTAAGGGTAGCAGGATTGTGTTAGGTGCCGTTCCGGGGTCGGTTATGTGCCCGGTTGCCTGTCTAGCAAATTTTTGGGAATTGCGGCCTAGTCGTGAACGGTCGTTGTTATGCCATAGGGACGGTTCCTTGTTGTCCCGGTATCAGTTTACGGTGATTTTTAAAAAAAGCAATTGGGTTGTTGGGGCTGGAGGTAGGTGGTTTCGCGCCTCATTCTTTCAGGATTGGGGCGGCGACGGAAGCGGCATTGGGGGGTCTTGGGGTTCCGGTAATTCAGCGTATTGGTAGGTGGCGCTCTGATAGATATCGGAGCTACGTGCGCCCGTAATTGGATGTGGGTTTTTTGAAGGTGGGGGCTGTATGGCCGTTATTTTTTGGTCGTGTATTTTTGATTTTCCCTTTGTGTTTTTCAGGCTCCTCGCCGTTGTTGGTGTGGATTTTTGGCCATTCATACGTCCATTGGGGAGCGCGGCGTGCCGACGTGCGGACCGATGGGCGGCAACTGGGTTTTGGTCGTGAAGTGGCGGTAATCCGTTGGTTGGGTTTTAGGGGGTTGGTTTGGCATAGAGTTTTAAAGGAAATTAACGATAGTGTCCGGCTGGACAGGGCTCCAGATATTTTAGTATTGCATGTTGGGGGTAATGATTTAGATGCACGACCGTTTAGAGAGTTGATAAAGGACATTAAGCAGGACTGTCTGCGTTTGTGGGTATTGTACCCAGGTTTGACCATTATTTGGTCTGATATTGTGCCGCGCAAGCGATGGAGGAACATGAGGTCTTTGGACAAGTTGAATAAAGCCCGGATAAAGGTTAATCGGGCAGTGTCCGGTTTTGTGGCCAGGAATGGAGGTGTTGCGGTTCGGCATTTCGAGCTGGAAAAAGGGGAAGGGGCCTTTTGGTTGGCCGATGAGGTCCATTTGAATGCGGTGGGTATGGACTTTTGGGCCCTCGCTATTCAGGAGGGCATTGAACGGGCCATATTTTTTCGGAGTGGTGGGGTCTCGGGCCTTTGAGGTGTTCAAAGGGCTCTCGTGGTGGCGGCTGGGGGGAGTCCTAGGAGTTGGTAAAAAATTGGTTTGGGGATCCATTTTGGCTTATGGCTCCTCTGTTTTGGTGTTGGTGGCTTTGGAATCTGGTGAATGGTGGTTGGGGAGTTCCGGCAGGGGTGGCCGGATCTCCTGGGATTTTTTACCGTGAACAGGGAACCCTTGTTTGGGTTTTTGGTGCTCCCGAGCCAGGGTTTTTGAACGGCTGGGAGTAAAGTTGGTGTTATGTACGTTCACGGTATTGGTTGTCAATCACCAGATTCTTGGGGCTCCGAGGACTCCTTCTAGCCTTTAAAATGTTATTATTGCTTTGTATCAATGTATTTATTGTTTATGTTTAATAAAAAAGGCTACTGTGGCCTATATCATTCCAAAGAATTAATGTGGTCGTGTTTTTATTGGGTTTAGGAATGATAGCTGGGGGCCACGGTGGGGAGAAGAGGTGGGGGTGGGTTTTACCTCAGAAGACTACCCCTCGACAATACCAGGGTCATGTGTGTGTGTGGTGCGTACTGCGTATACAGAGCATGTGTTGTGCGACAGTGTTCCACTGGTGGTACAACACAAGAGGCTGGTACCACCAGCAGTTTCCATATTGAGACACCCATCACTTGGGTGTCCCAATACGGCGGTCGGTGAACTTCCGCCGCTTGGAATTCTGGAATCCGGACACATCTGGACGGAACAGGATGTGAAGACATTACAAGGTAAGAATATATTAAGATTATATTCACTTACCGTATATACTCGAGTATAAGCCAACCCCAGTATAAGCCGACCCCCCTAATTTTGCCACAAAAAAACTGGGAAAACTTAATGACTCGAGTATAAGCTTAGGGTGGAAAATGCAGCAGCTACCGGTAAATGTCAAAAGTAAAAATAGATACCAATAAAAGTAAAATTAATTGAGGCATCAGCAGGTTAAGTGGTTTTGAATATCCATATTGAATCAGGAGCCCCATATAATGATCTATAAAGTTTATGATGGCCCCATAAGATGCTCCATATTAAAATATGCCCCATATAATCCTGCATAAAGGTTAATAATGGCCCCATAAGATGCTACATAGACATATTTGCCCAATATAATACTGCACAAATGTTGATTATGGCCCCATAAGATGCTCCATAAAGATATTTGCCCCATTTAGTGCTGCACAAACGTTAATTATGGCCCCATAAGATGCTCTATACAGACCCTTGCCCCATATAGTGCTGCACAAACGTTAATTATAGCGCCATAAGATGCTCCATAAAGATATTTGCCCCATTTAGTGCTGCACAAACGTTAATTATGGCCCCATAAGATGCTCTATACAGACCCTTGCCCCATATAGTGCTGCACAAACGTTAATTATAGCGCCATAAGATGCTCCATAAAGATATTTGCCCCATATAGTGCTGCACAAACGTTATGGCCCCATAAGAGATTCTATATACAGACATTTGCCCCGCATAATGCTGCACAAACGTTGATTATGGCCCCATAAGATGCTCCATACAGACACTTGCCCCATATAGTGCTGCACAAACGTTGATTATGGCCCCATAGAGACACTTGCCCCATATAGTGCTGCACCAACGTTGATTATGGCCCCATACAGACACTTGCCCCATGTAGTGCTGCACAAATGTTGATTATGGCCCCATACAGACACTTGCCCCATATAGTGCTGCACAAACGTTATGGCCCATAAGATGATCCATACACCATAAGATGATCCATACAGACACTTGCCCCATTTGCTGTTGCTGCGATAAAAAATAAAATCACATACTCACCTCTCCGTCGCTCAGGCCCCCGGCACTTTCAATATTCACCTGACTTCGTTCCGGCGCCGCTCCATCTTCAGCGTCTTCTGCACTGACGTTCAGGCAAAGGGCGCACACTAACCACGTCACCGCGCCCTCTGACCTGAGCGTCACTGCAGAAGATGCTGAAGACGGAGTGGCGCCGGAACGAGGAGCAGGTGACTATCGCGCAGAGCTGCGCTCCCCTCCCCGTTATACTCACCTGCTCCTGGCGCCGTGCAGTCCCTGCTTCCCCGGTGCTGCTGCTTCTTCCTCTACTGAGCGGTCACCGTTACTGCTCATTACAGTAATGAATATGCGGCTCAACCCCTATCGGAGGTGGAGCCGCATATTCATTACTGTAATGAGCGGTGTTGTGAATTAGACTTTTTTGGCTCCCTCTTGTGGTCACTAGTGGTATGACTCTGAGATTGTCTTTCCCTAGTTTGGCACCCACCTGGGTCGTTAGTCCAGGGGTGTTGCTATATGAACTTCCTGAATTCTTAGTCTGGTGCCTGGCATCGTTGTAATCAGTCCTTTCTGTTTGCTCCTGTCTGCTGGTCCTGGTTCATGCTAAATTAAGCTAAGTCCTGCTTCCTTGTTTTTTGGTTATTTGTATTGCTCTTATTTTTTGTCCAGCTTGTACTAAATGTGATTCCTGATTTTGCTGGAAGCTCTAGGGGGCTGGTATTCTCCCCCCGGGCCGATAGACGGTTCGGGGGTTCTTGAATATCCAGCGTGGATATTTTTGATAGGGCTTTTGCTGACCGTATAAGTCATCTTACTATATTCTGCTATTAGTTAGTGGGCCTCTCTTTGCTAAATACCTAGTTCATTCTTACGTTTGTCTTTTCTTCTTACCTCACCGTTATTATTTGTTGGGGGCTTGTATCCAACTTTTGGGGTCTTTTCTCTGGAGGCAAGAAAGGTCTATCTTTTCCCTTCTAGGGTTAGTTAGTTCTCCGGCTGGCGCGAGACGTCTAGAACCAACGTAGGCACGTTCCCCGGCTGCTGCTAATTGTGGTGCTAGGATTAGCTATACGGTCAGCCCAGTTACCACTGCCCTATGAGCTGTTTTTTTGTGTTTGCAGACTTGGTATTTATTGCAGAGACCCTCTGCCATTGGGGTCATAACAGTATGCCAGGCCAAAGTTGAATGTTTAATGCATTGCAGAAGTGGGATAATAAGAAAGGAAATTCTGAGGTTTTTTTTTTTTTTTTTTCCTCTCTTTCTTCCTCCCCTTTACCTCTGAGTGGCTTAAGCTTGCTGCAGACATGAATGTCCAGACTCTGATTACAAGTGTGGATCAGCTTGCTGCTCGTGTGCAGGGCATACAAGATTTTGTTACCAGTAGTCCTATGTCTGAACCTAAAATACCTATTCCTGAACTGTTCTCTGGAGATCGATTTAAGTTTAGGAATTTCAGGAATAATTGTAAATTGTTTCTTTCTCTGAGACCCCGTTCGTCTGGAGACTCAGCTCAGCAAGTTAAAATTGTTATCTCTTTCTTGCGGGGCGACCCTCAGGATTGGGCTTTCTTGCTAGCACCAGGAGATCTGGCATTGGCGAATATTGATGCGTTTTTTCTGGCGCTCGGATTGCTTTACGAGGAACCCAATCTTGAAATTCAGGCAGAAAAAGCCTTGCTGGCTATTTCTCAGGGCCAGGATGAAGCTGAAGTGTATTGCCAAAAATTTCGGAAATGGTCCGTGCTTACTCAGTGGAATGAGTGTGCTCTGGCCGCAAATTTCAGAAATGGCCTTTCTGAAGCCATTAAGAATGTGATGGTGGGTTTCTCCATTCCTACAAGTCTGAATGATTCCATGGCGCTGGCTATTCAAATTGACCGGCGTTTGCGGGAGCGCAAAACTGCTAATCCTCTGGTGGTGTTGTCTGAACAAACACCTGATTTAATGCAATGTGATAGAATTCAGACTAGAAATGAACGGAAAAATCATAGACGGCAGAATGGGTTGTGTTTTTACTGTGGTGATTCTACACATGTTATATCAGCATGCTCTAAACGCCTTACAAGGGTTCTTAGCCCTGTCGCCATTGGTAATTTGCAACCTAAATTTATTTTGTCTGTGACTTTAATTTGCTCATTGTCTTCCTACCCTGTTATGGCGTTTGTGGATTCAGGTGCTGCCCTGAGTCTTATGGATCTGTCGTTTGCCAAGCGCTGTGGTTTTGTTCTTGAGCCATTGGTAAATCCTATCCCTCTTAGAGGTATTGATGCTACGCCATTGGCGGAAAATAAACCGCAGTTTTGGACACAGGTAACCATGTGCATGACTCCTGAACATCGGGAGGTGATTCGTTTTCTTGTTCTGCATAAAATGCATGATTTGGTCGTTTTGGGTCTGCCATGGTTACAGACCCATAATCCAGTCTTGGATTGGAAGGCAATGTCTGTGTCAAGTTGGGGCTGTCAGGGAATTCATGGTGATTCCCCACCGGTGTCTATTGCTTCCTCTACTCCTTCGGAAGTTCCTGAGTATTTGTCTGATTATCAGAATGTATTCAGCGAGTCCAGGTCCAGTGCTCTTCCTCCTCATAGGGACTGTGACTGCGCTATAGATTTGATTCCGGGTAGTAAATTTCCTAAGGGAAGATTATTTAATCTGTCTGTACCTGAGCATACCGCAATGCGTTCGTATATCAAGGAATCTCTGGAGAAGGGGCATATCCGTCCATCCTCTTCCCCTCTTGGTGCGGGATTCTTTTTTGTGGCCAAGAAGGACGGATCTTTGAGACCTTGTATTGACTATCGGCTTCTGAATAAAATCACTGTTAAATTTCAGTATCCTTTGCCTCTGTTGTCGGACTTGTTTGCCCGGATTAAAGGTGCCAAGTGGTTCACCAAGATAGATCTTCGTGGTGCGTACAACCTTGTGCGCATTAAGCAAGGAGATGAATGGAAAACTGCATTTAATACGCCCGAAGGTCATTTTGAGTACTTGGTGATGCCTTTTGGGCTCTCTAATGCTCCTTCAGTGTTTCAGTCCTTTATGCATGATATTTTCCGGAAGTATCTGGATAAATTTATGATTGTTTATCTGGATGATATTCTGTTTTTTTCTGATGATTGGGACTCGCATGTAGAGCAGGTCAGGATGGGGTTTCAGGTTTTGCGTGAGAATGCTTTGTTTGTTAAGGGCTCAAAGTGTCTCTTTGGAGTACAGAAGGTTCCCTTTTTGGGTTTTATTTTCTCCCCTTCTGCGGTGGAGATGGACCCAGTCAAGGTCCGAGCTATTCATGATTGGACTCAACCCACATCAGTTAAGAGTCTTCAGAAGTTCTTGGGCTTTGCTAACTTCTACCGTCGTTTTATCGCTAATTTTTCTAGCGTTGTTAAACCTTTGACGGATATGACCAAGAAAGGTTCTGATGTTGCTAACTGGGCTCCTGCAGCCATGGAGGCTTTCCAGGAGTTGAAGCGCCGGTTTACTTCAGCGCCTGTTTTGTGCCAGCCTGATGTCTCACTTCCCTTTCAGGTTGAAGTGGATGCTTCTGAGATTGTGGCAGGGGCCGTTTTGTCGCAGAGAGGCCCTGGTTGCTCTGTAATGAGACCATGTGCTTTTTTCTCTAGGAAGTTTTCGCCTGCTGAGTGGAATTATGATGTTGGCAATCGGGAGTTGCTGGCCATGAAGTGGGCATTTGAGGAGTGGCGTCATTGGCTCGAGGGTGCTAAGCATCGTGTGGTGGTCTTGACTGATCACAAAAATCTGATGTATCTCGAGTCTGCTAAACGCCTGAATCCTAGACAGGCCCGTTGGTCATTGTTTTTCTCCCGTTTTGACTTTGTGGTCTCGTATTTACCAGGTTCAAAGAATGTGAAGGCTGATGCTCTTTCAAGGAGCTTTGTGCCTGACTCTCCTGGAGTCGCAGAACCAGTTGGTATTCTTAAAGAGGGAGTAATCTTGTCAGCCATTTCTCCGGATTTGCGACGTGTGTTGCAGAGATTTCAGGCTGGTAGACCTGACTCTTGTCCACCTGACAGACTGTTTGTTCCTGTTAAATGGACCAGCAGAGTCATTTCCGAGGTTCATTCCTCGGTGTTGGCAGGGCATCCGGGAATTTTTGGCACCAGAGATTTGGTGGCTAGGTCCTTTTGGTGGCCTTCCTTGTCGCGGGATGTGCGGTCATTTGTGCAGTCCTGTGGGACTTGTGCTCGAGCTAAGCCTTGCTGTTCTCGTGCCAGCGGGTTGCTCTTGCCCTTGCCTGTCCCGAAGAGGCCTTGGACACACATTTCCATGGATTTCATTTCAGATCTTCCGGTGTCTCAGGGCATGTCTGTCATCTGGGTGGTATGTGATCACTTTTCCAAGATGGTCCATTTGGTATCTTTGCCTAAGCTGCCTTCCTCTTCCGATCTGGTTCCTTTGTTCTTTCAGAATGTGGTTCGTTTACACGGCATTCCTGAGAATATCGTGTCTGACAGAGGATCCCAGTTTGTTTCCAGGTTCTGGCGATCCTTTTGTGGTAAGATGGGCATTGATTTGTCGTTTTCGTCTGCCTTTCATCCTCAGACTAATGGACAAATGGAGCGAACTAATCAAACTTTGGAGGCTTATTTGAGGTGTTTTGTTTCTGCGGATCAGGATGATTGGGTGACCTTCTTGCCGTTGGCTGAGTTTGCCCTTAATAATCGGGCTAGTTCCGCTACTTTGGTCTCGCCATTTTTCTGCAACTCTGGTTTCCATCCTCGTTTTTCCTCGGGACATGTGGAGCCTTCTGACTGTCCTGGGGTAGATTCTGTGGTGGATAGGTTGCAGCAGATTTGGAATCATGTGGTGGACAACTTGAAGTTGTCACAGGAGAAGGCTCAGCGTTTTGCCAACCGCCGCCGCGGTGTGGGTCCCCGACTTCATGTTGGGGATTTGGTATGGCTGTCTTCTCGATTTGTTCCTATGAAGGTCTCCTCTCCTAAATTCAAGCCTCGCTTCATCGGTCCTTACAAGATATTGGAAATCCTTAATACTGTGTCCTTTCGCTTGGATCTTCCGGTGTCGTTTGCCATTCACAACGTGTTCCATAGGTCTTTGTTGCGGCGGTACGTTGTACCTGTGGTTCCTTCTGTTGAGCCTCCTGCTCCGGTGTTGGTTGAGGGCGAGTTGGAGTACGTGGTGGAGAAAATCTTGGATTCTCGTCTCTCCAGACGGAGGCTTCAGTATCTGGTCAAGTGGAAGGGCTATGGTCAGGAGGATAATTCCTGGGTGGTTGCCTCTGATGTGCATGCGGCCGATTTAGTTCGTGCCTTTCACGCTGCTCATCCTGATCTCCCTGGTGGTCTTGGTGAGGGTTCGGTGACCCCTCCTTAAAGGGGGGGTACTGTTGTGAATTAGACTTTTTTGGCTCCCTCTTGTGGTCACTAGTGGTATGACTCTGAGATTGTCTTTCCCTAGTTTGGCACCCACCTGGGTCGTTAGTCCAGGGGTGTTGCTATATGAACTTCCTGAATTCTTAGTCTGGTGCCTGGCATCGTTGTAATCAGTCCTTTCTGTTTGCTCCTGTCTGCTGGTCCTGGTTCATGCTAAATTAAGCTAAGTCCTGCTTCCTTGTTTTTTGGTTATTTGTATTGCTCTTATTTTTTGTCCAGCTTGTACTAAATGTGATTCCTGATTTTGCTGGAAGCTCTAGGGGGCTGGTATTCTCCTCCCGGGCCGTTAGACGGTTCGGGGGTTCTTGAATATCCAGCGTGGATATTTTTGATAGGGTTTTTGCTGACCGTATAAGTCATCTTACTATATTCTGCTATTAGTCAGTGGGCCTCTCTTTGCTAAATACCTAGTTCATTCTTACGTTTGTCTTTTCTTCTTACCTCACCGTTATTATTTGTTGGGGGCTTGTATCCAACTTTTGGGGTCTTTTCTCTGGAGGCAAGAAAGGTCTATCTTTTCCCTTCTAGGGTTAGTTAGTTCTCCGGCTGGCGCGAGACATCTAGAACCAACGTAGGCACGTTCCCCGGCTGCTGCTATTTGTGGTGCTAGGATTAGCTATACGGTCAGCCCAGTTACCACTGCCCTATGAGCTGGTTTTTTGTGTTTGCAGACTTGGTATTTATTGCAGAGACCCTCTGCCATTGGGGTCATAACAGAGTGGTACCATGTGACCACTCAGTACAGGAAGAAGCTGGGGCGCCGGGCAGCTAGGGACCTGCAGGGACCGCGCCAGGAGCAGGCGAGTATAATTAGACAGCTCCCGCTCCCCCTCCCCTGCCGACCCCTGGGTATGACTTGAGTATAAGCCGAGAGGGGGACTTTCAGCCCCAAAAAATGGGCTGAAAGTCTCGGCTTATACTCGAGTATATACAGTATATTTGTTTTGTGTGTGTAAACGTTATATTTGGACATGGTATGTAATGATATTATGGTCTTCAATGGAGAATGTAAAAGAAGAGGTTGGACAAGGAAATTACATCACAATTATTTTTTTTAGTTAAATACCGTATATACTCGAGTATAAGCCGAGATTTTCAGCCCAAATTTTTGGGCTGAAAGTGCCCCTCTCGGCTTATACTCGAGTCATGATCGGTGGTGGGGTCGGCGGGTGAGCACTGTCATATACTTACCTAGTCCCGGCGATCCTGGCGCTCCCCCTGCCTGTCACACTGTCTTCGGTGCCGCAGCCTCTTCCCCTGAGCGGTCACGTGGGACCGCTCATTAGAGAAATGAATAGGCGGCTCCACCTCCCATAGGGGCGGAGCCGCCTTTTCATTTCTCTAATGAAGCGGTGCCGGTGACCGCTGATAGAGGAAGAGGCTGCGGCACCGAAGACCAGCTGTCCGGGGGAAGGAGCGGGATGCCGGGAGCAGGTAAGTATTACATATTCACCTGTCCTCGTTCCACACGCCGGGCGCTGTCTCCATCTTCCCGGCGTCTCTCCGCTCTGACTGTTCAGGCAGAGGGCGCGATGACGCATATAGTGTGCGCGCCGCCCTCTGCCTGATCAGTCAGTGCGGAGAGACGCCGGGAAGATGGCGCCGAGGAGCTGCAAGCAAGACAGGTGAGTATGTGTTTTTTTTTTTTTTTATTGCAGCAGCAGCAACAGCTATGGGGCAATAATGGACGGTGCAGAGCACTATATGGCACAGCTATGGGGCAATGGTGCAGAGCACTATATGGCACAGCTATGGGGCAACGGTGCAGAGCACTATATGGCACAGCTATGGGGCAATGGTGCAGAGCACTATATGGCACAGCTATGGGGCAATGGTGCAGAGCACTATATGGCACAGCTATGGGGCAACGGTGCAGAGCACTATATGGCACAGCTATGGGGCAACGGTGCAGAGCACTATATGGCACAGCTATGGGGCAATGGTGCAGAGCACTATATGGCACACCTATGGGGCAACGGTGCAGAGCACTATATGGCAGAGCTATGGGGCAACGGTGCAGAGCATTATATATATGGCAGAGCTATGGGGCAACGGTGCAGAGCACTATATGGCACAGCTATGGGGCAATGGTGCATAGCACTATATGGCACAGCTATGGGGCAATAATGGACGGTGCAGAGCACTATATGGCACAGCTATGGGGCAATGGTGCAGAGCACTATATGGCACAGCTATGGGGCAATGGTGCAGAGCACTATATGGCACAGCTATGGGGCAATGGTGCAGAGCACTATATGGCACAGCTATGGGGCAATGGTGCAGAGCACTATATGGCACAGCTATGGGGCAACGGTGCAGAGCACTATATGGCACAGCTATCGGGCAACGGTGCAGAGCACTATATGGCACAGCTATGGGGCAATGGTGCAGAGCACTATATGGCACACCTATGGGGCAACGGTGCAGAGCACTATATGGCAGAGCTATGGGGCAACGGTGCAGAGCATTATATATATGGCAGAGCTATGGGCAACGGTGCAGAGCACTATATGGCACAGCTATGGGGCAATGGTGCAGAGCACTATATGGCACAGCTATGGGGC
This sequence comes from Ranitomeya variabilis, assembly GCF_051348905.1. NCBI lineage: Eukaryota > Metazoa > Chordata > Amphibia > Anura > Dendrobatidae > Ranitomeya > Ranitomeya variabilis. The sequence continues at coordinate 609,648,415 of NC_135235.1, forward strand.
AATGGTGCAGAGCACTATATGGCACAGCTATGGGGCAATAATGGACGGTGCAGAGCACTATATGGCACAGCTATGGGGCAATGGTGCAGAGCACTATATGGCACAGCTATGGGGCAATGGTGCAGAGCACTATATGGCACAGCTATGGGGCAATAATGGACGGTGCAGAGCACTATATGGCACAGCTATGGGGCAATGGTGCAGAGCACTATATGGCACAGCTATGGGGCAACGGTGCAGAACACTATATGGCACAGCTATGGGGCAATGGTGCAGAGCACTATATGGCACAGCTATGGGGCAACGGTGCAGAGCATTATATATATGGCACAGCTATGGGGCAACGGTGCAGAGCATTATATATATGGCACAGCTATGGGGCAACGGTGCAGAGCATTATATATATGGCACAGCTTTATGTGGAGTATCTATGGGGCAATGGTGCAGAGCATTATATATGGCACAGCTTTATGTGGAGCATCTATGGGGCCATAATGAACGGTGCAGAGCATTATATGTGGCACAGCTTTATGTGGAGCATCTATGGGGCCATAATGAACGGTATGGAGTATCTATTTTTAATTTTGAAATTCACCGGTACCTGCTGCATTTTCCACCCTAGGCTTATACTCGAGTCAATAAGTTTTCCCAGTTTTTTGTGGCAAAATTAGGGGGGTCGGCTTATACTCGGGTCGGCTTATACTCGAGTATATACGGTATCTTTATTTAGCTTACAAAAACGCATAAAAATCCGCATGAAAATCCGCATGAAAATCCGCATCAAATCCACATAAACACATAAAATCCGTGCGGATTGTCACCTGTGTTTTCTGACGAGAGAAAATTTGAGCAGATTTTTACAACAGCAAATCTGCAAAGTGCGCACATACCCTAAGGCTATGTGAACACGTTGTGGATCCACAGCATATTTTACTCGCGGATTTGCACCAAATCCGCAATGAGTGTTCAGGCAATGTTAATGGAAATCCAGAATTGTTGTGCACATGCTGCGGAAAATTCCGCACTGATTCTCAACATTTTATTTACCGCAGCATGTCAATTCTTTTTGCAGATTTGCAGCGTTTCTGCGCCCATTGACTTACATTGAGTAAGTCAAATCCGCAGCTTACCCGCAGGTGTAAAAAGGTCTTAGCTGCAGATTTGCGTGCCAAAAATGCTGTAGAAAGGAAAGAGGAAGAATGTGTGGGCGGAGAATATGTGTGTGTGGTGTGCTACTTTGTGTATTATAGTTGTGTGTGTGTGTATATATATATATATATATATATATATATATATATATATATATATATGTCTGTATAATTATGTTTATTTATCTATTTGTGTGTTTTATATGTCTCACATGGTTTTTCTCATGACTATGGACAGGATGGGACCGTCTCCATCCTGGTCAGGTCAGGATTCATTTTAGTCCTCCTCTCTTTGGTTCTGGAGCGGCTATTTAACGTTGGCAGTTCCTGGATTGTGTGTTGGTGATACTTCCGTATACTCAGCTTGTGGTTGCTGACCCAGGTTCTTGTCTGTAATGTTGTGCCTCTGTGCTAGTGTGCCTCGCAGTGTATGACTCGGTTTTGTTCTCTGACTTCTGTCTTTGTATTCTGCTTTATACTGCTCTGTCTCTCCCGGTTATCAGATCCCTTGGCTTGTCACTGTTTACTCTTTGTCTTATCCCTAAGGTACTTCACTCCCTCCTGGCTTTGACCCTGGGCTCTATTTGACTATGGCTACTTTCACACATCAGGTTTTCAGTGTCAGGCTAAATCCGGCTAATTTTCAAAAAAACGGATCAGGCGAATATTGCCGCCGGATCAGGTTTTTTCCCATAGACTTGTATTAGTGCCGGATTGCACCGGATGACATCGCGTTTCGTCCAGTTTTTGCAAATCTGCCGCTTCCGGATTCTTGAAAAAACGTCCATTGCAACGTTTTTTGTCTCCGGCAAAAAAGCCTGAAGCGCCGGATCCGGCGCTTCCGGCTGTTTGCTGCAATGAAAGCCTATGGGAGCCAGAAGGTGCCGGATCCGGAAAAAGGCGGATCCGGCGGCCTGATCCGGCTTTTTAAAGTGAGCATGCTCCAAAATTTTTTTTATCCAATACTCTAGATAGACTAGCCGGATCCGTCAAAAAAAACGGATCCGTCGCATCAGTTTTCAAAATCTGCGCCGGATCCAGTTTTTCCAACATTTGCCGGATTTAGCCTGACACTGAAAACCTGATGTGTGAAAGTAGCCATAGTTTTCTGTCTGTGCCCTGCACACTGTGTGTTCAGTGTCATTCCCTCCATTCATGTGCTGTGGCTCTGCCCCCTGGTCACGTGACTGCTCTGTGCCAGGTCCTGTGCTCACTGCAATGCATTAGAGTAAGGCTCTTGAGTTCGGCGTGACTTGTTTCTGCACTCAGTACTTTTATTCGTGCCCCCTGATAGCATCCCCTAGGCAGTGCCAGTGACACCTTGGGTGTCATGGCAGTTTTGTGCGATTATATGTATATTAAGTGTGTGTGTAACATGTATATTCGTGTGTTATAGTGGATGTGCATCTATTTAGTGTCTGCTTGTATCTGTGTACATGTGTGACTTTATATGTGTGTATGTTATACGTATCTTTGCCAGTTTTTGTTTGTACTATAAGTGTATATATGTGTGCCATATACCTAGATGTGTGTATTAGGTATATTTATATAATTTTACTATGTAGATATGTATCTTTATTTCTGTATTCCTGTCTTTTATATGTGTATTTTATGTGTGTATGATGTGTATGTGTGCTTTTATGTATATGTGTGCACTGTATGTGTATATCTATGTATTTTCTAGAATTGTTTGTTTTATATGTGTATGAAACGTGTATATTTTAGATGTCTGTGTTTATATGTGTGTAGTATATGTGTATTTTATATGTGTAAGTGTGCACTTTATGCACATATACACTGCTCATAAAAATAAAGAGAACACTTAAACAACAGAATATAACTCCAAGTAAATCAAACTTCTGTGAAATCTAACTGTCCACTTAGGAAGCAACACTGTTTAACAATCAATTTCACAGGCTGTTGCGCAAATGGAATAGACAACAGATGAAAATTATTGGCAATTATCAATGCAGCCTCAATAAAGGAGTGGTTCTGCAGGTGGGGACCACAGACCACATCTCAGTACCAATGCTTTCTGGCTGAAGTTTTGGTCACTTTTGAATGTTGGTTGTGCTTTCACACTCGTGGTAACATGAGATGGACTCTACAACCCACACAAGTGGCTCAGGTAGTGCAGCTCATCCAAGATGACACATCAATGCGAGCTGTGGCAAGAAGGTTTGCTGTGTCTATCACCGTAGTGTCCAGAGGCTGGAGGCGCTACCAGCAGACAGCCAAGTACACCAGGAGACGTGGAGGGGGCCGTAGGAGGGCAACAACCCAGCAGCAGGACCACTACCTCAGCCTTTGTGCAAGGAGGAACAGGAGGAGCACTGCCAGAGCCCTGCAGAATGATCTCCAGCAGGCCACAAATGTGCATGTGTCTGCACAAACGGTTAGAAACCGACTCCATGAGGATGCTCTGAGTGCCCGACGTCCACAGATGGGGGTTGTGCTCACAGCCCAACATTGTGCAGGACGATTGGCATTTGCCACAGAACACCAGGATTGGCAAATTCTCCACTGGCGCCCTGTGCTCTTAATAGATGAAAGCAGGTTCACACTGAGCACATGTGACAGATGTGTCAGAGTCTGGAGACGCCATGGAGAGCGATCTGCTGCCTGCAACATCCTTCAACATGACCGGTGTGGCAGTGCGTCAGTAATGGTGTAGGGTGGCATTTCTTTGGAGGGCCGCACAGTCCTCCATGTGCTTGCCAGAGGTAGCCTGACTGCCATTAGGTACCGAGATGAGATCCTCAGACCACTTGTGAGACCATATGCTGGTGCAGTTGGCCCTGGGTTCCTCCTAATGCAGGACAATGCCAGACCTCATGTGGCTGGAGTGTGTCAGCAGTTCCTGCAAGATAAAGGCATTGAAGCTATGGACTGGCCCGCCCGTTCCCCAGACCTGAATCCGATTGAACACATCTGGGACATCATGTCTCGCACCATCCACCAACGCCACATTGCACCACAGACTGTACAGGAGTTGGCGGATGCTTTATTCCAGGTCTAGGAGGAGATCCCTCAGGAGACCATCCGCCGCCTCATCAGGAGCATGCCCAGGCATTGTAGGGAGGTCATACAGGCACATGGAGGCAACACACACACAACTGAACATCATTTCCTGGTCTTGAGGCATTTCCACTAAAGTTGGATCAGCCTGTAATTTGATTTTCCACTTTGATTTTGAGTATCATTTCAACTCCAGACCTCCGAGGGATATTAATTTTGATTTACATTGATCATTTTTATGTTTTATTGTTCTCAACACATTCCACTATGTAATGAACAAAGATTTGCAACTGAAATATTTCATTCAGTGATATCTAGGATGTGGAATTTTAGTGTTCCCCTTATTTTTTAGAGCAGTGTATGTTTTTTTGTAGAATTGTTTGTTTTATATGTGTGTATTTCACATGCATATCTGTGTTTATATGTGTATAGCATATGATTCCCATAATCCTTAGTAAAGCAGGCCAAAAAGCACTTCAATGTACCGTATATACTCGAGTATAAGCCGAGATTTTCAGCCCATTTTTGTGGGTTGAAAGTCCCCCTCTTGGCTTATACTCGAGTCATACCCAAGGGGCAGCAGGGGAGGGGGAGCGGGGGCTGTCTAATTATACTCACCTTCTCCTGGCGCGGTCCCTGCAGGTCCTTGCTTCCCCAGCGCCGCAGCTTCTTCCTGTACTGAGCGGTCACATGGTACCGCTCATTACAGCAATGAATATGCGGCTCCACCTCCGATAGGGGTGGAGCTGCATATTCATTACTGTAATAAGAGATAACGGTGACCGCTCAATACAGGAAGAAGCTGCGGCGCCGGGGAAGCAGGGACTGCATGGCGCCAGGAGCAGGTGAGTATAAAGGGGAGGGGAGCGCAGCGCTGCGTGATATTCACCTGCTCCTCGTTCCGGTGCCGCTCCCTCTTCAGCGTCTTCTGCAGTGTCGCTCAGGTCAGAGGGCACGGTGACATGGTTAGTGCGCGCCCTCAGCCTGAACGTCAGTGCAGAAGATGCTGAAGATGGAGCGGAGCCGGAACGAAGTCAGGTGAATATTGAAAGTGCCGGAGGCCTGAGCAACGGAGAGGTGAGTATGTGATTTTTTTTTATCGCAGCAACAGCAAATGGGGCAAGTGTCTGTATGGAGCATTTTATGGGGCCATTATCAACATTTGTGCAGGATTATATGGGGCAAATATCTTTATGGAGCATCTTATGGGGCCATAATCAATGTTTGTGCAGCACTATATGGCGCAAATATCTTTATGGAGCATCTTATGGGGCCATAATCAACATTTGTGCAGCATTATATTGGGCACATGTGTCTATGGAGCATCTTACGGGGCCATTATTAACCTTTATGCAGGATTATATGGGGCATATTTTAATATGGAGCATCTTATGGGGCCATCATAAACTTTATGGAGCATTATATGTGGCTCCTGATTCGATATGGATATTCAAAAACACTTAACCTACTGATGTCTCATTTAATTTTACTTTTATTGGTATCTATTTTTACTTTTGACATTTACCGGTAGCTGATGCATTTTCCACCCTAGGCTTATACTCGAGTCATTAACCCCTTTCTGACATTGGACGTACTATCCCGTCGAGGTGGGGTGGGCCCGTATGACCACCGACGGGATAGTACGTCCAGCGCGATCGGCGGCGCTCACGGGGGGAGCGCGGCCGATCGCGGCCGGGTGTCAGCTGACTATCGCAGCTGACATCCGGCACTATGTGCCAGGAGCGGTCACGGCCCGCCCCTGGCACATTAACCCCCGGCACACCGCGATCAAACATGATCGCAGTGTGCCGGCGGTACAGGGAAGCATCGCGCAGGGAGGGGGATCCCTGCGTGCTTCCCTGAGACCCCCGGAGCAACGCGATGTGATCGCGTTGCTGCGAGGGTCTCTTACCTCCTCCTCGCTGCAGGTGCCCGTATCCAAGATGGCCGCGGCATCCGGGTCCTGCAGGGAGGGAGGTGGCTTACCGAGTTCCTGCTCAGAGCAGGCGCTGGTAAGCCTGCAGTCCTGTGAGGCAGATCGGTGATCTGACAGAGTGCTGTGCAAACTGTCAGATCATCGATCTGCTTTGTCCCCCCTGGGACAAAGTAAAAAAAAAAACATTTTCCACATGTGTAAAAAAAAAAAATAATAATAATAATTCCTAAATAAAGAAAAAATTTTTTTTTTTCCCATAAATACATTTATTTATCTAAATAATAAAAAAAAACAATAAAAGTACACATATTTAGTATCACTGCGTCCGTAACGACCCCTCCTATAAAACTATATCACTAGTTAACCCCTTCAGTGAACACCGTAAAAAAAAATTAAAAAAAAACGAGGCAAAAAACAACGCTTTATTATCATACTGCCGAACAAAAAGTGGAATAACACGCGATCAAAAAGACGGATATAAATAATCATGGTACCGCTGTAAACGTCATCTTGTCCCACAAAAAACGAGCCACCATACGGCATCATCAAAGAAAAAATAAAAAAGTTATAGTCCTCAGAATAAAGCGATGCCAAAATAATTATTTATTCTATAAAATAGTTTTTATCGTATAAAAGCGCCAAATCATAAAAAAATTATATAAATGAGATATCGCTGTAATCGTACTGACCCGAAGAATAAAACTGCTTTATCAGTTTTACCAAACGTGGAATGGTATAAACGCCTCCCCCAAAAGAAATTCATGAATAGCTGGTTTTTGGTTATTCTGCCTCACAAAAATCGGAATAAAAAGCGAACAAAAACTGTCACATGTCCGAAAATGTTACCAATAAAAACGTCAACTCTTCCCGCAAAAAACAAGACCTCACATGACTCTGTGGACCAAAATATGGAAAAATTATAGGTCTCAAAATGTGGAGACGCAAAAACTGTTTTGCTATAAAAAGCGTCTTTTAGTGTGTGACGGCTGCCAATCATAAAAATCCAGAATAAAAAATGCTATAAAAGTAAATCAACCCCCCCTTCATCACCCCCTTAGTTAGGGAAAAATAATAAAATGAAAAAAATGTATTTATTTCCATTTTCCCATTAGGGTTAGGGCTAGGGTTATGGTTAGGGCTAGGGTTAGGGCTAGGGTTAGGGCTAGGGTTAGGGTTAGGGTTAGGGTTAGGGCTAGGGTTAGGGTTGGAGCTAAAGTTAGGGTTAGGGTTGGGGTTAGGGCTAAATTTAGGGTTAGGGTTTGTATTACATTTACGGTTTGGATTAGGGTTGGGATTAGAGTTAGGGGTGTGTCAGGGTTAGGGGTGTGGTTAGGGTTACCGTTGGGATTAGGGTTAGGGGTGTGTTTGGATTAGGGTTGCAGTTAGAATTGGGGAGTTTCCACTGTTTAGGCACATCAGGGGCTCTCCAAACGCGACATGGCGTCCGATCTCAATTCCAGCCAATTCTGCATTGAAAAAGTAAAACAGTGCTCTTTCCCTTCCGAGCTTTCCCGTGCGCCCAAACAGGGGTTTACCCCAACATAAGGGGTATCAGCGTACTCAGGACAAATTGGACAACAACTTTTGGGGTCCAATTTCTCCTGTCACCCTTGGGAAAATACAAAACTGGGGGCAAATAAATCATTTTTGTGGAAAAAAAAATATTTTTTATTTTCACGGCTCTGCGTTATAAACTGTAGTGAAACACTTGGGGGTTCAAAGTTCTCACAACACATCTAGATAAGTTCCTTGCGAGGTCTAGTTTTCAATATGGGGTCACTTGTGGGGGGTTCTACTGTTTGGGTACATCAGAGGCTCTGCAAATGCAACGTGACGCCTGCAAACCAATCCATCTAAGTCTGCATTCCAAATGGCACTCCCTTCCCTTCCGAGCTCTGCCATGCGCCCAAACAGTGGTTCCCTTCCACATATGGGGTATCAGCATACTCAGGACAAATTGGACAACAACTTTTTTGGTCCAATTTCTCCTGTTACCCTTGGGAAAATACAAAACTGGGGGCTAAAAATTCATTTTTGTGGAAAAAAAAATTATATTTTCACGGCTCTGCGTTATAAACTGTAGTAGTAGCAAACACGGGGGGATATAGAGATGTCATAGATAAATAAAAATCATCCAGCTGCCTGCCAAGATCTCAAAGTGTAAGATAACCCTTATGGTAGGGAATTGCTTCAATAATTCCTTAAATATATTTGTTCATGTAGCTGATGAGAACTATAAGAAAAATATTATTAGGGTTAGGCCGGAGTCAGGCGCAACGTATGAAAAATCGGTCTGAAAATCCCACAAATGTTCTCTGTATGGTCATCCATGTGTAATGCATTTGCAATGCGATGAGGAGATTTTTTTGCTTCTTAGTTTCCGTATGACATCCGTATGACATGTGTATGGCTTTACATTTCTCAATGCTTTTCCCCAATGAATTTAATGGCTCAATGGGCTGAAATGTGGAAAATGTGTGTGTATTTGTTGCAAGTCCCACTGATGGTCCGTGTAGCATCCGTTTTTTTTTCTCAAACCCATACACTTGCATTGTCTATATACGCGTACAATCGCCGCATGCAGCGATTTCACTCGCACGTAGAATATACCCAAGAAAAAAACGATGATGTGAGCTTTCCCATAGATTAACACTGGTCAAAGTGCTATGGGATGTTTTCTCGCATAGCACTCGTCTGTATTATACCCAGGGCCGGACTGGCCATCGGGCAGTTCTGGCATTTGCCACGGGCCGCTCCCTCTGCAGGAGCCCCTTTGATGTGGTGACAGGACAGGAGCCGCTCAGGAGCAGGAGAAGGAGGTGCGGCCTCAACTGCTCTTTTCTTGCAAACATCAGCAGTGGGACAGGAGTAGTCAGCAGTCAGGAGGAAGGGTGGAGGTAAGCTGGGCTGGGGGCAGGGAGGCATTTATCCCCGGGCTATCTCCCAGCTTCTGATCATGGCCGGGGACAATTTACATACCTCTCCTAGAGGCCGCACCAGACACAGCTGCTGTCTGTAGCACCCAGCCAATGAAATCAAGCAGGGGAGCTACAGAAACCAATGGGAGGAGGTGGGCTGGGCCAGTGCTGTGAGGACTGGAGAAAAAGACTATGGAAGATTACAGCGCTGAGCTCTTCCAATACCAGCTGCAGCGTTCCCTCCTCTGCTGTATCAGTGCTGGAGGATGCAAGGCTGAGGGTGAGAGGATCAGTGCTGAAGGATGCAGGGCTGAGGGTGAGAGGATCAGTGCTGGAAGAGGCAGGGCTGAGGGTGAGAGGATTAGTGCTGGAGGATGCAGGGCTGAGGGTGAGAGGATCAGTGCTGGAGGATGCAGGGCTGAGGGTGAGAGGATCAGTGCTGGAAGAGGCAGGGCTGAGGGTGAGAGGATTAGTGCTGGAAGAGGCAGGGCTGAGGGTGAGAGGATTAGTGCTGGAGGATGCAGGGCTGAGGGTGAGAGGATCAGTGCTGGAAGAGGCAGGGCTGAGGGTGAGAGGATTAGTGCTGGAGGATGCAGGGCTGAGAGGGAGAGGATCAGTGCTGGAGGATGCAGGGCTGAGGGTTAGAGGATTAGTGCTGGAGGATGCAGGGCTGAGGGTGAGAGGATCAGTGCTGGAGGATGCAGGGCTGAGAGTGAGAGGATCAGTGCTAGAAGATGCAGGGCTGAGGGTGAGAGGATCAGTGCTGGAGGATGCAAGGCTGAGGGTTAGAGGATCAGTGCTGGAAGATGCAGGGCTGAGGGTGAGAGGATCAGTGCTGAAGGATGCAGGGCTGAGGGTGAGAGGATCAGTGCTGGAAGAGGCAGGGCTGAGGGTGAGAGGATTAGTGCTGGAGGATGCAGGGCTGAGGGTGAGAGGATCAGTGCTGGAGGAGGCAGGGCTGAGGGTGAGCGGATCAGTGCTGGAGGATGCAGGGCTGAGAGGGAGAGGATCAGTGCTGGAGGATGCAGGGCTGAGTGTGAGAGGATCAGTGCTGGAGGATGCAGGGCTGATGGCCAAAGGATCAGTGCTGGAGGAGGCAGGGCTGAGGGTGAGAGGATCAGTGCTGGAGGATGCAGGGCTGAGGGTGAGAGGATCAGTGCTGGAGGAGGCAGGACTGAGGGTGAGAGGATCAGTGCTGGAGGATGCAGGGCTGAGTGTGAGAGGATCAGTGCTGGAGGATGCAGGGCTGAGAGTGAGAGGATCAGTGCTAGAAGATGCAGGGCTGAGGGTGAGAGGATCAGTGCTGGAGGATGCAAGGCTGAGGGTGAGAGGAGCAGTGCTGGAGGATGCAGGACTGAGTATGAGAGGGTCATTGCTGGAGGATGCAGGGCTGAGTGTGAGAGGATCAGTGCTGGAGGATGCAGGGCTGAGAGTGAGAGGATCAGTGCTGGAGGATGCAAGGCTGAGGGTGAGAGGAACAGTGCTGGAGGATGCAGGGCTGAGTATGAGAGGATCATTGCTGGAGGATGCAGGGCTGAGTGTGAGATGATCAGTGCTGATGGATGCAGGGCTGAGAGTGAGAGGATCAGTGCTGGAGGATGCAGGGCTGAGTGTGAGAGGATCAGTGCTGGAGGATGCAGGGTGGAGTTTGAGAGGATCAGTGCTGGAGGAGGCAGGGCTGAGGGGGAGCGGATCAGTGCTGGAGGATGCAGGGCTGAGAGGGAGAGGATCAGTGCTGGAGGATGCAGAGATGAGGGTGAGAGGATCAGTGCTGGAGGATGCAGGGCTGATGGCCAGAGGGTAAATGCTGGAGAATGCAGGGCTGAGTGAGAGGATCAGTGCTGGTGGATGCAGGGCTGAGAGTGAGAGGATCAGTGCTGGAGGATGCAGGGCTGAGTGTGAGAGGATCAGTGCTGGAGGATGCAGGGTGGAGTTTGAGAGGATCAGTGCTGGAGGAGGCAGGGCTGAGGTTGAGCGGATCAGTGCTGGAGGTTGAAGGGCTGAGAGGGAGAGGATCAGTGCTGGAGGATGCAGGGCTGAGGGTTAGAGGATTAGTGCTGGAGGATGCAGGGCTGAGGGTGAGAGGATCAGTGCTGGAGGATGCAGGGCTGAGAGTGAGAGGATCAGTGCTAGAAGATGCAGGGCTGAGGGTGAGAGGATCAGTGCTGGAGGATGCAAGGCTGAGGGTTAGAGGATCAGTGCTGGAAGATGCAGGGCTGAGGGTGAGAGGATCAGTGCTGAAGGATGCAGGGCTGAGGGTGAGAGGATCAGTGCTGGAAGAGGCAGGGCTGAGGGTGAGAGGATTAGTGCTGGAGGATGCAGGGCTGAGGGTGAGAGGATCAGTGCTGGAGGAGGCAGGGCTGAGGGTGAGCGGATCAGTGCTGGAGGATGCAGGACTGAGAGGGAGAGGATCAGTGCTGGAGGATGCAGGGCTGAGTGTGAGAGGATCAGTGCTGGAGGATGCAGGGCTGATGGCCAAAGGATCAGTGCTGGAGGAGGCAGGGCTGAGGGTGAGAGGATCAGTGCTGGAGGATGCAGGGCTGAGGGTGAGAGGATCAGTGCTTGAGGAGGCAGGACTGAGGGTGAGAGGATCAGTGCTGGAGGATGCAGGGCTGAGTGTGAGAGGATCAGTGCTGGAGGATGCAGGGCTGAGAGTGAGAGGATCAGTGCTAGAAGATGCAGGGCTGAGGGTGAGAGGATCAGTGCTGGAGGATGCAAGGCTGAGGGTGAGAGGAGCAGTGCTGGAGGATGCAGGACTGAGTATGAGAGGGTCATTGCTGGAGGATGCAGGGCTGAGTGTGAGAGGATCAGTGCTGGAGGATGCAGGGCTGAGAGTGAGAGGATCAGTGCTGGAGGATGCAGGGCTGAGGGTGAGAGGAACAGTGCTGGAGGATGCAGGGCTGAGTATGAGAGGATCATTGCTGGAGGATGCAGGGCTGAGTGTGAGATGATCAGTGCTGGAGGATGCAGGGCTGAGAGTGAGAGGATCAGTGCTGGAGGATGCAGGGCTGAGTGTGAGAGGATCAGTGCTGGAGGATGCAGGGTGGAGTTTGAGAGGATCAGTGCTGGAGGAGGCAGGGCTGAGGGGGAGCGGATCAGTGCTGGAGGATGCAGGGCTGAGGGAGAGGATCAGTGCTGGAGGATGCAGAGATGAGGGTGAGAGGATCAGTGCTGGAGGATGCAGGGCTGATGGCCAGAGGATAAATGCTGGAGGATGCAGGGCTGAGTGAGAGGATCAGTGCTGGATGATGCAGGGCTGAGAGTGAGAGGATCAGTGCTGGAGGATGCAGGGCTGAGTGTGAGAGGATCAGTGCTGGAGGATGCAGGGTGGAGTTTGAGAGGATCAGTGCTGGAGGAGGCAGGGCTGAGGTTGAGCGGATCAGTGCTGGAGGATGCAGGGATGATAGCCAGAGGATAAATGCTGGAGGATGCAGGGCTGAGTGTGAGAGGATCAGTGCTGAAGGATGCAGGGCTGAGTGAGAGGATCAGTGCTGGAGGATGCAGGGCTGATGGCCAGAACATCAGTGCTGGAGGAGGCAGGGTTGAGGGTGAGAGGATCAGTGCTGGAGGATGCAGGGCTGAGGGTGAGAGGATCAGTGCTTGAGGAGGCAGGACTGAGGGTGAGAGGATCAGTGCTGGAGGAGGCAGGGCTGAGAGTGAGAGGATCAGTGCTAGAAGATGCAGGGCTGAGGGTGAGAGGAGCAGTGCTGGAGGATGCAGGGCTGAGTATGAGAGGGTCATTGCTGAAGGATGCAGGGCTGAGTGTGAGAGGATCAGTGCTGGAGGATGCAGGGCTGAGTGTGAGAGGATCAGTGCTGGAGGATGCAGGGCTGAGAGTGAGAGGATCAGTGCTGGAGGATGCAGGGCTGAGTGTGAGAGGATCAGTGCTGAAGGACGCAGGGTGGAGTTTGAGAGGATCAGTGCTGGAGGATGCAGGGCTGAGTGTGAGAGGATCAGTGCTGGAGAATTGGATCATCTAAATTGGCCATAATTCAGTGGCTGTCAGCTATGCAGGTCCGCAACACAAAACATTTTGATTGTATGCTGCTGACCTGTACTTTGACTACCTAGAGCGCAAGATTACAGAAGTTACAAGAAGTGGGCCTTTGTTCTTAAAAATGCCAGGGCTGAATTTAAGTCCCAGTCCGGCCCTGCTGTAAGATAAAAGAGATAAAAGGACTGTTCCCATCCGCACCTGCTCTGCAGAAATACCTCAAAAAGGAATTTGAGGTAAAGGGGGGGTCTCATTGGAATAAGACTCTTAATATGAAAAGGACTATTAGAAGAGACTTTGACTTGCTTGGAAATCAGAGAACAAGTAGACAAAAATGGTGGCACAATGGCGGGTAGGCGGAGATCTCCTTTGAGCAGGATTAGTGACATCACCAGCCTAGTTAGGTGACATCACCAGGCTCAAACGGTATTGGAAAGGAAAAACATGGAAAGTCCAGGCTATCAGTAGTCATACCAATCTAAATATTAGACATTGCCATCAGGTAAATATTTCCAGGACTCAAATCTACCATGGAGACTCCGCTAGTATAGGAAGTAACTACCAAACCCATGTGAGGTCACTATCTTCCATACTAATATACATGAATGATTACCCCAGCTCTGCCATAAAGGATTCTTGTACTTTGAGCTCTTCTGACAAGTGTTATGAATAATGAGCACAAGGTACTCAACAACATCAGTATATTCTTCACAACAAAATAAATAAAGACAAATTAGAAGGATATCCATCCCTCACATGCCATACCCTAGTGTGACTCTGGCCTTACAATGTTTCTATTTAGGCAATTTCCCAATAGAGATCTAAAAACTCATAGCTGAAAGGTCAGTTCCACAGCAGAACAGAGTATTTCAGGAACCAAGTGTGCTGCTATAACCTGTTCACCCATGTAATTATGCTAGTGAGGACAGGACTATAATTATGAAGTGAGGAGCGGAATGAAGTGATTGGTCACCTCCCCCCACCCCCATTCAGTTGGCGAAGAAGCAGGCCCACAGCAGAACTGAGTATTTCAGGAAATGAGTGTGCTGATCTTGTAGGGGGCAGTATCCTGTTCACTCCTAACTGTCATTTGAAGACATCAATGAAGTCAAATGTCAGGAATTGCTTACTAGGGATCAAGCCCACAGCAGAACAGAGCATTTCAGGAAACTTGTGTCCTCATATTTCTTCCTTTGCATTTGTGTGACTTAGTTCTGCAATGTCCTAATATGAGGAGGTAATTAGAGACAAGTGGGAGCTCTCTTGTTGATGCCAATGGTGGAAGGAAAGAATTCTATTGGCAGCACAGAGTATTTCAGAAGAGTGTTCTGATTTCGCAGTGACTTGTTCATTTTTTTTTTAATGAGGAAAGACCTGTGATGAGGCGGTAGCATGGTCAGAAAAGCATAATGGAAAAAGTCACGTAGTCAAAGGAGAAGTGACTGGTTAAAGCAGTACAGAGTATTTCAGCAGACATGTAAGTAATTCCTGCGGAATTAGTGGTGATTACTGTAAGGGCTCAATCTCATTTGTGAGAAAGACGGACGAGTGCAAACTGATAAAAAATCAGATTGCACTCTGACCAATGTTATTCAATGAGTATGGGTATGTTTCCACGGTCAGTATTCGCTGCGGATTGGAAGCTGCGTACAGCCGCAGCGTCCAATCCGCAGCGGCCAGATGTTACAGCATAGTGGATGGGATTTTATGAAATCCTATCTCCACTATGCGTGCAGGGACGCCTCCAGCTTCCCTGCGTAACTGGACTGGAGCGTCTTTCCAGACAGCAGCATGTCTATTTATCTTGCAGAGACGCTCAGTCTCCGCAAAATAAATATCACCGTCCTATGTATAGGATGTGGTGATTTCGCATGGTTCAATGAACACATGCGGAATTACTGCTCGTACAAACGTTGGCAGTTCTTTGGACGGAGCTGTGTCCAAAGCACTGCCAAACCGGACCGTGGAAACATACCCTTACATCTCATCTGCAATTTTTTCTCAGCTGAAATCGGACTGAGAAAAAAATGCAGCATGTGGTGATTTGCTGCGTATCTCGGATAAAACTCGCCAATGCAAGTCAATGGATGCGAGAAAAAAACTCACAGCATTTGCATCATGCGAGTGCTGTCTGTTTTTTAAGCAACGGTGACCTTTGAAAAGCCGATAATTTATGTGCGGTGTACAGTAAAATCACACTGACAGATTAGAATAGAATAGAAAAACGACTGGCACATCCAAACTAGTGTGAATAGGTGCATACCAGGAGCAGCTACCTCCATATACAATATACAAAAAAGGTTGCTCTCTATCGTGCCAAAGCATGTCTAATATGAAATACATGAAAAATGAATAGCAAAATGGCTTTTGAACATTAGGAAAAATATTTGAGAGACGCTTTGTACAGAATTTGGCCAAATAGTGTGAGCCCATCAACCATCGTCAAGGTGGTCTCATTAATCTGATGGGTCCCCGACCTCCCTGTCCAAATGTGAACACTTACCGAAGGCTAATGTCTGTATGCTTGGGTGAATGTGGACATACAGACATTAGCCATCGGTAAGTCTGTACTTTGTGGCTGCTATATACATACATATTCTAGAATACCTGATGCGTTAGAATCGGGCCACCATCTAGTATATATATATATTGTAGGGGTTTCACTCAGGTGCGACGTCTGACACTTAGGAGGCAGGTTCCAACAAAATTTCAGAGATTTATTGCTTCATAAACCAGTTAGCATAAACAGAAAAACAGCCTTTAACTCAGGCAAAAGGAAAAACAACTGTCCATTCTTTCAGGCTCAGACCTGGGGCCTTAACACCCTCTGGAGGCTAGCACCTCCACACATATCTGCTGTGTTAAGCATTAGCCTGTCTTATATAGAGCTAACCACACCCTGTAACCCATCACATGATTAGCCATGTGGTCTGACATCACCACAGGTCCTGGAACACATATATATACATGGTTATGTGCAACAAAGAAATACTCCGGGCTACATTACAGCAACAAGCCACCTATGCAACACATATCTCCTGTCGACTACACACCCTTTAGCCATGCTACATACCTCCCCCCTCTGCCTAAAGCCGTGGGGCTTGGCACTTTCCCCCACTAAACAAGGGATTCTTGATAGGGCATCCGCATTACCGTGCAGCTTTCCGGCCCTATGTTCCACATGGAAACTGAAGTCCTGCAGGGCTAAGAACCAATGGGTGACCCTAGCATTTCTACCTTTTGTTTCTCTCATCCATCTAAGTGGGGCATGGTCAGAAATTAGTCTGAATTTGCGACCCAGCAGATAGTACCGTAACGTGTCCACCGCCCACTTTATGGCCAAACACTCTTTTTCTACGACTAAGTAGTTCTTCTCAGATGAGGACAGATTTCCACTCAGATAGAGAATAGGATGCTCCTCCCCATGTAGCTCTTGGGAAAGGACTGCTCCTACCCCAACATCTGAGGCATCTGTCTGAAGAATAAATTCTTTCTTGAAGTCCAGGGCCATCAGAATGGGCTGCTTACATAGAGCCCCTTTCAACTCTTGGAAGGCTGACTCTGTCTCTTCGGACCATTTAATCATCACCGATTTTGTCCCCTTTAGCAGATCAGTCAGAGGTGCAGCCACTGTGGCGAAGTTCGGGATGAACCTCCTGTAATATCCCACAATCCCCAGAAAGGCTTTAACTTGCTTTTTAGAGAGTGGTTTTGGCCATGTTTGGATTGCATCCACTTTCCTGATTTGGGGCTTTATTTCTCCACGACCCACTATATAGCCTAGGTACTTAGCTTCTTCCTTACCCAAGGCACACTTCTTCGGGTTTATTGTAAACCCCGCTTCTCTTAGAGCATCAAACACCGCTTGGACTTTCTCCGGATGACTCTTCCAGTCCGGGCTAAAAATGATGATATCATCCTGGTACGCAGCAGCGTATGCCTTATGGGGTGCAAGGACTCTATCCATAGCCCTCTGGAAGGTCACCGGAGCTCCCTGTAGGCCAAACGGCATCCGGACATACTGGAAGCATCCATCAGGTGTCGAAAAGGCCGTCTTCTCCTTGGCTTCCTGTGCCATGGGGATCTGCCAATACCCCTTTGTCAAATCCAAGGTGGATATATATCTGGCGTGCCCAAGCCTTTCGATGAGCTCATCAACGCGGGGCATGGGATAAGCGTCAAACTTGGAGACCTCATTCAACTTCCGATAGTCGTTGCAAAACCTCCACTCTCCATCAGGTTTTGGGACCAGGACAATTGGGCTCGACCAACCGCTCTTGGATTCCTCAATGACTCCAAGCTTCAACATACGCTCCACTTCCTTGGAGATAACTTCTCGACGAGCCTCAGGAATACGATAGGGCTTCACGTTCACCCGCACATGTGGCTCTGTTAGGACCTCGTGCTCTATGACCTTCATGTGTCCTGGCAACTCTGAAAACAGGTCCCTGTTTTTCTGGAGTAACTCCCGGCACTGCTGTTTCTGGGTCTTCGATAGCGTCTCCCCTATAGTAACTGCTCCAACCTCACCTTCTGGGTTGCTTAACAACGATGGAGTTACTGTCTGCTCTCTATCTTGCCACGGCTTGATGAGGTTGACATGGTATACTTGGAATGGTTTCCGTCTTCCTGGTTGGTGAATTTTACAATTTACTTCACCAAGTTTCTCGACAACCTCATATGGCCCTTGCCATTTGGCCAAGAACTTGCTTTCCACCGTCGGAACTAGCACAAGAACTCGGTCTCCAGGATTGAACTGCCTCACTCTTGCAGACCGGTTGTAGACCCTGGCCTGAGCTTCTTGTGCCTGGAGGAGGTGTTCTTTCACGATAGGCATCACCTTTGCAATCCTCTGCTGCATCAGGTCCACATGCTCAATGATGCTTCTGTGGGGCGTAACTTTGGCTTCCCAGGTTTCCTTGGCAATATCCAGGAGTCCTCGCGGATGTCGGCCATATAGAAGCTCAAACGGTGAGAACCCTGTGGAGGCCTGTGGAACTTCACGAATGGAAAACATCAGATAGGGTAAGAGACAATCCCAGTCTCTACCGTCTTTCTCTATAGCTTTTCTCAGCATGCTCTTCAGTGTCTTGTTAAATCTCTCAACAAGGCCATCTGACTGGGGATGGTACACCGAGGTCCTCAACTGGGAGATTTTCAGGGCTTTGCACAACTCCCTCATCACCTTGCTCATGAAAGGTGTCCCCTGGTCAGTCAGGATCTCCTTCGGCAGACCTGTCCGGGAAAAGACATAGACCAACTCGCGGGCTATACTCTTCGAGGAAGAATTTCTCAACGGGATTGCCTCAGGATAGCGTGTGGCATAGTCCAGGATGACTAATATATACTGATGGCCCCGGGCTGATTTAACTAAGGGACCAACCAAGTCCATGGCAATTCTCTCGAACGGCACCTCAATAATGGGCAGTGGCACAAGGGGGTTCCGGAAATGAGGAGTGGGAGCAGTTAGCTGACATGTAGGGCAGGACCTGCAATAGTTCACTATTTCCCGGTGACACCCAGGCCAATAGAACCTCTGCACAACCCGTTCCTGCGTTTTTTCCACCCCTAGGTGTCCACCCAAGATGTGTGAATGGGCCATATCCAATACCTTCCGTCTATATGGACCCGGCACTACCAACTGCTCTATCAACTCCTCCCTCATTTTCGTGACTCGGTACAACAACTCCCCATTCATCAGGAAATGCGGAAATCTGTTGTCTGCCCCCGGCTCCTGTGCAACCCCATTAATAATTGTGACATTATTAAAGGCTTCCCTCAGAGTTGGGTCCCTATGTTGGGCAGTCCCAAAATTTTCACAGGTTACCTCTAACTCCATAATGTCAGATGCAGGGGACACTTCCTCCTCATCCCAAACCAGAACACCAAAAGGAAACCTGTCTGTCTCTGGGTGTGGCGACACCCTTCCAGAGTTCATTGGTTCCCTACTCTTGCTAGGGAGCTCAGAACCTTTTCCCCACAAATCCCAAAACAAACAGAAATCCCGGCCAATAATTATAGGGTGCAACAAGTCCTGCACGACGCAGACTATGTGGGGCTCAGTGCCACATGCCGTTTCAATGTCCACCCTGGCCAAAGGGTAGTCCTTGGCATCACCATGTATGCACCGCACTCCGACCTTCTTTCCCGGGAGCAGGTGGAGAGGGAAAGTGGCCCTCACCAGGGTCACTAAGCTCCCTGAGTCTAACAGCGCCGTTGCTGCTCGACCGTTCACCTTTACAGAACACGCTTGAGGCCCCTCATTGGGCGGAGAGTTCACACTGCAGACTGGATATGCATAGTATGAACTACGGCGTCCCATGCTGCAGTCCATCTGCTCAGTGGCCTGGGAACAACGGGCAGCTATATGTCCTGGCCCGTGGCACTTCCAGCAAATAATATCATCCGTAGGGACCTTGGGCACCACCTCCCCCGCCCTTTGTGACCTTGGACGCCCCACCCCTTTTTGGGACTCAGCACCTTTCTGGGACCCCCAGTACGGCATGGGCTGCCTCCCAATGGAGCCTTCCAACCCTTGGTATCTCTCAACCAGTCCGATCAGTTCGTCGGCATTCTGGGGATCACCCTGGGCAACCCAAGTCTGTATGGACCTCGGGAGGGTATGCACAAACCGATCCATCATCACCCGTTCTACCATGTGTGCAGGCGTAGAGGACTCTGGCTGCAGCCATTTCTGGACCAGGTGCAACAGGTCAAACATTTGGGAGTGAGGCGGTTTGTCCCGGTGATAGGCCCAGCCGTGAACTCGCTGTGCCCTGACAGTCAGTGTCACCCCCAAACGTGCGAGAATCTCGACTTTCAATTTGTGATACTCTTTGGCATCCTGCAAGGTCAAATCATAGTACGCCTTCTGGGGTTCTCCCGTCAGGTATGGCGCCAGTACCTCTGCCCACTGCTCTGGCGGAAGTTTTTCCCTCTCAGCGACCCTCTCAAACACCGTCAGGAAGGCCTCAACATCATCCCGGGGAGTCATTTTCTGTAATGCACATCTTACCGTCTTCCGGACGTGGGTGTCATCAGCCAAACCTGGGGTTGGGGCGCTTGTCTTGCCCTGGATGGCGGTTGCCAGAAGCTGCATCTGCCGCCGTTGCTCCTGCTGGTTCTGTTGCATCTGCTGCCTTTGCTCCTGCTGGCTCTGCCGTTGCTCCTGCTGGCTCTGTTGTATCTGCTGCATCAACAGCCTGTTGGTCTCCTGCTGCTGTGACTGCAACAGCCTGTTGGTCTCTTGCTGCTGTGACTGCAACTGGACCAAGTGTTTCAGCAGGTTCTCCATTTTCCCCGGCAATGCTTGCTGGCTTACAGCCGACTTGACCCAGGACATTCAAAAATAGACTTAGGTCTCCACTGGGAACGCTGCCCACACGTCTACCACCAATTGTAGGGGTTTCACTCACTCAGGTGCGACGGCTGACACTTAGGAGGCAGGTTCCAACAAAAGTTCAGAGGTTTATTGCTTCATAAACCAGTTAGCATAAACAGAAAAACAAATAGCCTTTAACTCAGGCAAAAGGAAAAAACAACTGTCCATTCCTTCAGGCTCAGACCTGGGGCCTTAACACCCTCTGGAGGCTAGCACCTCCACACATATCTGCTGTGTTAAGCATTAGCCTGTCTTATATAGAGCTAACCACACCCAGTAACCCATCACATGATTAGCCATGTGGTCTGACATCACCACAGGTCCTGGAACACATATATATACATGGTTATGTGCAACAAAGAAATACTCCGGGCTACATTACAGCAACAAGCCACCTATGCGACACATATCTCCTGTCGACTACACACCCTTTAGCCATGCTACAATATATACACACACACACACATATGTCAGTATCACACACATATGTATATGTATTTATATTACACAGAAATATAGAAGAAAAGCCAGTAATTCATCTGCTGGCTTCTGTAAAATCACTTCAGGAGATCCGACAGGATAGAAGATATGGATTACATACAGTAAATAATAATAGATTAGGTAGATACAGTATACAGATGTCAGTGACAAATACAATTAGTACAGTGTGTGTGCAAATTACTATTATTATGTATTTACTTAATAAAAGGCTGATATTAATAGCCTAGGAAGGGGTCATGGATATTGGCCCCCCTGGCTAAAAACATCAGCACTCAGCCGCCCCAAAAGAGGCGCATCTCCAAGATGCGCCAATTCCGGCACTTAGCCTCGCTCTTCCCACTTGCCCCGTAGCAGTGGCAAGTGGAGTAATAGTTGTGGGGATTGATGTCACCTTTGTGACATCAAGCCCTGAGATCAGCAATGGAGATGCATCAATAAGCGCCCCCATTACTAACCCCATAGTCATATTGTTAAGAAAACACAGACACCCAGTAAAAAATCCTTTAACTGAAATAAAGACACAGACTCCTTTAATATTCTTCATTAAACCATACTTACAACCATACCTAATTCCCGTGAAGCCCTTGATCTCCTGTAATAAAAGTAAAATAACAAACCAACCATATACTCATACCTGTCCATCGTTGTGTCCCACGCAGTAATCCATATCTGGGGGATATACAGTTTTCAACCTGGATGGTGCAAAGATGCGACTGTACCGGCTGAAAACCACTGGTGAATGAGCTGCTGAGAGTGGAGCTTCAGTGACTAGCAGTGACATCACTGAAGCTGCGCTCCCTCACCAACTAAATAGCATTGAAGTGTGGACTGTGGGAAAATGCCACTGCATTTTCCCATGGTCCAAAGTTCACTGCAGTTTAGCACAGCTGGGAGGGCAGCCTTAGTGATGGCACCGCTAGTCACTGAAGCTGCCGCTCACAGCCGTACTGAACTGGGATGACCTCTGGACCATGCGAAAAAGCACTGGCATTTTCCCACTGTCCAGAGTCCAGGCTGTGAGGGAGCGTAGCTTCAGTGATGTCACCGCTAGTCACTGAAGCTCTGCTCCCAGCAGCTCATACACCAGTGGTTTTGAGCCAGGATGGGCGCAGCTTGGCACCATCCAGGTTGAAAACTGTATATTTCCCAGATATGGATTACTGCGTGGGACACAACGACGGACGGCTATGGTATATTGTTGGTTGTTATTTTACTTTTATTACAGGAGATCGAGGGCTTCGCACGAATTAGGTGAGGGTGTAAGTATGGTTTAATTAAGAACAATAAAGGAGTCTGTGTCTGTATATCAATTAAAGGATTTTTTACTGTGTGTCTGTGTGTTCTTAACAATTTGACTATGGGGTTAGTAATAGGGGCATCTTATTGATGCCTCTCCATTTCTAACCTCGGGGCTTGATGTCACAAAGTTGACATCAACCCCACAACTATTACCCCACTTGCCACTGCTACAGGGCAAATGGGAAGAGCGAGGCTAAGTGCCAGAATTGGAGATGCCCCTTTTATGGGGCAGCTGAGTGCTGATGGTCTTTAGCCAGGGGGGCCAATATTCATGGCCTCTGCCTAGGCTAATAATATCAGCCCGTAGCTGTCTGCATATACTTTGCTGGTTATTAATTGTAGGGAGACCCACATCATTTTTTGGGGGGGGCTCCCCTATTTTAGTAGCCAGTAAAGACTAAGTATACAGCTGTGAGTTGATATTAATAGCCTGGGAACCTCCATGGGTATTACCCCCTTCCCAGGCTATAAACATCTGCCCCAGTCGTTTGCTTTCCCTCTGCTGGTTGCGAAAATTGCGCGGGAGCCCATGCCCTTCTTTTCCGTAAAAAAAACCTTTAATTTAATTAATGAAATACATGTCCACTAATTTGCACAAACACTGTACTAATTGTATTTGTCACAGACATCTATAAATTTACCTATTCTATATGTATTTACTGTATTTAGTCCAGCTCTTCCATTTTGTCGGCTCCTGCAGTGATTTTACAGAAGCCGGCATATGAATTACCGGCATTTCTTATATCTATATTTCTGTGCAATATAAATATAAATATATATATATATATATATACATATCGTGTGAAATTGATTGTCAAACAGTGTTGCATCGTAAGTGAATAGTTTGATTTGACAGAAGTTTGATTTACCTGGAGTCATATTCTGTTGTTTAAGTGTTCCCTTTATTTTTTTGAGCAGTGCATGTATGTGTGTGTGAGTATATATATATATATATATATATATATATACACTCACTGGCCACTTTATTAGGTACACCTGTCCAACTTCTTGTTAACACTTAATTTCTAATCAGCCAATCACATGGCGGCAACTCAGTGCATTTAGGCATGTAGACATGGTCAAGACAATCTCCTGCAGTTCAAACCGAGCATCAGTATGGGGAAGAAAGGTGATTTGAGTGCCTTTGAACGTGGCATGGTTGTTGGTGCCAGAAGGGCTGGTCTGAGTATTTCAGAAACTGCTGATCTACTGGGATTTTCACGCACAACCATCTCTAGGGTTTACAGAGAATGGTCCGAAAAAGAAAAAAAATCCAGTGAGCGGCAGTTCTGTGGGCGGAAATGCCTTGTTGATGCCAGAGGTCAGAGGAGAATGGGCAGACTGGTTCGAGCTGATAGAAAGGCAACAGTGACTCAAATCGCCACCCGTTACAACCAAGGTAGGCCTAAGAGCATCTCTGAACGCACAGTGCATCGAACTTTGAGGCAGATGGGCTACAGCAGCAGAAGACCACACCGGGTACCACTCCTTTCAGCTAAGAACAGGAAACTGAGGCTACAACTTGTACAAGCTCATCGAAATTGGACAGTAGAAGATTGGAAAAACGTTGCTTGGTCTGATGAGTCTCGATTTCTGCTGCGACATTCGGATGGTAGGGTCAGAATTTGGCGTAAACAACATGAAAGCATGGATCCATCCTGCCTTGTATGGAGCATCTTTGGGATGTGCAGCCGACAAATCTGCGGCAACTGTGTGATGCCATCATGTCAATATGGACCAAAATCTCTGAGGAATGCTTCCAGCACCTTGTTGAATCTATGCCACGAAGAATTGAGGCAGTTCTGAAGGCAAAAGGGGGTCCAACCCGTTACTAGCATGGTGTACCTAATAAAGTGGCCGGTGAGTGTATATATATATATACACTGTGTATATATCTATCTATATATAAATATCTAAGGGGTACTTCCGTCTTTCTGTCTGCAACTTCTGTCACGGAAATCCTGCGTCGCTGATTGGTATCGCTAGCTGCCTGTCATGGCTGCCGCAACCAATCAGCGATGGGCACAGTCCGATTAGTCCCTCCCTACTCCCCTGCAGTCACTGCCCGGCGCCCGCATACTCCCCTCCAGTCACCGCAAACACGGGGTTAATACCAGCGGTAATGGACTGCGTTATGACGCGGATAATACACTCCGTCACCGCTGCTATTAACCCTGTGTGTCCCCAACTTTTTACTATTGATGCTCCCTATGCGGCATCAATAATAAAAAAATGTAATGTTAAAAATAATTTAAAAAACGGTTATTCTCACCTTCCGTCGTTGGACGATACGCTCGCGACCGCCGCCATCTTCCGTTCCCAGAGATGCATAGCGAAATTACCCAGAAGACTTAGCGGTCTGTGGTGGACGAGGGTCCACGGAGCTGCGCCTACCTCACGTTCGGCAGCATCCTAAGAAGGAGACATTGAAAGGAAGTGTATTGCAGTGAGTGAGAAACGAAGTCATAGCAAAAGGAGAGGAAACCAGAAGGAGTTCTGTCCTGTGAGAGGCTGCCTCCTTCTGAAGCGCAGGAATCCCAGTGGCCAGAATACCGAGGGAGTAAGGATCTCTATGCTTTACTTCAGAGACTGGCAGGACAGTTAATTCCACGTTAGCTGCCCGACCTTATACCCAGGAGGCACGGTGGCAACTTGTGGGGGCTGGGGCGTCTCTAGGGTCCCTATAAAAAGCCTCAGGCCACCAGTCATACGGGATTTGTCCTATCCTATCCATCAGGGGGACAGTGAGAAAGAGACTTAACATCTCCAATAGTTGTGAGGACCTCACCGAGTTGCTCAGCAAGGAGGTACTACAACACACAGGCGCAAGAGGAAGGCTAGAGTTGAGGGCATGGACGAACTGAGAGGCGCGAAGAACAATGGCCGCCCAGTCTAAATATCTCTGTACCTTGAGGACGTGTCCGTCAGCAGCTGAGATCCGCCTCCTGATCCTCAATGGCGGGCGGAGACAACAAAAATGAAACCGCCCCAGAAGGAGAGAGTGGGAAAAAGACCAGGAAGAAGGGAGCCACATGGAGGATGCCATGGCCAGCTGCCCGGAACCAGAGCGTGGGGTCGGAGCAGAGAACTCCCCAGCTACCGCAACCAGGTCTCCACTGCTGATGCCGAGTCCCTGCAGGCTGGAGTGGATGAGCTGATTGACCAGCTTCTGCAGCTGCGGGTGAACACCAAGGCTCCATACGGGACACTGTCTGCGGAGGACCCACTGGCATCGCCCCCAGAGTTGCAGCCAGTACCGCCATCGACATCGCTCCCTGCACCGCTCCCGGAGCCATTGCCAGAACCACCGCGAACGATGACGCTGGCGGAGCCAGCCGACATGGAGGACACCGCTGCGGCCAGTAAGCACGCCGACCCTGCCCCAGTGACAGAGGGACTACTGATAGGCCCTGTAGCAGTGCCACCTCCCCACGCTACCCATCGGCTTCAGCATCTCGAGCCCTGGGACCAGGCCACAGGCATGGAGCAATTCTTGAAGGCCCCAATTGTGCCCACCACCCTGCCGGGTGAGATATACGTGGAGCAGACTGTATACCGCTGGGTGAATCCTGGGTCCGATTTCATGGAGTTCCCTGGAGAAGAACCACACAAGGGAGAGACTGTCGAGGTTTTGATTAGGGAGGACTACCAGGCCCAGCTTGCCCGCAAGTGGGAGGAAACTGAGGAGAGACACCAGGCCCAACGCAAGGCTCATGATCAATGCGACCTAGCAGTCAAGGCCAAGGCCCACAAGGACCGCACCACCCACCAGGCCCCGCGTAAGCAGGGCACAGTTGTCGCTTTCAAACTCCGAGGAGGATGGGGTTTATCAAGGAGCAAGGACTGTATGCCGAGGTCTTTGTGAATAGGAGGGACTTGGAATACCACCTCTGGGAAGGTCACCCAGACTGAGACTTGTACCCGGGGGACACCGTTACCTACACCAGACATTTCGGTGAGAAAGGCTGGTTTGCTTTAAATGTGCACAAGAGAGACATTGTGGCACATCTTACCGGATCTCCAGCTGTGCTAACTCCTGTAACCACCTCGTCCCCATGCGTACGGGCTACTGCTACCACCACGACCACAACTGTTACTCCGGCATATACCCTCATTAGGATCACCATATGCACCGTCACAACTACCACCACTGTTGTGGCTAAAGAGTTAACTCCCGTGATAGCCTGTGCTTCGGCTAAACCTGAACAGAACACGGTGGGTACTCAGACCCCCGTCTGGAGTGGAGGAGCTCCCTACGTAGTACCATGTGGTAGCCAATATCCAAAAGGACTACCCCCACCGGTACTACCTCCTGAATGGTTTAAATAAACCTGGAAACACTGAATGTACATAGTTCAAAAACTTTTTCCTGTTTCTTTTGCTGCTTAAACCCATCCAGGGTTAACTCTTAAAGGGATCCCCTGTTTAAAGGGATCCTATGTTTTTGCTCCTATTGTTGCACAAGTTTTCCTATTTCTTTTAAAGAACTGCAGAATCATGGACTGTTGCATGATCACAAACTGTTCCTGTATATAGTTTGCACCTTCTTAAAGGTGCTTTCTACTGGTTTTACAAAGGAGGCTTTTACAGACACTGCCTCTTAACAGAAACTGCTGTAAATTATGCTGTAAAAAAAACTTTGCCTTTCAGACCTGAAGAAAAACCCGTTGGTGTGGCAGAACTCCGGGTCAGGATTACACGTCTTGTAGCCCACCCAAGACCAACGTTCGGGGGTTCATAACGAGTCCCTCATATCACGTCATATTGCTTTTAAACAAACTTGGAAACTAATGATGTGATTATTTTGCACTACCTCTGGAAAGACTTGGGTTTACCCTTAAAGGGAATGTTCACTTGTTGCACTTTGCCTAAGAGAAACAATGTTTGAAAGTATTGAGCCGTTAGATAGTAATAATGTTTATATAGCTGGTAGTATGTAGCCAAGAATAGATGTGCTTTAAATAAAATTGAGGTTAAATAAGTTAAAGAAGAAATGCAGTGAGCCCGTGGGGGTTGATAGATAGTCCTGCATGTGTAGAAAGGGTAAGAATAGCATATTGGTTTGCACTTTGAAGTTTTGTAGTATATCCTTAAAGGGTACTTGCACTTAAAGAAAGAAAAATACTGTTTTGTACTTGCACTTAGTAGATAATATACCTGTATGGGTAATTGTGTTTCATAGTTAGTTAATAAATGTTCTTTACTTAATTTAAAGTTGAGCGCATAATGTAAATAATGTTCTAGTTTGCAACGTTGTAACGTTCAAGTGTCCTCACCTCCCATAAAGGGAAGCACTGTTAAATTAATTTGTTTTATGGCATTTCAAAAATGTTGCATGTCTTTTGCTAATGTATTGTTGTTTTCTTTTCCCAGTCCGGGAGTACTGGATTTAAGGGGGGGGGGGGGTGCAGCTCCCAGAGGTCCTGGTCGTCGCAGTAATGTTACTCTTCCTCCAGGGGGGATGATGTTACATCTGAAGGCAATAAAGGAGATCTTCTTACCAGGTATCACAACCACACACAACACACTTCACACTCCAGGCCGCCAGGGGGAGCTACGCTTCTATCTATTAGGGCACTGCTCACGGTTAGGTAAAACTGGCAGTTTGGATAGGAAGTTAGGGAGTCAGAACCCGACGGAGTTTGGCAGAGGCTGGCTGGAATGAGCTCCAGCCAGATCCAGACTTCGGTCTGTGGTGGACGAGGGTCCACGGAGCTGCGCCTGCCCCACGTGCGGCAGCATTCTAAGAAAGAGACATTGAAAGGAAGTGTATTGCAGTGAGTGAGAAACTAAGTCATAGCAAAAGGAGAGGAAACCAGAAGGAGTTCTGTCCTGTGAGAGGCTGCCTCCTTCTGAAGCACAGGAATCCCGGTGACCAAAATACAGAGGGAGTAAGGATCTCTATGCTTTACTTCAGAGACTGGCAGGACAGTTAATTCCACGTTAGCTGCCGACCTTATACCCAGGAGGCACGGTGGCAACTTGTGGGGGCTGGGGCGTCTCTAGGGTCCCTATAAAAAACCTCAGGCCACCAGTCATTTGGGTTTTGTCCTATCCTATCCATCAGGGGGACAGAGAGAAAGAGACTTAACATCTCCAATAGTTGTGAGGACCTCACCGAGTTGCTCAGCAAGGAGGTACTACAACACACAGGTGCTAGAGGAAGGCTACTGAATTCCACCTGGATAAGGGGACTCTGGATTTGCCTTCAGACCGGCCGGACTCTGACGACCCTGTGATCTGGTGCTCTGAACTGTGGACACTGAAGCCTTGAGTAAAGGTAAAGAGACTGCAACCTTGTGTCCTCGTTATTCACTGCTCCTCTCACCATCCACCATCACCATCTACACTCTGGGAAGCCCTGGGGATACACTTCACCTGTGGGAAGGTATACCATCCGGCTGCCATAACATCACCCCAGCGGACCCCCAAGCAGCGTCGGTCACCCTGACCGAATACCACAGGTGGCGTCAAGAACACTTCCCCTTTAAAGACCTTTCCCAAAACCGTAAAAACTATTCCCTTTATTGGACACCACTTAAAGGGCCACGGACCGTGTCGGGCCACCGTGGCATCCCCTGAACTGAAGGACCCGGTGCCGAGTATCCCATTATCCTTACGTGGGGGGTGCTCCATTCTTATGTGTGTGTGCAGCGCCCCAGAGTCCTGGTCGTTGCAGTACTGTGGCTCCGCCACTATGGGGAGCTATGGTGCGTCTAATGGCACTGAAGGAGTTCATCGGATCAGGTATCACAGACACCAATACATTTCACAGCCGGGCCTCCGGGGGGAGCTAAGGGTGCTATTCATTAGGCCACTCCCCACCATAGTGGGTAAACTGGGGGTCAGGCAGGAAGTTAGATCAGAAAGCTGACTGGGTTGGAACCAGGCAACACCTTGTGGCAGAGGGTGTTGTGGGGGAAGATACAGTAGGGTCTCTGTCAGGGGTGGGATCCTGACAGAGGCTTGGCAACTTGAACGAACGTAAAGGGACCGCGCCTGCTCCGGGTAGCGGCGGTGCCCAAGGAAGGAATAGAAGCGAGATAGATTGTGCTGAGTGAGAAACGAGATCACGCAAAGGAGAAATACCAGTAGGAGTCGTGCTGTAAGACCGAAGCAACATCCTATAGAGGCGCACTACCGGTGGCCGGAACGCCGAGGGAGTATCATAACATTCAGCTTCAAGCAATACTCCAAACAGCGGCAGGGCAGTCAGTTTAAGGCGGGCTGTCTAACTTATATCACCTATGCAGTCTTGGGGGGCAACTTGTGGAGAGGGGCGACTCTAGGGTCCCGGAAGAGCTCCGAGCCTACCCGTCAAACGGGTGCCGTCCCAACCAGAACACCAGGGAGGGACGGAGGATTAGCAGAACATCATCTAATCGAGTTGTGAGGGAACTTCAGAAACAGACACAACAGTTGTGGGGGACTTTCTGTAAGCACAGCAGGGAAGGACCACAACACATAGCGCTAGAAGGAAGGCACCGATTTCCACCTGTGAAGAGAACTCTGGAGGTGCCATTGGACCGGTCGGACTTGCGCAGCCTGGTAAACCGTGTTCCGGACTGAGGACCCAGAGATCTTCAGTAAAGAGGTAAAGAGACTGCAACCTGGTGTCCTCGTTATTTACTGCACTGCACCACTACAGCGGCACCACCATCATCCATATCTACATCCGTCTATTGTTCACCGTGCGCCCCACGGCAGGGTCACGGACCGGGGCCTAGCCGCCGTGACAACCCCAGAGCAGAGACTCACTGGCCCGGTACCGGGTACCCCTCGGCCCTGCGGCAGTGGGGGCGCTTCAACTTGGCGTCACGAACAGGATCTACTTAAGCCTGAAGAATCAGGTCATGTGTGCCTTGGAACTGTGATTTACTGTGCTTGGACTGTACTTTATTGCAAAGACTGTGGATTGTCACTTGCTGCCAAAAGTTTGCGCCAAAACCGCCGCCATTACAGCGCTGAGGAGAGCGCAGGAGAAGAAGAAGGGCGTGGAAGTGGGCGTGAACAAGCTGAAGAGCGTGAAAGACAATGGCCGCCCAGTCTAAATATCTCGGCCCCTTGAGGACGTGTCCGTCAGCAGCCGAGATCCGCCTCCTGATCCTCAATGGTGGGCAGAGACAGAGAAAACGAAACCGCCCACGAAGGAGAGAGCGGGAAAAGGACCAGGAAGAAGAATTCAGAGACATGGAGGACGCCATGGCGAGCGAGCCGGAGCGTGGGGTCGGAGCCGAGGACTCCCCCAGCTACCCGGAGGGGCACCGCAACCAGGCCTCCACCGCTGATATTGAATTCCTGCAGGCCAGAGCGGACGAGCTCGGCGACCAACTCCGGCGGACGCAGCGGAGCACTGAGGCCGAGTGGAAGAAGACCTTCATCGGGAGCCTCACCAGATGTCTGTCGGTAGCCTCGTCTGGTCCGGAGCAAGAAAAAAGTTCCAGCGCTCCGAAGCCAGAAGGCGAGGCCCTGCCGGAAAGTGAGATGCTGCAAACGGAGATGACAACGCCGCAGCGCAAGGCCCTGCAACTAGAGTTCCAGACCCCAGCGGAGACGGAGCAGACCGGAACCGGCGGGACCGCATCTGAAGCAGGTATGAAGGACGACCCTGCCCTGACGACCGACACCACTCCAGTGACTGCTAGTGCCGCAACTGCTGACTCCATCCCAGTGACTGATCTTGCAGCAGCCGCTACCTCTGCTGCAGCAAATGCCCCTACTCAAGCTGCGCAGACCTCCATCGCTGCGCCCGATTTAACAGTACATGCAAGACGGATTAACGGCGTTTGTCCAGCACTGGGTGTAACCCTGGACCTCACTCTTCCCAGGCCAAGAAGGGTTAAGTGCCAGGTGCAGCCCTGGAAGCCGTCCCACTAAACCTCGGAAACCTGAACATGTAAATAGTTAACTGTTTGTTTCCCTGCTTTTGCTGCTTTAAACCCGACTAGGGTTATTCTTAAAGGGATCCCTTTGTTTACCCGGGATCCCTATTGCCTTTTATTTTTGCTTTTGTTTTCCTTTTTGCTTTTTGTTCACCCATGTTGAAAAGAACTGCTGGATCATGAACAATGCATGATACAAACTGCTTGTAAATAGTTTGCACCTTCTTAAAGGTGCTCCCTACTGGTTTTACTTCAAAAAGGACTCTTTGTGAAGATACCACACTGGAACCTTGGCTGAGTATGGACTGGTAGCTTGAGAAGGCGTGCTACCTCATAGAGACTTGGTCCCCTCTTAAAGGGGATGTTCATTTGTTGCGCTTAAACCGTGATATTGCTTTAAGACTGGAAGCAAAAATGTCTTGACCAAAGAAAGTGATGATAATGTTTATGTGAGTAAGTTATATGTATTTAACTAGTTGATTGTGAAGAAATGCTGATGATGTTCTCTGACAAGAAAAAGTGAAAGATAGAAGAAAGATGCAGTGGGCCCGTAGGGATAGACGTGATGTCCAGCATGCATGATAGAGAGAAAGATAATGAGAAGGCTTAATGTTCAATAGAAAATGTTTTAATAATGTTGATAGATAGTTAGGATAGAAGGTAAACCCTGAGTCCTCATAGGAGTCATGTAGAGATGGCTCAGTGCTCTTAAACTGAAAGTAATATTATGTTCTATACCGTGTATAGTAGTTGAAAAGGCAGTAGGCCCGGGCTGAACGGGGCGGTCCTGCATAGAAAGGAGAGGCAGTAGGTCTGGTGCCATTAGGACAGGCGGTCCTGCAGATTTAAAGAAGGAGAATGAAAAAAAAAGTTAAATTACCTTATAATGTGATTATAGGAAGGTCTTTAGTGGATTCAGAGTGTATGTCCTTAAAGGCAATGTTAAATTATTGTTCAACAATTTTGCACTTAGTAGAATACCCGGTTGGGTAAGAAGAGTTATTTATAGCATGTTGCTATGATATTTAACCATGTTTGTAACGTTCAAGTGTCCTTACCTCCCATAAAGGGAAGCCTGTTCAAGTATACTTATTGTTATTGCACTCAACAAAACTGTATGTCTTTTTGCTAACTTGTATTGTTGTTTTCTTCC
This sequence comes from Ranitomeya variabilis, assembly GCF_051348905.1. Taxonomy (NCBI): domain Eukaryota; kingdom Metazoa; phylum Chordata; class Amphibia; order Anura; family Dendrobatidae; genus Ranitomeya; species Ranitomeya variabilis. The sequence goes on from NC_135235.1 coordinate 609,680,645, forward strand.
CAGTCCCGGAGTACTGTGTTTAACCAGGGGGGAGTGCAGCGCCCCAGAGTCCTGGTCGTTGCAGTACTGTGGCTCCGCCACTATGGGGAGCTATGGTGCGTCTAATGGCACTGAAGGAGTTCATCGGATCAGGTATCACAGACACCAATATATTTCACAGCCGGGCCTCCGGGGGGAGCTAAGGGTGCTATTCATTAGGCCACTCCCCACCATAGTGGGTAAACTGGGGGTCAGGAAGGAAGTTAGATCAGAAAGCTGACTGGGTTGGAACCAGGCAACACCTTGTGGCAGAGAGTGTTGTGGGGGAAGATACAGTAGGGTCTCTGTCAGGGGTGGGATCCTGACAGAGGCTTGGCAACTTGAACGAACGTAAAGGGACAGCGCCTGCTCCGGGTAGCGGCGGTGCCCAAGGAAGGAATAGAAGCGAGATAGATTGTGCTGAGTGAGAAACAAGATCACGCAAAGGAGAAATACCAGTAGGAGTCGTGCTGTAAGACCGAGGCAACATCCTATTGAGGCGCACTACCGGTGGCCGGAACGCCGAGGGAGTATCATAACATTCAGCTTCAAGCAATACTCCAAACAGCGGCAGGGCAGTCAGTCTAAGGCCGGCTGTCTAACTTATATCACCTATGCAGTCTTGGGGGGCAACTTGTGGAGAGGGGCGACTCTAGGGTCCCGGAAGAGCTCCGAGCCTACCCGTCAAACGGGTGCCGTCCCAACCAGAACACCAGGGAGGGACGGAGGATTAGCAGAACATCATCTAATCGAGTTGTGAGGGAACTTCAGAAACAGACACAACAGTTGTGGGGGACTTTCTGTAAGCACAGCAGGGAAGGACCACAACACATAGCGCTAGAAGGAAGGCACCGATTTCCACCTGCGAAGAGAACTCTGGAGGTGCCATTGGACCGGTCGGACTTGCGCAGCCTGGTAAACCGTGTTCCGGACTGAGGACCCAGAGATCTTCAGTAAAGAGGTAAAGAGACTGCAACCTGGTGTCCTCGTTATTTACTGCACTGCACCACTACAGCGGCACCACCATCATTCATAACTATTATTCACTGTACGCCCCACGGCAGGGTCACGGACCGGAGCCTAGCCACCGTGACAACCCCAGAGCAGAGACTCACAGGCCCGGTACCGGGTACCCCTCGGCCCTGCGGCAGTGGGGGCGCTACATGTGTGTTTTGACAAATATTTCCTTTGAAAACGATGTGCAAATGACATAGATAACTGCTGTATGTAAAATCTCATGTTAAAATCGCATTGCAATCGGATAGCAATCACAATGCACTCGGATGTAAATCGGATGCTAGGTGTGAATATCGTATTGTACTCGCATGACACGCGCATGGCACTCGTCCGTTTTTTCGGTCCAGATTACGGACCGTTTTTTTTCTCACGTATGGGTATGAGCCCTAAAATTTATAACTGCATGTTGTTGGGCCATTGTCTTTGAGGATAGCAATGAATATCGCAAATTCACATTAGAGAGAGCAAGGGTCTCAGTAGCACAGAGTATTTCAGGAAAGGACTGTATGTAGCAGTGCCATATGAAAATGGGAATGAAGGAGGAGCGAGTCTCCCACAGCACAGAGTGTTTCAGGAGCCTAAATTGCTTTTAATTATAAAATTCCATGAATGTGTAGTTGATAACCCACAGATGCCAGAGGAGACTGAGAATGACGTCAGTGCTCTTCATTATATGAAGTCCATTGTTTGCTGTATCAATGGCTCTCTTGTGGCTCCATGTTGTGGGATCTCCTTCTCCACACTTATTATTGGTGTGTAGAGCATCTAATAGGTACAGCGCAAGCGACAATTGCCACAAATGATAAAAAAAATTAATTTCATGTCACAGTAAAAGGAGCGTCGCATTCTTTGTTTCCATATCATTTCCAGTTGCCCCTTTAATTAAAGGCCTAGTCCATAACATTTGTGAAAAATTTACTAATTTGTGAGGTTGCACTGTCTGATTAGTATCTAAGCCGGTTTGACATTTACTTAAAGGGATTCTATACTTTTGACAATTTTTTTTTTTTTCGTTTGATCATATGGTGACTTATGGCGATCAACAAGGGAACCTGGCAGCAAGTGTTCAATTCTCAAGCAGCGCCACCATAGGTGGAATGAAATATTGCACAGTGGCTATTGTTGAGTACTCCAGAGCTGCTGTCAGGTTCTTCCACAGTTTACAGCTAATCGTCACAATACAACAATTCAACAAGTCATAGTCACTTCTGAAGAGTAAGACAGAGGTCATATGACGAGCCTTGTGTAAAAGAACCAGGGCAATCTATCTATCTCCTACATCTCTCTATCTACGGTATCTCTATCTCTATATATCTAAAAATAGAGGCAGCACTCCAAGGTAAAAAAAAATGAATAATTCATTGACCCATTGCCATGGGGACATTTCGTTCCAAGTGAAAACGTCGCCAGCACAAGGGATCAACAAATTATTAATTCTTTTTACCTTGTGACCTTGGAGTGCTGCCTCAATTTTTGTATATTACTAAGGTTTGGGTTTGCCTGGGGTGCTATTTTTTTCTATTTTTACTGCTGCTGGTGGTGCGCCATATTTGCCTATCCATCTATGCAACTAGAGTCCGATTTCCCCCCCCCAATCCTGGTGATATATATATATATATATATATATATATATATATATATATATATATATATATAGTATAGTATATATACACATACCATACAGCTCTGGCAAAAATTGAGAGACCACTGCAAAATGTACAGTTTGTCTGACTTTTCTTTTTTTCTTTTTATTGGTATATTTTTGAGTAAAATGTAAATTGTTCTTTTATTCTATAAACTTCTGACAACGTCTCCAAATTTCCAAACAATACATTTTTTATTTTTTTTCTGACAAAGAAAATCGGTCAAAATTAAAATACCCCAGTGCTTTCAGACCTCAAATAAATCAAAGAAAACAAGTTCATAATCATTTAGAAACAACAATACAAATGTTTTCTCAGGAAGGGTTTAGAAATCAATATTTTGTGGAATAACCATGATTTTTAATCACAGCTTTCATGCGTCTTGGCATGCTTTCCACCAGTCTTTCACACTGCTCCTGGCACACAAATGTAAGCAGTTCTTTTTTGTTTTATGGCTTGTGACTATCCATCATCCTCTTGATTACATTCCAGAGGTTTTCAATGGGGTTCAGGTCTGGAGATTGGGCTGCCCATGACAGGGTTTTGATGTGATGGTCTTTTAATTTTTGCCAGAGCTGTATGTGGATGATATTTTAGTTTGTTTTGAAAAAGAAAGGGATGAAGCGGAGATAGCGAAATTTTTGGATCAACACTTCGAGATCAAAGATCTGGGAAATGTGAAACAGTACCTAGGAATACAGGGAGAAACAGAAGAAGATGGGAGTTTCCTTGTTAATTAAAATCACATGATTCAAGACATAATCGAAACATTTGGATTGAAAGATGCAAAACCAGTAAAGTCTCCAATGGATACCAACTATCTGAAGGAACTAAATAGTGAACAGAATATGTTACTGAATAATGAACAATATAGAAAGGCAATGGGAAAATTATTATATCTTGTGACTGTTACAAGGCCAGACATTGCAGCAGTGGGAATTTTGAGAAGGAATGTGTCAAAGCCAAACAAAATGGATTGCAATGCAGTGAAAAGAGTAATCTGTTATTTGAAAGGGACTAGCAATGTTAAACTGAAACTACCTGCAAGTGAGAATGCATTTTAACTGGATACCTTGATGCAGAATGGGCTGGAGACCTAATTGACAGGAAGTCTACCAGTGGCTATCTTTTTTTTTCTCTCAGGCAGACTAATAAGTTGATGGGCGAGCACTAAAATGCTCAGGTGCTCGTTGTTCGAGTCAAGCAAATTGGAATGCCCGGGTACTCGACCCGAACAACGAGCCCAATGTAAGTCTATTGGAAACCTAGGCTTTTTTGCCGTGATCCCCCCGGGGGTCCTTTTAGAGACTAAAAACATCTGAAATCGATGGGAACAGTGTTCAAATAACAAGGGAACACCATGGGGAAGACCCCTGAAAGCATTTCTGACTCCTAGGTAACTGCTGTGAACAATATTGTCAGAGTGTTATGCCACTTTTACAGGCGTAGACTAAAACATTAAAAAAAAGAAACCAAAATGGATTTTCCTGGGAAATACAGCTCTGGCAAAAAAAAGAGACCACCACATCAAAACCCTGTCATGGGCAGCCCAATCTCCAGACCTGAACCCCATTGGAAACCTCTGGAATGTAATCAAGAAGGTGATGGATAGTCACAAGCCATCAAACAAAGAAGAACTGCTTACATTTTTGCGCCAGACGCAGTGTGAAAGACTGATGGAAAGCATGCCAAGACGCATGAAAGCTGTGATTAAAAATCATGGTTATTCCACAAAATATTGATTTCTTTACTCTTCCCGAGTTAAAACATTAGTATTGTTGTCCCTGATATACAATAACAAATTATATTGTGGTACCGTGCAAGCCAGAAAAATTGATGTGAATATTTTTCTGCCCAATGATGACAAAAGTATTCTCGGAGTGATACCTTTAGTGGCTAACCAGAAAATAATATGCTTGCAAGCTTTCAGAGCACAGTGGCTCCTTCTTCAGGCAGGATTGCATATAGATTAATAAGAAAAAAGCACAACATTTAAGGGATAGTACAGTAGGACATTTGTTCATGAGGTGGGAGGTGTGATGCCTCCTAAAGATTAGCCAAGGAAATCAAATTAGGCATTTTGATACAAATGGAGAGGTGTCCTTAATTATCTGGAGTGTGTCTGGTGGAGGTGTGAATTGTATCTATGTAGTGAGTCATAAATCCAGGTGTTAAATTGAGTCCTAGTGGGAAAGAATTGAATATCATTATCAGTTTGAATTCCCAAATTTTTCTTTCTCTGTCATCCTTAAAATTACCTTTTAGTATTAAGAAACATATTTAGAATTGAGAGTCCTCAGTGGTTGATACCGCTTAATGGCTAACTGAAAAGATGGTAACAAATTGCAAGCTTTCAAAACTACTCAGATCCCTTTATCAGGCAAAGACTAAAGCAAATTCTGAACAATCACATACTTATATACAACACAGCCCAGAGAGAAAGAATGCAATAGATAAGACAAGTGACGTGAAGCAGAATTACCATTATTTGAGAGGGATAGCCAAAGATATTGGAATAGTTCATAGATAAGGAAGTCTTAATGTTTTATGGTCCTCTGAATTGGTCTGGTTCTATTTTGTGATGACCCCTGAAGGTCTGAAGAGCAAATTCCTTAATTGATGTAAAAAGACATAAATCCATGCGAAACATTCATTCCTTCACTGAGTGTGTCAAAGGTCCTCATGAGTTTAAACTCACAGACTCTCCTGTCTTTCTGAGACTTGAAATTACCTTTTAAAACAAGGCAGGGCAAAAACTTAGACCAAGAATGGATTCTCATCGCCACACAATAAGAGAAAAAAGAATGGACCTACCGGTAGCCAAACATGTTTGTATCCCCGGTCATAGCATCATGGACATGAAATTACTTTTTTTAATTTTGACCATTTTTCTTTGTCAGAAAAAAAATACAAAATGTATTACTTGGAAGTTCGGAGACATGCTGTCAGAAGTTTATAGAATAAAGGAACAATTTACAGTTTACTCAATAATCTAATATATAAAGCTGAATGTGTGTGTGTGTGTGTGTGTGTGTGTGTGTGTGTGTGTGTGTGTGTGTGTGTGTGTGTGTGTGTGTGTGTGTGTGTCTAGGATTGGCATATTCACCGTCGCAGCTACAGCCACAAAATTTTGCACAGTCACACGTCTGGACCCCAAGAGCGTCTTAGGCCATGTTGTGAGGCGAAATTTTAACCCCGCGCGTTCCAATTCACCAAACAATTTTGCCCCTAACTACATAATGAGGAAAAAGTGAAAGGAAAAGTGTTGGAGGTGAATTGACAGCTGCCAGATGTGAAGAAGGGGGACTTAAAGAGTGAGAGCGATGGCGCCAAAGAGTATATACCGTACAGTTGCTAAGGTGGGGCCCCGACATGGGATACTCACCACACACGGGGATATGAACACACAAAATGCGCCACACACTACCACATGCTTAAACACATATACGACCCTCAGCACACATTTCACCACACATACACCAACCTCGCCACATTAAAGTCAAAACACAAAAGTCGCCACTCAAAACTCACCACGTGCAAAATTTGCCACATGCAAAACTCGCCACTTGCAAAACTAAGCTCACGCAAAACTCGCCACACGTACAAAAATCACCTCATGGAAAACTCGCCACAGGCAAAACTTGTTATGATCCGGTGACCAAGGAGCAGCATGAGACTTTCTCTGGAGTAGGTGGAGACTGTACTGACCGCAAACCCTAAACTGACACCGCAACTAGAAGTAGCCGTGGGGTGTACCTAACACATTCTAGACACCTCGACACAGCCGGAGGACTAAATACCCCTATAGATGGAAATGGGAATTCTATCTTGCCTCAGAGCAGAACCCCAAAGGATAGGCAGCCCCCCACAAATATTGACTGTGAGTAGGAGAGGATAGACACACGCAGGCAGAAAGCAGGATTTAGCAAAAGAGGCCACTCTAGCTAAATAGGAAAGGATAGGACAGAATACTAAGCGGTCAGTATTAAAACCCTAAAAATATCCACAGCAGATAATACAAAAATTCCACCATCTAACTAAAGACATGGAATGTATATCTGCATCTCCTGAGAATCCAACTTGACTGAAAAAATCCTAACACAGTCTAAGCTGGACAAGAAAAAACAATGAATAGCACTGAATAGTAAAGCACACAGCATGGGTGCTGCAGAAACAAAAACCACAGACACTTATCTTTGCTGACTTGGCAGTAGGGCAGAAGGAACCATACAGAGGTGCAAAACCTCCAAGAACAATGGACAACTGGCAAGGACTACTGAATCCTGCACACCTAAATATCCCAGTCAGAGCTGCAATCAGCGGAGACACCTGACCAAGATTGCAACCCAGGGACAACTGCATTACCACCAACAACCACCGGAGGGAACCCAAGAGCAGAATTCACAACAAAACTTGCACATGCGGAAAAATTGCCACATACTCAAAACGTACCACAAATGTACCATATAGGAAATATGGCAGCTGTCAGTCACATGACCTGTCTATTATGTGTATGTGTGAGCTAATATATACTGCCAGGGGGGAGGGCTTCCTGTTGGTTGGGGATTTATCAGGCTACCAATTTAGCTTACAAATACTGAGGTAAAAATACTGACCAAACAATGTGTGAACGAGGTCTAATACAGGAGAAGATGACACACAGATATATACTATATACAGGAGGAGATGACATACAGGTACATACTATATACAGGGGAGCTGACACACAGGTATATACTATATACAGGAGCAGATGACACACAGGTATATACTATATACAGGAGGAGATGACTTACAGGTATATACTATATACAGGTGGAGAGGACATACAGGTATATACTATATACAGGAGGAGATGACATGCAGATATATACTATACTAGATTGTGGCCCGATTCTAACGCATCGGGTATTCTAGAATATGCATGTCCCCGTAGTATATGGACAATGATGATTCCAGAATTCGCGGCAGACTGTGCCCGTCGCTGATTGGTCGAGGCAACCTTTATGACATCATCATCGCCATGGCAACCATTATGACATCTACATCGATACTGTGCCCGTCTGTTATGACCCCAATGGCAGAGGGTCTCTGCAATAAATACCAAGTCTGCAAACACAAAAAACCAGCTCATAGGGCAGTGGTAACTGGGCTGACCGTATAGCTAATCCTAGCACCACAAATAGCAGCAGCCGGGGAACGTGCCTACGTTGGTTCTAGACATCTCGCGCCAGCCGGAGAACTAACTAACCCTAGAAGGGAAAAGATAGACCTTTCTTGCCTCCAGAGAAAAGACCCCAAAAGTTGGATACAAGCCCCCAACAAATAATAACGGTGAGGTAAGAAGAAAAGACAAACGTAAGAATGAACTAGGTATTTAGCAAAGAGAGGCCCACTGACTAATAGCAGAATATAGTAAGATGACTTATACGGTCAGCAAAAACCCTATCAAAAATATCCACACTGGATATTCAAGAACCCCCGAACCGTCTAACGGCCCGGGGGGAGAATACCAGCCCCCTAGAGCTTCCAGCAAAATCAGGAATCACATTTAGTACAAGCTGGACAAAAAATAAGAGCAATACAAATAACCAAAAAACAAGGAAGCAGGACTTAGCTTAATTTAGCATGAACCAGGACCAGCAGACAGGAGCAAACAGAAAGGACTGATTACAACGATGCCAGGCACCAGACTAGGAATTCAGGAAGTTCATATAGCAACACCCCTGGACTAACGACCCAGGTGGGTGCCAAACTAGGGAAAGACCATCTCAGAGTCATACCACTAGTGACCACAAGAGGGAGCCAAAAAAGTCTAATTCACAACACCCGTCGCTGATTGGTCGAGGCGAATTCGCGGCAGACTGTGCCCATCGCTGATTGGTCGAGGCAACCTTTATGACATCATCGTCGCCATGCTGTGCCCGTCGCTGATTGGTCGAGGCCTGGCGGTTTTGACCAATCAGAGACGCGGGATTTCCAGGACAGACAGACAGACAGACAGACAGAAAAACCCTTAGACAATTATATATATAGATAAAAGAGGAGATGACACAAGTATATACAGGAGGATATGACATACAGCAGGTATATACTATATACAGGGGAGATGACATACAGGCATATACTACATACAGAATATTACATACAGGTATATACTATAGATAGGAGATGACATACAGGTATATACTATATACAGAAGAGATGACATACAGGAATATACTATATACAGGAGGAGATGACACATAGGTGTATACAATATACAGGAGGAGATGACATACAGCAGGTATATACTATTTCCATGGGAGATGACATACAGGTATATACTATATACAGGGTAGATGACATACAGGTATATACTATATACAGGAGATGACATACAGGTGTATACCATATATAAGGGACAAACATGTATATACTGAGGGGAAAATGAGAGGTGTGAGGTGAAAATGAGAGGTGTGAGGTGAAAATGAAAAGGTATGAGTGCAAAATGAGAGGAGTGAGGGAAAATAGTGGAGTGATCAGAAAATGACAGATGTGAGGTCGAAATGACAAGTGTTAGGGGGAATGAGAGGAGTGAGGGGGGAATGAGAGGAGTGAGGGGGAAAATAAGAGGAGTGAGGGAAAAAATGAGAGATGTGAGGGGAAAATGAAAGATGTGAGGGAGAAAATGAGAGGCGTGATGGGAAAATGAGAGAAGTGAGGTGCTAAACGAGAGGCCTGATGGGAAAATAAGAGAAGTGAGGTGCTATAACTAACCACATATTTTTACTATGCCCAGGCAACGTCGGGTTCTTCAGCTAGTATACTGTACCTATAAAGAGAAAACTCAGACAAACTGAACATTTTGCAGTGGTCTCTTAATTTTTGCCAGAGCTCTATGTAAAGGAACATCTTTTCCAGGGTAATAATTTGTATGAAGGCAAAAGAAATAACCCCCCCAAAAAATGTTCCTCCACCACTTGGGCTATGTTTACATGTAGCGTTTTTCAACTTTACCATAGCTTTCAACAAAGACAAATGCATTCACTGGGAAATGTCATTTTAACATTTTACAACTTTATTTGGCCATGTGGTGTGTGACACATCATCAGACTCATCCTGTTTCATTTATGATGGAGGGACTCTGAAAGTCACAAAGTCTATTTTTATAGGGTCAGCAGTCGGCCCTCACTATTCTTAGAGAGCCGTCAGCTGGCTATGCTTTATTATTGCCATTATTAAACAGTGGGTCCCTTATACTATTATTGCATATGCAGTGAGTGTCAGGGCTGCCCAAAATTTGGATGCACCCCAACAACCCATTCAACAAACATCATGGATGACCACATGCAACCAAAGTTCCCAATATTCATGTGTTACTCCCATACTGTTTGCTTATGCATTGAATGCAAGGCCTGTCCTGCAGCAAAGTTACAAGCACCCCAATAAGCCTTTGAACCCATATACTGGATGGCCATATGAAACCAAAGTTCCCATTGTTATGATTTTTTTCAGTCACCTACAGTTTGCCCAAGAAGTGAATGCATACATTGAAACCCCCCACAAGTGACACCATTTTGGAAAGTAGACCCCTTAAGGAACTTATCTAGATGTGTTTTGAGAGCTTTAAACCCCCAAGTGTTTCACTACAGTTTATAACGCAGAGCCGTGAAAATAAAAATTCTTTTTTCTTTTCACAAAAATGATATTTTAGCCCCCAGTTTTGTATTTTCACAAGGGTAACAGGATAAATTGGACCCTAAAAGTTGTTGTCCAATTTGTTCTGAGTACGGTGATACCCCATATGTGGGGGGAACCACTGTTTGGACGCATTGCAGAGCTCGGAAGGGAAGGAGCGCCATTTGGAATGCAGACTTGGATTGGTCTGCAGGCGTCACGTTGCATTTGCAGAGCCCCTGATGTACCCAAACAGTACAAACCCCCCACAAGTGACCCCATATTGGAAACTAGACCTCCCAAGGAACTTATCTAGATGTGTTGTGAGAACTTTGAACCCCTAAGTGTTTCACTACAGTTTACAACGCAGAGCCATGAAAATAAAAAATCCTTTTTTTCCCACAAAAATGATTTTGAGCCCCCCAAATTTTTATTTTCCCAAGGATAACAAGAGAACTTCGACCCCAAAAGTTGTTGTCCAATTTGTCCCGAGTACGCTGGTACCCCATATGTTGGGGTAAACCCCTGTTTGGGCGCACGGGAGAGCGCGGAAGAGAAGGAGCACTGTTTTACTTTTTCAACTCAGAATTGGCTGGAATTGAGATCGGACGCCATGTCGCGTTTGGAGAGCCCCTGATGTGCCTAAACAGTGGAAACTCCCCAATTCTACCTGAAACTCTAATCCAAACACACCCCTAACCCTAATCCCAATGGTAACCCTAACCACACCCCTAACCCTGACACACCCCTAACTCTAATCCCAACCCTAATCCCAACCGTAAATGTAATCCAAACCCTAACCCTAACTTTAGCCCCAACCCTAACTTTAGCCCCAACCCTAACTTTAGCTCCAACCCTAGCCCCAACCCTAGCCCTAACCCTAGCTTTAATGCTAGCTCTAACCCTAACCCTAGCCCCAACCCTAGCCCTAACCCTAGCCCTAACCCTAACCCTAGCCCTAACCCTAACCCTAACACTAATGGGAAAATGGAAATAAATACATTTTTTAAATTTTTTTTATTTTTCGCTAACTAAGGGGGTGATGAAGGGGGGTTTGATTTACTTTTATAGCTGTTTTTTTAGCAGATTTTTATGATTGGCAGCTGTCACACACTGAAAGACGCTTTTTATTGCAAAAAATATTTTTTGACTTACCACATTTTGAGAGCTATCATTTTTCCATATTTTGGTCCACAGAGTCATGTGAGGTCTTATTTTTTGCGGGACGAGTTGATGTTTTTATTGGGAACATTTTTGGACACGTGACAGCTTTTAATCACTTTTTATTCCGATTTTTGTGAGTCAGAATGACCAAAAACCAGCTATTCATGAATTTCTTTTTTGGGAGGCGTTTATACCGTTCCACGTTTGGTAAAATTGATAAAGCAGTTTTATTCTTCGGGTCAGTATGATTACAGCGATACCTCATTTATATTTTTTTTATGTTTTGGCGCTTTTATACGATAAAAAGCTATTTTATAGAAAAAATAATTATTTTGGCATCGCTTTATTCTGAGGACTATAACTTTTTTATTTTTTTGCTTATGATGCTGTATGGTGGCTCGTTTTTTGTGGGACAAGATGACGTTTTCAGCGGTACCATGGTTATTTATATCCGTCTTTTTGATTGCGTGTTATTCCACTTTTTGTTCGGCGTTATGATAATAAAGCGTTGTTTTTTGGCTCGTTTTTTTTTTTTTTTCTTACGGTGTTCACTGAAGGGGTTAACTAGTGGGACAGTTTTATAGGTTTGGTCATTAAGGATGCGGCGATACTAAATATGTGTACTTTTATTGTTTTTTTTGCTTTTTTTAGATAAAGAAATGTATTTATGGGCATAATATATATATTTTTTTCTTTATTTAGGAATTTATTTTTTTATTTTTTTATTTTTTTTTACATATGTGGAAAAAATTTTTTTTACTTTTTTACTTTGTCCCAGGGGGGGACATCACAGATCGCCGATCTGCCAGTTTGCACAGCACTCTGTCAGATCGGCGATCTTACTTTCATCGGAGCAGGCTGCTCTGCAGCCTGCTCCGGACCCAGAAGTACTCCCTGCAGGACCCGGATGCAGCCCCACGGCTATTTTGGATCCGGGGAGTGCAGGGAGGAGACGCTCGGTACAAGGTGAGTACATCACCTTGTACCGATCATCTCAGGGAAGCACGCAGGGAGCCCCCTCCCTGTGCGATGCTTCCCTGTACCGCCGGTACACCGCGATCATGTTTGATCGTGGTGTGCCGGGGGTTAATGTGCCGGGGGTGGTCCGGCACTAACTATGGCGTCATTGCCGCTCACCATCTTGGTGGTGTACTCAAAATTTTGTAGGATGGTACATACAGCACTGCCAAAAATTAAGAGACCACTGCAAATTGTTCAGTTTGACTGATTTTTCTCTTTATAGTTATATTTTTTGAGTAAAATGTAAATTGTTCTTTTATTCTATTAACTTCTGACAACATGTCTCCAAATTTCCAAGCAATAAATTTTGTATTTTTTTTCTGAAAAAGAAAAATGGTCAAAATTAAAAACAAAACAGTTCTTTCAGACCTCAAATAATGCAAATAAAACAAGTTCATAATCATTTAGAAGCAACAATACTAATGTTTTAACTCAGGAAGAGGGCAGAGATCAATATTTTGTGGAATAACCATGATTTTTAATCACAGCTTTCATGTGTCTTGGGATGCTTTCCACCAGTCTTTCACACAGCTTCTGGCGCAAAAATTTAAGCAGTTCTTCTTTGTTTGATGGCATATGACTAGTGTTGAGCATTACGATACCGCAAGTATCGGGTATCGGCCGATACTTGCGGTATCGGAATTCCGATGCCGAGATCCGATACTTTTGTGGTATCGGGCATCGGTATCGGGATTAATATCAATGTGTAAAAGAAAGAATTAAAATAAAAAATAGGGATATACTCACCTCTCCGGCGGCCCCTGGACTTTACCGCCGTAACCGGGAGCCGTGAAGCGCTTGAAAGACCTTAGGTGATGTCACGGCTTTGTGATTGGTCGCGTAGCGGTCACGCGACCGCTACGGACCAATCAGAGCGCCGTGACGTCATCTAAGGCCCTTCAAGCGCACATTCTTAGGTACAACGGCTCCCGGTTACGGCAATAAAGTCCAGGGCGCGTCAGAGGGTGAGCATATCCCTATTTTTTATTTTAATTCTTTCTTTTACACATTGATATGGATCCCAGGGCCTGAAGGAGAGTTTCCTCTCCTTCAGACCCTGGGAACCATACAGGATACCGTCCGATACTTGGTGTCCCATTGACTTGTATTGGTATCGGGTATCGGTATCGGATTAGATCCGATACTTTGCCAGTATCGGCCGATACTTTCCGATACCGATACTTTCAAGTATCGGACGGTATCGCTCAACACTACTTATGACTATCCATCATCCTCTTGATTACATTCCAGAGGTTTTCAATGGGGTTCAGGTCTGGAGATTGGACTGCCCATGACAGGATTTTAAGGTGGTGGTCTCTTAATTTTTGCCAGAGCTGTATGTCTGACATCCATGTCTACTCCTGAGGTTTTATGAGTGGAGTCTGAACTGAATACCAATGGCCTTGTTGATGCTGGTAGTCATCAACTGTCCTCTTCTGCTCACAAATCCTTTCCAACATATGCAGTGTAGAGTTTCAATGCGTGGGGACATCACACACAAGTCAGTGAGCCGGAAGCAGCAAACCCTGCTGAAACACGGTAAGGGCGGTGGAAGCTGTAGGCTACTTTCTAAAATGGGCACAAAGGCGGTGTACTTTCACAAGCAGATTCGGCTGCTCCGGGTAGCTTTTGAGAAACCATTGAACAATGAGGTTAAGCACATGGGCCAGGCATGGTACGTGTGTGAGCTCTCCTCGCCTCAGAGCCGCCACCAGGTTCTGGCCATTGTCACACACGACCATGCCTGGCTGTAGGTTCAGCTGTGTCAGCCACAGATCTGCCTGCTCTTTCAGAGCTGTCCACAATTCTTCAGCATTGTGCGGTTTGTCACCTAAGCATATTAGCTTCAGCACAGCCTGTTGACGCTTGGCTGAGGCAGTGCTTCCAGCTTGTGACTGATGTGCTCATTTTGGAGATGAAGGCTGAAGAAGAGGAGGTGCAGGAGCTGTAGACTGTGGGGGCAACCCTGATTGATGTAGGGCCCACAATCCTTGGTGTCGGGAGGACATGTTCCATCCCAAGGACTGACTGGGTCCCGGCTTCTACTATGTTAGTAGTAAGTGTGCCGTCAGTGAGATGTACCATCCCTGCCCACAAGCACTTGTCCACGTGTCCGTGGTTAGGTGGACTTTCCCAGTAACAGCATTGTTGAGGACACGGGAAATGTTGTGGGACATGAGCTTGTGTAATGCCGGGATAGCACACCAGGAGAAATAGTGGCGGCTGGGGACCAAGTACCTTGGGACGGCTGCCGCCATCAGGTTACAGAAAGCTATCATCTCCATAAGCCTAAAAGGCAACATTTCGAGCGCAAGCAGACGAGAAATGTGTGAATTTAGTACAGTGGCCTGTGGGGCATTGGCTGAGTATTTCCCCTTGCGTTCCAATGACTGGGGTATGGACAACTGAAGGCTGCGCTGGGACAAGGATGTGCTTGATGATGGTGCTAGCTGATGTGGGCAATGAAAGGTGCAGGGCAGGAGGCATCTTTGCATGTGGGTGTTGTGGCATAATTTCAGCTTGCCCACGGCCTCGGCCTTTGCATGCACCATCACCATCACGTCCACTTCCCCGTCCCTTGCCACGCTCCTTACCCATTTTAAATGGACTACAATACTTTCCACGTTCAATACAAATGGCTGAATTTGGAGCGAACTTATATGTGATCGGTGTGGGAAACCACAGTTTAAAATATCTGGACTGTAGGCAACAATTTTTTTATTTTTTTTTAGCAAACTGTCATCAATAACTAGGGTAAGACACAGCAAAAGCAATTGAATGGAGGCCTAAAATGCCAGAATTTGTAGCCCACAAATAGATCAGGCGTCTGACGGAGATACCACACTGTTCAATATGTGGCCTGTATTTTTGGTTTT
Source organism: Ranitomeya variabilis (assembly GCF_051348905.1). Taxonomy (NCBI): domain Eukaryota; kingdom Metazoa; phylum Chordata; class Amphibia; order Anura; family Dendrobatidae; genus Ranitomeya; species Ranitomeya variabilis. The sequence continues at coordinate 609,696,042 of NC_135235.1, forward strand.
TAATGCAAAATATTTTATAGAACTAGGGTAAACGACAGCCAATACAGTCGAATGAAGGTCTCAAATGCCACAATTTGTAGCCCACAGATAGACGAGTTGTCTGACAGATATACCACACTGTTCATTATGTGGCCTTTTTTTTTAATTTTCTTAAACGCAAAATATTGTATAGAACTAGGGTAACACATAGCAAAAAACAGTTGAATGCAGGCCTCAAATGCCACAAGTTGTAGCCCACAGATAGATGACGCATCTGACGGAGATACCACACTTCAATATGTGGCTGGTTTTTTAACGCAAAACAGTGTATAGAACTAGGGTAACAGACAGCAAAAACAGTTGAATGTAGGCCTGAAATGCCCAAATTTGTAGCCCAAAGATAGATGACGGAGATACCACACTGTTCAATATGTGGCCTGTATTTTTTATTTTTTTACAGCAAAATAGTGTACAGAAAAAGGGTAAGACATAGCAAAAACTGTTGAATGGAGTCCTTAAATGCCTCAATTTGTAGCCCACAGATAGATGAGGTGTCTGACGGAGATAACACATTGTTAAATATGTTGCCTGTATTTTTGCTTTGTTTTTTTACCGCAAAATAGTGTATAGAACTAGGGTAACACACAGCAAAAAAAGGTGAATGGAAGCCTCAAATGCAACACTTTGCAGCCCACAGATAGATGAGGCGTGTGAGGGAGATAGCCCACTTTCAAATATCTGGCCTGTATTTTTTTTTTTATTAGCCAGCAAAATTGTGTCAATAAGTAGGCTATGACAAAAAAAAATTCTATGGAGGCCTGAAATGGCACAATTTTGAGCGCAATGATATGCGATCCGTGTGGCGGACAAAACCCAGTGTAAAATATCTGCCCTGTAGCTAAATATTTTTTGGGCAGCTAAATATTTTTGGGGCATAAAAAGGGGGTCAATAAATTATATCAGACACTCCAAAAAAATTCTACAGTACCACAAAAAATTGCAGAATTTTCTGCACACTCAGATGTGATGGATGGGACGGGCAAATCCGTTTATAATTGCTGGATTTTCACAATGCACTATGAAGAGGATCAGGCTGTAGTCTGCAGTGTCAACAAGCAAATGGAGAAAAAAAGGGGGCTCTGGATTGCTTTGGAATAAAATAATCAGGATTAAGATGCAAAAAAAATTATTCCTAGCCACTGATACCTGGGGCTAGGTATATACGGTCAATATACAGTATGTAAGAGGCAACAGCAGCAGATAGTATTGGAATGGACCCTCTTGATGTATGCAATGATATCTATATACCCACATACAGTACCTGCGTGCCTTGCACTGATATGTATAGAGCAACATACAGTACACTCCCCTGCCTACCTATCACTGCAATCTATATAGTCCGTAATTTGTCCTTGGAGGACTGTTGGTTTATCTGGATTTGTGCTGATAAACCCCCAAATCTGACCCTATATCGGAAGCGCCTCTCCCTACACTGTCTGAATCAGGAGCTGAATGCGATGAGCAGGGCGGCGGCAGGTGTTTTATAAACCTGATGATGCTGTGTGGCCAGCGGATCACTGTAATGCCACAACCAACATGGCTGCGGCATTACAGTGTGTGGCAGACAATTCCTGCATGTTGATTGACTCTCTAAAGAGCGCCAAACATGCAGGGTGAGGACCCGCCGAATAATCCCGGAAATGCTATGCGCTCGCCGAGCACCGCGAGTACCGAGCATTACCAAATATGCTCGCTCATCACTAGCAAGAAACAATCTATAGTAATACTGTTGTCGACAGCAGCAGAATATGTTGCCGCAGCATATGCTAGTCAAGAATTTCTATGGTTAAGACAACTACTAACAGACTTAGTACAACAATTGGGACCAACAAAATGTATGAGGACAATCAAGGATGTCTAGTTCTTGCTTGGATGGAAAGAGTTAATCCAAGAACTAAACACATTGACGTGAAGTTTAACTTCTTGAGAGATCTCCAGGAACAAGGAATCCTAAATTTAGAGTACTGCCCAACTGAAGATATGAGCAGATATTTTCACAAAGGCCTTTACTGACAGTAGATGGTGATGTTACTTTTATATGCTTAGTTGAATGTAATGCATATACTTGTTGTACTTTGGTTTCACTTTCTCTCTCTAGTAAAAGTTCCTTCAGACTTCCTGTTATGCTGCATTAAGAAGCTGATGCATGTAGCTCATGTTCTGTGAAGATAAAAGTTGAATTACCCCATATAATCTACTCTCATAATTTTCTTCTGTGACCAAACTATGCAACATTTCTTGCATCTGATGACTGCGCAGTGTCTGGTGTGACAGACCCTGAACAAGCAAGGGATGTTGTTAGATTTTCACACTGGAGCCTGCAGAATTATGATGAAATATTGCAGCTGATGGGTATGTAAGGTGTAATAATAAAGCAAGGACACATATCAACATGGGTTGTGACGGTAAACCTTTACCCATTAGCATCTAAGGAATGCAGTGTAATTCATTATCATAAACCACATACTGGCCGCTGAGCATTTGCATTTCTATCAAACCTGCTGAGTAGATGTAATGAGGAAGAACAAGAGGGATTTCCAGAAATGGTTGAGGCTGCTGTCTACAACTGAAAACACATGTCAGCTATCGTATATCTAGCCGTATATCTACCCACCTGACCTCAGAGTAGTGATGAGCGAGTATGCTCTTTACTTTAGTTTTCTGAGCATGCTCGGGTGTTCTCCGAGTACCTAGGGCGTGCTTGGAGATTTATTTTGTGTCGCTGCAGCTGCATGATTTGTGGCTGCTAGTCAGCCTGAATACATGCAGGGATTGCATGTTTGTTAGGGAATCCCCACATGTATTCAGGCTGTCTAGCAGCCGCAAATCATGCAGCTGCGGCGACACAAACATAATCTCCGAGCGCTCTCAAATACTTGGAGAACACCCGAGCATGCTCGTTAAACTTGAGTAACGAGCGCACTCGCTCATCACTACCTCAGAGTCAACATAATATTGTCTGATACATTCCAAACACTTATCTGACTGATGAGTGACAGATCCATGTAGGTGAACATGTTGTAAATAAGAGTCAATTATGGACTGGCGGCAAGTTTTAATTTCCCCTACAGCACTCTCGCAGGGCAGTTAAGGCATTACACAATTCTGGTTCAAAATTGTTAGTTGTAATGCACTTATTGATTGACTTCCTCTGGATTAAAGCTGGGCATGCACATGAGACAGTTGTTGGGCAAATCATTCCACATTCGTTTGGGAGACAGCTATCTTTGCCATGTACCTCATACACAAACTCTAGGTTTGGCTGAGTGTTCATGCGTTTTCAGTGGGAGAGAAGAGAAAGTCCAACTGTCCGATCCTTCTGCCGAAATTGGTGAGTTTGGCTGACAGTCATCTAATGTGTATGATACATTAAATGGCACTTTTTATAATGATCTAAAATCTACCTTTTGCAGAAACAGAAGCTCAGGCTTTTCCTCAGCCCTTTTTCCGTGCTTTTTTTTTCCATTTTGCTGAAGATCTCCCTGTTCAGATTGGCTGAGATGTAAAAACACAAACCCACCATAAATTTAAGAGAAATGTACCTAGAGCGTTGACTGCCCCATAGTCTAGACTTGTCATGAAGGACTTTAACTTCTATTGCTGAAAGACTAGTGGACCCACTATTAGAGGAGAACTTCATCAACCATTTTAGAATTTGTAGATATTTTGATTGATCTCAAGAAAGTATTCAACCTGACTGACCTAATCTGATCCTCTTTTACAGCCAAATTGACCTTATAAAAAACTACATTGGTTCTAAAGTAATAGAAAAAAAAGAAGAAAGACCAGAGATGACCATACAGCATTCTACAGAGTCTCTACAACCTGAGGGTACCAACACAACCTCCTCACCAAAACCAATTGAAAATGTTAGAGAGTCATCTACAGTCACCAGGAAAAGTACAAAAACAAATGATTCCATCAAGCTACAAAATAAGTTGTCAAAATCACATGTGACCACCCAAAGACCAAATGTTAAGACCAAACCACAGAATGCAATAACTACAAAACGTATACCAGAGTCAACCAAAAAGAGTTCGCCCTCAACAACCTTTAACTACTTGGAAAATAAGTATGCTACTGACGAGACGCACATCCATTCTGTAAGTCCGAAATTTTGAAATGCGAAGGCTACAAATTATTTTTTCCATTGTTTGATATCAGATTTTGGTTGGTTGTTGCTTTTTCAGTGTTGGTGAAGCATCTGTTAGGGGTTGAAAACATTAGAATTTTACTTGGTTCAGGATGCTCTAGGAGCATGGGGGTAATCATGATACTTGGATGGGGTGTAGGGGAGAGATTATGGGGTTCACAGTGCTGCCTCTTCTTCGGAATGACATCTAAAGATGGTTTCCCAGTAAAAATTAAACCTTATAGGAATTTATTTATTGTTTTGATTTCCCCTGACAAAAACCTACAAGGCTTTTCCTCCATTATCGAACAGAGTGCACATTCACATACCCCCATAGTCAAATGGGTGATAAGATCAATAAGTCTCATATTTTCCCATAGTATCTGTAGAACCTGTATCTATGACACATTAGCCCTTAAATATATAACTCTGATATTTCTCATTGGTACAACTACTACATGGCCACCTAGATATTAAAGTGGCCAACATTAATTAACTTTTGGTAATAAAGTAATCTAATGTAAAATGTGTTGTAAATCTTATTTCTTTCTTATTTATTTTGGAAACCATCAGCAAGCTGTTGATGGATCAGGTCTCGTCTTAAAAATATCAGTAGGCTGTTGATGTTGTTGGTGTGTTTTCTTATTAATTAACACTTAACTTATTAACACCTCAGTACCTCTGAATCCATGTAACTGCTGTTAATGGATCTTATTATGGTTCTGTGACTTTCATTGGTAGAGGAACCTAAGAGCTCTGCGTACGTGTTTCTTCTGTAAACATGAATCACCTGGTGATATATCTTCACATTACCAGACACCGTGACACAGACAAAGAAATACTGAGAGAACAAATACTTTCCAAAGATGTAACTGAGTGACTGAGGAAGAAAAGTTGAAAATTCCCATATTCTGGAGCAGAACAGATTACTGTGTCACTGGTAAAGGCTTATGGAGCGCCCCCATGGGGCCGTGGGGTACTCGGTACCGGGTCCTTCGGTTCACAGGGGGATGTCACGGTGGCTGACCCGGTCCATGGCCCTGGGACGTCCGTGTAAAAGGGAAAGGTCAGTGGGTGCGGAAAGTATTCAGACCCCTTTAAATGTTTCACTCTTTGTTTCATTGCAGCCATTTGATAAATTAAAAAAATGTTCATTTTTTCACATTAATGTACACTCTGCACCCCATCTTGATGTAAAAAATAACAGAAATGTAGAAATTTTTGCAAATTCATTAAAAAAGAAAAACCGACATATCACATGGTCATAAGTATTCAGACCATTTGCTCAGACAATCATATTTAAGTCACATGCTGTCCATTTCCTTGTGATCTTCCCTGAGATGGTTCTCAGACCAAATGAGAATCATGAGGTCAAAGGAACTGGCCAAGGAGCTCAGAGACAGAATTGTGGCAAGGCACAGATCTGGCCAAGGTTTCAAAAGAATTTCTGCAGTACTCAAGGTTCCTAAGAGCACAGTGGCCTCCATAATCCTTAAATGGAAGAAGTTTGGGACCCCCAGAAGTCTTCCTAGACCTGGCCGTCCAGCCAAACTGAACAATCGTGGGAGAAGAGCCTTGGTTAGAGACAGGGCCGGACTGGGACTAAAATTCAGCCCTGGCATTTGAAGTTACACAGGCCCACTTGTCACATGGTGACTGTATAATACCTTTGTACACTTGTAGGCAGGGCCGGTTTTAGGCAAAGTGGGGCCCTAGGCAAAGTTTAAAATGGGTCCCCAAATGCTAACATATTGCACATCACACAGAAGCCTTTCTGTTGTATTTACGTGCGCTGAGTTCAGGCCGCTAAACAAGTTTGATCGACAATACTGAAGTTGTTCAATGCTTGTTTCCCGGCCTCTTTCCACCAGCTGAGGAATAATGATGAGACAGAACGATCACTAATAGATCACTAACAGATCACCATACAGTATCATGTTTTCAGCAGCACATCTACAGTTTACACTGGCAATGTGCTGCTGACAACAAGGCTTTTAGTTCCAGCAAAAACAATCCGAATATGCAGCATTTTACTTGTTTAGTAAAATACACCCCATAGTCCTCCATATATTATAATGTGCTCCATAGTCCTCCATATAGTATAATACACTCCCTATAGTCCTCCATATATTAAAATACACTGCTCAGTCCTCCACATAGTATAATACACTCCTCATAGTCCTCCATATAGCATAATACAATCCTCATAGTCCTCCATATAGCATAATACAATCCTCATAGTGCTCCATATAGTATAATGCACCGCCACAGTCATCCATGTAGTACAATTCACTTCCCATAGTATAATGCACCCCATAGTTCTTCATATAGTATAACGTATTCCCCATAGTCCTCGATACAGTATAATGCAGCCCACATATAGTATAATGCAGCCACCCCAGAGTATAATGCAGCCACCCCAGAGTATAATGCAGCCACCCCAGAGTATAATGCAGCCACCCCAGAGTATAATGCAGCCACCCCACAGAGTATAATGCAGCCACCCCAGAGTATGTAACCCCCATAGAATATAATACAGCCCACCTCCCCATAATATATAATGTAGCCCCCCATAGAATATAATGCAGCCCCCCATAGTATATAACGCAGCCTCCCCCATAGAATATAATATACCCCCACAATAGTATATAACACAGCCACATAGTACATAACATGGCCTCCCCCATAGAATATAATATACTCCCCATAGTATATAGCAAAGCCCGCATATTATATAGCACAAACCGCATAGTATACAGCACAGCCTGCATACTATAGCACAGCTCGCGTAGTAGATAACACAGCAGTATTCAGCACAGACCACACAGTAGTATACAGCACAGACCACACAGTAGTATACAGCACAGCCCACGTAGAAGTATACAGCACAGTCCACACAGTAGTATACAGCACAGCCCACAGAGTAATATATACAGCACAGCCCACAAAGTAATATATACAGCACAGCCCACAAAGAAATATATACAGCACAGCCCACAGAGAACTATATACAGCACAGCCCACAGAGAACTATATACAGCACAGCCCACAGAGAACTATATAAAGCACAGCCCAGAGTACTATATACAGCACAGCCCAGAGTACTATATAAAGCACAGCCCAGAGAGTACTATATACAGCACAGCCCAGAGAGTACTATATACAGCACAGCCCAGAGAGTACTATATACAGCACAGCCCAGAGAGTACTATATACAGCACAGCCCACAGAGTACTATACACAGCACAGCCCACAGAGTACTATATACAGCACAGCCCACAGAGTACTATATACAGCACAGCCCACAGAGTACTATATACAGCACAGCCCACAGAGTACTATATACAGCACAGCCCACAGAGTACTATATACAGCACAGCCCACTGAGTACTATATACAGCACAGCCCACAGAGAACTATATACAGCACACAGTAGTATACAGCACAGAGCACAGCCCACAGAGAACTATATACAGCCCACAGTAGTATACAGCACAGAGCACAGCCCACAGAGAACTATATACAGCCCACAGTAGTATACAGCACAGAGCACAGCCCACAGAGAACTATATACAGCCCACAATAGTATACAGCACAGAGCACAGCCCACAGAGAACTATATACAGCCCACAGTAGTATACAGCACAGAGCACAGCCCACAGAACTATATACAGCCCACAGCAGTATACAGCACAGAGCACAGCCCACAGAGTACTATATATAGCACAGAGCACAGCCCAGAGAACTGTATATAGCACACAGTAGTATACAGCACAGAGCACAGCCCACAGAGTACTATATATAGCACAGAGCACACAGTAGTATACAGCACAGAGCACAGCCCACAGAGAACTATATACAGCCCACAGTAGTATACAGCACAGCCCACAGAGAGCTATATACAGCCCACAGCAGTATACAGCACAGAGCACAGCCCACAGAGAGCTATATATAGCACAGAGCACACAGTAGTATACAGCACATAGCACAGCCCACAGAGTACTATATACAGCCCACAGTGGTATACAGCACAGAGCACAGCCCACAGATAACTATATACAGCACAGAGCACAGCCCACAGAGAACTATATACAGCCCACAGCAGTATACAGCACAGAGCACAGCCCACAGATAACTATATACAGCCCACAGCAGTATACAGCACAGAGCACAGCCCACAGAGAGCTATATATAGCACAGAGCACACAGTAGTATACAGCACAGAGCACAGCCCACAGAGTACTATATACAGCCCACAGTGGTATACAGCACAGAGCACAGCCCACAGAGAACTATATACAGCCCACAGTAGTATACAGCACAGAGCACAGCCCACAGAGAACTATATACAGCCCACAGCAGTATACAGCACAGAGCACAGCCCACAGAGTACTATATATAGCACAGAGCACAGCCCAGAGAACTGTATATAGCACACAGTAGTATACAGCACAGAGCACAGCCCACAGAGTACTATATATAGCACAGAGCACACAGTAGTATACAGCACAGAGCACAGCCCACAGAGAACTATATACAGCCCACAGTAGTATACAGCACAGCCCACAGAGAGCTATATACAGCCCACAGCAGTATACAGCACAGAGCATAGCCCACAGAGAGCTATATATAGCACAGAGCACACAGTAGTATACAGCACAGAGCACAGCCCACAGAGTACTATATACAGCCCACAGTGGTATACAGCACAGAGCACAGCCCACAGATAACTATATACAGCACAGAGCACAGCCCACAGAGAACTATATACAGCCCACAGCAGTATACAGCACAGAGCACAGCCCACAGATAACTATATACAGCCCACAGCAGTATACAGCACAGAGCACAGCCCAGAGAACTATATACAGCCCACAGCAGTATACAGCACAGAGCACAGCCCACAGAGAACTATATACAGCCCACAGCAGTATACAGCACAGAGCACAGCCCAGAGAACTATATACAGCCCACAGCAGTATACAGCACAGAGCACAGCCCACAGATAACTATATACAGCCCACAGCAGTATACAGCACAGAGCACAGCCCAGAGAGAACTATATACAGCCCACAGTGGTATACAGCACAGAGCACAGCCCAGAGAACTATATACAGCCCACAGCAGTATACAGCACAGAGCACAGCCCACAGAGTACTATATACAGCCCACAGCAGTATACAGCACAGAGCACAGCCCACAGAGCACTATATACAGCCCACAGCAGTATACAGCACAGAGCACAGCCCACAGAGAACTATATACAGCCCACAGCAGTATACAGCACAGAGCACAGCCCACAGAGAACTATATACAGCCCACAGCAGTATACAGCACAGAGCACAGCCCACAGAGTACTATATACAGCCCACAGCAGTATACAGCACAGAGCACAGCCCACAGAGTACTATATACAGCCCACAGCAGTATACAGCACAGAGCACAGCCCACAGAGCACTATATACAGCCCACAGCAGTATACAGCACAGAGCACAGCCCACAGAGAACTATATACAGCCCACAGCAGTATACAGCACAGAGCACAGCCCACAGAGAACTATATACAGCCCACAGCAGTATACAGCACAGAGCACAGCCCACAGATAACTATATACAGCCCACAGCAGTATACAGCACAGAGCACAGCCCAGAGAGAACTATATACAGCCCACAGTGGTATACAGCACAGAGCACAGCCCAGAGAACTATATACAGCCCACAGCAGTATACAGCACAGAGCACAGCCCAGAGAGAACTATATACAGCCCACAGTAGTATACAGCACAGAGCACAGCCCAGAGAACTATATACAGCCCACAGCAGTATACAGCACAGAGCACAGCCCACAGAGAACTATATACAGCCCACAGTAGTATACAGCACAGAGCACAGCCCACAGAGAACTATATACAGCCCACAGCAGTATACAGCACAGAGCACAGCCCACAGAGAACTACATACAGCCCACATCTCTTCTCTTCCTCCCCTCACCTCCTCCGAGAATGGCCCCACAGTCCAGAAAAAAAAACAACTCTCCTCACCTCTCCTCGTGCCCAGCGTTGCTTCCTGGTTCCTGCTCCTGTCTCAGCAGCTGCAGTCTGCCCGGGACACAGCAGGTGCGCGATGATATGACATCATCGCGCACCCGCAGTGTCAGAGGCAGAGCGGGGAATGATGGGAGAGGAGCGTCTGTAGACGCTCTCCTCCATCATTGCATTCAACTGTACCGGCGTCTATACGCCGGTGTAGTTGAATGCGACGGCGGGGGCGGCGGATTGAGCGGCCCACCACTGGCACCGGCCCTTCTGGCATTTGCCAGAAGTGCCCTATGGCCAGTCCGGCCCTGGTTAGAGAGGTAAAGAAGAAGCCCAAGATCACTGTGGCTGAGCTCCAGAGATGCAGTAGGGTGATGGGAGAAAGTTCCACAAAGTCAACTATCACTGCAGCCCTCCACCAGTCGGGCCTTTATGGCAGAGTGGCCCAACCAAAGCCTCTCCTCAGTGCAAGCCTGCATAGAGTTTGCTAAAAAACACATGAAGGACTCCCAAGCTATGAGAAATAAGATTCTCTGGTCTGATGAGACAAAGATAGACCTTTTTGGTGATATAATTCTAAGCGGTATGTGTGAAGAAAACCAGGCACTGCTCATCACCTGCCAAATACAATCCCAAGAGTGAAACATGGTGGTGTCAGCATCATGCTATGGGGGTGTTGTTCAGCTGCAGGGACAGGATGACTGGTTGCCATTGAAGGAAACATGAATGCTGCCAAGTACTGAGATATCCTGGATGAAAACCTCTTCCAGAGTGCTTTGGACCTCAGACTTGGCCTAAGGTTCACCTTTCATCAAGACAATGGCTTCAGAACAACTCTGTTACCAGTCTTGACTGGCCCAGCCAGAGCCCTGAGCATCTCTGGAGAGACCTGAATATGCCTGTCCACCAACGTTCACCATTCAACCTGACAGAACTAGAGAGGATCTGCAAGGAAGAATGGCAGAGGATCCCCAAATTCAGGGGTGAAAAACTATTATTATTTATTTATATGGCACCATTGATTCCATGGTGCTGTACATGAGAAGGGGTTACATACAAATTACAGATAACACTTAGAGTACGCAAACTAACAATTACAGACTGATACAGAGGGGTGGCGACCCTGCCCTTGCGGGCTTACATTCTACAGGATGGTGGGGATGGAGACAATAGGTTGAGGGTTGTAGGAGCTCAGGCGTTGGTGAGGCGGTAGCTTCAGTAGTGGTGAGGAGGCGGCAAGGTCAGTGCAGGCTGCAGGCTTTCCTGAAGAGGTGGGTTTTCAGGTTTCGTCTGAAGGAGCCGAATGTGGTTGATAGTCGGATGTGTTGGGGCAAAGAATTCCAGAGTATGGGGGATATTCTGGAGAAGTCTTGGAGGCGGTTGGGTGAGGAGCGGATAAGTGTGGAGGAGAGAAGTAGGTCTTGGGTGGACCGGAGATTAAGTGAGGGAAGATATCGGGAGATTAGTTCAGAGATATATGGAGGAGACAGGTTATGGATGGCCTTGTAGGTCAGTATTAGTAGTTTGAACTGCATACGCTGAGGGAATGGGAGCTAGTGAAGAGATTTGCAGAGGGGGAAGCAGAGGAGTAGCGAGGAAAGAGATGAATTAGTCGGGCAGCAGAGTTAAGGATGGACTGGAGAGGTGCAAGGGTGTTAGCAGGGAGGCCACAGAAAAGGATGTTGCAGTAGTCATGGCGGGAGATGATGAGGGCATACACAAGCATTTTAGTAGATTGACAGTTGAAGAAAGGACGGATTATGGAGATATTTTTGAGCTGGAGGCGACAGGAGGTGGAAAGAGCTTGGATGTGCGGTTTGAAGGACAGGGCAGAGTCAAGGGTTACTCCAAGGCAGTGGACTTCCGGTACGGGGGAAAGCGTGATGTCATTAATTGCGATAGATAGGTCAGGTATGATGCATCATTCCTAATATTGCATATTGAATATCCCAATGTTGCATCATTCCCAATAAGTCTCATGGCTATACTAGCTCAAAAGGGTGCTTCTACTCAATAGTGAGCAAAGGGCCTGAATACTAATGGCTATTTGATATTTCAAATTTTTTAAAAATTCTACATTTCTGTTTTTTTTTCCAGTCAAGATGGGGTGCAGAGTGTACACTAATGAGAGAAAAATGAACTTTTTTGAATTTACCATATGGCTGCAATGAACCAAGATTGAAAAATGTAAAGGGGTCTGAATACTTTCCATACCCACTGTATATGGGTGTCAAACAATTATACTTCAAAAATATAGAATTTTGAAGAAACCTTTGGACAACTGTAACACCCCAGGTAACCGGCTGTTACAGTGATGTTGCCTTCCTTTCGGGGTGGGTGATGTCATGCCTGGAGGCAAGGAGGATTCCCTTTAACAGATAATGCACCTACATGCAAATCATTCTGAATCCAGGCCAGAAGGGAGAGCTCTGAACCCGGATTCAGGGGAGCTTCCCCAGATATATATATATTCTAGTTTGGAGGAGGAGTTAGTTGGTGACAGAGAGAGGAGGAGAGAGGAGTGTGAGCGGAGTGGGGTCGTGCAGCCATGTGTGGTGCTGCAGCTCCAGGACGGATGAGAATCAGATGAGCTGCATTGATAGCAAGTGCCAGATGGGAGAAGCAAAGGAGAACAAAGGAGTTCGGAGGGGAACTGTGACTAGGCACCCTCTGAGCTGAAGCGCAGGAACCGGGCACCGGGAGCCCAAGGCTGTGTAGTACTTCATGTCCCACAGCAGAACCGGAGGGCAGAAGACTTTATATAGTCTGTCCGCACCCATACCCGAAGGTGCGGCAGTACACAGAGCCCTGGTCATGAAAGGGACCCTGTAAAAAAGGCTTGCATTGCCCACCATACGGGTACTGTCTCAGGACAGGAGAGTGAGGAACTTGTAAGGGAGCCACAGGCAGCAAGGACCTCGCATAAAAGCGTGAGAAGGAAGGCTTACAAACCTCACCTGGGAGAGGGATCCATCATTGCCTCCAGGCCGACCGGACCACACCAACACCTGTTGCTGGTACCCTGGACTGAGGCTGTCTACCATCAGTAAACCAGATAAGGAGACTGCAACCCTTTGTCCTGTGTTTATTTCCGGCACCACACAATCCTTGAAAAACACATCAGGAGCCCTGGTGACCCAGCTTCACCTGTGGGAAGCAATACCATCTTCGCTGCAGTACCATCACCCCCAGAGGACCCCTTTAAGCAGCATCGGTCACCCCTGACCGAGCACCACAGGTGGTGTCACAATCTTTTATTACTTTATTCAGACCCCCTTTAAAGACCGCCCCTTTGCTTGGGCGCACAGGGCCACGGACTGGGTCGTTGCTGTCATGACACATCCCCTTTAAGTACCAGACCCGGTACCGAGTACCCCATGGACCTGGCAGGCTTTCCACAACCTCTATACATAATCAATTAGTTCTTCACCTTCATATCTCCGCAGAAATGTCCAAACCGCATCAGAGATAAGCTACAGAGCAAGGAGTTCCAAAATATGTTTTTGGAAAAAATACCAGTTTTGCTGTGGAAGAAACACGCTCAAGAGTCAGAATACGAAAGACTTAAGAAATACAAGGGATGTACAGGATGGATGGGGGCCACCTGGGAGAGTAAGTTTCTTACTTATGGACATCTACACTAGTAATCTTTATCAAAGGTCTCACAAGATACTTAAAACTCCAAAATCATACATGTTGAGGTGATCCATTACTTCCTTAAGCAATAATCTACCCATGTAACACAGACAAAGTCATGCCAGACCCCTGATGGAAACTGTTTACCTAACTAATATGTTCTTGTATATATTTCACCAGTTATTAATAAAACTCTGAACCTGCTGAACTCTACGGGTAATGCCTATATGTTCGATACCTGGCAAGGGCAGTCACCTTGTATTCGATGCGCCGTGGTGGGCAATGGTGGCATTTTAAATGGATCCGGAATAGGACAAGAGATTGATTCCCATGACTATGTCTTCAGGTATGGTGTAGCTTCATGTAAAAAGACCATAAAGGAGGCCATAAATGATGCCTTTCTCATCTTCTAGTTATTGGCTTATCTTGCAGGGTGAATGGCGCCATTACAAAAGGTTTTGAGAAGGACGTTGGCAACCGAACTTCGTTTTATTCTTTCTCTACAAATACATTGATGAACTCGTTAAATAGATATGGCAAAAATGGATTCAAGGCAGTTCCTAGAACACCGGTAAGATATACACACTGGTTAGCATTGTTAGCTGTAGTTTGACAATAGGCATCTTAGCAACACAATACAAGAGTCACCACTATGTGCCCAAGATCCGGATGTAGCAGCGATTTAAAGGCAGCATATTTTTCTGCGTCCAAAAAGCCTTTTATTGAACGCAGGTAAATCCACATGTGTTCTCTTAACCGTGCGGATTTGCATCATTCAATACATTCTATTGTTTCAGTTTCTGTGGCGGAGACTAGCATCTCCATGAGAGGAATTCACCATGCTGCGGTCCTGAAAGACGCACTGCATGTCAGTGTCCGTAGGTGATCCCCAGGCGCACATTCACGCATAGTTGTCACGAAGAGGCCAACTCCGCTACATCTGGATTGCATGGCTGAGCAGTGGCATGATTTGACCGCTCAGCCGTGAATCCATGAGACACTGAGCTCAGCCTGAGAACTCTGGTCACATTTTGAGTCAGAACTCAGCACTGTAGCACTAGTTGCACCATGCCAATGCTCAGTCATGTAATCCAGATGTAGCTGGGTTGGCCTTTTCGTGGGAGAAATAGATTGTTGTCGGACAGGTGAGGAATATGGTGTTTAATTATTATGCTCATAGCAAGTCAGCGTTTCTGCTACACAGAGCAGGGCTGAAGCTCTGCTGTGTGTGTTAGGCTATGTTCACACGTTGCGGTTTTTGCTGCGGATCCGCAGCGGATTTGCCTCTGCGGATCCGCAGCCGTTTTCCATGCAGGGTACAGTACAATGTTACCCTATGTAAAACAAAAACCGCTGTGCCCACGTTCCTTTTTTCTGCTGGAAAATCCGCACGGATTTTCTGCGGAAAAAAAGAAGGAGCACGTCACTTCTTTCTGCGGATTCCGCTGCAGTTTTCAACATGCACCAATAGGAAAGTGCTGTTGAAAAACCGCAGAGGAATCCGCAGAAGAAACCGCAGGAAAATCCGCAGTGCGGTTTTGCACTGCGGATTTTCCAAATCCGCAGCTGAAAAATCCGCAGCAAAAAAAGGAACGTGTGAACAAGCCCTAACACAAGCAATCAGAAGATCGCAGCTTCTAGTCTCCCATGGAGACTATTGAAGCTAGTAGAAGGTAAAAAATGTTTTAAAAAATATTTAAAAGATATAAAAAGTTTAAATCACCCCCATTTGCCCCATTCAAATTAAAACAATTAAAAAATATATAAAATACATGTATTTGGTATAGCCACATTCAGAATCACCCGATCTATCAATATATAAAAAATTAATCCAAACGGCGTCAAAATGTCAGAATTACGTTTTTTTTATCTCTGCAACATTATATTAAAATACAATAATAGGAGCGCAAAAGATCTTATCTACACCAAAATGGTATAAATAAAAACATCAGCTCGGCACGCAAAAAAATAAGACACTATGGGTGGAGACACTACGGGTCTCGGAAAATCTCAACTTTTTTTTAATGAACTTTGTATTTGTTTTTCAACACTTAACTAAAAAAAGAAACTATCCTTGCTTAGTATCTACAAACTCATAATGACCTGGAGAATCATAATGGCAGGTCAGATTTAGCATTTATGAACATGGAAAAAAAAAACAACAACAAAAAATTGTGAAATTGCACTCTTTTTAAAAAAAACAATTATGTCTCTGGGAAGAAGGGGAGCAAAAAACGGAAACTCAAAAACAGAAAACCCAAGAAAGATGGTGAAGGGGTTAAATACATAACTTAAACATTTTTTTTTATAAGCAGTGAAGCAGAAGCAGACAGATGTGTGCTGCATTCCTCAGCTGTCAGCTTTATCTTGGCTGGTTTGAAAACTAAAGGGGTCCCCATGCATTATTTTATTTTAAATTGTTTAAATAAATTATTTAAAAAATGGTGTGGGGTCCCTCTTATTCTTTGATAACCAGCCAAGTTAAAGCAGACATCTGGGGGTTGGTATTCTCAGAATGGGAAGGAACCATGAATATTGTCCCTCCCCGGCCTAAAATAGGAGCCTGCAGTTGCCCCAGAAATGGCGCATCTAATAGATGCGCCAATTCTGGCACATTGCCCTGCTCTTCCCACTTGTCCTGATGTGGTGGCAAGTGGGGTAATATTTGTGGGGTTGATATCATCTTTGCATTGTCAGCTGACATCAAGCCCACGGGTTAGTAATAGAGAGGTGGCTATAAGACACCCCCATTACTAACCCTATAGTCTAAATGTATTGAAAACATACATAGAGTAAAGTCCTTTAATTGAAATATTAACAGACTCCTTTATTGGAAATAAACACTCACCACCCCCTTTTACCCATTTATTACTGTAAAATTAAAAATAAAAAAACACCATATTCCTCACTTGTCCGATGACAATCCATTTGTTCCAAGAAGAGGCCGACTCAGCTACATCTCGACTGAATGGCTGAGTGGTGGCATGATGCGACTGCTCAGCCATGAATCCAGCAGACACTGAGCATTTTTTAAATTTTGTTTATTTATTGCACAGCCGCCGATGGACGAATACTCTCATCATTATACGTCTGCTCTCGCTGCCATCAGCGAGACCAGGCATAGGATGATGAGAGTAATACTTTCATCAGCCAATGCCTGTGACCAAGGGTAACCTTTTTACCACCTGTCACAGCTGATGACTCACATGCTGCTATCTGTATGACAGTGAGGGAACCGCAGTGCTCTGACCGGCGGTAACAAACTTACTGCCGATCAGACGGTGTTTCTCGCGCTGTCACACAGATGACAGCGTGGGAAATGCCAGATGTTTGGGCTGCCAAACCCGAACAGTAGTATGGAGCTCAGGGAGAAGTCCTTGTTCGGAGTCCATGCACGGACACTAGATGTTCGGTACAAACCTCGAACTTCACTATTTGAGTTCGCCCTCCCTAGTTCCCTCATGCAAACCACATTTTATTGTTAACGATACTAGACGACTTTGCCCTGCCCTCTAGGATTTCTGTGATCCCTGTGATTAACGTGATCCCTATTGCAATACTTATTTTGTAGCATATTTTACTGTGTGTGGTATACCGTCCATGAGAAAAGGGGAGAACTTTGCCTCAGATGGTGTCCAACTGTGACGAAAGGGGCATATGATATTACAATAGGCCTGGGGAACCACTAATGGAGTAGTACTAGTAAAGTTTTGTAAGCAGGGGTGGAAATTTAGGTTATGTAGACGTTGCAGTAACAGCCGACCAAGCTACTCAATCACAATCAGACACATTTGTGTGGGCAATACTTCAAGTTATACCTCTAAATGTGACTATGGGACCCATTTGTGTGCATAACTAGAAATGGTATAGCATGTGTGGCCAGGATATGCAAGACTTATGTCTGAAAATTCCGATCACAGAATGATAGCTTGTCATATGGACCAATCTGTCCATGCTCATCACTAATTTGGAGAGAGTGTCACTTGAGATCTCCCTGGAGCCAATTAATAAATATTGTAGTTTACTTGTCATTTAATGGAAGATAATGTTTTGGGGTTTTTTTGTTTGTTTTTTTCCCAAAATGACAGAATACTTATTCGTTTGAAACAACTGTAACCTAGAACTGTAGGTCTTGTACATAAGTAAAAATCACCAAACTTAAAGACAACAGAGCTTTTCACTGGATATATTATCTTACTTTCCTGTAAAGATTTTCTAAACTTGCATACGAACTATATGTATTTAGAACAATGCATTAGAAGCTCTGACAACATTTCAGAGGACTCATTAGAAAGTGGAGACAAATGAAACCTAATTGCAGGCACTGATCACCATGGGCAAGTGGGAGTCACTGGGCAGTGATCATCTACAATTAATGATCTAGTCCGGAACCTCAACATTTATGGCCCGTCACCAGGACAGGCCATCAACGTCTGATGGGTGGGGGTGCGAGACCTGGTACCACCACCGATCAGCTATTCCTAATGACGGACGGAAGTGCTCAGTTGCAGACCTGTAGAGCACAACTTCTTCAACTGCACAGTGGTGATGACCAGGTACTGCACATCTGCCCACTATCCAGCTGAGGCCACTATATAGTTAACAGAGTTCTGATGTCCACCGACACAGATGTTGCACCCCCATTGATTAGACGCCAATACCCTACCCCAAGGACAGGCCACCAACGCCAACATCTCGGACAACCCCCCTAATGCCTTTCATTTCTTTCCATGTAGCTCATTATCAGAGCACCCATATACAGTATAACTGTATATCCTAATAGTGTTCAGAGGTGATTGGATTTTCTTCTTGTCCTTTTGTGACTGTTCATCTTCTGCCTGAAATTCAGTGCTCTCTTTTTGGTAAATGGTTAAACAAAAATCTGGCGTCTTCAATAGGAGTTCCTCCTTGCAGGAAAATACAGTGTTGCATAGTTTCCCTATAGCTACTGCATAGGAACAAGTGTCTTTTGTGCATTCCAGTGCCAGTCCCATGCATCAAGCAGTCACTTGTTCAGAACAAGCAGATTAGGTTTCAAAGAGCTTGTTAAAAGCTGTCCCAACTTCCGAAATCATGTCAGTCGTGGGTGGTCATGGAACGGCCATATTACTGAAACGCTTGATGATTGCACTGCTTTGTAAGAGAACAGGCTCCGAATGCTGCCATCACAAAAGGATTCTGACCATTTATTTTTTATGGTCCAGCAAGAAATGCCCAGTGTACCAAGACACCAAGAGAACCAGCTAAGAGATCACCCTGTCCTCTGCAGCACCGGCTGCTACCTTCATGATTGCACACTAAAACTTTATCCCCATCTGAGATTAGATCCCACTCTCCTTTCTGAACAATAGAAATTTTGCCCATTGCTTGGCTGAGCTTGAGTACACTTCCATGCTGATCACAACTATCCACTGGCTCAGTGAGCACCGCTTCATACAGCCGACTGAACTCCATGAAGTTTGGGGTGAGGACAGCCCTCTTTTAGCCTTGAATAACAGAAGGTTGATGGGCAATCAGCCAAAGTCCATCTGCATCTATAACCAGAGGAATACCTTTCACCTTGGCTTTTTCAATAATACCCTTTGCGGTGTCCAGAATTTCTTCCCAAACCTGGTCCTATTACTAAAGTATATAGTCTTGGAAGACATTTTTCTATCTCATGCAATGCATTGGGATGATAAAAAAACTGGGTGTACAATCAGCTCTGTACTGTACGACTTTATCACAGTCGCTGCATCTTTGGTACAAAATACCTTGGACAGATCTGCACCCACTTAAAGTGCTGAAATTGCTGCAAAGTACGGAAAACCGGTATATGCTTGACAGCCTCCAACAATGCCAATCTTTCCATCTTGACTTTTGTGCTTTTTAGATGCAAGTGGGGGAATGACATTTCTGACCAGCTGGAAGATATTCTCCATGTCCTTGGCTGGCCATGTGGGACGCAGAGAGAAAGATCTCTCTAGAAATATTGGAGGAGAAAATGGTGAAGCAGTAGTAAAGTGCACCGAGTCCCCATACGTCTACACATTGCCTCGCATGGGGCTGCTGACACGCCTGTGCCCCCCCATCTGAGTGCAGGAGGAGACGCCATTCAGTAACTGTCCCAGCATCTGTAACATTTGGATTTCCCGATTGTACTCAGATTCTCGCCGCTTGTGTTCAACCTGCAGACGCTGTTCTTCATACTTGTAAAACCTTTCCTCTGCATTCACACTCTGCTGAAGGAAACGCTCCATTATCTTGTCCAAACTAAATCCCAAGTGGCGCTTCTTAAACATTTTAAGCTGAGGCATCTGAGAAGGATTTGTCTTAGCATGAACAGATTTATAACCCTCTTAAGGGGGCAGCGGGATGGCGAAGCTGGGGCCATCTTCCACCTTGGTGAGCAGCTACATGTAGCAGGATGATCATTCCCCCGAGTGAAGTTGACTTGGGAGTACTCGGGCCCCCCATTCCCTTTCCCGGGGAGCTCTTCCTCGATGTCCTCTGCCTCTGGGTCTGCAGGCAGCTCCTCTCTGCTGAGGGTGCTCTAGGTGGAGGAGCAGGATCCCGAGGGGCTCGGCACTGGTAGCCAGGGCCTGTTGTGTGCACAGAATGTGGTCCATCTCATCGTAGTAGTGGCAGATCTTCCGGGAGTGCCCATTCTTCTGGAAGCCCTCCCGGGCCTGGTAGTACTCGCGCTTGAGGCCCTTGATGCTGATGCGGCACGGCACCGGTGTATGTGCAGCACCCCAGAGTCCTGGTCATTGCAGTAATGTCGCTCTGCCACTAAGGGGAGTGATGTTACGTCTGATTGCACTAAAGGAGTTCACCTGACCAGGTATCACACACACACAATACACTTCACACTCCGGCCACCAGGGGGAGTGGTTCTATCTAGTAGGCCACTCCTCACGCTCTGGTAAAACTGGGGGTTGGACAGGAAGTTAGAGGGAAAGTAGCTGGGAAGAGCTAGAGAGAGGACCTGTCAGGGGTGGGATCCTGGCAGAGTCCTAGAAAGAGACAGAACGCTACGGAGTTTTGCCTGTGCCTTACAGCGGCAGACTCTTAAGAAAGGACAAGAAGCGAGGTTTATTGTGGAGAAGTGAGGAACGGAAATAGAGCCAAAAAGGAGATAATACCAGAAGGAGTCGTGCCTCGAGATCAGCAACATCCTTCTGAGGCGCGTAGCCGGTGGCCGGAACGCCGAGAAAGTAAGAGACTTCACGCATTACTTTAAACTACGGCCGGGCAGTTAACCATAGGTTGGCTGTCTCACCTAAATCACCTAACGAAGACAACGGAGGCAAACTGTGGGAGAGGGGCATCTCTAGGGTCCCTATAAAATAGCTCCAGGCCTACCCCGTCATACGGGTGCGTCCCTTCCATATCATCGGGGGGACGGAGAGAGAGAGAAAGAACAGAAGCATACATGACAGTTGTGAGGACTATCCCGTGGTGCTCAGCAGGGAGGTACTACAACACACAGGCGCTAGAAGGTAGACACTGATTTCTACCTGCAAAGGGAACTCTGGATGTGCCTTCTGACCGGCTGGTCTCAGCCAGCCCTGTTAGCAGTGCTCTGGATAGAGGATCCCAAAGCCTTCAGTAAAGAGGTAAAGAGACTGCAACCCTATGTCCTCGTTATTCATTGCGACCTGCACCACGCACCACCATCACATCTTCCATTGGACGCCCCTTAGCAGGGTCACAGACCGGGTCTAGCCACCGTGACAACCCCAGGACCGAGACAGAGAGGCCCGGTACCGAGTACCCCACGGCCCTGTGACTGGGGGCGCTCCAAACTTGGCGTCACGAACAGGATCTACTTAAGCCTGAAGAATCAGGTCATGTGTGCCTTGGAACTGTGATTTATTGTGCTTGAACCGTGATTTAATGCACAGACTGTGTATTGCCATTTGCCGCCAAAATCCACCATCGCCGCGCACGAGGGAGGAGCCATAGCTATGTGGGCAGAGCCGGCCAAAAAGAGCGCGGAACAAGAAAACGCGGTGTAGTGCCGATCCCGGAAGAGGAACCCCGACTCTCAGCAGGTTAGCAGGGGGAAGGAACAGTGATGTCTGAGTCGGGAGGGGCAGAGGTGGCGGTCGCAGCCGTGGACTCAGAGGCACCTCCGGACCCCGCAGTAGACGCAGCCACAGGCCTTGTGCCACCGCCGGTCGCCGCAGAGCTTGCCGCCCCCGTCAGCCAGCCGGATACTGCCGCGGCTACAACAGCCATAATGCCCTTCTCTATGCCGTACCTGCCCGGAGCAGCCTGGCTCCCGCGATACTCTGGAGAGTCACATACATTAACTGACTTTAAAGAGGGGATCTGCAGCCTGCTTGAGTTTTATCCCATGACAGATCCTCAGAAAGTTCATATGATAACCGGCCAACTCTTTGGGGCGGCTCTGAGAGAAGTGAAGTCCTGGCCCGCCGCGGATAAGAAAACTGCGCTACAGGTCTTTGTGGTCTTTGCAAAGCTTAAAGCCACCTTTGACACCCGCCCCGCTATGGAAATTAAGTTGACTTTCTATGGGTGCAAGCAGAGGCCGCAGGATAGCTTACGGGACTATGCCCTTAACCTCCAGGAGGCGCTGCGGGCCATCAAGCAGAGTGACCCCAGCAGCATGCAAGATGAAGATAAACTCCTGAAGGAGCGGTTCATTGAGGGGCTCCTGTGCAGCCACCAAAGGGGTCAACTGCACTTCCTGGCCATGAAGAATCCAGACCTGACTTTTGCGCAATTCAAGGATAAAGCCATCCAGGCGCTACAAGAGCAACAGCCCAGCCGTGCAGTGCCTCCCAGGTGTCCCGCCCTCACATACCACCAGGAGGTGGCGTCGGATGCCCCAGTTGCCGCCGAGGCCGATGCCCAGAGCCTAGAGGACGACTCCCCCGCAGGACTCCACCTCCAGATGCAGGAGCTGACCAAGAGCGTTGCTGCCCTAGCCCGGACCGTGCAGTCCCTACAGGAGGCCCCCAAGGAGAAGATCCAGCTGGCCTCCAGACCAGAGGATGTCCCCTGGATGCGACAGAGGAGGACTCCGCCGACCAGAGGCAGGGACGGACGACCTATCTGCCGCCGCTGCCACCAGGTGGGCCACCTTGCAAGGTACTGTCCTTTAAAAGAGCAACCCCTGGGGCAAAGGGCCCACCCCCAGGAGAAGGACGATCAGGCCTGCAGCATTGAAGAGCCAAATACGTTGGAAGGCGACCAGTTCTTCCTGTTGTGATCGACGGTATCCCCATGAACGCTCTGCTGGACACCGGTTCTCAGGTGACGACTATGCCTTACGTGCTTTATAGACGGTATTGGGAGGACGCCGATATTACTCGTGGCCCCGATGACGATTTAACCATAATAGCCAGTAATGGTCAGCCATTGCCACAATTGGGGTATAAAGAGGTCACCATCAAAGTGGGGCGGGTGGAATTGAAGGCCCAAGGGATTGTAATTGTTGATATTGACCGCCGTGAGTGTAATCCCATGATGACCATTGGTACTAATGTTATAGAAAATTGTCTTGCAGAAGTTATTGTCCTATTACAACAGGTCGCAGAAACAGCTGGCTACAGTGAACAACATGCCCTGCAAAAAGAAATCAGGGCCCTAATGCAAAGACAGCAGGTGGAGCTGACTGGTGGTGAAATTGGTTGTGTCACAGTGCGTAATTAAAACCCCATTGCGATACCCCCCAGGAGTGAAATGTTAATATGGTGTCGGGCAGCCATAGGCCTCAGGGGTAAAGACTATCAGGCCCTGGTAGAACCTGTATATTCAGATAATAGGCCTACCCTACTGACAGCCAGAGGGGTGGTTGACGTCCGCAAGGGGAGGGTGCCAGTACGTGTTCTCAATTGTGGGGAGGAAGAAGTCCAGCTAACCAAATATGCCACACTTGCCAAACTGTTTACTGTTAATAGTAGTGTGATACAGGCACCTGGGCCCTTGGTCCCGTCCAATCCGGCAGAGAACAACGGTTCTGCAGGGCACCCGAAAGATTGGTGTCGGGAATTACACGTGGGCACTGACTCTACCCCACCTCACCAGAAACAGGGGGCCTACAGGGTGGTTCATGAGTACGAACGGGTCTTTAGCAAACACCCCTTAGATTTTGGGCAGGTGAAAGGGATCCAACATCATATCCCCACAGGGGATCATCGACCCATAAAAGAGAGATACCGTCCTGTACCCCCAGCTCATTATCAGTGTGCCAAGGTCATGTTGCGAGAGATGAAGGAGGCTGGGGTAGTGAGGGACAGTTATAGCCCCTGGGCAGCTCCATTAGTCCTCGTTAAGAAGAAAGATGGCACAATGAGAATGTGTGTGGATTATAGGCAGTTAAATCACATTACACATAAAGATGCATACCCACTGCCCAGGATAGGGGAGTCACTGGCTGCGTTAAAATCTGCTAACTACTTCTCTACCTTGGATCTCACCAGTGGGTACTGGCAGGTTCCCGTATCAGAGGCGGACAAGGAGAAGATGGCCTTCACGACGCCGATGGGTCTCTGAGAATTTAACTACATGCCCTTCGGATTGTGCAATGCCCCGGGGACGTTCCAGAGGATGATGGAGTGCTGTCTGGGGCACAAGAACTTTGAAACCATACTGCTGTATCTGGACGATGTCATTGTCTTCTCCAAGACCTATGAAGACCATCTGAATCACCTGGCCGAGGTGTTTGAAGCCCTGTCCAACTTTGGCTTGAAGGTGAAACCATCCAAATGCCACCTGCTGAAACCCAAAGTGCAGTATCTCGGCCATGTGGTGAGTGCTGAAGGAGTGGCCCCAGACCCCGACAAGGTTACAGTGATTAAGGACTGGCCGAAACCCAGCAACCTCCATGAAGTCCGGCAGTTCCTCGGGTTGGTAGGCTATTACAGGAGGTTCATCAAGGACTTCACCAAGAAGGCCGCGCCATTGCAAGATCTGTTGGTGGGCCAATCCAAGAAGACCAAGGGGAAGAGCACCCCATTTGATTGGAACGAAGGACTGGAAGGGTCATTCACTTGCTTGAAGATGGCGCTGACGGGAGACGAGGTACTGGCCTACCCTGGGTATGATCAACCGTTTGTACTGTATACGAATGCCAGCAATGTAGGACTGGGAGCTGTGTTGTCCCAGGTCCAGAAAGGCAAGGAGAGGGTAATCGCTTACGCCAGCAGGAAACTTCGTCCCACGGAAAGGAACCCTAACAACTACAGTTCCTTCAAGCTGGAATTCCTCGCCATCGTTTGGGCAGTGACGGGGAGGTTCAAGCACTACCTGACCTCAGCGAAATTCACCGTCTTCACGGATAACAATCCACTAACGCACTTGGACACAGCAAAACTCGGGGCCTTGGAACAGTGGTGGATGGCCGGGTTGTCCAATTACGATTTCACCATCAAGTACCGGGCAGGACGCAAGAATGCGAATGCCGATGCCTTGTCCCGGATGCCCAATTTGCCAGAAACGGGGGAGGACCCGGAGGCCCTTGAAGAAGTAGAACTGCCCGCTTTCCATCGCTCCAAAGCCACTCAATGCTCCCATCATGTGAAGAACAGGCACAAAAACAACCAGGATGCCACGCTGAATCCCCTGCCCCACCATGGGTGGGCAGAGACCCAGGATGGTGACCCTGCGGTCCGTCGGGTGAAGGAGCTCCTTACGCAAGCAGGTTTGCATCCCGGCCCGGATGATCCACAAGAAACCCAACAGCTGTGGAAGGGGAGAAGCAAACTGTTTCTTCACGATGGTAAGCTGTGCCGAAGGAGTATAGACCCCCGCACCCATGAATTGGTATGGCAGTTAGTGGTTCCAAGGCAAGATGCGCCCATGGTTCTGAGAGCGTACCATGATGGGGCTGGACACTTCGGGTGGAGGAAGTTGGAGAGACTACTCCGAGGGAGATTCTATTGGATTGGCATGAAAAGAGCCATCAAGAAGTGGTGTCGGGAGTGTGGCACGTGCAGCCTACGCCGGAAGGACCGTGAAAGCCAACGGGCTCCCTTGCAGCCCATCATCACCAAACAGCCGCTAGAACTGGTCGCGCTAGACCACTTGAAGCTGACGCCTAGCCGGTCGGGCTATAATTATGCTCTCACCATAGTGGATCACTACTCCAGGTTCCTGGTGGTTGTACCTGTCAAGGATCTAACGGCCAGGACGGCTGCCAAAACCAGCAGTACTTCTGTAGGCCCCATGGGTATCCAGAGAAGGTACTGACCGATCAGGGACCAGCATTTGAGGCGGAGGTGTTCCAGGAGTTCTGCAATCTGTACGTGTGTAAGAAGATCAGAACCACACCGTACCATCCACAAACCAATGGGATGTGTGAAAAGATGAACCAAGTGGTGATCGACTTACTGAAGACCTTGCCTGTAGAAGAACGGAACTTGTGGCCAGCAAAATTGTCCGACCTGGTAGACATGTACAACCACATCCCAGTGAACTCTACTAACTGCACTCCGGCGTACCTGATGAGAGGAAGGCCTAGCAAGTTGCCCGTTGATCTGGACATGGGGGTTCTAACCCCCGAAGATACCTCGCCGGATGCCGATTGGGATACAGAGAGGCAGCAAAGGTACCGCAAAGTACAGGAGTGCGTGGAAAGAAGTCTCGCTCAGGCCAGGGAAAAACAGGAAAGGGACTACAACCAGCATGCTCCTGCGATTCCCTTACCACCTGGTGAGCAAGTACTCAAGCAGAAGAGAAGGCTACACAAGCTTGACGACCAATGGGAAGCGGAACCGTATACCATCCTGCCGTCCGATTTCGACAATACTAAAGTCTGTCTCATCAGCAAAGATGGGGGGGAAACCTCAACGGCAATATCCAGAGACCACCTTAAGGTATGCCCTGGCAAGTTGAGAGAGAAGGAAACAGATCCAAGAACCTCTCCACCTGTAGAAGAGGAGAAGATGATACACACTGTTCTTGGCGATTTCCCCCAGTCGTGGACTCAAATAAATCAGGCCATTGTGGTACCTGTATTAACGTTTCATCAACCGAGCCCACCTGAACTAAACATGATGCCAGATCCCCCGGACCCGCCATCACCACAGACCCCGCCGGACGATGCCATGCCCACCGTCGGACCGGCGGAGCCTCCCTCTGCTATCGGCGAATCTGCCATACCCACTGTTGGTAGCAGCAGCTCTGAGAGATCCAGCATGCCAGTGCTACCCAGACTCACTAGAAGCGTAGCTAGAAGGCAGTGCACTATACAAGTGGTAGCAAGCATAGCGAGCCCTGCTAGGCCAATAGCAGCCCCTGCACTACGGAGGTCTACACGTAGCACCAAGAATCAAACTCCCCTTCGCTACAAAACTTGGAAGTATTAACTAAAGTTGCTAATTGTGTTTGTGTAAATATCTTTGTTACAAGTTTAACAATGGACAACGAAGCAGTGGACAGTGAATTGCTCCAAAACTTTCAAAAGGACCCCTTTGTCTACCTGGGGTCCCTGCTGTTTTAAAGTTACAACCACTGAACTGGGAGTCATGAACTGTGCATGACCAAAACTTTTGCAACGTTCAAGAGTCCTCACCTCCCATAAAGGGAAGCACTGTTATGTTTAATTGTTTATGATATTTAAAAATGTTATGTGTTTTCTGTTAACATGTATTGTTGTTCTTAGTTTCCCAGTCCGGGAGTACTGGATTTAACCGGGGGGGGGGAGTGCAGCGCCCCAGAGTCCTGGTCGTTGCAGTAATGTCACTCTGCCACTAAGGGGAGTGATGTTACGTCTGATTGCACTAAAGGAGTTCACCTGACCAGGTATCACACACACACAATACACTTCACACTCCGGCCACCAGGGGGAGTGGTTCTATCTAGTAGGCCACTCCTCACGCTCTGGTAAAACTGGGGGTTGGACAGGAAGTTAGAGGGAAAGTAGCTGGGAAGAGCTAGAGAGAGGACCTGTCAGGGGTGGGATCCTGGCAGAGTCCTAGAAAGAGACAGAACGCTACGGAGTTGTGCCTGTGCCTTACAGCGGCAGACTCTTAAGAAAGGACAAGAAGCGAGGTTTATTGTGGAGAAGTGAGGAACGGAAATAGAGCCAAAAAGGAGATAATACCAGAAGGAGTCGTGCCTCGAGATCAGCAACATCCTTCTGAGGCGCGAAGCCGGAACGCCGAGAAAGTAAGAGACTTCACGCATTACTTTAAACTACGGCCGGGCAGTTAACCATAGGTTGGCTGTCTCACCTAAATCACTGTTGTGAATTCGGTTTGTGGGCTCCCCCGGTGGTCTGTTATGGTAGTGTCTCTTATGTGCCTTCCTCCATCTCTGATTACCTGTCGCCACCCTCTTGGGGAGTTTCCTATTTAAGGCTGCTTGGCTGTTAGTCACATGCCGGCCAACAATGTGCTAGTAGCATTCTGTTGCATTCACCTGCCTCAAGTTCCAGTTCAGCTAAGTTGAATTTTGTTTCTTGTTTTGCTATTTTTGTCCAGCTATCTGCAATGTGACTCTTCAGTGCTGGAAGCTCTTGTGGACAGAAAATTACTACTCCAGTGGCATGAGTTGTCACTGGAGTTTAAAGTAATTTCTGGATGGTGTTTTTGAATAGTGATTTTAGGTCGACCGTGAAGTAACTCTTTCCTGTCCTTCTGCTATCTAGTAAGCGGACCTCACTGTGCTAAATCTGCTGTTCATCCTACGTATGTCATTTCCTCTGAACTCACCGTCAATATCTGTGGGGGCCTACTATCATCTTTTGGGGTTCCTCACTGGAGGTAAGGTAGGCCTGTATATTCCTCTTATAGGGGTAGTTAGATCTCCGGCTGGCGCGTGGTGTCTAGGGCATCGTAGGTACATCCCCCGGCTACTGTAAGTGTTGGGTCAGGTTCAGGTCACGGTCGACCTTAGTTTCCATCACCCGAGAGCTAGTCCGTTTTGTATTTTTTTCCCATGGTCATTGGGGTAACCATAACAGTTTGGCCGGCCTGTAAAAAAATCTATGTGTTAAAATATGCACTAAAGTAGGAAGGAGAAGAAAAGGTTTTTTTTTTTTTCTGTGTTTGAAAGTGCACCTTAGTTTGATCATTTGTATTCCTTGCTTAAACTGCAGTCTTCAGCCTTTTTTTTTTCTCCTCTCCTCTTAACCTCTGAATGCTTGGGTTACACCCATTTGAAACATGGATCCACAGAGTTTAGTTGCGGGTTTGAATAACCTTGCGACAAAAGTACAGAACCTACAAGATTTTGTTATACGTGCTCCAATGTCTGAACCTAAGATTCCTCTGCCTGAATACTTTACCGGAGACAGATCCCGGTTTTTGAGTTTCAGAGAAAATTGCAAATTGTTTTTGTCTCTGAGATCTCACTCTGCTGGTGATCAGACTCAACAAGTTAAAATTGTTATCTCTCTACTGCGCGGCGACCCACAAAGTTGGGCATTTGCATTATCGCCAGGGGATCCTGCGTTGTTAAATGTAGATGCGTTTTTTCAGGCTTTGGGGTTGCTTTATGAAGAACCTAATTTGGAGATTTTGGCTGAGAAAGCCTTGATAGCTCTTTCCCAAGGGCAAGATGAAGCTGAGATATACTGCCAGAAATTCCGTAAATGGTCGGTGCTTACTAAATGGAATGAGTGCGCTTTAGCAGCTAATTTCAGAGAAGGTCTCTCTGATGCCGTGAAGGATGTCATGGTGGGGTTCCCTGTGCCTACAGGTCTGAATGATGCCATGAAATTGGCTATCCAGATTGATCGGCGTTTGCGGGAGCGCAAATCTGTGCACCATATGGCGGGGTCTTCTGAGGAAGAATCTGTGCACCATATGGTGGTATCTTCTGAGCAAAAACCTGTGCACCATATGGCGGTGTCTTCTGAGCAAAGACCTGTGCACCATTTGGCGGTGACCTCTGAAAAGGCATTGGAGCATATGCAATGCGATCGTGTTTTGTCTAGAGGCGAACGTCAAAATTACAGGCGCAAAAATGGATTGTGCTTCTACTGTGGAGATCCAGCTCATGTTATATCAGCATGCTCTAAACGTATAAATAAGGTTGATAAAAAGGTTGATAAATCTTTTTCTACAGGTACCTTGCAGTCAAAATTTCTTTTGTCCGTGACATTGATTTGTACCTTATCATCTGTGACTGTGAATGCTTATGTGGATTCTGGCGCCGCTCTGAGTCTCATGGATTGGTCCTTTGCCAAGCGTTGTGGGTTTGATTTGGAGCCGTTGGAAGTTTCTATTCCCCTGAAGGGTATTGATTCTACACCTTTGGCTAGCAATAAACCACAATATTGGACACAAGTGACTATGCGTCTTACCCCAGACCATCAGGAGATTATTCGTTTCCTTGTATTATATAACCTACATGATGTCTTAGTGCTTGGATTACCATGGTTACAGATTCATAATCCCGTCTTGGACTGGAAATCTATGTCTGTGTTGAGCTGGGGATGTCGGGGTATTCATGGGGATGCACCTTTGGTTCCTATTTCTTCATCTACTCCCTCTGAGATCCCAGCATTTCTGTCAGATTTTTATGATGTCTTTCAAGAGCCTAAAGTTGATTCTCTCCCTCCCCACAGAGAGTGTGACTGCGCTATTGAATTGATCCCCGGTAGTAAGTTTCCTAAGGGTCGCTTGTTTAATTTGTCTGTACCTGAACATACTGCTATGCGGGAGTATATCAGAGAATCCTTGGAAAAGGGTCATATTCGCCCCTCGTTGTCTCCACTAGGGGCAGGATTTTTCTTTGTAGGTAAAAAGGATGGTTCATTGAGACCTTGTATCGACTATCGACTTTTGAATAAGATTACAGTTAAATACCAGTACCCGTTACCTTTACTGACTGATCTGTTTGCTCGTATAAAGGGGGCTAAGTGGTTCACTAAGATCGATCTACGTGGTGCGTATAATTTGGTGCGGATTAAGCAGGGGGATGAGTGGAAGACCGCATTTAATACGCCTGAAGGCCATTTTGAGTATTTGGTAATGCCTTTCGGTCTCGCAAATGCCCCTTCCGTTTTTCAGTCCTTTATGCACGATATTTTCCGTGAATATCTGGATAAGTTTATGATTGTGTATTTGGATGATATTCTTGTTTTTTCGGAGGACTGGGAATCTCACGTTCAACAGGTCAGGAGAGTTTTTCAGGTTTTGCGAGCTAATTCTCTTTTTGTAAAGGGCTCAAAGTGTAGTTTTGGAGTTCAGAGAATTTCCTTTTTGGGATATATTTTTTCCCCTTCATCTATGGAGATGGACCCTGTCAAGGTCCAGGCTATTTGTGATTGGATGCAACCTACTTCTTTGAAGAGTCTGCAAAAGTTCTTGGGTTTTGCTAATTTCTATCGCCGATTTATAGCGGGTTTTTCTGCCATTGCTAAACCTTTGACTGATTTGACCAAAAAGGGTGCTGATGTTGCTAATTGGTCCTCTGCGGCTGTGGAGGCCTTTCAAGAGCTTAAGCGCCGCTTTTCTTCCGCTCCTGTGTTGCGCCAACCTGATGTGTTACTTCCGTTCCAGGTTGAGGTGGATGCTTCGGAGATCGGAGCAGGTGCAGTTTTGTCGCAGAAAGATCCTGACTGCTCAGTAATGAGACCATGTGCGTTTTTCTCCCGAAAGTTTTCGCCCGCTGAGCGAAATTATGATGTGGGAAATCGGGAACTTCTGGCCATGAAGTGGGCGTTTGAGGAGTGGCGTCATTGGCTTGAGGGTGCTAGACACCAGGTGGTGGTCCTCACTGACCACAAGAATCTAATTTATCTTGAGTCGGCCAGGCGTCTGAATCCTAGACAGGCGCGCTGGTCGTTGTTTTTCTCCCGATTTAACTTTGTGGTGTCATATCTGCCTGGGTCCAAGAATGTGAAGGCGGATGCCCTCTCTAGGAGTTTTGAGCCTGACTCGCCTGGTGATTCCGAACCTACCGGCATCCTGAAGGATGGGGTGATATTGTCAGCTGTCTCCCCAGACCTGCGGCGTTCTTTGCAGGAGTTTCAGGTGGATAGGCCTGATCGCTGTCCGCCTGGTAGACTGTTTGTCCCTGATGATTGGACCAGTAGAGTTATCTCGGAGGTTCATTCTTCCGCGTTGACAGGTCATCCTGGAATTTTTGGCACCAGGGATTTGGTGTCTAGGTCCTTCTGGTGGCCTTCTTTGTCTCGAGATGTGCGCATGTTTGTGCAGTCTTGTGATGTTTGTGCTCGGGCCAAGCCCTGCTGTTCTAGGGCCAGTGGGTTGTTGTTGCCCTTGCCTATTCCTAAGAGGCCTTGGACGCACATCTCTATGGACTTTATTTCTGACCTTCCGGTTTCTCGTAGGATGTCTGTCATCTGGGTGATTTGTGACCGTTTTTCCAAGATGGTTCATTTGGTACCTTTACCCAAATTGCCCTCCTCCTCTGAGTTGGTTCCTCTATTTTTTCAGAATGTGGTGCGTTTGCATGGTATTCCTGAGAATATAGTGTCTGACAGGGGTACTCAGTTTGTGTCTAGATTTTGGCGGACGTTCTGTGCCAGGATGGGTATCGATTTGTCTTTTTCGTCTGCATTCCATCCTCAGACTAATGGCCAGACTGAGCGTACTAATCAGACCTTGGAGACTTACTTGAGGTGTTTTGTGTCCGCTGATCAGGATGATTGGCTTGACTTTTTGCCATTGGCAGAGTTTGCCCTTAACAATCGGGCTAGTTCTGCCACTTTGGTTTCTCCATTTTTTTTGTAATTCAGGGTTTCACCCTCGGTTTTCGTCCGGTCAATTGGAGTCTTCGGATTGCCCTGGAGTGGATGCTGTGGTTGATAGGATGCATCAGATTTGGGGACAGGTTGTGGACAATCTGAAGTTGTCCCAGGAGAAGACTCAACAGTTCACTAATCGTCATCGGCGTATTGGTCCTCGTCTTTGTGTTGGGGACCTGGTGTGGCTGTCTTCTCGATTTGTTCCTATGAAGGTCTCGTCTCCTAAGTTTAAGCCTCGGTTTATCGGCCCTTATAGGATTCTGGAGGTTCTTAATCCTGTGTCCTTTCGTTTGGACCTCCCAGCATCTTTTAATATCCATAATGTTTTCCATCGGTCATTATTGCGGAGGTATGAGGTACCGGTTGTTCCTTCTGCTGATCCACCTGCTCCTGTGTTGGTTGAGGGTGAATTGGAGTATGTGGTGGAAAAGATCTTGGACTCCCGTGTTTCCAGACGGAAACTTCAGTATCTGGTTAAGTGGAAAGGTTATGGCCAGGAGGATAATTCTTGGGTGACAGCATCCGATGTTCATGCTCCCGATTTGGTTCGTGCATTTCATAGTGCTCATCCAGGTCGCCCTGGTGGTTCTGGTGAGGGTTCGGTGCCCCCTCCTTAAGGGGGGGGTACTGTTGTGAATTCGGTTTGTGGGCTCCCCCGGTGGTCTGTTATGGTAGTGTCTCTTATGTGCCTTCCTCCATCTCTGATTACCTGTCGCCACCCTCTTGGGGAGTTTCCTATTTAAGGCTGCTTGGCTGTTAGTCACATGCCGGCCAACAATGTGCTAGTAGCATTCTGTTGCATTCACCTGCCTCAAGTTCCAGTTCAGCTAAGTTGAATTTTGTTTCTTGTTTTGCTATTTTTGTCCAGCTATCTGCAATGTGACTCTTCAGTGCTGGAAGCTCTTGTGGACAGAAAATTACTACTCCAGTGGCATGAGTTGTCACTGGAGTTTAAAGTAATTTCTGGATGGTGTTTTTGAATAGTGATTTTAGGTCGACCGTGAAGTAACTCTTTCCTGTCCTTCTGCTATCTAGTAAGCGGACCTCACTGTGCTAAATCTGCTGTTCATCCTACGTATGTCATTTCCTCTGAACTCACCGTCAATATCTGTGGGGGCCTACTATCATCTTTTGGGGTTCCTCACTGGAGGTAAGGTAGGCCTGTATATTCCTCTTATAGGGGTAGTTAGATCTCCGGCTGGCGCGTGGTGTCTAGGGCATCGTAGGTACATCCCCCGGCTACTGTAAGTGTTGGGTCAGGTTCAGGTCACGGTCGACCTTAGTTTCCATCACCCGAGAGCTAGTCCGTTTTGTATTTTTTTCCCATGGTCATTGGGGTAACCATAACAAATCACCTAACGAAGACAACAGAGGCAAACTGTGGGAGAGGGGCGTCTCTAGGGTCCCTATAAAATAGCTCCAGGCCTACCCCGTCATACGGGTGCGTCCCTTCCATATCATCGGGGGGACGGAGAGAGAGAGAAAGAACAGAAACATACACGACAGTTGTGAGGACTATCCCGTGGTGCTCAGCAGGGAGGTACTACAACACACAGGCGCTGATTTCCACCTGCAAAGGGAACTCTGGATGTGCCTTCGGACCGGCCGGTCTCAGCCAGCCCTGTTTGCAGTGCTCTGGATAGAGGATCCCAAAGCCTTCAGTAAAGAGGTAAAGAGACTGCAACCCTGTGTCCTCGTTATTCATTGCGACCTGCACCACGCACCACCATCACATCTTCCATTGGACGCCCCTTAGCAGGGTCACGGACCGGGTCTAGCCACCGTGACAACCCCAGGACCGAGACAGAGAGGCCCGGTACCGAGTACCCCATGGCCCTGTGACTGGGGGCGCTCCATATGCTCGAAGCCCAGCTCGCTGAGCCACCCAGCTATGTCCCGATACACATGGCTGTTATGGAAATTCCTGTCCAGGGCCGACTGCACGACCGCCTCCCCCCAGATGTCCAGCAGGTCGGGTCTCCATGTCCGAACACAGGAAGACCTGGGTGCTTGTGATGAGCCACCGCATACACACCGACATATCGCCCGCCTGCACAGACCTACGATACACGGAACGGAGTGCATGGAGCTCGCACATCCGCAGCCGACACCCCCTGGAGGTTACCGTCTCCGCTCAGCAGACGTGCTTGGCGCACACATTGGAAGATAATGTATTTATCAGATTTTTACTGAAGATCTTTGGCAAAAACTGAAACCTTATATACAGCTCTGGCAAAAATTAAGAGACCACTGCAAAATGTTCAGTTTGTCTGATGTTTCTCTTTATAGGTATATTTTTGAGTAAAATGTAATTTGTTCTTTTATTTTATAAACTTCTGACAACATGTCTCCGAATTTCCAAGTAATTCATTTTGTATTTGTTTTCTGAAAAAGAAAAATGCTCAATATTTAAAAAAAATCAGTGGTTTCAGACCTCAAATAATGCAAAGAAAACAAGTTCATAATCATTTAGAAACAACAATACTAATGTTCTAACTCAAGAAGAGTTCAGAAGTCAATATTTTGTGGAATAACCATGATTTTTTATCACAGCTTTCATGCGTATTGGCATGCTTTCCACCAGTCTTTCACTCTTCTTCTGGTGCAAAAATGTAAGCAGTTCTTCTTTGTTTGATGGCATGTGACTATCCATCATTTTATTGATTACATTCCAAAGGTTTTCAATGGGGTTCAGGTCTGGAGATTGGGCTGCCTATGACAGGGTTTTGATGTAGTGGTCTCTTAATTTTTGCCAGAGCTGTATTATATCTAGTCTAGGGCCTTAGAGTCTTCTTTTGTGCTTTTCCGCATGCCCTGCCCCAGAGGAACCTCTTAATGAATGCCTGTGTAGCTAAATTAGGTTGTAAGCTTAGTATTTTGTCCTGATCATTATCAGGTTCCTAACTATAATCCTACATTTCCACAGGAAACACGCTATGTCGTTTTACCAGGTCACCTCA
Organism: Ranitomeya variabilis; assembly: GCF_051348905.1. Classification (NCBI taxonomy): domain Eukaryota; kingdom Metazoa; phylum Chordata; class Amphibia; order Anura; family Dendrobatidae; genus Ranitomeya; species Ranitomeya variabilis. Next base: position 609,731,517 of record NC_135235.1, read on the forward strand.
GAGACTATTTAATGGTGTTAGGAGCTCTCACCAACACCATCATTGATAAAGGAAGAGACAAAGGAAAAGAGTAAGTAATTTCAATTATGTAAAACTGGATTATCTGTTAAGTGGAACAGATATTTTAAATGCTTCACATTACTTATCCTTAATTTCAGTCTGTGTTATACTCCAGAGCTGCATTCATACACAACTGTATAGACTTCAGACCTGAAATCTTCCCAGGCATGTCACTCTATTCTAGTAACCATGTAGGAAAATCTAACTTTTAATTACAAAATTTTAGCTCAGAAAAGATGTTACATGTTGAGTTTTGGTGCAGTCTGGCGACAACCTTGATGACTGTTTCTAATAAAGAAGCTGAAAATGACATCAATATCAATGCCAAACCACAGACATAGAAAGAAGTTGAGCCCAGATGCCCCAGTATAGTATTCCCTGCACTGTCTATACAACTCAATGTAGAGGTGGCCATGATTGATTCTTTTGTGTGGCTCATTGGTTAGCACCGTTACTCTGCCCTGGGTTCAAATCCCACCAAGGCATTTGCGTGGGTTTCTCCTGGGTTTTCTGGCTTTCTAACACACTAGGACATACTGATAGTGAATTTATATTGTGAGCCCCAATGAGGACAGTGCCGATGTCTGTAAAGTGCTGTAGAACTTCCTGTTGATATTACCTCTCCATTTGACTATATAAAGAGTGGAACTTTCAGGAATTGGTAAAAGGGGGTCATCATTCTCCCGAGAGGTGAAATCCTGCAGGAGGAGCCTAATATCAAGTAAGATATTTAAAAAAATTATAGTGACATTGGGCCAAGGTGCAAACCAACTAAATCTAATTAAACCTCACTGAAAGTTGCTTTTTTATTACTGTAGTTATTTATTAAAAATGAAGAAATAGCAGAAAAGATAAAAAAGAATAGGGACTTTCTCCCATCAGGCATTTATTATAGCCATAGTTTAACCCCCTTCTTCTTTATGTCCATAGCCCTGCCAATTATTTTGGAAAGAACCTGACAACAGAACATTTTAAGATCCTACACCCTGACTTTATGCGTTACATAAGAAACAGGTGGGTTCTTTACCTTCACCGGCTATAAATACAATTCTGGCAAAAATGAACAGACCACAACATTAAAACACTGTCATGGGCAGCCCAATCTCCAGACCTGAACCCCATTGAAAACCTCTGGAATGTAATCAAGAGGATGATGGATAGTCACAAGCCGTCAAACAAAGAAGAACTGCTTACATTTTTGCTCCAGAAGCAGTGTGAAAGACTGGAGGAAAGCATGTCAAGACGCATGAAAGCTGTGATTAAAAATCATGGTTATTCCACAATATATTGATTTCTGAACTCTTCCTGAGTTAAAACATTAGTATTGTTTATAAATGATTCTGAACTTGTTTTCTTTGCATTATTTGAGGTCTGAAAGCACTTTTTTAAAAAAAATTTGACCATTTTTCTTTTTCAGAAAAAAATACAAAATTTATTGCTTGGAAATTCTGAGACGTTGTCAGAAGTTTATAGAATAAAAGAACAATTTAATTTTACTCAAAAATATACCTATAAAGAGCAAAATCAGACAATCTGAACATTTTGCAGTTGTCTCTTAATTTTTGCCAGAGCCCTATATGCATAAATGTGAATATAAGTACAGGGGGGGAAAGTATTTGATACACTGACGATTTTGCAAATTTTCCTACCTACAAAAAATGGAAAGGTCTGTCATTTTTATCGCAGGTACACTTCAACTGTGAGAGGCAAAATCTTTAACCCCTTCCCGACCCATGACGCCACATAGGCGTCATGAAAACCCGTGCCAATCCGACCCATGACGCCTATGTGGCGTCATGGAATGATCGCGTCCCTGCAGATCGGGTGAAGGGGTTAACTCCTATTTTACCCGATCTGCAGGGAGAGGGGGAGTGGTGCTTCAGCCCAGGGGGGGTGGCTTCACCCCCCCGTGGCTACGATCGCTCTGATTGGCTGTTGAAAGTGAAACTGCCAATCAGAGCGATTTGTAATATTTCACCTAAAAAACAGGTGAAATATTACAATCCAGCCATGGCCGATGCTGCAATATCATCGGCCATGGCTGGAAAACCTGAAGTGACCACCCCCCACCCCACCGATCGCCCCCCCACCGCTCCGTTATGGGGTCCGGTCCCCTCCGTCCGCCTGCCGGCTCCCCCGTCCTGCTGTCCGCTCCCCCCGTCCTCCGATCACCCCCCCTGTGCTCAGATCCACCCCCCCACCACCCCTTCATACTTACCGATCCTCCCGGTGTCCGGCCGCCTCCTCGCTGGGCGCCGCCATCTTCCAAAATGGCGGGCGCATGCTCAGTACGCCCGCCGGCCGGCAGATTCCTTACAGGTACATTTTGATCGCTGTGGTAGGTTCTACCACAGCGATCAAAATAAAAAAAATAATAAATAACCCCCCCCCTTTATCACCCCCATAGATAGGGACAATAATAAAATAAAGAAAATATATTTTATTTTTTTTTCCCCACTGTGGTTAGGGTTAGAACTAGGGTTAGGGTTAGAACTAGGGTTAGGGTTACGGGTAGGGTTAGGGTTATGGCATGTGCGGATTTGGCAGCGGATCCGCAGCGGATCGGCCGCGGATCTGCAGCGGATCGGCGGCGGATCCGCAGCGGATCCGCGGCGGATCGGCCGCGGATCCGCAGCGGATTGGCCGCTGCGAATTCGTAGCAGTTTTCCATCAGGTTTACAGTACCGTGTACACCTATGGAAAACCAAATCCGCTGTGCCCATGGTGCGGAAAATTCCGTGCAGAAACGCTGCGTTGTATTTTCCACAGCATGTCAATTCTTTGTGCGGATTCCGCAGCGTTTTACACCTGTTCCTCAATAGGAATCCGCAGGTGAAATCCGCACAAAAAAACACTGGAAATCTGCTGTAAATCCGCAGGTAAAACGCAGTGCCTTTTACTTGCAGATTTTTCAAAAGTCGTGCGGAAAAATCTCACACGAATCCGCTACGTGGGCACATACCCTTAGGGTTAGGGTTGGAATTAGGGCTAGGGTTGGAATTAGGGTTACGGGTGTGTTGGGGTTAGGGTTGTGGTTAGGGGTGTGTTGGGGTTAGGGTTGGGATTAGGGTTATGGCTACAGTTGGGATTAGGATTAGGGGTGTGTTGGGGTTAGTGTTGAAGTTAGAAATGAGGGGTTTCCACTGTTAGGGCACATCAGGGGTCTCCAAACGCAACATGGCGCCACCATTGATTCCAGCCAATCTTGCATTCAAAAAGTCAAATGGTGCTCCCTCCCTTCCAAGCCCCGACGTGTGCCCAAACAGTGGTTTACCCCCACATTTGGGGTACCAGCGTACTCAGGACAAACTGGGCAACAACTGTTGGGGTCCAATTTCTCCTGTTACCCTTGCAAAAATAAAAAATTACTTGCTAAGACATAATTTTTGAGGAAAGATGAATTATTTTTTATTTTCACGGCTCTGCGTTGTAAACTTCTGTGAAGCACTTGGAGGTTGAACGTGCTCATCACACATCTAGATAAGTTCCTTGGGGGGTCTAGTTTCCAAAATGGGGTCACTTGTGGGGTGTTTCTACTGTTTAGGCACATCAGGGGCTCTGCAAATGCAACGTGACGCCCGCAGACCATTCCATCAAAGTCTGCATTTCAAATGTCACTACTTCCCTTCCGAGCCCTGACGTGCGCCCAAACAGTGGTTTACCCCCACATATGGGGTATCACTGTACTCACAACAAACTGGGCAACAAACATTGGGGCCCAATTTCTCCTGTTACCCTTGTGAAAATAAAAAATTGCTTGCTAAAACATCTTTTTTGAGGAAAGAAAAATGATTTTTTATTTTCACGGCTCTGCGTTGTAAACTTCTGTGAAGCACTTGGGGGTTGAATGTGCTCATCACACATCTAGATAAGTTCCTTGGGGGGTCTAGTTTCCAAAATGGGGTCACTTGTGGGGTGTTTCTACTGTTTAGGCACATCAGGGGCTCTGCAAATGCAACGTGACGCCCGCAGACCATTCCATCAAAGTCTGCATTTCAAATGTCACTACTTCCCTTCCGAGCCCTGACGTGCGCCCAAACAGTGGTTTACCCCCACATATGGGGTATCACTGTACTCACAACAAACTGGGCAACAAACATTGGGGCCCAATTTCTCCTGTTACCCTTGTGAAAATAAAAAATTGCTTGCTAAAACATCTTTTTTGAGGAAAGAAAAATGATTTTTTATTTTCACGGCTCTGCGTTGTAAACTTCTGTGAAGCACTTGGGGGTTGAATGTGCTCATCACACATCTAGATAAGTTCCTTGGGGGGTCTAGTTTCCAAAATGGGGTCACTTGTGGGGTGTTTCTACTGTTTAGGCACATCAGGGGCTCTGCAAATGCAACGTGACGCCCGCAGACCATTCCATCAAAGTCTGCATTTCAAATGTCACTACTTCCCTTCCGAGCCCTGACGTGCGCCCAAACAGTGGTTTACCCCCACATATGGGGTATCACTGTACTCACAACAAACTGGGCAACAAACATTGGGGCCCAATTTCTCCTGTTACCCTTGTGAAAATAAAAAATTGCTTGCTAAAACATCTTTTTTGAGGAAAGAAAAATGATTTTTTATTTTCACGGCTCTGCGTTGTAAACTTCTGTGAAGCACTTGGGGGTTGAATGTGCTCATCACACATCTAGATAAGTTCCTTGGGGGGTCTAGTTTCCAAAATGGGGTCACTTGTGGGGTGTTTCTACTGTTTAGGCACATCAGGGGCTCTGCAAATGCAACGTGATGCCCGCAGACCATTCCATCAAAGTCTGCATTTCAAATGTCACTACTTCCCTTCCAAGCCCTGACGTGCGCCCAAACAGTGGTTTACCCCCACATATGGGGTATCACTGTACTCACAACAAACTGGGCAACAAACATTGGGGCCCAATTTCTCCTGTTACCCTTGTGAAAATAAAAAATTGCTTGCTAAAACATCTTTTTTGAGGAAAGAAAAATGATTTTTTATTTTCACGGCTCTGCGTTGTAAACTTCTGTGAAGCACTTGGGGGTTGAATGTGCTCATCACACATCTAGATAAGTTCCTTGGGGGGTCTAGTTTCCAAAATGGGGTCACTTGTGGGGTGTTTCTACTGTTTAGGCACATCAGGGGCTCTGCAAATGCAACGTGACGCCCGCAGACCATTCCATCAAAGTCTGCATTTCAAATGTCACTACTTCCCTTCCGAGCCCTGACGTGCGCCCAAACAGTGGTTTACCCCCACATATGGGGTATCACTGTACTCACAACAAACTGGGCAACAAACATTGGGGCCCAATTTCTCCTGTTACCCTTGTGAAAATAAAAAATTGCTTGCTAAAACATCTTTTTTGAGGAAAGAAAAATGATTTTTTATTTTCACGGCTCTGCGTTGTAAACTTCTGTGAAGCACTTGGGGGTTGAATGTGCTCATCACACATCTAGATAAGTTCCTTGGGGGGTCTAGTTTCCAAAATGGGGTCACTTGTGGGGTGTTTCTACTGTTTAGGCACATCAGGGGCTCTGCAAATGCAACGTGACGCCAGCAGACCATTCCATAAAAGTCTGCATTCCAAAACGTCACTACTTCCCTTCCGAGCCCCGGCATGTGCCCAAGTGGTTTACCCCCACATATGGGGTATCAGCGTACTCAGGAGAAACTGGACAACAACTTTTGGGGTCCAATTTCTCCTGTTACCCTTGCAAAAATAAAAAATTCTGGGCTAAAAAAATATTTTTGAGGAAAGGAAACACATTTATTATTTTCACGGCTCTGTGTTATAAACTTCTGAGAAGCACTTGGGGGTTCAAAGTGCTCACCACACATCTAGATTAGTTCCTTGGGAGGTCTAGTTTCCAAAATGGGGTCACTTGTTAGGGAGCTCCAATGTTTAGGCACACAGGGGCTCTCCAAACGTGACATGGTGTCCGCTAATGATTGGAGCTAATTTTCCATTCAAAAAGCCAAATGGCGTGCCTTCCCTTCCGAGCCCTGCCGTGTGCCCAAACAGTGGTTTACCCCCACATATGGGGTATCATCGTACTCAGGACAAACTGGACAACAACATTTGGGGTCCAATTTCTCCTATTACCCTTGGAAAATTAAAAAATCCTGGGCTAAAACTCATTTTTGAGGAAAGAAAAATTATTTTTTTATTTTCACGGCTCTGCGTTATAAACTTCTGTGAAGCACCTGGGGGTTATAAGTGCTCACTATGCATCTAGATAAGTTCCTTGGGGGGTCTAGTTTCCAAAATGGGGTCACGTGTAGGGGAGCTCCAATGTTTAGGCACACAGGGGCTCTCCAAACGCGACATGGTGTTCGCTAACGATTGGAGCTAATTTTCCATTCAAAAAGTCAAATGGCACGCCTCCCCTTCCGAGCCTTGCCGTGCACCCAAACAGTGGTTTACCCCCATATATGAGGTATCAACATACTCAGCAGAAATTGCCCAACAAATTTTAGGATCCATTTTATCCTGTTGCCCATGTGAAAATGAAAAAATTGAGGCTAAAAGAAATTTTGTGTGAAAAAAAAGTACTTTTTAATTTTTACGGATCAATTTGTGAAGCACCTGAGAGTTTAAAGTGCTCACTATGCTTCTAGATAAGTTCCTTGGGGGGTCTACTTTCCAAAATGGGGTCACTTGTGGGAGCGCTCCAATGTTTAGGCACACGGGGGCTCTCCAAACGTGACATGGTCTCTGCTAGCGATGGAGATCATTTTTCATTCAAAAAGTCAAATGGCGCTCCTTCCCTTCCGAGCCTTACCATGTGCCCAAACAGTGGTTTACCCCCACATGTGAGGTATCAGTGTACTCAGGAGAAATTGTCCAACAAATTTTAGGATCCATTTTATCCTGTTGCCCATGTGAAAATGAAAAAATTGAGGCTAAAATAATTTTTTTGTGAAAAAAAAGTACTGTTTAATTTTTACGGATCAATTTGTGAAGCACCTGGGGGTTTAAAGTGCTCACTATGCTTCTAGATAAGTTCCTTGGGGGGTCTAGTTTCCAAAATGGGGTCACTTGTGGGGGAGCTCCAATGTTTAGGCACACGGGGGCTCTCCAAACGCGACATGGTGTCCGCTAAAGATTGGAGCCAATTTTTCATTCAAAAAGTCAAATGGCGCTCCTTTCCTTCCAAGCCCTGCCGTATGCCCAAACAGTGGTTTACCCCCACATATGAGGTATCAGCGTACTCAGGACAAATTGGACAACATCGTTCGTGGTCCAGTTTTTCCTTTTACCCTTGGGAAAATAAAAAAAATGTTGCTAAAAGATCATTTTTGTGACTAAAAAGTTAAATGTTCATTTTTTCCTTCCATGTTGCTTCTGCTGCTGTGAAACACCTGAAGGGTTAATAAACTTCTTGAATGTGGTTTTGAGCACCTTGAGGGGTGCAGTTTTTAGAATGGTGTCACTTTGGGGTATTTTCAGCCATATAGAACCCTCAAACTGACTTCAAATGTGAGGTGGTCCCTAAAAAAAATGGTTTTGTAAATTTTGTTGTAAAAATGAGAAATCACTGGTCAAATTTTAACCCTTATAACTTCCTAGCAAAAAAAAAATTTGTTTCCAAAATTGTGCTGATGTAAAGTAGACATGTGGGAAATGTTATTTATTAACTATTTTGTATCACATAACTCTCTGGTTTAACAGAATAAAAATTCAAAATGTGAAAATTGCGAAATTTTCAAAATTTTCGCCAAATTTCCGTTTTTTTCACAAATAAACTCAGAAATTATCGACCTAAATTTACCACTAACATGAAGCCCAATATGTCACGAAAAAACAATCTCAGAATCGCTAGGATCCGTTGAAGCGTTCCTGAGTTATTACCTCATAAAGGGACACTGGTCAGAATTGCAAAAAACGGCAAGGTCATTAAGGCCAAAATAGGCTGGGTCATGAAGGGGTTAAAAAAAAATCACATTGTATGATTTTTACATACCGTATATACTAGAGTATAAGCCGAGATTTTCAGCCCATTTTTTTGGGCTGAAAGTCCCCCTCTCGGCTTAAGCTACTTTCACACATCCGTTGGTACGGGGCCGTCGTAAACCGTCGGCCCGACATACCGACGGACATTGTGATAAATTTAGTACAACGTGGGCAGCGGATGCAGTTTTCAATGCATCCGCTGCCCATTGAGAGTTCCGGAGTGGAGGGGGCGGAGTTCCGGCTGCGCATGCGTGGTCGGAACTGGCGGATTTGACAGGCGAAAAAACGTTACATTGAACGTTTTTTCGTCAAAACGAACCGCTAAAACACGACACATCCGTCGCACGACGGATGCGATGTGTGGCCATCTGTCACAATCCGTCGTCCATTAAAGTGTATGGCAAAAAAACGGATCCTGCGGGCACATTTGCAGGATCCATTTTTTGGCCATATTGACGGATTGCGACGGAGCCCAGAAGACGGAAGTGTGAAAGTAGTTTTATACTCAAGTCATACCCAGGGGTCGGCAGGGGAGGGGGAGCGGGGGCTGTCCAATTATACTCACCTGCTCCTGGCGCGGTCCTTGCAGGTCCCTGGCTCCCCAGCACCCCAGCTTCTTCCTGTACTGAGCGGTCACATGGTACCGCTCATTACAGTATTGAATATGCGGCTTCACCTTCCATAGGGGTGGAGTCACATATTCATTACTGTAACGAGCGGTAACTGTGACCACTCAGTACAGGAAGAAGCTGCGGCGCCGGGGAACGAGGGACTGCACCATGCCAGAAGCAGGTGAGTATAATGGGGAGGGGAGCGCAGTGCTGCATGATATTCACCTGCTCCCCATTCTGGGCGCCGCTCCATCTTCAGCGTCTTCTGCAGTGATGCTCAGGTCAGAGGGCGCGTGACGTGGTTAGTGCGCGCCCTCTGCCTGAACATCAGTGTAGAAGATGCTCAAGATGGAGCGGCACCGGAGCGAAGTCAGGTGAATATTGAAAGTGCCGGGGGCCTGAGCGACGGAGAGGTGAGAATGTGATTATTTTTTTTTTTTATAGCAGCAACAGCAAATGGGGCAAGTGTCTGTATGGAGCATCTTATGGGGCCATAACGTTTGTGCAGCACAATAATGAGGCAAGTGTCTGTATGTGGCCATAATCAATGTTTGTGCAGCACTATATGGGGCACATATCTTTATGGAGCATCTTATGGGGTCATAATTAACGTTTGTGCAGCATTATATGGGGCAAATGTCTGTATGGAGTATCTTATGGGGCCATAACGTTTGTGCAGAACTATACGGGGCAAATATCTTTATGGAGCATCTTATGGGACCATAATTAACGTTTGTGGAGCATTATATGGGGCAAGTGTCTGTATGGAGCATCTTATGGGGCCGTAATCAAGGTTTGTGCAGCACGATATGGGGCAAATATCTTTATGGAGCATCTTATGGGCCATAATCAACATTTGTGCAGCATTATATTGGGCAAATGTGTCTATGGAGCATCATATAGGGCCATTATTAACCTTTATGCAGGATTATATGGGGCATATTTTACTATGGAGCATCTTATGGGGCCATCATAAACTTTATGGAGCATTATATGGGTCTCCTGATTCAATATGGATATTCAAAAACACTTAACCTACTGATGTCTCAATTAATTTTACTTTCATTGGTATCTATTTTTACTTTTGAAATTTACCAGTAGCTGCTGCATTTCCCACCCTAGGCTTATACTCGAGTCATTAAGTTTTCCCAGTTTTTTGTGGCAAAATTAGGGGGGTCGGCTTATACTCGAGTCGGCTTATACTCGAGTATATATGGTAATTAATTTGCATTTTATTGCATTAAATAAGTATTTGATATAATAGAAAAACAGAACTTAATATTTGTTTGCAATTACAGGGGTCAGACATTTTCTGTAGTTCTTGACCAAGTTTGCACACACTGCAGCAGGGATTTTGTCCCACACCTCCATACGGGTCTTCCCCAGATCTTTCAGGTTTCAGGGCTGTCTCTGGGCAACATTGAGTTTCAGCTCCCTCCAAAATTTTCTATTGGGTTGAGATCTAGGCCACGCCAGGACCTTGAAATGCTTATTACAGAGCCACTGCTTAGTTGTCCTGTGTGTTTCGGGTCATTGTCATGCTGGAAGACCCAGCCACGGCCATCTTCAATGCTCTTACTGAGAGAAGGAGGTTGTTAGCCAAAATCTCACCATACATTACCCCATCCATCCTCCCTTCAATATGATGCAGTTGCCCTATCCCCTTTGCAGAAAAGCACCCCCAAAGTATGCTGTTTCCTCCACCATGCTTCACAGTTGAGACAGTGTTCTTGTGGTTGTACTCATCCTTCTTCTTCCTCCAAACACAGTGAGTGGAGTTGATAATAAAAGGTTGTGTGTCATGCAGGATTTTAATCCACATAAGCGTAGTGTGTTACTAGCGGTAATGTTTGATACTGTAATCTCAGCTCTCTTCAGGTCATTGACCAGGTCCTCACATGTAGTTCTGGGCTGATTCATGATCTTTCTCAGAATCATCCTTACCCCACGAGGCGAGATCTTGCATGGAAGCAAGATTGACAATCATCTTGTGTTTCTTCCAATTTCTAATAATTGTGCCAACAGTTGCTGCCTTCTCACCAAGCCTCTTTCCTATTGTCCTGTAGCCCATCCCAGCCTTGTACAGGTCTACAATTTTGTCCCTGGTGTCCTTAGACAACTATTTGGTCTTGGCCATGGTAGAGAGGTTAGAGTGTGATGTGAGTGTGTGTCTTTTATACGGATAACAAATTCAAATAGGTGCAATTAATACAGGTAATGAATGCAGAGTAGGAGGGCTTCTTAACAAAAAATTAACAGGTCTGTGAGAGCCAGATTTCTTGCTGGTTGGTAGGTGATCAAATACTTAATTAAGTTGCATTAATGTACACTCTGCACCTTATCTTGACTGAAAACAACAGAAATGTAGATATTTTTGCAAATTTATTAAAAAAGAAAAACTGAAATATCACATGGTTATAAGTATTCAGACCCTTTGCTTAGACACTCATATTTAACCCCTTTCTGGCATTGGACGTACTATTCCGTCCATGTGACCTGAGACTTAATACCCATGGACAGAATAGTATGTCCAATGCGATCAACAGCGCTGACACTCATTACTAAGTGCCGTTACTAAGTGCCAAATTAGTAAGGGCAAAAAGTGCTTACGGCAATTTAACCCCCGGAACACTGCGATCAAACATGATTTCAGTGTATCGGAGCCAGCAGAGGGGCTAACAGCCCCGCGGAATGCTGTGGGGTTCCGATCGCTCCCATGGTAACCCGATGTCGTCATGATGACATCCGGGTTACAAGAGCTGAGAGACTTCCTGTCATACACAGTGCATGTCAGGAAGTCTCTAAGGTCAGTGTGCAGGGACTGCAGCACCGGCAGCTTCTATAGCATGCAGATCTGCATGCTATAGAAGCGATCAGCTTGCACACAATGAGTGTCCCATAGTGGGACACAGTGTAAAAGTAAGAATGAATTTAAACATTTTTTTTAAATAACTATAAAAATATTTTTAAAAAATAATTTTAAAAAATCAATATTTATTCTATCACTAAATACATTTTTGAATTTAAAAAAATCTAAACAATAAAAGTACACATACTGTATTTAGCATTGCTGCATCCGTAACGACCCGACCTATATAACTGTCCCATTAGTTAGCCCTTTAGTGAACAGTGAACACCATTGAAAAAAAAAGCAAACAAAATGCTTTATCATCATACCGCCAAATCAAAAAGACGAATATAAATAAACGTGATACCGCTGAAAACGTCATCTTGTCTCGCAATAAATAAGCCCCCATACAGCTCCATCACCAGAAAAATAAAAAAGTTATAGCTCTCAGAATAAAGCGATGCAAAAATAATTCTTTGTTATATAAAATAGTTTTTATTGCATAATAGAGCCAAACATGAAAAAATATATAAATGAGGTATCATTGTCATCGTACTGACCCGAAGAATAAAACTGCTTTATCAATTTTACCACATGCTGAACAGTATAAACGCCCCCCCAAAAAAAGAAATTCATGAATTGTTATTTTTTTGTTCATTCTGCCTCACAAAAATCGGAATAAAATGCGATAAAAAAATGTCATGTGCCCAAAAATGGTACCAATAAAAACGTCAACTTGTCTCGCAAAAAACAAGACCTCACATGACTCTGTGGGCCAAAATATGGAAAAACTATAGTTCTCAAAATGTGATGCAAAAACTATTTTTTGCTATAAAAAGCGTCTTTTAGTGTGTGACAGCTGCCAAACATAAAAACCCACTATAAAAACCGGCTATAAATTGTAAATCAAGCCCCCCTTTATCACCCCCTTAGTTAGGGAAAAATAATAAAACATAAAAATTTTATTTATTTCCATTTTCCCATTAGGGGTAGGGTTGGGGCTAATGTTAGGGTTAAGGTTGGGGCTAAATTTGGGGTTAGGGTTTGGATTACATTTACGGTTGGGATTAGGGTTAGGGTTGGGATTAGCGATAAGGGTGTGTCAGGGTTAGGGGTGTGGTTAAGTTTAGGATTAGGGTTAGGGGTGTGTTCGGGTTAGAAGTGTGGTTGGGTTAGAAGTGTGGTTGGGCTGGGATTAGGGTAAGGGGTGTGTTGGGTTTAGGGTTGGATATAGAATTGGGGGTTTCCACTGTTTAGACACATCAGGGGCTCTCCAAACTCGACTGTTGTGAATTCTGCTCTTGGGCTCCCTCCGGTGGTTGTAAGTGGTACTGCTGCTCCTTTGGATCTCAGCAGTCATCAGGTGCTTTCACTTACTACCAATTCTGACTGGGCTATTTAATCTGGCTAGATCCTTTAGTCAGTGCCAGTTGTCCATGGTTTTTGGAGGATTCACATCTCTGCTTGGTTTCTCCTGCTATACTGTCCAAATCATCAAAGATAAGTCCTGGCTTTGTTTTTGCAGTCCACATGCTGTGGACCTTATAGCTCAGTGCATTTCTATGTTTTTTCTTGTCCAGCTTTGTCTGTGTAAGGATTTATTCAGCCAAGCTGGAAGCTCTGGAGATGCAGAGTTACCCTCCATGCCTTTAGTTAGGTGTGGAGATTTTGTATTCTCTGTGGTGGATATTTTGTAGTATTTTAATACTGACCGCACAGTACTCTGTCCTGTCCTTTCTTTTTAGCTAGCGTGGCCTCCTTTGCTAAATTCTGTTTTCAGTCTGCGTATGTAATTTCCCTCTCCTCTCACAGTCAATATTTGTGGGGGGCTGTCTATCCTTTGGGGATTTTCTCTGAGGCAAGATAGTTTTCCCGTTTCTTTCTTTAGGGGTAATTAGTCCTCAGGCTGTGATGAGGTGTCTAGGGAGTGACAGGAACATCCCACGGCTACTTCTAGTTGCGGTGTTAAGTTCAGGGTCTGCGGTCAGTATAGGTACCACCTTCTCCAGAGCACGTCTCATGCTGCTCCTAGGCCACCAGATCATAACAGTACAACTGGCCCACAATGAGTTAAATGCATCTCAAAAGAAGGGAAGAAAAGTGCTGAGCCATTTTTTTTCTGTAGTCTATTTTGTCTTCTCCTCCCTCTTAATCTCTGGGTGGTTCAGGAGTTTGGCGCTGGCATGGATGTTCAGGGATTGGCTTCTCGTGTGGATCAACTTGCTGCAAGAGTACAGGGTATTTCCGATTATATTGTCCAGACTCCGGTTTTAGAGCCTAGAATTCCAATTCCTGATTTGTTTTTTGGGGACAGGTCCAAGTTTTTGAGCTTTAAAAATAACTGCAAACTGTTTTTTGCTCTGAAACCTCGTTCCTCTGGTGATCCCATTCAGCAAGTTAAAATTGTCATCTCTTTGCTGCGTGGTGATCCTCAGGATTGGGCATTTTCCCTGGAATCTGGGAATCCGGCCTTGCTTAATGTAGACACCTTTTTTCAGGCGCTAGGGTTATTGTATGATGAACCTAATTCAGTGGATCATGTAGAAAAGACCTTGTTGACCCTGTGTCAGGGTCAAGAAGCGGCAGAATTATACTGCCAGAAATTTAGAAAATGGTCTGTGCTCACGAAATGGAATGAGGATGCTTTGGCGGCAATTTTCAGAAAGGGTCTTTCTGAATCCGTTAAAGATGTTATGGTGGGGTTCCCCACGCCTGCTGGTCTGAGTGATTCTATGTCTCTGGCCATTCAGATTGATCGGCGCTTGCGCAAGCGCAGAGTTGTGCACACGATGGCATTGTCCTCTGAGCGGAGTCCTGAGCCTATGCGGTGTGATAGGATTTTGTCTAGAGCTGAACGACAAGGATTCAGACGTCAGAATAGGTTGTGTTTTTACTGCGGCGATTCTGCTCGTTATTTCCGATTGTCCTAAGCGTACAAAGAGACTCGCTAGCTCTGTTACCATCAGTACTGTACAGCCTAAATTTCTGTTATCTGTGACCTTGATCTGCTCATTGTCGTCATTTTCTGTCATGGCATTTGTGGATTCAGGCGCCGCTTTGAACTTGATGGACTTAGAATTTGTCAAGCGTTGTGGTTTCCCCTTGCAGCCTTTGCAGAATCCTATTCCTTTAAGGGGCATTGATGCTACACCTTTGGCTAAAAATAAACCTCAGTTCTGGACACAGCTGACCATGTGCATGGCGCCAGCACATCAGGAAGATTGTCGTTTTCTGGTGTTGCATAATTTGCATGATTCTATTGTACTGGGTTTTCCATGGTTACAGGTACATAACCCGGTGCTGGATTGGAAATCTATGTCTGTGACTAGTTGGGGTTGTCAGGGGGTTCATAATGACGTTCCTTTGATGTCAATTTCCTCTTCCCCCTCTTCTGAAATTCCTGAGTTTTTGTCAGATTTCCAGGATGTATTTGATGAGCCCAAATCCAGTTCCGTTCCGCCGCATAGGGACTGTGATTGTGCGATTCACTTGATTCCAGGATGTAAGTTCCCTAAGGGCCGACTCTTCAACCTGTCTGTGCCAGAACATACCGCCATGCGGAGTTATGTTAAGGAGTCCTTGGAGAAAGGGCATATTCGGCCATCTTCTTCACCTTTGGGAGCGGGTTTTTTTTTTGTTGCCAAGAAGGATGGCTCCTTGAGACCCTGTATTGATTATCGCCTCTTGAATAAGATCACGGTCAAATTTCAATACCCTTTGCCTTTGCTTTCTGATTTGTTTGCTAGGATTAAGGGGGCTAGTTGGTTTACTAAGATTGACCTTCGAGGGGCGTATAATCTTGTTCGTATTAAACAGGGTGACGAATGGAAAACTGCGTTTAATACGCCCGAAGGCCATTTTGAATACCTTGTGATGCCATTCGGGCTCTCTAATGCTCCATCTGTGTTTCAGTCCTTCATGCATGATATCTTCTGCAATTATCTTGATAAATTCATGATTGTATATTTGGATGATATTTTGATTTTTTCTGATGATTGGGAGTCTCATGTGAAACAGGTCAGGATGGTATTTCAGATCCTTCGTGATAATGCTTTATTTGTGAAGGGGTCTAAGTGCCTCTTTGGAGTGCAGAAGGTTTCTTTTTTGGTTTTCATTTTTTCTCCCTCGTCTATAGAAATGGATCCGGTTAAGGTTCAGGCCATTCATGATTGGATTCAACCCACATCTGTGAAGAGTCTTCAGAAATTTTTGGGTTTTGCTAATTTTAATCGCCGTTTCATTGCCAACTTCTCCAGTGTGGTTAAACCCCTGACCGATTTGACGAAGAAAGGCGCTGATGTGACTAATTGGTCCTCTGCGGCTGTTTTTGCCTTTCAGGAGCTTAAACGCCGATTTACTTCTGCCCCTGTGTTGCGTCAGCCGGACGTTTCTCTTCCTTTTCAGGTTGAGGTTGACGCTTCTGAGATTGGGGCAGGGGCCGTTTTGTCTCAGAAGAATTCTGATGGTTCCTTGATGAAACCATGTGCCTTCTTTTCCCGAAAGTTTTCGCCTGCGGAACACAATTATGATGTCGGCAATCGGGAGTTGTTGGCTATGAAATGGGCATTTGAGGAGTGGCGACATTGGCTTGAGGGGGCCAAGTACCGTGTTGTGGTCTTGACCGATCATAAGAATCTGATTTACCTCGAGTCTGCCAAGCGGCTGAATCCTAGACAGGCTCGATGGTCCCTGTTTTTCTCCCGTTTTGATTTTGTGGTCTCGTATCTTCGGGTTCTAAGAATGTTAAGGCTGATGCCCTCTCTAGGAGCTTTTTCCCTGATTCTCCTGGGGTCCTTGAGCCGGTCGGCATTCTGAAAGAAGGGGTGATTCTTTCTGCCATCTCCCCTGATTTACGACGGGTTCTTCAGGAATTTCAGGCTGATAAACCTGACCGCTGTCCAGCGGGGAAACTGTTTGTTCCTGATAGATGGACTAGTAAGGTGATTTCTGAGGTTCATTGTTCTGTGTTGGCTGGCCATCCTGGGATTTTTGGTACCAGAGACTTGGTTGGTAGGTCCTTTTGGTGGCCTTCTTTGTCATGGGATGTGTGTTCTTTTGTGCAGTCCTGTGGGACTTGTGCGCGGGCCAAGCCCTGCTGTTCCCGCGCTAGTGGGTTGCTTTTGCCCTTGCTGGTCCCTGAGAGGCCTTGGACGCATATTTCTATGGATTTTATTTCAGATCTTCTGGTTTCCCAGAAGATGTCTGTTATCTGGGTGGTTTGTGATTGGTTTTCTAAGATGGTTCATTTGGTACCCTTGCCTAAGTTGCCTTCTTATTCTGATTTGGTTCCGCTGTTTTTTCAACATGTGGTTCGTTTGCATGGCATTCCTGAAAATATTGTGTCTGACAGAGGTTCCCAGTTTGTTTCTAGGTTTTGGCGGGCCTTTTGTGCTAGGCTGGGCATTGATTTGTCTTTTTCTTCCGCATTTCATCCTCAGACAAATGGCCAGACCGAGCGAACTAATCAGACATTGGAGACTTATTTGAGAAGCTTTGTGTGTGCTGATCAGGATGATTGGGTGACCTTTTTGCCATTGGCCGAGTTTGCCCTTAATAATCGGGCTAGTTCGGCTACTTTGGTTTCGCCTTTTTTTTGCAATTCTGGTTTTCATCCTCGTTTTTCTTCTGGGCAGGTTGAGCCTTCTGACTGCCCTGGTGTGGATTCTGTGGTTGACAGGTTGCAGCAGATTTGGACCCATGTGGTGGACAATTTGGTGTTGTCTCAGGAGAAGGCTCAGCGTTTTGCTAACCATCGTCGGGGTGTTGGTTCCCGGCTTCAGGTTGGGGATTTGGTCTGGTTGTCTACCCGTCATGTTCCTATGAAGGTCTCTTCCCCTAAGTTCAAGCCTCGCTTTATTGGTCCCTATAAGATTTCTGAGATTATTAATCCAGTGTCTTTTCGTTTGGCCCTTCCAGCCTCCTTTTCCATCCATAATGTTTTCCATAGATCTTTGTTGCGGAAATATGTGGTGCCCGTTGTTCCCTCTGTTGATCCTCCTGCTCCGGTGTTGGTTGATGGGGAGTTGGAATATGTGGTTGAGAAGATTTTGGATTCTCATTTTTCGAGGCGGAGGCTTCAGTATCTTGTCAAGTGGAAGGGTTATGGCCAGGAGGATAATTCTTGGGTTGCTGCCTCCGATGTTCATGCTGACGATTTGGTTCGTGCTTTTCATTTGGCTCGTCCTGATCGGCCTGGGGGCTCTGGTGAGGGTTCGGTGACCCCTCCTCAAGGGGGGGGTACTGTTGTGAATTCTGCTCTTGGCCTCCCTCCGGTGGTTGTAAGTGGTACTGCTGCTCCTTTGGATCTCAGCAGTCATCAGGTGCTTTCACTTACTACCAATTCTGACTGGGCTATTTAATCTGGCTAGATCCTTTAGTCAGTGCCAGTTGTCCATGGTTTTTGGAGGATTCACATCTCTGCTTGGTTTCTCCTGCTATACTGTCCAAATCATCAAAGATAAGTCCTGGCTTTGTTTTTGCAGTCCACATGCTGTGGACCTTATAGCTCAGTGCATTTCTGTGTTTTTTCTTGTCCAGCTTTGTCTGTGTAAGGATTTATTCAGCCAAGCTGGAAGCTCTGGAGATGCAGAGTTATCCTCCATGCCTTTAGTTAGGTGTGGAGATTTTGTATTCTCTGTGGTGGATATTTTGTAGTATTTTAATACTGACCGCACAGTACTCTGTCCTGTCCTTTCTTTTTAGCTAGCGTGGCCTCCTTTGCTAAATTCTGTTTTCAGTCTGCGTATGTAATTTCCCTCTCCTCTCACAGTCAATATTTGTGGGGGGCTGTCTATCCTTTGGGGATTTTCTCTGAGGAAAGATAGTTTTTCTGTTTCTTTCTTTAGGGGTAATTAGTCCTCAGGCTGTGACGAGGTGTCTAGGGAGTGACAGGAACATCCCACGGCTACTTCTAGTTGCGGTGTTAAGTTCAGGGTCTGCGGTCAGTATAGGTACCACCTTCTCCAGAGCACGTCTCATGCTGCTCCTAGGCCACCAGATCATAACAGTACAACTGGCCCACAATGAGTTAAATGCATCTCAAAAGAAGGGAAGAAAAGTGCTGAGCCATTTTTTTTCTGTAGTCTATTTTGTCTTCTCCTCCCTCTTAATCTCTGGGTGGTTCAGGAGTTTGGCGCTGGCATGGATGTTCAGGGATTGGCTTCTCGTGTGGATCAACTTGCTGCAAGAGTACAGGGTATTTCCGATTATATTGTCCAGACTCCGGTTTTAGAGCCTAGAATTCCAATTCCTGATTTGTTTTTTGGGGACAGGTCCAAGTTTTTGAGCTTTAAAAATAACTGCAAACTGTTTTTTGCTCTGAAACCTCGTTCCTCTGGTGATCCCATTCAGCAAGTTAAAATTGTCATCTCTTTGCTGCGTGGTGATCCTCAGGATTGGGCATTTTCCCTGGAATCTGGGAATCCGGCCTTGCTTAATGTAGACACCTTTTTTCAGGCGCTAGGGTTATTGTATGATGAACCTAATTCAGTGGATCATGCAGAAAAGACCTTGTTGACCCTGTGTCAGGGTCAAGAAGCGGCAAAATTATACTGCCAGAAATTTAGAAAATGGTCTGTGCTCACGAAATGGAATGAGGATGCTTTGGCGGCAATTTTCAGAAAGGGTCTTTCTGAATCCATTAAAGATGTTATGGTGGGGTTCCCCACGCCTGCTGGTCTGAGTGATCCTATGTCTCTGGCCATTCAGATTGATCGGCGCTTGCGCGAGCGAAGAGTAGTGCACACGATGGCATTGTCCTCTGAGCGGAGTCCTGAGCCTATGCAGTGTGATAGGATTTTGTCTAGAGCTGAACGACAAGGATTCAGACGTCAGAATAGGTTGTGTTTTTACTGCGGCGATTCTGCTCGTTATTTCTGATTGTCCTAAGCGTACAAAGAGACTCGCTAGCTCTGTTACCATCAGTACTGTACAGCCTAAATTTCTGTTATCTGTGACCTTGATCTGCTCATTGTCGTCATTTTCTGTCATGGCATTTGTGGATTCAGGCGCCGCTTTGAACTTGATGGACTTAGAATTTGCCAACCGTTGTGGTTTCCCCTTGCAGCCTTTGCAGAATCCTGTTCCTTTAAGGGGCATTGATGCTACACCTTTGGCTAAAAATAAACCTCAGTTCTGGACACAGCTGACCATGTGCATGGCGCCAGCACATCAGGAAGATTGTCGTTTTCTGGTGTTGCATAATTTGCATGATTCTATTGTACTGGGTTTTCCATGGTTACAGGTACATAACCTGGTGCTGGATTGGAAATCTATGTCTGTGACTAGTTGGGGTTGTCAGGGGGTTCATAATGACGTTCCTTTGATGTCAATTTCCTCTTCCCCCTCTTCTGAAATTCCTGAGTTTTTGTCAGATTTCCAGGATGTATTTGATGAGACCAAATCCAGTTCCGTTCCGCCGCATAGGGACTGTGATTGTGCGATTGACTTGATTCCAGGATGTAAGTTCCCTAAGGGCTGACTCTTCAACCTGTCTGTGCCAGAACATACCGCCATGCGGAGTTATGTTAAGGAGTCCTTGGAGAAAGGGCATATTCGGCCATCTTCTTCACCTTTGGGAGCGGGTTTTTTTTTTGTTGCCAAGAAGGATGGCTCCTTGAGACCCTGTATTGATTATCGCCTCTTGAATAAGATCACGGTCAAATTTCAATACCCTTTGCCTTTGCTTTCTGATTTGTTTGCTAGGATTAAGGGGGCTAGTTGGTTTACTAAGATTGACCTTCGAGGGGCGTATAATCTTGTTTGTATTAAACAGGGTGACGAATGGAAAACTGCGTTTAATACGCCCGAAGGCCATTTTGAATACCTTGTGATGCCATTCGGGCTCTCTAATGCTCCATCTGTGTTTCAGTCCTTCATGCATGATATCTTCTGCAATTATCTTGATAAATTCATGATTGTATATTTGGATGATATTTTGATTTTTTCTGATGATTGGGAGTCTCATGTGAAACAGGTCAGGATGGTATTTCAGATCCTTCGTGATAATGCTTTATTTGTGAAGGGGTCTAAGTGCCTCTTTGGAGTGCAGAAGGTTTCTTTTTTGGTTTTCATTTTTTCTCCCTCGTCTATAGAAATGGATCCGGTTAAGGTTCAGGCCATTCATGAGTGGATTCAACCCACATCTGTGAAGAGTCTTCAGAAATTTTTGGGTTTTGCCTAAGTTGCCTTCTTCTTCTGATTTGGTTCCGCTGTTTTTTCAACATGTGGTTCGTTTGCATGGCATTCCTGAGAATATTGTGTCTGACAGAGGTTCCCAGTTTGTTTCTAGGTTTTGGCGGGTCTTTTGTGCTAGGCTGGGCATTGATTTGTCTTTTTCTTCCGCATTTCATCCTCAGACAAATGGCCAGACCGAGCGAACTAATCAGACCTTGGAGACTTATTTGAGATGCTTTGTGTCTGCTGATCAGGATGATTGGGTGACCTTTTTGCCATTGGCCGGGTTTGCCCTTAATAATCGGGCTAGTTCGGCTACTTTGGTTTCGCCTTTTTTTTGCAATTCTGGTTTTCATCCTCGTTTTTCTTCTGGGCAGGTTGAGCCTTCTGACTGCCCTGGTGTGGATTCTGTGGTTGACAGGTTGCAGCAGATTTGGACCCATGTGGTGGACAATTTGGTGTTGTCTCAGGAGAAGGCTCAGCGTTTTGCTAACCATCGTCGGGGTGTTGGTTCCCGGCTTCAGGTTGGGGATTTGGTCTGGTTGTCTACCCGTCATGTTCCTATGAAGGTCTCTTCCCCTAAGTTCAAGCCTCGCTTTATTGGTCCCTATAAGATTTCTGAGATTATTAATCCAGTGTCTTTTCGTTTGGCCCTTCCAGCCTCCTTTTCCATCCATAATGTTTTCCATAGATCTTTGTTGCGGAAATATGTGGTGCCCGTTGTTCCCTCTGTTGATCCTCCTGCTCCGGTGTTGGTTGATGGGGAGTTGGAATATGTGGTTGAAAAGATTTTGGATTCTCATTTTTCGAGGCGGAGGCTTCAGTATCTTGTCAAGTGGAAGGGTTATGGCCAGGAGGATAATTCTTGGGTTGCTGCCTCCGATGTTCATGCTGACGATTTGGTTCGTGCTTTTCATTTGGCTCGTCCTGATCAGCCTGGGGGCTCTGGTGAGGGTTCGGTGACCCCTCCTCAAGGGGGGGTACTGTTGTGAATTCTGCTCTTGGGCTCCCTCCGGTGGTTGTAAGTGGCACTGCTGCTCCTTTGGATCTCCGCAGTCATCAGGTGCTTTCACTTACTACCAATTCTGACTGGGCTATTTAATCTGGCTAGATCCTTTAGTCAGTGCCAGTTGTCCATGGTTTTTGGAGGATTCACATCTCTGCTTGGTTTCTCCTGCTATACTGTCCAAATCATCAAAGATAAGTCCTGGCTTTGTTTTTGCAGTCCACATGCTGTGGACCTTATAGCTCAGTGCATTTCTATGTTTTTTCTTGTCCAGCTTTGTCTGTGTAAGGATTTATTCAGCCAAGCTGGAAGCTCTGGAGATGCAGAGTTACCCTCCATGCCTTTAGTTAGGTGTGGAGATTTTGTATTCTCTGTGGTGGATATTTTGTAGTATTTTAATACTGACCGCACAGTACTCTGTCCTGTCCTTTCTTTTTAGCTAGCGTGGCCTCCTTTGCTAAATTCTGTTTTCAGTCTGCGTATGTAATTTCCCTCTCCTCTCACAGTCAATATTTGTGGGGGGCTGTCTATCCTTTGGGGATTTTCTCTGAGGCAGGATGGTTTTCCTGTTTCTTTCTTTAGGGGTAATTAGTCCTCAGGCTGTGACGAGGTGTCTAGGGGGTGACAAGAACATCCCACGGCTACTTCTAGTTGCGGTGTTAGGTTCAGGGTCTGCGGTCAGTATAGGTACCACCTTCTCCAGAGCATGTCTCATGCTGCTCCTAGGCCACCAGATCATAACACTCGACATGGTGTCGGATCTCAATTCCAGCCAATTCTGCATTGAAAAAGTAAAACGGTGCTCCTTCCCTTCCAAGCTCTGTCGTGCGCCCAAACAGTGGTTTATCCCCACATATAGGGTATCAACGTACTCAGGACAAATTGGACAATAATTTTTGGGGTCTAATTTCTCCTGTTACCCTTGTGATAATAATAATTTGGGGGCTAAAAAATGATTTTTTTATTTGCACGGCTCTGCCGTATAGACCTTAGTGAAATTTGGGGGTTCAAAGCTCTAACAACACATCTAGAAAAGTTCCTTGGGGCTTCTAGTTTCCAATATGGGGTCACTTGTGGGGGATTTCTTTTGTTTAGGAACATCATTGGCTCTGCAAATGCAACATGATGCCTGCAGACCATTCCATCAAAATCTGCATTCCAAAACTTCACTACTTCCCTTCTGAGCTCTGCCATGTGCCCAAACGGTTGTCCCCCCCCCCCACATATGGGGTATCAGCGTACTCAGGACAAATTGCACAACCTTTGGGGTCCAACTTCTCCTGTTAACCTTGGGAAAATAAAAAATTGGGGGCTAAATATCATTTTTGTGAAAAAAAATATTTTTTATTTTCACAGCTCTGCGTTATAAACTTTAGTGAAACACTTGGAGGTTCAAAGTTCTCACAGCACATCTAGAATAGTTCCTTGGGGGTCTAGTTTCCAATATGGGGTCACTTGTGGGGGGTTTCTACTGTTTAGGAACATCAGTGGCTCTGCAAATGCAACATGACTCCCGCTGACCATTCCATCAAAGTCTGCATTCCAAAATGATGCTCCTTCCCTTCTGAGCTCTGCCATGTGCCTAAACGGTGGTTTCTCCCTCCCCATATATGGGGTATCAGCATCCTCAGGACAAATTGCACAACAAATTTTGGGGTTCAATTTCTCCAGATACCCTTGGACACTAATATTTAAGTCACATGCTGTTCATTTCCTTGTGATCCACCTTGTGATGGTTCTACTCCTTCATAAGAGTCCAGCTGTGTTTAATTAAACTGATAGAACTTGATTTAGAAAGGCACACACCTGTCTATATAAGACCTCACATCTCACAGTGCATGTCAGACCAAATGAGAATCATGAGGTCAAAGGAACTGGCCGTAGAGCCCAAAGACAGAATTGTGGCAAGGCACAGATCTGGCCAAAGTTGCAACAGAATTTCTGCAGCACTCAAGGTTCTTAAGAGCACAGTGGCCTCCATAATCCTTAAATGGAAAAAGTTTGGGACCACCAGAAGTCTTCCCAGACCTGGCCATCCAGCAAAACTGAGCAATCGTTGGAGAAGAGCCTTGGTGAGAGAGGTAAAGAAGAACCTCAAGATCACTGTGGCTGAGCTCCAGAAATGCAGTAGGGAGATGGGAGAAAGTTCCACAAAGTCAACTATCACTGCAGCCCTCTCTCTCGACCTCAGACTTGGCCGAAGCTTCATCTTCCAACAAGACAATGACTCTAAGCACACAGTTAAAATAACAAAGGAGTGGCTACAGAACAATTCTGACCAATGTTGAATGGATCAGCCAGAGCCCTGACCTAAACCCAATTAAGCATCTCTGGCTCTGGAAAGACCTGAAAATGGCTGTCCACCAATGTTCACCATCCAACCAGACAGAACTGGAGAGGATCTGTAAGGAAGAGTGGCAGAAGATCCCCAAATCCAGGTGTGAAAAACTTGTTGCATCATTCACAAGAAGACTCATGGCTGTACTAGCTCAAAAGGGTGCTTCTACCCAATACTGAGCAAAGGGCCTGAATACTTATGACCATGTGATATTTCAGTTTTTCTTTTTTAATAAATTTGCAAAAATTACTACATTTCTGGGGGGTTTTCAGTCAAGATGGGGTGCAGCGTGTACATTAATGAGACAAAATGAACTTTTTTGAATTTACCAAATGGCTGCAATGAAACAAAGAGTGAAAACTTTAGAGGGGTATGAATACTTTCTGTACTCACTGTATATACGTACACACAAACATACATACATATACAGTGCCCTGAGAAAGCATTCATACCCCGTGAACTTTTCTTTATTTTTTCACGTTGCACTCACAAAATCTAATGTATTTTATTTTGATTTTATGTGATATACCAACACAAAGTAGTAAGTATTTCTGAAGTTTAAAAACATTCTACATGATTTTCTATTACCAAAAAATATATATCTGAAAATTTGGACATGCATTTGTATTCAGTCTTTTTGGGTATGTCAGAACTTTTTTGGGATAAATGCAAAACATTATGTGTAAATATTTTTCCCAGCAATATGCACTCCTGAAGTTATGATGATGGAACTCGATAATCTGATTCAAGGATGATTTTTATTTCAAACTAACATGCAACCGGTTTCGACTTCTTAGAGTCTTCTTCAGGAATAATTTCATTGCACTGCTTTAACTCCTGCTGCTGCTATTTAAACTGCTAGATAAGGAGTTTGAATCTCTTGCTGTTTCTGCTGCTGCAACTACAGATTGGCCCTGACCAGTTAACAAGCTCCTCCATGCTTTCAAACTGTGTTCACAATGTTAATCAGATTCAATCTTTACACTGCAATCGCCTGTGTTATTTCATGCCCGCATTCTCCACCAATTGCAGGGATTCAGTAGGCACTAAGTAGGGTTCACAAAGGCTCTAGAGTCTTAGGTCATAACAATGTAAAATTTATTTCTACTGTGATATCATTTTAGAGCAACATTTTTATGAATATTATGGGAATGGAACAGTTATGGGCAATGTGTCTGGTATTATGGTGGCACAAAACTTGGCACTATAATTGGAGAATTTCTCCTTTAACCCCTTCCCGACCTATGACGCCATGTAGGCATCATGAAAGTCGGTGCCAATCCGACCTGTGACGCCTATGTGGCGTCATGGAATGATCGCGTCCCTGCAGATCGGGTGAAAGGCCTAACTCCAATTTCACCCGATCTGCAGGGACAGGGGGAGTGGTAGACCAGCGCAGGGGGGGGTGGCTTCACCCCCCCGTGGCTACGATCTCTCTGATTGGCTGTTGAAAGTGAAACAGCCAATCAGAGCGATTTGTAATATTTCACCAATGAAAACCGTGAAATATTACAATCCAGCCATGGCCGATGCTGCAATATCATCGGCCATGGCTGGAAAACCTAATCTGCCCCCCCCCACCGCCACCGATCGCCTCCCCAGTCCTCCTTTCTGCCCCGTACTGTGGTCCGCTCCCCTCAATCCTCCTGTCCGCTCCCCCGTCCTCCTGTCCGCTCCCCCGTGCTTCGATCCACCCCCGTGCTCTGATCCTCCCCCCGTGCTCCAATCTCCCCCTTCATACTTACCGAGCCTCGCGGTGTCCATCCATCTTCTTCATGGGTGCTGACATCTTCCAAAATGGCGGGCGCATGCGCAGTGCGCCCGCCGAATCTGCCGGCCGGCAGATTCGTTCCAAGTACATTTTGATCACTGTGATAAAACCTATCACAGTGATCAAAATAAAAAAAATAGTAAATGAAGCCCCCCTTTATCACCCCCATAGGTAGGGACAATAATAAAAATAAAGAAAAAATATATTTTTTTTTTCTTCCACCACTAGGGTTAGGGTTAGGGGCAGGGTTAGGGGTAGGGTTAGGGGCAGGGTTAGGGGTAGGGTTAGGGGTAGGGTTAGCGTTAGAATTAGGCTATGTGCACATGGTGCGGATTTGGCTGCGGATCCGCAGCGGATTGGCCGCTGAGGATTCCTAGCAGTGTTCCATCAGGTTTACAGTACCATCCGCTGTGCCCATGGTGTGGAAAATACCGCGCAAAAAATGCTGCGTTGTATTTTCCGCAGCATGTTAATTCTTTGTGCGGATTCCGCAGCGTTTTACACCTGTTCCTCAACAGGAATCCGCAGGTGAAATCCACATAAAAAAACACTGGAAATCCGCGGTAAATCGCAGTGCATTTTACCTGCGGATTTTTCGAAAATGGTGCGGAAAAATCTCACACGAATCCGCAACATGGGCACATAGCCTTAGGGTTGGAATTAGAGTTAGGGTTGGAATTAGGGCTAGGGTTGGAAATAGGGTTAAGAATAGGCTTGTCGTTAGAGTTATGGTTAGGGGTGTGTTGGGGTTAAAGTTGTGGTTAGGGTTGGGGTTAAAGGGTTGGGATTAGGGTTAGGATTAGGGTTGGGATTAGGGTTAGGGTTGTGGTTAGGAGTCTGTTGGGGTTAGGGTTGTGATTAGGGTTATGGCTAGAGTTGGGATTAGGGTTAGGGGTATGTTGGGGTTAGTGTTGGAGTTAGAATTGAGGAGTTTCCACTGTTTAGGCACATCAGGGGTCTCCAAACGTAACGTGGCGCCACCATTGATTCCAGACAATCTTGCGTTCAAAAAGTCAAATGGTGCTCCCTCCCTTCCGAGCCCTGATGTGCGCCCAAACAGTGGTTTACCCCCACATATGGGGTACCAGCATACTCAGGACAAACTGGGCAACAATTATTGGGGTCCAATTTCTCCTGATACCCTTGTGAAAATAAAAAATTGCTTGCTAAAACATCATTTTTGAGGAAAGAAAAATAATTTTTAATTTTCACGGCTCTGCGTTGTAAACTTCTGTGAAGCACTTGGGGGTTCAAAGTGCTCACTACACATCTAGATAAGTTCCTTGGGAGTTCTAGTTTCCAAAATGGGGTCACTTGTGGGGGGTTTCTACTGTTTAGGCACATCAGGGGCTCTGCAAACGCAATGTGGCGCCCGCAGAGCATTCCATCAAAGTCTGCATTTCAAAACGTCACTACTTCCTTTCCGAACCCCGATGTGTGCCAAAACAGTGGTTTACCCCCACATATGGGGTATCAGCATACTCAGGAGAAACTGGACAACAACTTTTGGGGTCCAATTTCTCCTGTTACCCTTGGGAAAATAAAAAATTGTGGGCTAAAAAATCATTTTTGAGAAAAGAAAAATTATTTTTTATTTTCATGGCTCTGCGTTATAAACTTCTGTGAAGCACTTGGGGGTTCAAAGTGCTCACCACACATCTAGATTAGTTCATTGGGAGGTCTAGTTTCCAAAATGGGGTCACTTGTGGGGGAGCTCCAATATTTAGGCACACAGGGGCTCTCCAAACGCGACATGGTGTCAGCTAATGATTGGAGCTAATTTTCCATTCAAAAAGCCAAATGGCATGCCTTCCCTTCTGAGCCCTGCCGTGCGCCCAAACAGTGGTTTACCCACACATATGGGGTATCATCGTACTCAGGACAAACTGTACAACAACATTTGGGGTCCAATTTCTCCTGTTACCCTTGGTAAAATAAAAAATCATTTTTGAGGAAAGGAAAATTATTTTTTATTTTCACGGCTCTGTGTTATAAACTTCTGTGAAGCACCTGGGGGTTTAAAGTGCTCACTATGCATCTAGATAAGTTCCTTGGGGGTCTAGTTTCCAAAATGGGGTCACTTGTAGGGGGCTCTCCAAATGCGACATGGTGTCCGCTAACGATTGGAGCTAATTTTCCATTCAAAAAGTCAAATGGCGCGCCTTCCCTTCCGAGCCTTGCTGTGCACCCAAACAGTGGTTTACCCCCACATGTAAGGTATCGGCGTACTCAGGAGAAATTGCCCAACAAATTTTAGGATCCATTTTATCCTGTTGCCCATGTGAAAATGAAAAAATTGAGGCTAAAATAATTTTTTTGTGAAAAAAAGTACTTTTTCATTTTTATGGATCAATTTGTCATGCACCTGGGGGTTTAAAGTGCTCACTATGCTTCTAGAAAAGTTCCTTGGGGGGTCTAGTTTCGAAAATGGGGTCACTTGTGGGGGAGCTCTAATGTTTAGGCACATGGGGGCTCTCCAAACGTGACACGGTGTCCGCTAAAGATTGGAGCCAATTTTTCATTCAAAAAGTCAAATGGCGCTCCTTCCCTTCCGAGCCCTGCCGTGCACCCAAACAGTGGTTTACCCCCACATATGAGGTATCAGCGTACTTAGAACAATTTGGACAACAACGTTCGTGGTCAAGTTTCTCTTTTTACCCTTGGCAAAATAAAAAAATTGTTGCTAAAAGATCATTTTTGTGACTAAAAAGTTAAATGTTCATTTTTTCCTTCCATGTTGCTTCTGCTGCTGTGAAACACCTGAAGGGTTAATAAACTTATTGAATGTTGTTTTGAGCACCTTGAGGGGTGTTGTTTTTAGAATGGTGTCACTTTTGGGTATTTTCAGCCATATAGAACCCTCAAACTGACTTCAAATGTGAGGTGGTCCCTAAAAAAATGGTTTTGTAAATTTTGTTGTAAAAATGAGAAATCACTGGTCAAATTGTAACCCTTATAACTTCCTAGCAAAAAAAATTTTGTTTCCAAAATTGTGCTGATGTAAAGTAGACATGTGGGAAATGTTATTTATTAACTATTTTGTGTCACATAACTCTCTGGTTTAACAGAGTAAAAATTCAAAATGTGAAAATTGCGAAATTTTCAAACTTTTCGCCAAATTTCCATTTTTTGCACAAATAAACTCAGAAATTATCAACCTAAATTTACCACTAACATGAATCCCAATATGTCACGAAAAAACAATCTCAGAACCACTAGGATCCGTTGAAGCGTTCCTGAGTTATTACCTCATAAAGGGACACTGGTCAGAATTGCAAAAAACGGCCAGGTCATTAAGGTCAAAATAGGCTGGGTCATGAAGGGGTTAAGGAAAGAAGTACGCAGGCCTACGCTGCGCACAGAAACACTAATGTGAAACCGGTCTAAGGGAATGAGTCACATACATTTTTTTTAAATGACAATTAATACCACATACTGTACAAGGGACAAATACGTCACACCATGACCAGACCACATATTACCACCACATAGTGATCAAATAATACCACATACAAGGAACAAATACCGCACACCATGATCAGATCACATATTACCATCACATAGTGACCAAATAATAACACAAACAAGGAACAAATACTGCCACACCATGACCAGATCCCAAATTACCACCACATAGTTACTGAATAGTACAATACTAATCATTAATTAAAAAAACACAATACTAAGTGCCATTATACACAGGAACTCTGTATTTACTGTCAGTATACTATAATACCGCCCCTATGTACAAGATTATAACTCCTATAATACTTCTATACTGCTCCTATGTACAATAATATAGCAACTATAATACTGCCCCTATGTACAATAATATAACTACTATAATACTATGGTGACGCGAGTCACTATAGTAATAATAAGTCCCAAAAATGGAGCAAAAGACTACAATAACAGATAGTAATATAATACTACTTACTGGATAAGTAAAGGGAGGAAAAAACGATCCGAGGTCAGGTCCAGGAAATGTTGCAGTACAACAGGGGGTAGTCAGAGACGAAATCCAATTCACTAGCCAGGGTCAGGAAAACAAAAAAGGCAAATATAGTTTACAGGGAGCAGGCAAAAGAGAAGTCAGGTCACAAGCAAAGAGTCAAGTCCAGGAAGGGAATAAAGTCAGGCTGGGTCAGGCGCAGAGCACAGAGGGATCAGACTTACCCAGGCAGCAGCAAGTGTACGACTGACACAGAGTGAAGGAGCTAGCATGCTTAAGTAGAAGACTAATCAAGGAAAATGAACACAGATGATGCAGCACAAGCCCAGCACAACGTAACATATCACACAGGAACAGAGTGGAGATCGTAACTATTATATTATAGTAGTTATATTCTTGTACATAGAGAATAGTATTATAGTAGTTATACTCTTGTACATAGGAGCAGTATTATAGTAGTTATATTCTTGTACATAGGGAGCAGTATTATAGTAGTTATATTCTTGTACATAGGAGCAGTATTATAGTAGTTATATTCTTGTACATAGGAGCAGTATTTTAGTAGTTATATATATTCTTGTACACATGGATGGGACAGTATCATAGTACTTATATTCTTGTACATAGGGGCAGTATTATAGTAGTTATATTGTTGTAGATAGGGGCAGTATTATAGTAGTTATTCTATAGAAGAGACTATGTTCACATGGTGCTCACTTAGGGCCATAATCTGGCTTTGTCTGGAAGTGGTTTTATAGGCCTCAAATCGACAGATTAATTTTTATTGTTTTACTTTTACAGGTTCCTCTATGACCCAATTTTAAAAACAAAAAGGCGTGACATTTATCGCCCGTCCACCGGAGCCTCACTGCTGTTGGCCGCCATACACACTTGTGACCAGGTGAGTGAGCACATTTTTGACAGGCAGCATGGTTACTATAAAATATCACTAGCCTACACATCCCCTTCCATGTGCTTTATTAGGGTATTTTGATGGATGTCCAAAAGGGATGTCTACAGTTCAGGACCTTCCTGGATTAATCAGGTCGTCTTACAAAATAGAACTGTCACCCTGGAGGAGCAGGACCATCCATGTATGGCAGGCTATGGTGGCCACTAATTCCCTAACTCCTTTGATAAAATTGATACCAGTAGGATGATGCTGATACTACATTTTCACTGGGGATGCTTCACTGCCATAAACCATTAGAGAAGCTCATATTACCCCATAGGATGTGGACATTAACTGCATTTGCCCTAACTCACCCAAGTTGCTGCTATTAATTTCATCTATCACAGCCCATCATGGTTGCTGGCATTAAATCTAACTTTCGTAGACTATGGGAGGGTGTTGGCATTACCTCCTTCTATCCTGGACCTCCAGTGATGCTAAAATGAACCCTATTTACTGTAGACCTCAATAGGTGCCAACAAAAAGCCCATATGCTCTAGACCACCAGGGTTGCTAGCATTAAATCCAACTTCCCTAAATCACCAGGGAGGCTGGCATTAGCCCAATCTGCCCTAGACCACCTGGCGATGCTGCCATTATCCTACCTTCCATAGGCCTCCATAGTTATTTACATTAACACTATCTGCCCTAGACCACTAGTATTGCTGGTATTAAATCGACATTCCTAAAGCACCAGGGATGCTGACATTAACTTCATTTGCCCTAGACCACCAGGGTTGCTGGATTTAAACCCAACCTCCCTAGACCACCAGTGAGGCTGGCATTTAACCCCATCTGCCCTAGACCACCAGATATTTTGGCAGTAACCTCATCTGTCATAGACTACCAAAGTAGCTGGCATTAAATCCTACTTCCCTTGACCACAAGTGTTGCTGAGGTTAACCTAGACCATCAAGGATACTGATATTAAAAGCTTCACAACATTAACCACCAAACATGTTGGCAGCTTCATTACATCCTGAAAGTCCAGATACCAGCAGGGAAGCTAGCATGAACTGGGGTAGATCCCCTGCATCTTAGATAAAAAAAGAATAAAAAATAAAAAAAGGATTTTCTTTTTGCAAAACCATGCTCTTGAAAATACAACACCCTTTTATCCTGTCAGTATTTTGGAAGGTAGCAACTTTTATTACTTAGTTGATCATCATTAAAATAATTGTGGATGTGGTTACAGCCTTCAAGACAAATATTAATGTGTGAGACATCTAGAAGGAATCAGTGTTTGTCTAAGGAAGTGCAGAGAAAGAAGGAAGAAACCACAAGTCAACAATGTGGAGTACTTGTGCTAAGGAACAATATGGAGACCCTACGTAAACAGTTGTGACTTGATCGACACCTACAGGTTGGAAATGGAACTGAAAGTCGCCAAGTCTGATAATGCAAAAATAAAACAGGTGGTATCTAAAGTCTCGAGAGGACCGCCAGCATTTTTATGGTCTTATGATGCCTAACCAGTGCCTGGGCTCTACAGACTGTAATGTTCACCTTACACTGCAATACTGTAGTGTTCCAGTATACGGGGCTGCCACTTGGAATTTCGGGGCCCCATACTGGCAAAATTTCCCTTGAGACTCCGCCCAGGCTCCACCCCAGCCCTCCTCCACCACTCGTACCATCCACAATCCCACTGCCCTCTCTTGGAAAAACTCCACTTCTGCACCACATCCTCACCAATCACACATTTACAGTTCCCATCACCACATACATGGCCAGCAGCTTTTGTTTTGGCCAAAAGATTTTTTAATCCACCACCAAGACAAGGTAAACTCTTCTGGCGGATTCTATTCTACTGTAACTTACTAAACATTTGTTAAAATATCCAATACAATTTAGGTATATTTTTATTTATTTTTCAATATTTAAAATGACCAATAATATCACAAACAAGGAAAAATACCGCCACACCATGATCAGACACCATATTACTACCACATAGTGACCTATAATACCACATACAAGGAACAAATACCACCGCACAATGTCCAGATCACATATTACCACCACATGGTGACCAATAATACCACATACAGGGAACAAATACCGCCACATCATGACCAGACCACATATTACCACCACAGTGACCAAATAACAGCACATACAAGGGACAAATAATGCCACACCATGGTCAGACAACATATTACCACCACATAGTGACTGAATACTGCAATACTGATCATTAATAAAAAAAAACAAATTACTATCACCATAAGTGCCATTATACACAGGAGATCTGTACTTATTATGCAGTGTCTGTGTACAGGTAACACACTAACTCACCAGTGACGTCTCTTGGTGAAGTCCTTCAGCATCGCTTTCCATCTTCATCCAGCACAGACCACCATCACGTCTTCCAGCCAGGACTCATTTCTGCAGGAAACAACATAGTTATCTAGAGCTCCACTTGCAGAACACATTGCTTAATTTTTTCCCGACTTCTGCACTACACCAGATGAAGAGAAAAAGGCGACCTAGTGTTGCTCTGCACAGTAACAGGACCGCCCCCCCCCCCATTTAAAACAGTATCCTCAAAAAATAAAATAAATACATCACTGCAGTAATAATATCCCTTAATTAGCCCCTATGGTAATAATATCCCCCATCCTGGCCCCGTGTATCTCATTCCTGGCTCCAGCCATATGCTCTCCCATTCTGCCCTCATGAGTATCCATTCTGCCCCCATATGAGCTCCCCATCCTGCCCCATCTGTCCCATGATCCTGACCCATCTGTCCCATGAACCTGCCGCCCCATCTGTCTCCATCGTATCCATCCTGCCCCGTGATCCTGTACCATGTGTCTCCATCCTGCACCATGATCCTGCCCCATCTGTCTCCATCCTGCCCCATCTGTCTCCATCCTGTGTCTCACATCCTGCCCCCGTGTCTCACATCCTGCCCCCGTGTCTCACATTCTGCTCCTGTGTCTCGCATCCTGCCCCCTATGTCTCACATCCTGCCCCGTGTCTCACATTCTACCCCATGTCTCACATCCTGCCCCCTGTGTCTCACATTCTGCCCCATGTCTCACATTCTGCCCTATGTGTCTCACATTCTGCCCCGTGTCTCACATTCTGCCCCTGTATCTCACATTCTGCCCCCCCTGTGTAGTTTCCAAACCTGCCTCCTGTGTCTCACATTCTGCTCCGTCACACATTCAGCCCCATGTCACACATTCTGCCCCCTGTGTCACACATTCTGCCCCCATGTCACACATTCTACCCCATGTCTCACATTCTGCCCTGTGTAGTTTCCATTCCTGCCTCCTGTGTTGTTTCCATTCTTGCCCCCAGTGTTGTTTCCATTCCTGCCCAGTGTTGCTTTCATTCCTGCCCCGTGTTTTCATTCCTGCCCCGTGTTTCCATTCCTCCCCGTGTTGTTTCCATTCCTGCCCCATGTTTTCATTCCTGCCCCCTGAGTTTTCATTCCTGCCCCTTGTGTTTTCATTCCTGCCCCGTGTTGTTTTCATTCCTGCCCCCTGTGTTGTTTTCATTCCTGCCCCATGTTTCATTCCTGTCCTGTGTTGTTTTCATTCCTGCCCCGTGTTGTTTTCATTCCTGCCCCATGTTGTTTCTATTCTTGCCCCCTGTGTTTCCATTCCTGCCCTCTGTGTTGTTTCCATTCCTTCCCCCTGTGTTTTCATTCCTGCCCCTGTGTTGTTTTCATTCCTGCCCCATGTTATTTCCATTCCTGCCCCCTGTGTTGCTTTCATCCCTGCCCCCTGTGTTGTTTTCATCCCTGCCCCGTGTTGTTTTCATTCCTGCCCCCTGTGTTTTCACTCCTGCCCCCTGTGTTTTCATTCCTGCCCCAGGTTGTTTTCATTCCTGCCCCCTGTGTTATTTTCCATTTCTGCCCCCTCTGTTGTTTTCATTCCTGCCCCTGTGTCCCCCATCCTGCCCTCGTGTCTTCATCATGCCCCGGGCTTGCCGCATTCAGTAAAAAAAAAAACACCTTTCTTACCTGGCCGCTGTCCAGCGCCGACGTCCATCCTAGGCATTTCAGTGTGGACTTGCAGGTGAATGGCAATGATGTCATACGCCGGTGACGTGCGCGCTGACGTCAGCTGCCAGCCTCTGATTGGCTGGAGGCTTTAACTGTTGACTTGCAGGCGCGGACGGGCCCGCAAGGCAATAGAGGACACTGAACCTGCGTCTCAGACCACTGGGTAAATATGACATGGAGAAGGACTTGGGGATCCTAGTTAATGATAAACTTACCTGGAGCAGCCAGTGCCAGGCAGCGGCTGCCAAGGCAAACAGGATCATGGGGTGCAATAAAAGAGGTCTGGATACACAGGATGAGAGCAATATACTGCCTCTGTACAAATCCCTGGTTAGACTGCACATGGAGTACTGTGTGCAGTTTTGGGCACCGGTGCTCAGGAAGGATATAATGGAATGGTTAACAGTTTTATTTTACAGTGGAATACGCCACCCAGGGAGATAAAGGGTTAAACAAGGATTAAAAGTATAAATGGTAAAAGGATATGGTGAGTAGAAGAACAATGGGTTCAGACCACGGCAATTCCGATGAAAGTCACTGGTTCCTCAGTCCATAAAGTGAATAGCGACGACAATGGCTGGGGCGGTGTCCTTTCCAATGGAGTCCGGTAAACAACACTACCCCATCTTCTGGCTACAGTGGTCGGTCTCCGGTACCTTCCACTGCCCCTAGTCCATATACTGCAGTGGCTGACAAGGGTACGGGCCACAGTCCTGTACGAGCCCAACGTGGCTCTGCAACTATAATCACTAATAAAGTCAGATCACAAGTCTCAGGGCAATTATTAGCAGGCAATGTCAGGGGAGTAGATAACGGTCACGCACCCGGTCTCTTTCAGGCGACACATGCGCGGTACTCACGGGCCCGAAGTATCGTATCCGACACCTTGCTTTATGGTGATCACCAGGCACATACTGCAAGTCTCTCCCTCTCTGGTCTCTGCTGTTGGCGGCGAGCGACAGTGGACGCTGACCTGTGCAATATTGGTGCTCCCTGGACGGAACACTCCTCTCTCTTGCTTCTACAGCACACCTGGCCCTTCTCTCTGCTCTGTGTGCACTGCTATGCTCTGAGTGCATGGCTCGGCTCTGCTCTGTGTGCACGGCTCTGCAGGCAACGCGGCCCTCTCTATGCAGCCTGTCGCAGCACTGGTACTCTCTGGTGGGGGCAGGAGGAGCAGAGCATGTCTCTCATCACTTTGCATGCTGCACTCTGCCAAACTCCTCTGCAGCATGCACTTTCAGCTTTCATCCCCCCCCGCTGGTGGGCGAGCTTTCCTCCCGTCTGTCCCCACCTTCCTGGGTCTGCAGAAAGGTCTTCCTCTCTAGAGCTTCCCCAGGCAATAGGGGAAGGTCCGGCTCACTCAGGCTTCCCCCCCGAGAACAGGGGATGCAGCCTCCACAGTTCCGGCCCCAGCAAGCAGGTACCAGCGGCGGGGAACAGGGGAACTACAATATCCAGAGAGATTATCAAAATTATGATTATTTAGTCTAGAAAAAAGACAACTGAGGGGCAATCTAATAATCAAATAAGGGGACAATACAAATATCTCTCAGAGGATCTGTTTATACCAAGAAGGGCGGGGGGGGGGGGTCGGGGGCGGGGGGGAGGTGACCGAACTTTTATAAAAAAAAAAAAAAAACAGCCACAAACCTTGCTCAGGTGCCGCCCCCTGCATTGTCCCCACCCTAGGCACGTAGTGCGGGACAACTAATGTCCCTCCCGGGATCGCAGGCTGACTGTCAAAATCAGGACAGTCCCGTGGGATCCGGGACGGTTGGGAGGTATGCAGTATGC
This sequence comes from Ranitomeya variabilis, assembly GCF_051348905.1. NCBI lineage: Eukaryota > Metazoa > Chordata > Amphibia > Anura > Dendrobatidae > Ranitomeya > Ranitomeya variabilis. The sequence continues at coordinate 609,767,962 of NC_135235.1, forward strand.
TTGGGAACTATACAGCTCCTTCAGGGTTACCTTTGCTCTCTGTGCTGCCTTTCTGATTAAGGGAGAGGGTTTTGGTGGGTGGCCCTCTCTTGGCAGGTTAGTTGTGGTACTACGTTCTTTCCATTTGATGATAATAGATTTGATGGTGCTCCGAGGGATCATCAGAGATTGGATATTTCTTTTTTATAACCCAACCCTGACTTGTACTTCTCACCAACTTTATCCCTGACTTGTTTGGAGAACCCCTTGTCTTCATGGTGTTGTTTGGTTAGTGGTGCCTCTTGCTTAATGGTGTGGCAGCCTCTATGGCATTTCAGGAAAAGTATGTATATACTGACAGATCATGATACACTTAGATTGCACACAGGTGGACTTCCTTTGATTAAACATGTGACTTATGAAGAAATAAAAGCGCCAAAGAATTGACTGTGGTGGGCCACAGTTCTCCTTGTAGTTGCCCTAAACAGAGGTGTAGACATTGAGGTTGCAGGGGCTGTCACTAAGTCATGGCACTATGCCCTATCATTATGCCATTTCTTTTTTTCAATTCGCTATTTAATTTGTATTCGTAGGTCCTACAAATAGTCAAGATTAATCCCCGCCTCTTTTTTTCCGCCAGGTCAGCGCTTATGGATTCATGACACCAAGCTATAAGAAATATTCAGACCACTACTTTGACACCACCTACTACAAGGTCATTTTCTATGCCCACCACAGTTTCCGTAAGGAGATGATGCTCTGGCAGAAGCTGCACAAAGCCGGGGTGATAAAGCTGTATATGAGGGGCTGAGGTGTGAGGCATCACACCCAGTCACGTGAATCTAAATGGCCACCTCGGGACAAGGGTAAGGAGGCCACCACTCTCCTTTATGCACTGGTGGGATAGGACATTGGTGGTACCAACCGCGTAACTTGCTCTCATTAGAACCTGCCTTTATAGGTTAGGCTGGGCCTTCAGCTAGGACCAACATGCCGCTCCCAGCAGACTAAATGAAGAGTCCGTTGTTTTTTTTTTATTTCCTAAATCCAAAAGATGAAAAGCTTTCTCCATAAATTAGAATAAATTATTAGCAAATAAGTCCCTGTAACCACTGCTTTCCCAGACCCCAGACCATCATCTCTGTCCAATTATACAGCACAAATTGTTAAGGGTATGTGCACACATATTTTTTAGGTCTGCGTATTTTTCCGCAGCGGTTTTGATAAATCCGCAGGTAAAAAGCACTGCGGATTACCTGCGGATTTATTGCGGATTTACCGCGGATTTTCTGTGGTTTTTGTGCGGATTCCACCTGCGGTTTTACACCTGCGGATTCCTATTATGGAGCAGGTGTAAACCGCTGTGGAATCCGCACAAAGAATTGACATGCTGCGGAATAAACAACGCTATGTTTCCGCGCATTTTTTTGCGCAGCATGGGCACAGCGGATTTTGTTTTCCATAGGTTTACATGGTACTATAAACACATGGCAAACTGCTGCGGACCCGCAGCGGCGGATCCGCAGCGGATCCGCAGCAAAATCCGCAACGTGTGCACATAGCCTTAATCAAGAAAGGATCTAATCATCTGGACTTTAATATTCCACAAAGGTTGATGATCGAGTTTCCAATAATCCAGAACGGTTTATAATCTGGGTCAAAACTATAATATTGTGTGAACAAGGAGTAGAAGATCTGAGCAGAGAGAACCGACGAGGAAATTCTGGATTAGAATTCAGTTGATCGCCAAAGGGAGTGTATCGCCATTTTATGTTAATAATTATTGATTATGCAATCAATTATTTTTCTAATAAAATTGAATGTCATGTTTTAATATTTATTTCTTGGTACATTTATTCTGCTGCCGCTGGAGGGCTGCCATTTTTTTATTTGCTGGTGTCTGAGCACAACACTTAAAGATCTCAAATACGGCAGCTTCAGGATATAGGATGTTAGTTGTTGTCCGACCACATTTTATACTGTGGCTGCCTAAGCCGAAAACTGTCGTCCCATGTGCTGTCCAGTCCACAGCTGCTGGGGGAGCCTGGTGACATTTTGTTGTAGTGCAGAGCGGTGCTCTAAACAACAAGTTCTCACTGTCACCAATCACAGTGTTCTGCAGCGAGAGGTGACAGGAGGTACATGGCAGTGGCGGTGAGCACAGGTTGGCAGGTTGTACTACTAATCCCAGGCTACCGAGCTGTTCTCAATGCATCATGTGTCATACAGTCTACTGAGCCATGTATCTAATCCCATCATGTGTGATACACTCCGTTTATTCAATCTAATCCTGAGTTTTATACGATGTATCTAATCTAACCCTGTATAATACAGTTCGCTGAGCTCTACATCTAATCCTGTCATGTGTCATAGTCCACTTAGCTCTGCATCCAATCCCTTCCTGTTGTACACTTCATGTATCTAATTCTGAGTTTTACACAATGTATCTAATCCAATCCTGTGTGATACAGTCCTCTGAGCTCTACATGTAATCCTGTCAGGACAGTGAAATAGGGATTAAAAATAAAAAGATAAAAAAGAAAACAAAAATTAAAAAGAAGAGATCATGATTCCAGTTGGAGTGTTCGGCTGTAAGATGGCCGGCATTGCAGATGATCGCTGGGGAGTAGGTGATAATGGCAGTGCAGGTGTTTAACACCCTCTAAGGGCTGGCCCCAGAGGTGTATCTAGGGTTTCTGGCCTAGGGTTTCTGGCACCCGGGGCAAGAATTCATTTTGGTGCCCCCCCCAGGACATATGCGATTTTCACACTTAGTCATATACCGACGAGCTCCTCTCCCTAACGCTCTCAATGATCAGTGAAAAACTGAGAGAAGCAGGAAGAGAAGCTCATTGTCACAGGACTACAAGTAACAAAGTCGCATATGAGTGAAGTGTCCATGTGACGACTACTGGAACTTGCAGAGCTGAATCCTGACATCGCAGGCTTCTGAATTTTCACAACGAATGCACTGCACACTTTTAGGATTCTCCCTTGCCGGTGGACAGTCATGTCAGCACAAGCATGCGATTTGTATACTTCTGACCACATTCTGACTAGACGTGCCCGGCCTCGCTCAGTTCATTTTCATAGAGTGAGGCCACACATGTCTAGTCAGCACGTGACCGCATGTATGTAAATCGCCAGCACCAGAGAATCCTGACAGCTTGCAGGGCGCACTATGAGAAGTCAGAAGTCTGCAGTCACAAAGAATGACTGCAGACTCATTACAAACCTGGACATCCCCTTTAAAGCTCCTAACATAAATAAAAACATGAGAGTTAGTTAGCATCACACATAACATTTACATCCAGGTACCTTATAGATGACGTCGTCTCTGGAGCCGTACTCCTTCTTTTCTTCATCTTGTCCAGATCCCATGATGAGTTTTCTCATCCACAGCCGTCTCTGCAGACCTCCATCTTCTCCGCTCTTTTGCAGAAAATCTCCACATGATGCCCTTAAAGATACAAGTGTCATTATAATGCGAGTCCTGAATAAAAAATAGCCCCTCACTATATTGTCTGCACAAAATATGACCCCCACACTGTCCCTCTTATGGTACATGCTCTTCACACTGACCTCTCCTTTCCATACCGGCCCCCTCTTCACACTGTCCCCCCCTATAGGGCCCAGTATTTATACTGTCCTCTATCATCACACTCCCCCTTCCTGGTATACTGTCCCCTCCTGGCTGTGCCCTCACACTGTCCCTCCATGCTACACCCCCACTATTCAGTTTCTATTCTATGCCCACTCACTTTTGTCCCCCCACACTGTCTCCTCACACTATTCCCCTCCCTCCTTATACTGTCTCCTCTCACATCCCCCTGTTCACCATACTGTCTCCTCATATATTTACCCCCTCATTTTCTATACTACCTGCTCACCTAACTCCCCATACTGTGTCTGCACACATTCCATCACAAAAAAAACAAAAACAAATGGTATAGGGGTATATTCAATATAGCAACCAGAAAAAGAAAAAACAACCCTTAAAAATATCTTTAATATATCATCATTAAAATATAGTAATATAAATAAATAATAACTACCAACACCATAACCCTTGGGCCTGGGCGGTGTATTGTTACAGCAACTCTTTAACTAAAGAAATATATTCCTGGCTAAATCCCTATTATTCTCCCTAGTAGACTCACACCTTCCTGGCAGCGGAGGTTGGCACCCTAGATTTCGATGTGGTGCCCCCACTCAACATCGGCTGTCTCTTCTGGCCCTAGTCGGACCCTAACGTCTACCCAAACCCAAACACCATACACACAACCAGAACCTAGGTCACGCTATGAATGTGAAAAAATACAAAAATGAAAAAATGCTATATATAAAAAATGCAGCTCAAGATACAGTTAGGTCCATATATATTTGGACAGAGACAACATTTTTCTCATTTTGGTTATAGACATTACCACAATGAATTTTAAACAAAACAATTCAGATGCAGTTGAAGTTCAGACTTTCAGCTTTCATTTGAGGGTATCCACATTAAAATTGGATGAAGGGTTTGGGAGTTTCAGCTCCTTAACATGTGCCACCCTGTTTTTAAAGGGACCAAAAGTAATTGGACAGATTCAATAATTTTAAATAAAATGTTCATTTCTAGTACTTGGTTGAAAACCCTTTGTTGGCAATGACTGCCTGAAGTCTTGAACTCATGGACATCACCAGACGCTGTGTTTCCTCCTTTTTGATGCTCTGCCAGGCCTTCACTGCGGTGGTTTTCAGTTGCTGTTTGTTTGTGGGCCTTTCTGTCTGAAGTTTAGTCTTTAACAAGTGAAATGCATGCTCAATTGGGTTGAGATCAGGTGACTGACTTGGCCATTCAAGAATATTCCACTTCTTTGCTTTAATAGACTCCTGGGTTGCTTTGGCTTCATGTTTTGGGTCATTGTCCATCTGTAGTATGAAACGACGACCAATCAGTTTTGCTGCATTTGGCCGGATCTGAGCACACAGTATGGCTCTGAATACCTCAGAATTAATTTGGCTGCTTCTGTCCTGTGTCACATCATCAATAAACACTAGTGACCCAGTGCCACTGGCAGCCATGCATGCCCAAGCCATCACACTGCCTCCGCCGTGTTTTACAGATGATGTGGTATGCTTTGGATCATGAGCTGTACCAAGCCTTCGCCATACTTTTCTCTTTCCATCATTCTGGTAGAGGTTGATCTTGGTTACATCTGTCCAAAGAATGTTCTTCCAGAACTGTGCTGGCTTTTTTAGATGTTTTTTAGCAAAGTTCAGTCTAGCCTTTTTATTCTTGATGCTTATGAGTGGCTTGCACCGTGCAGTGAACCCTCTGTATTTACTTTCATGCAGTCTTCTCTTTATGGTAGATTTGGATATTGATACGCCTACCTCCTGGAGAGTGTTGTTCACTTGGTTGGCTGTTGTGAAGGGGTTTCTCTTCACCATGGAGATTATTCTGCGATCATCCACCACTGTTGTCTTCTGTGGGTGCCCAGGTCTTTTTACATTGATGAGATCACCAGTGCTTTCTTTCCTTCTCAGGATGTACCAAACTGTACATTTTGCCACTCCTAATATTGTAGCAATTTCTCGGATGGGTTTTTTCTCTGTTTTCACAGCTTAAGAATGGCTTGTTTCACCTTCATGGAGAGCACTTTTGACCGCATGCTTACTTCATAGGAAAACCTTCCAAATGCAAGCACCACACCTCAAATCAACTCCAGGCCTTTTATCTGCTTAGTTGAGAATGACATAATGAAGGGATTGCCCACACCTGTCCATGAAATAGCCTTGGAGTCAATTGTCCAATTACTTTTGGTCCCTTTAAAAAACAGGGTGGCACAGGTTAAGGAGCTGAAACTCCTAAACTCTTCATCCAATTTTAATATGGATACCCTCAAATGAAAGCTAAAAGTCTGAACTTCAACTGCATCTGAATTGTTTTGTTTAAAATTAAATTGTGGTAATGTCTATAACCAAAATGAGAAAAATGTTGTCTCTGTCCAAATATATATGGACCTAACTGTATATTGCTGCACTGGCTATATTATTTGCACAGAACAATGCACAGTGGGATGTGCCCTATAAATCCCCTCTATACACTTTGGGACCAGGAATATGATCTAAATTAATCTTGTGTATTGTCATAAATATACATACGCGTCTGCAAAAACACAAAAAATGGAAGGTAGAGGGGAGCAGAGGCCTCCCAAAATTTAATAGTTAAAGACCACAATAATGATATATAGAGTGCTCTTGTGCATATTAAATTATCCTGCTGCCATCGTGAGCTACATAATAGATTTACCATGACCTGGTCAAAAACATAGCAGACATGAACAGAAGCTTCAAGTGAATGAGAAATTTCACTGGTTTCTCTTAAACGCCACGTTACAGATTGTCACACATTTTAGACAAAAATCCTGTCAGGGACTACCAGACACAGGCTACTACAACCACAATAGATTGTTCAACTGAATATATATAACATAATATGTCCCATGTCTCCATCCCAATATAGCAAACATAAACAGAAGCCTCATGCACATGAACCGTTTCACTGGTCTCTCGCGGCTACCGTGCTACACATTGTAGCGCTTAGCATAATCCTGCCACGGAATACCAGACACAAACTGCTATGGTCAAAATAAATTACCTATCTGAATAAATGTGACATAATATGTTCCATGTCTCCATCCCTACGCGTTTCGCCCCTTCCCGGTACAGGGGCTCATCAGGGGACCATTTGGGAACTAGCAGCAATGGCTTCAGAATGGATGCCACATCCATTCTGAAGCCATTGCTGCTAGTTCCCAAACCAGATAGAATAGCATGCCGCTGAAAGATGCTGTGGTAGCCATGCTGGTTCAGTATGCCTTCAATTTTGAATAAATCCCCAACAGTGTCACCAGCAAAGCACCCCCACACCATCACACCTCCTCCTCCATGCTTCACGGTGGGAACCAGGCATGTAGAGTCCATCCATTCACCTTTTCTGCATCGCACAAAGACACGGTGGTTGGAACCAAAGATCTCAAATTTGGACTCATCAGACCAAAGCACAGATTTCCACTGGTCTAATGTCCATTCCTTGAGTTCTTTAACCCAAACAAGTCTCTTCTGCTTGTTGCCTGTCCTTAGCAGTGGTTTCCTAGCAGCTATTTTACCATGAAGGCCTGCTGCACAAAGTCTCCTCTTAACAGTTGTTGTAGAGATGTGTCTGCTGCTAAAACTCTGTGTGGCATTGACCTGGTCTCTAATCTGAGCTGCTGTTAACCTACGATTTCTGAGGCTGGTGACTTGGATAAACTTATCCTCAGAAGCAGAGGTGACTCTTGGTCTTCCTTTCCTGGGGCGGTCCTCATGTGAGCCAGTTTCTTTGTAGCACTTGATGGTTTTTGCCACTGCACTTGGAGACACTCAAAGTTTTCCCAATTTTTTGGACTGACTGACCTTAATTTCTTAAAGTAATGATGGCCATTCGTTTTTCTTTACTTAGCTGCTTTTTTCTTGCCATAATACAAATTCTAACAGTCTATTCAGTAGGCCTATCAGCTGTGTATCAACCAGACTTCTGCACAGCCCAACTGATGGTCTTAACCCCATTTATAAGGCAAGAAATCCCACTTATTAAATCTGACAGGGCACACCTGTGAAGTGAAAACCATTCCCGGTCACTACCTCTTGAAGCTCATCAAGAGAATGCCAAGAGTGTGCAAAGCAGTCATCAAAGCAAAAGGTGGCTACTTTGAAGAACCTAGAAAAAAAGACATAATTTCAGTTGTTTCACACTTTTTTGTTAAGTATGAATTTACAATTTCCATAGTCATGAAAATACCGAAAAATCTTTAAATGAGAAGGTGTGTCCAAACTATTGGTCTGTACTGTATGACATGTAGACCCTTATGTTTCTTCTGCAGTGGTCACTACTATCACAAGTTGCCTGTGTTTTTTTGCTCTGACTGAGCACACACGAGACTCCCTCGTTGCCAGATCCCCATTTCACCCTTACAATAGTAATAAAACTCACTCATGTGACTTTACAATAATCCAGACACCCTGTTGATGACTGGTCAAGGAATTTACTGTGATTTAGAAGCCCGTGGAGAAGTTCTGGTGTAATAGCAGCCATGTGGGTTGTCTCTGGCACTTACCCCCAAAAAAGTAACTAAGATCGGGTTGAGTGAAATCAGTAAAAATAGTGGGAGAATCATGGACTTGAGTGGATTTTTTTTATTTTAGATGAAGTGCACAAGTATTATTATCAAATCTGGTGAAATGTTGAATAATTTATTAATTTTTTTTTTTTTCTTGGGATAATTTTGAGAATAATGAGATTGTATTTTGTAAGATTTAAATCATACATTTTTGTATTTTTGTAAAAAATGAGTCTGTGTCATTGGTTTCCATCCACAAGGCAGCTTTCAAAAATTGTCTCCTCCATTTTAGAAAAGACAACGGTCGTCTCCTTTTATCCTTTAGCAGAAAGTTGCACCAATCTCCAGAAATTTGAGTCAGGTACATGAGCTCAATTCAGAGTGGGGGAGTAGTGGCAATTTGATGCCAATTAAATCTGTCAGTAATTGGTTAAAAAAGACTCTTAGGCCGGCGTCACACTCAGCGTAAGACAATACGGTCCGTTTTTTACGGCCGTAATACGGAGAAAAGTCCCCAAAATAGTGATCCGTATGTCATCCGTAGGCAGGGTGTGTCAGCGTATTTTGCGCATGGCATCCTCCGTATGTAATCCGTATGGCATCCGTACTGCGATATTTTCTCGCAGGCTTGCAAAACCGACATCTAATGGATGTATGTGCTCAAATGTTCGGTAAAACATATATACAGTATATATATATATATATATATATATATATATATATATATATATATATATATATATATATATGTCATTGAGACACATATATATATATTCTGTATTTATATTTAATTCAGCGCGATATATGTGAAAAGTCGGTAATTCAATTGCCGGCTTTTCATTTCTCCTTCCCAAACCCGACAGGATATGAGACATGGTTTACATACAGTAAACCATCTCATATCCCCTTTTTTTTTTTGCATATTCCACACTACTAATGTTAGTAGTGTGTATGTGCAAAATTTGGGCGCTGTAGCTGCTAAAATAAAGGGTTAAATGGCAGAAAAAATTGGCGTGGGCTCCCGCGCAATTTTCTCCGCCAGAGTGGTAAAGCCAGTGACTGAGGGCAGATATTAATAGCCTAGAGAGGGTCCATGGTTATTGGCCCCCCTGGCTACAAACATCTGCCCCCAGCCACCCCAGAAAAGGCACATCTGGAAGATGCGCCTATTCTGGCACTTGGCCACTCTCTTCCCACTCCCGTGTAGCGGTGGGATATGGGGTAATGAAGGGTTAATGCCACCTTGCTATTGTAAGGTGACATTAAGCCAGATTAATAATGGAGAGGCGTCAATTATGTCACCTATCCATTATTAATCCAATTGTCTGAAAGGGTTAAAAAAACACACACACATTATTAAATAGTATTTTAATGAAATAAACACACAGGTTGTTTTAATATTTTATTGCTCTCTCAATCCATCTGAAGACCCTCGCTTGGCAAAATAATAAACTAACAATATACATACCTTCTGATGAACTGTCAGGTCCCACGAAGTAAATCCATCTGAAGGGGTTAAATAATTTTACAGGCAGGAGCTGCGCTAAAGCACTCGCTCGTGCCTGTAACCCCCGGGTGCTGAATGGAAAGCTGGGTGATCTGTACTTACATTGAGTCGCGTTGAGGCGCCCTCTGGTGGTTGAACTCATATGAACTCGAGCGTGGGAACTTTTCCAAGGCTGCAGTTCACGGGAAGAAGAGAGTTAACCCCTTCATGGTCGGAGCTTTTTTTTATTTTAGTTTTTCGCTCCCCTCTTTCACAAAGTCATAACTTTTTTATTTTTCCTTCAATATGGCCATGTGAGGGCTTATTTTTTGCAAGATGAGTTGTACTTTTGAAGAACACCATTGGTTTTACCATGTCATGTACTAGAAAAGAGGAAAAAAATTCCAAGTGCTGTGAAATTGCAAAACATGTGCAATCCCACACTTGTTTTTTGTTTGGCTTTCTTGCTCAGTTCACTAAATGCTAAAACTGACCAGCCATTATCATTCTCCAGGTCATTACTAGTTCTTAGACACCAAACAAGTCTAGGTTCCTTTTTATCTAAGTGGTGAAAACAAATTCCAAACTTTGCTTTAAAAAAACAAATTGCGCAATTTCCCGATACCCGTAGCGTCTTTATTTTTCGTGTTCTCAGGTTGGGTGAGGGTTTATTTTTTGCGTGCCGAGCTGTCGTTTTTAATTATACCATTTTGGTGCATATACGTTTTTGATCGCCCGTTATTGCATTTTAATGCAATGTCGCGGCCACCAAAAAAAGTAATTCTGGCGTTTTTACTTTTTTATTGCTACGCCATTTATAGATCATGTTAATCCTAGATCTGGCGACTCTGAACGTGTTGATTCCAAATATGTGTAGGTTTGATTTTTTTTATTGTTTTATTTTGAAGGCAAAAGTGAAGTGATTTGAACTTTTATTTTTTTATTTATTTTTTATATTTTTAAACACATTTTTTTTACTTTTGCCATGCTTCAATAGTCTCCATAGGACGCTAGAAGCTGGCACAACTCGCTTAGCTCTGCTACATAGAGGGGATGGTCAGATCGCCTCTATGTAGTAGAATTGCTGAGTTACTATGAGTGCTGACCACCTGGGTGGCGCTCACAGCAACCTGGCAGTGACAACCATAGAGGTCTCAAGGAGACCTCTGGTTGTCATGCCGACAAACCGACGACCCCCGATCACGTGAGGGGGTCACTGGTGCGCATATTTCCGGCCCGAGGGCCGGAAGCACGATTTAAATGCTGCCGTCAGAGTTTGACAGCGGCATTTAACTAGTTAGTATTGCAGGCACATGTCAGCTGTTCAAAATCATGGACACCCCAGGAGACACAGTGGCTGCAGGTATAGTCATCTCAGGACACACAGAGACTGCGGTATAGACTCCACAGGAAATGCTGGGGCTGTGGTATAGTCATCCCAGGAGATGCTAGAGATGCCATCCTGATGCTGGCATTGGGCAGTGTCCTGATGCAAGCTTTCATTGATGCTCACAGTGCAAGAAGAAATTAAAGTGTCATTGCCCGAGCACTGCAGTCTCCGAGAATCTGCCGGTGAGCCATAGGCCTCAGGCTCCCCACCACTGCTATTGAGTTTCACAAGTGGCAACAAATAGATTTGAGCAGGTGTATACAACAGTGAACTGGCACTTGCAACACTTTACTGACTTTTGCAATAGTCTGCAATCTCTTGAGCAAATCTTCTGCAGCACTGGGTCTGTGTCAGTATTAGGCATTTAATCCCAGTCTCATGTTGCATTGCACGGCCTCTTTCTCCTCTTGGCAGCAATGTCCTGCTGTAGGTTGTCTGGCAAACTTGTTCAATTCTGCAGCCTACTCCTCCCAATCCCTCTTCCTCATACACAGGCACTGCTCATGGTTTGGCATTCCAATTCATATTCAGGCATCAATTTACAGACTGTTCTGATGTTAATACTCCTCGCCCTCCTTCAAGGGCAATCTAATCACCTATCAGGGGGGAATGTTCTGGACTATTTTAACTCTTTACTAATCAGTCTCCTTCTTGCCAAACTATCCCCTCTCCAATCTGTCTTGAATGCTGCAGCCAGGATCATATTCCTCACCAACCGTTACACCGATACCTCTGCCTTGTGCCAGTCATTGCACTGGTTACCCATCCACTCCAGAGTTCAATATAAACTTATCACTCTCACCCACAAAGCGCTCCATGGTCCAGGACCACCCTACATCTCCTCCCTTGTCTCAGTCTACCACCCTACCCTTGCCCTCCATTCTACTACTGCAAATCATGTGCAATTCCACAATAGTTTTGGGGGCTTTTTATTTACCATCTTCACTATACTGTAATATTGACCTGGCAATATGATTCTCCTGGTTAGTATGATTACGCAGATACCAAACATGTATTTTTTTTTTATTTAAGTGGTGAAAATAAATTTGGAAATTTGTAAAAAAAGAAAAAAAAGAAAGAAAATTTTGCTTGTGTCATCATTTTGTGTATCTAATCTAACTTTTCGAGTGCACTGTAAGGAAGGGTTAAATATGTCATCCATGCCTTAATTGTGTTACATTCCTGTATGATCTAATATAATCTAAGCATTATGTATATTTTCTGCATCATCTATTCAATAAATGTTGTAATACTTTGGGACTGTCTGCTAGATACATTCTGTTTTGTACCCTTATGATTGCATCATGAATGTTATTGTTCTTTTATATGTTCTAATATAGCTATTGACGCTACACATTCCCCTTTACTTTTCTTCCATACAGCTCCTTTATTCTTATTTCTTCCTGCCCCACTTCTATTCTTAACTTTGCCCCACTTTTGTCTTTCTATTATTTCACAAGTTCGTTGGCTCTGTTTTGTCCTTCAAACCAAACATCCTATCCCTAATCACGTCCTGACGCCTCCAACAGTGATGAATGATCGAATATCGTGTTATCTGAACATGCTGAACATGCTCGGGTGATGTCTGAGTATCTTGGGCCTGCTCAAGTAATATCTTCCTTTGGCTGTTAGGCAACTGCAACACTTGCGGGAATTGCCTGTTTGTTAGGTAATCCTTGGATGAGTTGCTGCTGTTTAACAGCCGCAAAACATGCAGCTGCAAAACATGCAGCCACGGGGACTTTAACATATTACTTGCGCACTTCCGAGATACTCGGTTAACACCCGAGCATGCTCAGACAACACGATATCCAAGCACGCTCGCTCATAATTAGCCTCCAACTCAAAACATTTCTCTAATCTATACCTTCCTTAACTCTAAGTCAACGAAAATGCCAGGGCATGACCTCATCATCTCTCACCTAGATTACTTCAGAATTAGTGATGGGTGAGCACTAAAATGCTCGGGTGCTCAACGCTCGGGTCGAGCAGATTGGAATACTCGGGTACTCGGCCAGAACAACAAGCGCAATGTAAGTCTATTGGAGATCCGCGTATTTTTACCGCGATCCCCCCGGGGGTCCTTTTAAGGTGTAAAAATGTCTAAAAATGATGGAAACACTGCAGAAATGACACAGGAACGGAACATCATGGGGATCACCCCTGGAAGCATTCCCCTTAATTCACAGCTTTAAACATTTTTTTCTGAGATTCATGCTATTTTTCCCGATGACACAAAAAACACATTAAAACGAAACCAAAACGGGTTTTGCTTGGAAATATGTCAAGGTACATCCTTTGCAGGTTCATAACTTGCCTGTAAGGCCTTTAGGCAGAAGATGATGATGGTGGTAGTAGTAGTTGGAGCATTTAACCCAGTCATGAAGCAGCCATAACAACTTGAAACAGAAGTATTTTTATCGAGATACCACCCTGTTCGATATGTGGCCTGTATTTTTTAATTTTTGAAACTAAAATAGTGTACCGAACTAGGGTAACAGACAGCAAATAAAGCTGAATGTAGGCCTGAATTTCCACAGTTTGTAGGCCACAAATTCATCAGACGTCTGACAACGATAACACACTGCCAAATATGTGGCTTTTTTTAAGTGCAAAATAGTGCTGTATATACAGTGCCTACAAGTAGTATTCAACCCCCTGCAGATTTAGCAGGTTTAATAAGATGCAAATAAGTTAGAGCCTTCAAACTTCAAACAAGAGCAGGATTTATTAACAGATGCATAAATCTTACAAACCAAAAAGTTTTGTTGCTCAGTTAAATTTTTATAAATTTTAAACATAAAAGTGTGGGTCAATTATTATTCAACCCCTAGGTTTAATATTTTGTGGAATAACCTTTGTTTGCAATTACAGCTAATAATCGTCTTTTATAAGACCTGATCAGGCCGGCACAGGTCTCTGGAGTTATCTTGGCCCACTCCTCCATGCAGATCTTCTCCAAGTTATCTAGGTTCTTTGGGTGTCTCATGTGGACTTTAATCTTGAGCTCCTTCCACAAGTTTTCAATTGGGTTAAGGTCAGGAGACTGACTAGGCCACTGCAACACCTTGATTTTTTGCCTCTTGAACCAGGCCTTGGTTTTCTTTGCTGTGTGCTTTGGGTCGTTGTCTTGTTGGAAGATGAAATGACGACCCATCTTAAGATCCTTGATGGAGGAGCGGAGGTTCTTGGCCAAAATCTCCAGGTAGGCCGTGCTATCCATCTTCCCATGGATGCGGACCAGATGGCCAGGCCCCTTGGCTGAGAAACAGCCCCACAGCATGATGCTGCCACCACCATGCTTGACTGTAGGGATGGTATTCTTGGGGTCATATGCAGTGCCATCCAGTCTCCAAACGTCACGTGTGTGGTTGGCACCAAAGATCTCGATCTTGGTCTCATCAGACCAGAGAACCTTGAACCAGTCAGTCTCAGAGTCCTCCAAGTGATCATGAGCAAACTGTAGACGAGCCTTGACATGACGCTTTGAAAGTAAAGGTACCTTACGGGCTCGTCTGGAACGGAGACCATTGCGGTGGAGTACGTTACTTATGGTATTGACTGAAACCAATGTCCCCACTGCCATGAGATCTTCCCGGAGCTCCTTCCTTGTTGTCCTTGGGTTAGCCTTGACTCTTCGGACAAGCCTGGCCTCGGTACGGGAGGAAACTTTCAAAGGCTGTCCAGGCCGTGGAAGGCTAACAGTAGTTCCATAAGCCTTCCACTTCCGGATGATGCTCCCAACAGTGGAGACAGGTAGGCCCAACTCCTTGGAAAGGGTTTTGTACCCCTTGCCAGCCTTGTGACCCTCCACGATCTTGTCTCTGATGGCCTTGGAATGCTCCTTTGTCTTTCCCATGTTGACCATGTATGAGTGCTGTTCACAAGTTTGGGGAGGGTCTTAACCCCTTCCTGACATCAGACGTAATATTCCGTCCATGTGGGGTGGGCCCTACTTCCCAAGGACGGAATAGTACGTCATACGCGATCGGCCGCGCTCACGGGGTGAGCGCGGCCGATCGCGGCCGGGTGTCAGCTGCCTATCGCAGCTGACATCCGGCACTATGTGCCAGGAGCGGTCATGGACCGCCCCCGGCACATTAACCCCCGGCACACCGCGATCAAACATGATCGCAGTGTACCGGCGGTATAGGGAAGCATCGCGCAGGGAGGGGGCTCCCTGCGGGCTTCCCTGAGACCCCCGGAGCAACGCGATGTGATCGCGTTGCTGCGAGGGTCTCCTACCTCCTTCCTGGCTGCAGGTCCCGGATCCAAGATGGCCGCGGCATCCGGGTCCTGCAGGGAAGGAGGTGGCTTACCGAGTGTCTGCTCAGAGCAGACACTTGGTAAGCCTGCAGCCCTGCACAGCAGATCGTCGATCTGGCAGAGTGCTGTGCACACTGCCAGATCAATGATCTGTGATGTCCCCCCCTGGGACAAAGTAAAAAAGTAAAAAAAAAATTTTTCCACATGTGTAAAAAAAAATAAAAAAAAAAATTCCTAAATAAATAATAAAAAAAAAAAATATTATTCCCATAAATACATTTCTTTATCTAAATAAAAAAAACAAAACAATAAAAGTACACATATTTAGTATCGCCGCGTCCGTAACGACCCAACCTATAAAACTGCCCCACTAGTTAACCCCTTCAGTAAACACCGTAAGAAAAAAAAAAAAAACGAGGCAAAAAACAACGCTTTATTACCATACCGCCGAACAAAAAGTGGAATAACACGCGATCAAAAAGACTGATATAAATATCCATGGTACCGCTGAAAACGTCATCTTGTCCCGCAAAAAACAAGCCGCCATACAGCATCAACAGCAAAAAAATAAAAAAGTTATAGTCCTGAGAATAAAGCGATACCAAAATAATTATTTTTTCTATAAAATAGTTTTTATCGTATAAAAGCGCCAAAACATAAAAAAATGATATAAATGAGATATCGCTGTAATCGTACTGACCCGAAGAATAAAACTGCTTTATCAATTTTACCAAACGCGGAACGGTATAAACGCCTCTCCCAAAAGAAATTCATGAATAGCAGGTTTTTGGTCATTCTGCCTCACAAAAATCGGAATAAAAAGCGATCAAAAAGGGTCACGTGTCCGAAAATGTTACCAATAAAAAAGTCAACTCGTCCCGCAAAAAACAAGACCTCACATGACTCTGTGGAGCAAAATGTGGAAAAATTATAGGTCTCAAAATGTGGAGACGCAAAAACTTTTTTGCTATAAAAAGCGTTGCTGGTTTCACACTTGCGTTTTTGTCTGCAGCGTTTTTTGCACAAAAAAACGCATGCGTTTTTTCCCTATATTTAACATTGAAAACGCATGCGGTTTTTTTGTACGCGTTTGGTCGCGTTTTCAAACGCATGCGGTTTTTTTCTGCATGCGTTCATTTTCAGAAATACAACCTGCAGTATTTTCTTGCGTTTTTAAGCACATGCGTTTGTTTGCGTTAAAAACGCATGCATTTTTATCGAAAAAAAACAGAAAACACACTGAAAAGCCACCCACCACCATCAAGGTGATAAAGGGATCCAAACCCTAACCCTAACTCTACCCCTAACCTCACCCCTAACCGTTTAATGAACATTTTCTGACAGTCATAGTGCCATGTATTTCAGAGCCACGTATTTCAGTGCCACGTATTTCAGTGCCACGTATTTCAGTGCCACGTATTTCAGTGCCATGTATTTCAGTGCCACGTATCACGTATTTCAGTGCCACATGTTTCAGTGCCATGTATTTCAGTGCCACGTATCACGTATTTCAGTGCCACGTGTTTCAGTGCCATGTATCACGTATTTCAGTGCCACGTATCACGTATTTCAGTGCCACATATTTTAGTACCACGTATTTCAGTTGCACGTATTTCAGTGCAACGTATTTCAGTGCCACGTATTTCAGTACCACGTATTTCAGTGCCACGTATTTCAGTGCCACGTATCACGTATTTCAGTGCCACATGTTTCAGTGCCACGTATTTAAGTGCCACGTATCACATATTTCAGTGCCACGTATTTAAGTGCCACGTATTTCAGTGCCACGTATTTCAGTGCCACGTATTTAAGTGCCACGTATTTCAGTGCCACGTATTTCAGTGCCACGTATTTCAGTGCCACGTATTTCAGTGCCACGTATCACGTATTTCAGTGCCACGTGTTTCAGTGCCACATATTCACGTATTTCACGTATTCCACGTATTTCAGTGCCACGTATCACGTATTTCAGTGCCACGTGTTTCAGTGCCACGTATTTCAGTGCCACGTAGTTCAGTGCCACGTATTTCAGTGCCACGTATTTCAGTCACGTTTAGGGTTAGGGTTAGGGGTAGGGTTAGGGTTAGGGCTAGGGTTGGAGGTAAAGTTAGGGTTGGGGCTAAAGTTAGGGTTGGGGCTAAAGTTAGGGTTAGGGTTTGGATTACATTTACGTTTGGATTAGGGTTGGGATTAGAATTATGGGTGTGTCAGGGCTAGGGGTGTGGTTAGGGTTACCGTTGGGATTAGGGTTAGGGGTGTGTTTGGGTTAGGGTTTCAGGTAGAATTGGGGAGTTTCCACTGTCCAGGCACATCAGGGGCTCTCCAAGCGCGACATGGCGTCCAATCTCAATTCCAGCCAATTCTGCGTTGAAAAAGTTAAACAGTGCTCCTTCCCTTCCGAGCTCTCCCGTGCGCCCAAAAAGGGGTTTACCCCAACATATGTGTTATCAGCGTACTCGGGACAAATTGAACAACAACTTCTGGGGTCCAAGTTCTCTTGTTATCCTTAGGAAAATAAAAATTTGGGGGGCTAAAAATCATTTTTGTGGGAAAAAAAAGATGTTTTATTTTCACGGCTCTGCGTTATAAACTGTAGTGAAACACTTGGGGGTTCAAAGTTCTCACAACACATCTAGATAAGTTCCTTGGGAGGTCTAGTTTCCAATATGGGGTCACTTGTGGGGGGTTTGTACTGTTTGGGTACATCAGGGGCTCTGCAAATGCAACGTGACGCCTGCAGACCAATCCATTTAAGGCTGCATTCCAAATGGCGCTCCTTCCCTTCCGAGCTCTGTCATGCACCCAAACAGTGGTTCCCCCCCACATATGGGGTATCAGCGTACTCAGGACAAATTGGACAACAACTTTTGGGGTCTAATTTATCCTGTTACCCTTGTGAAAATACAAAACAGGGGGCTAAAAAATCATTTTTGTGAAAAAAAAAAGAATTTTTATTTTCACGGCTTTGCGCTATAAACTTTAGTGAAACACTTGGGGGTTCAAAGTTCTCAAAACACATCTAGATAAGTTCCTTGGGAGGTCTAGTTTCCAATATGGGGTCACTTGTGGGGGGTTTGTACTGTTTGGGTACATCAGGGGCTCTGCAAATGCAACGTGACGGCTGCTGACCAATCCATTTAAGTCTGCATTCCAAATGGCGCTCCTTCCCTTCCGAGCTCTGTCATGCGCCCAAACAGTGGTTCCCCCCACATATGGGGTATCAGCGTACTCAGGACAAATTGGAAAACAAATTTTGGGGTCCAATTTATTCTGTTACCCTTGTAAAAATACAAAGCTGGGGGCTAAAAAAATCATTTTTGAGAAAAAAAAAATTATTTTCACGGCTCTGCGTTATAATCTGTAGTGAAACACTTGGGGGTTCAAAGCTCTCAAAACACATCTAGATAAGTTCCTTAGGGGGTCTACTTTCCAAAATGGTGTCACTTGTAGGGAGTTTCAATGTTTAGGCACATCAGGGGCTCTCCAAACGCAACATGGCGTCCCATCTCAATTCCAGTCAATTTTGCATTGAAAAGTCAAATGGCGCTCCTTCCCTTCCAAGCTCTGCCATGCGCCCAAACAATGGTTTACACCCACATATGGGGTATCATCGTACTCAGGACAAATTGCACAACATTTTTTGGGGTCCAATTTCTTCTCTTACCCTTGGGAAAATAAAAAATTGGGGGCGAAAAGATCATTTTTGTGAAAAAATATGATTTTTTATTTTTACGGCTCTGCATTATAAACTTCTGTGAAGCACTTGGTGGGTCAAAGTGCTCACCACACATCTAGATAAGTTCCTTAGGGGGTCTACTTTCCAAAATGGTGTCACTTGTAGGGAGTTTCAATGTTTAGGCACATCAGGGGCTCTCCAAACGCAACATGGCGTCCCATCTCAATTCCAGTCAATTTTGCATTGAAAAGTCAAATGGCGCTCCTTCCCTTCCAAGCTCTGCCATGCGCCCAAACAATGGTTTACACCCACATATGGGGTATCATCGTACTCAGGACAAATTGCACAACATTTTTTGGGGTCCAATTTCTTCTCTTACCCTTGGGAAAATAAAAAATTGGGGGCAAAAAGATCATTTTTGTGAAAAAATATGATTTTTTATTTTTACGGCTCTGCATTATAAACTTCTGTGAAGCACTTGGTGGGTCAAAGTGCTCACCACACATCTAGATAAGTTCCTTAGGGGGTCTACTTTCCAAAATGGTGTCACTTGTAGGGAGTTTCAATGTTTAGGCACATCAGGGGCTCTCCAAACGCAACATGGCGTCCCATCTCAATTCCAGTCAATTTTGCATTGAAAAGTCAAATGGCGCTCCTTCCCTTCCAAGCTCTGCCATGCGCCCAAACAATGGTTTACACCCACATATGGGGTATCAGCGTACTCAGGACAAATTGCACAACATTTTTTGGGGTCCAATTTCTTCTCTTACCCTTGGGAAAATAAAAAATTGGGGGCGAAAAAATCATTTTTGTGAAAAAATATGATTTTTTATTTTTACGGCTCTGCATTATAAACTTCTGTGAAGCACTTGTTGGTCAAAGTGCTCACCACACATCTAGATAAGTTCCTTAGGGGGTCTACTTTCCAAAATGGTGTCACTTGTAGGGAGTTTCAATGTTTAGGCACATCAGGGGCTCTCCAAACGCAACATGGCGTCCCATCTCAATTCCAGTCAATTTTGCATTGAAAAGTCAAATGGCGCTCCTTCCCTTCCAAGCTCTGCCATGCGCCCAAACAATGGTTTACACCCACATATGGGGTATCATCGTACTCAGGACAAATTGCACAACATTTTTTGGGGTCCAATTTCTTCTCTTACCCTTGGGAAAATAAAAAATTGGGGGCAAAAAGATCATTTTTGTGAAAAAATATGATTTTTTATTTTTACGGCTCTGCATTATAAACTTCTGTGAAGCACTTGGTGGGTCAAAGTGCTCACCACACATCTAGATAAGTTCCTTAGGGGGTCTACTTTCCAAAATGGTGTCACTTGTAGGGAGTTTCAATGTTTAGGCACATCAGGGGCTCTCCAAACGCAACATGGCGTCCCATCTCAATTCCAGTCAATTTTGCATTGAAAAGTCAAATGGCGCTCCTTCCCTTCCAAGCTCTGCCATGCGCCCAAACAATGGTTTACACCCACATATGGGGTATCAGCGTACTCAGGACAAATTGCACAACATTTTTTGGGGTCCAATTTCTTCTCTTACCCTTGGGAAAATAAAAAATTGGGGGCGAAAAGATCATTTTTGTGAAAAAATATGATTTTTTATTTTTACGGCTCTGCATTATAAACTTCTGTGAAGCACTTGGTGGGTCAAAGTGCTCACCACACATCAAGATAAGTTCCTTAGGGGGTCTACTTTCCAAAATGGTGTCACTTGTAGGGGGTTTCAGTGTTTAGGCACATCAGGGGCTCTCCAAACGCAACATGGCGTCCCATCTCAATTCCAGTCAATTTTGCATTGAAAAGTCAAATGGCGCTCCTTTCCTTCCGAGCTCTGCCATACGCCCAAACAGTGGTTTACCCCCACATATGGGGTATCAGCGTACTCAGGACAAATTGTACAACAACTTTGGGGGTCCATTTTCTCCTGTTACCCTTGGTAAAATAAAACAAATTGGAGCTGAAATAAATTTTGTGTGAAAAAAAGTTAAATGTTCATTTTTATTTAAACATTCCAAAAATTCCTGTGAAACACCTGAAGGGTTAATAAACTTCTTGAATGTGGTTTTGAGCACCTTGAGGGGTGCAGTTTTTAGAATGGTGTCACACTTGAGTATTTTCTATCATATAGACCCCTCAAAATGACTTCAAATGAGATGTGGTCCCTAAAAAAAAATGGTGTTGTAAAAATGAGAAATTGCTGGTCAAATTTTAACCCTTATAACTCCGTCACAAAAAAAAATTTTGGTTCCAAAATTGTACTGATGTAAAGTAGACATGTGGGAAATGTTACTTATTAAGTATTTTGCGTGACATATGTCTGTGATTTAAGGGCATAAAAATTCAAAGTTGGAAAATTGCAAAATTTTCTAAATTTTTGCCAAATTTCCATTTTTTTCACAAATAAACGCAAGTTATATCGAATAAATTTTACCACCAACATGAAGTACAATATGTCACGAGAAAACAATGTCAGAATCGCCAAGATCCGTCAAAGCGTTCCAGAGTTATAGCCTCATAAAGGGACAGTGGTCAGAATTGTAAAAATTGGCCCGGTCATTAACGTGCAAACCACCCTTGGGGGTGAAGGGGTTAAACAGGCCTCAGTCTGACAGAACAGACTGTATTTTTTTTTTTGGGGGGGGTGAATTTTTGGGAAGAAAAAAGGCAACTAGGTATATAGTAAAGAAGCTGCAGCAGCAGACAATTATGGAGCTTTGGGAGGGATGCAGTGGGAGCTATGTACGCACATACAGTGCCTGCAGGCCGTGCAATGATGTTGATATGCTGTGCCCTGCCTACCTAGCACTGCAATATCGGGACCCAGGAAATGGCCCTAAAAAGGACTGTTGGTTTCTCAGGAGTTGTGGATTTCACAGTTGCAGACCTACACTAACTATACAAAGAACGATTCTGACCCTCTCTCGGCAGCAGCTCTCTCTACTCTCGCTAAAACAGGAACAGAATGCGGCGAGCAGGGTGGCGCCAGGTCTTTTATACTCGGGATGATACTGTACGGCCCAGCCAATCACTGCACGACCAAAACAAAGATGGCTGCGGCGTTTCATGGCCTGGCAGACAATCCCTGCAGCGTGATTGGGTCTCTAAAGTCCACCAAAACTGCTGGGTGGAGACACCAGTTACCGCCGAATAACCCCGGAAATGCTCGCTGCTCGCCAAGTACACCGAGCATAGCGATACTCGGGCGAGTAATGAGTAGTGGCGAGCACGTTCGCTCATCACTATTCAGCATCCTTCTCTGTAACCTCCCATCAAGCACTCTTGTGCCCAGGACTGAGACGAGGGGTACTCAGGGTAGGCACCCGCCTAGGGCACTACCTACTGCCTCCTTGAAGGGGGCGCACTTTGGGGGCTAAAGAAAAAAAAAAAAAGATACCGTAAGATGCTGTGGCTGTGGGGAAGGGAGTGGCGGCAGAGGAGCAGGGTCACAGGAGGCAGAGAATGAATATTCACTGCTGCCCACGCCCATAATCCCGCCCATCTCTATACACTGAAGCCAGTGCTGGGGGATGGGCGGGACTATGGGCTCTGTTAACAGTGCAAAGCTCCGACATCATTCAGATTGACAGGTGGATTCCTGCTGCCTAATTGTCCTGCCCTGAGGAGCAGAGCTGAAAAAATCCACTGCTCTGTCGATGTGACAACAGCAGAGGCAGCTGAATCTCTGGCAGGAGTGGTCTGCAACCACTCTGTTGTCAGGGAAGAATGGCACCAAGCTCAACAGGCAGGTAAGTAGCAACTACCTGCCTGTTAGTACTTACTCACATTTTTTGTTTTTCAGAAAGTCCCGGATATACCCTTTAGGCCATGCTCACATGTTCAGTATGTGGTCAGTATTTTACATCAGTACTTTACATCATGTCCTCCTGTAGTATTCTTTAAATGTTGTGCTTGTTTATTATGAATCTATTTGTAATCTTGCCTGAAGAAGGAGCCGCTGTGCTCGGAAAGCTTTCAAACATATTATTTTCTGGTTAGCCAATAAAGGTATCACTCCTAGAATACTTCTGTCATCATTGGGCAGAAAAGTATTCACATCGATTTTTCTGGCTAACACGGTACCACAATACAATTTGTTATTGCACATCATTACATCAGTACTTGTAAGCCAAAACCAGGAGTGGAACAATCAGAGCAAAAATATAATAGAAACATATGCACCACTTCTGCATTTTTGACGAAAATATCTTGTTCTGGCCCTGCTTGTGCCCATTGAATCCATCCTCAAGTCTTCTGGCAGATTAATGCACCTCATTAATCTTATTATTGTTCTGCCATTTCGCTCTGCCAAATCTTTTAGTGTCTCTTCATGCCAAGCAAATTCAGTTCTAAATGCTAATAATGATATACAAGGCTATCCATAGTCTGATCCCTACATACATCTCCACCTTAATCTCCCACTATCTCCCCACATGTAACCTCTGGTCCATAACCTGATCCCTACATGTGTCTCCTGCTTAATCTTCCTCCATCTCCATACATGTAGTCTCTGGACCATAACCTGACCCCCTTCATTCATCTCTAACCTAATCTCCCTCTACCTCCCCACATGTAATCTTTGTTCGATAACCTGACCCCTCGTTATGTCTCCAGCCTAATTTCCCACTATCTCCCCACTTGTAAATTCCAATCCATAACCTGTTCCCTTCTTAAGCCGGCGTCACACTAGAGAGTTTTACGGACGTATGAGAGGCGCAAAAACAAAGCATTGCACATGGACCAATGTTTCTCTATGGGGCAGCTCCTATCTGCCGTATATTTCTCGGCCGTATTTTACGGACTAATAAAATCGCAGAATGCTGCGTTTGTCAGCGTATTGCGCAAAAAATCCACCAATGAAAGTTTATGGGGGTGAGAAAAATACGGATTACATACACACTGACCATCAGTGTGACTTGCAAGAAATACGTACCGGTGTTCTACAGAAAAGCTGGTAATTCAGCGTGGTGTACAGTAAAATCACACTGACAGGTTAGAATAGAATAGATAGAATAAATGTCTACCCATAGTATAGGTATATATATATAAATATATATGTGTAATTTAAACACATATATAAATATATATATTTATATTTAATACAGAGGTAGATAGCTTAAAAGCCGGTAATTCAAATGCCGGCGTTTGCTATCTCCTTATCAAAGGTGACAGGATATGAAACATGGTTTACATACAGTAAATCATTTCATATCCCTTATTTTTTTACATATTCCTCACTACTAATGTTAGTAGTGTCTGTGTGCAAAAATTTGTGGCTCTAGGTGTTAAAATAAAGGGTTAAATCACAAAAAAAACTGGTGTGGGCTCCCACGCAATTTTCTCCACCAGAGTGGGAAAGCCAGTGACTGAGGGCAGATATTTATAGCCTACAGAGGGTCTATAGATATTTTATTTGCCCCCCATGGCTAAACACATCTGCCCCCAGCCACCCCAGAAAAGACGCATCTGTAAGATGCGCCTATTCTGGAACTTAGGCTACTTTCACACTTCCGTCTTATGGCGTACCCCGCACTGTGCCGTTTTGGAGAAAAAACGCATCCTGCAAAGTTGCTCGCAGGATGCGTTTTTTCTCCATAGACTTGCATTAGCTACGCATTGCGACGTATGGCCACACGTCGCATCCGTCGTGTGACTGATGCGTCGTGTTTTGGCGGCCACGACGCACAAAAAAACATTCAATGTAACTTTTTTTGTCCGTCAGTTCCGCTTTTTCCGACCGCGCATGAACTCCGCCCCTCCTCTCCGCTCATCACACTGGGCATCGGATGCGTCGTAAGACTGCATCCGATGCCCACGTTGTGCTACATTTAGCACAACGTCAGTCGGTACGTCGGGCCGACGGTTTGCGACGGCCCCGTACCGACAGATGTGTGAAAGTAGCCTTAGCCACTCTCTTTCCACTCCACTGTAGTGGTGGGATATGGGGTAATAAAGGGTTAATGTCACCTTGCTAATGTAAGGTGACATTAAGCCTGGTTAATAAGGGAAAGATGTCAATAAGACACCTAGCCATTATTAACGCAATAATAATAAAGGGTTAATAATACACACACACATGGGTTTTAAAATCTTTATTGTATGCTTAATCCACCTGAAGACCCTCGTTCTGTAAAAAAAAATAACTAAAAAAGCAACAATATCCCATACCTCTCCGGCGTAGTCATGTCCCACGCTGTAAATCCATCTGAAGGGCTTAAATAATTTTACAACCAGGAGCCTGCTAATGCAGCTGTTGCTCCTGGTTATAAAAACTGTGGAATTAATCAAATGCAGGGGAATGTAGCATCGTAGACTTGTGGTGTTGCGCCCCCTGGTGGCATAAGCTCATATGAACTCTAGCGTGTGAATTTTTCTGAATATTTTCCCACGCTAGAGTTCATATGAGTTTATGCCACAAGGGGGAGCATCGGATGCGATATGCTAATGACACTCGGCTCCTGTTCTGCTGCGAGCAGGAGCCGAGTGTCATGCGTCTGTGCTCTGAGCCTCTCGCACAGAGCAGATCGGAGCACAGCTGCTGAGGAGGCGGAAAAACTAATTTCTCCATCTCCTCCATTGCCGGGGTCAGCGTATAACGCACATCACTTGGATGATATCAGAGTGATGTGCGTTGTCTCACTCGCACCCATAGGCTTATATGGGTGCGAGTGAGCCGAGACCCGGCCGAGTGTCGGTGACAATCGCAGCATGCTGCAATTTTACTCGCACACTGAAAACGGCCAAGGAAAAAAAACGGTTATGTGAGCTGCCCCATAGAGAAATACTGGTCCGAGTGCTATGCGATTTTTTATTGCTTAGCACTCGTCCTTATTACGCTGTAGTGGGACCCCGGCCATACAGTGAAGGAAACAATTATTTGCTAATTTTGTATGTTTGCCCACTGACAAATACATGAACAGTCTATAATTTTAAGGGTAGTTTAATTTTAAGATTGAGAGATAGAATATCAAAAATAAAATCCTGAAAATCACATTGTATAAATTATATAAATTTATTTGCATTTTGTAGTAAGAAAAAAGTATTTGATCCCCTACCAACCATTAAGAGTTCTGGGTCCTACAGACCAGTTAGCCGTTCCTAATCAACTCGTTAACCCCATTTGACATACTATCCCGTCGAGGTGACCTGGGACTTAACTCCCAGGGATGGGATAGTACGTCATATGCTTCCCCTGTGAGCGTGGCCGATTGCCGCAGGGTGTCAGCTGATTATTACAGCTGACATCTGGCACTATGTGCCAGGATCGGTCACGGACTGCTCCTGGCACATTAACCCCCAGAACACTGCGATCAAACATGATCGCAGCGTTCCGGCAGCATAGGGAAGCATTGCGCAGGGAGGGAGCTCCATGCATGCTTCCCTGAGACCCTCGGAACAATGCGATGTGCTCGCGTTGTTCAGAGGGTCTCCTACGTCCTCCTCACTGCAGGCCCCGGATACAAAATGGCCACAGGGCTCCTTCCGGGTCCTCCAGGGAGGTGGCTTATAAGCGCCTGCTGAGAGCAGGCACCGGTAAGCCTGCAACATTGCCTATGAGATCGCTGATCTGACACAGTGCTGTGCAAAGTGTCAGATCAGCGATCTGACACTATTCATGATGTCCCCTTCTGGGGCAATGTTATAAAGTAAAAAAAAAAAAAAAAAATCGTAAATAAAGAAAAAAAAAATATATATTGTTCCAATAAATACATTTCTTTATCTAAATTAAAAAAACAATAAAAGTACACATATTTAGTATCACCGCGTCCGTAACGACCCGACCTATAAAACTGTCCCACTAGTTAACCCCTTCAGTGAACACCGTAAAAAAAATGAGGCAAAGGTGTGGTTAGGGTTGGGATTAGGGTTAGGGGTGTGTTTGGGTTAGGGGTGTGTTGGGCTGCGGGTGTGTTGGGGTTAGGGGTGTGGTTGGGATTAGGGGTGTGGTTGGGATTAGGGTTAGGGGCATTTTCAGGTTAGGGGTGTGGTTAGGGTTATGGCTAGGGTTGGGATTAGGGTTAAGGGTATGTTTGGGTTTCAGTTAGAATTGGGGGGTTTCCACTGTTTGGGCACGTCAGGGGCTCTCCGTTACAAACTGTAGTGAAACACTTGGGGGTTCAAAGTTCTCACAACACATCTAGATAAGTTCCTTGCGGGGTCTAGTTTCAAATATGGGGTCACTTGTGGGGGTTTCTACTGTTTAGGCACATTAGGGGCTCTGCAAATCAACGTGACGCCTGCAGACCAATCCATCTAAGTCTGCATTCCAAACGGCGCTCCTTCCCTTCCAAGCTCTGCCATGCGCCCAAACGGTGGTCCCCCCCCCATATATGGGGTATCAGCGTACTCAGGACAAATTGGACAACAACTTTTGGAGTCCAATTTCTCCTGTTACCCTTGGGAAAATACAATACTGGGAGCTAAAAAATAATTTTTGTGGAACTTTTTTTTTTATTTACACTGCTCTGCATTATAAACTGTAGTAAAACACTTGGTGGTTCAAAGCTCTCACAACACATCTAGATAAGTTCCTTAGTGGGTCTACTTTCCAAAATGGTGTCACTTGTGGGGGAGTTCAATGTTTAGGCACATCAGGGGCACTCCAAACGCGACATGGCGTCCCATCTCAATTCCAGTAAATTTTGCATTTTTATGCCCGTAAATCACAGAGATATGTCACACAAAATACTTAATAAGTAACATTTCCCACATGTCTACTTTACATCAGCACAATTTTGGAACCAAAATTTTTTTTTTTGTTAGGAAGTTATAAGGGTTAAAAGTTGACCAGCAATTTCTCATTTTTACAACACCATTTTTTTTCAGGGACCACATCACATTTGAAGTCATTTTGAGGGGTCTATATGATAGAAAATAAGCAAGTGTGACACCATTTTAAAAACTGCACCCCTCAAGGTGCTCAAAACCACATTCAAGTAGTTTATTAACCCTTCTGGTGTGTCACAGGAATTTTTGGAATGTTTAAAAAAAATGAACATTTAATTTTTTCACAAAAAAATTACTTCAGCTCTAATTTGTTTTATTTTACCAAGGGTAACAGGAGAAAATGGACCCCAAACGTTGTTGTACAATTTGTCCTGAGTACCCCGATACCCCATATGTGAGGGTAAACCACTGTTTGGGCGCATGGCAGAGCATGGAAGGGAAGGAGAGCCATTTGACTTTTCAATGCAAAATTGGCTGGAATTGAGATGGCACGCCATGTTACATTGGGGAGCCCCTGTTGTGCCTAAACATTGAAACCTTCCACAAGTGACACCATTTTGGAAAGTAGACCCCCTAAGGAACTTATCTAGATGTGTGGTGAGCACTTTGACCCACCAAATGCTTCACAGAAGTTTATAATGTAGAGCAGTAAAAATAAAATATAATATTTTTTCACAAAAATGAACTTTTCGCCCCCAATTTTTATTTTCCCAAGGGTGCCAGAAGAAATTATACCCAAAAGTTGTTGTACAATTTGTCCTGAGTACGCTGATACCACATATGTGGGGGTAAACCACTGTTTGGATGCATGGCAGAGCTCGAAAGGGAAGGAGCGCCGTTTGACTTTTCAATGCAAAATTGGCTGAAATTGAGATGGGACGCCATGTTGCATTTGCAGAGCCCCTGATGTGCCTAAACATTGAAACCCCCCACAAGTGACACCATTTTGGAAAGTAGACCCCCTAAGGATCTTATCTAGATGTGCTGTGAGAGCTTTTAACCCCCAAGTGTTTATGACGCAGAGCCGTGAAAATAAAAATTCTTTTTTCCACAAAAATTATTTTTTAGCCCCCAGTTTTGTATTTTCCCAAGGATAATAGGAGAAATTGGACCCCAAAAGTTGTTGTGCAATTTGTCCTGAGAACGCCGATACCCCATATGTGGGGGGTAACCACCGTTTGGGCGCATGGCAGAGCTCGGAAGGGAAGGAGCGTCATTTGGAATGCAGACTTAGATGGAGTGATCTGCAGGTGTCACATTGCATTTGCAGAGCCCCTAATATACCTAAACAGAAGAAAGCCCCCACAAGTGACCCCATATTGGAAACTAGATCCCCCAAGGAACTTATCTAGATGTGTTGTGAGAACTTTGAACCCCCAAGTGTTTCACTACATTTAATAATGCAGAGCCGTGAAAATAAAACATCATTTTTTTCCACAAAAATTATTTTAACATCCAGTTTTGTATTTTCCCAAGGGTAACAGGATAAATTGGTCCACAAAAGTTGTTGTCCAATTTGTCATGAGTACGCTGATACCCCATATGTGGGGGGGAACCACCGTTTGGGCGCATGGCAGAGCTTGGAAGGGAAGGAGCGATATTTGGAATGCAGACTTAGATGGATTGGTCTGCAGGCGTCACGTTGCATTTGCAGAGCCCCTGACAGTGGCGTATCTAGGAGGGGGCAGCCGGGGCATGTGCCCCGGGCGCAGCCGGCAGGGGGGCGCAGTCAGGCCTAGACCTAGTGGGAAAATGGAAATAAATAAATGTTTTCATTTTTTTTATTTTTCCCTAACTAAGGGGGTGATGAAGGGGGTTTGATTTATTTTTATAGCGGGTTTTTTAGCGGATTTTTATGACTGGCAGCCGTCACACACTCAAAGATGCTTTATATTGCAAAAAATATTTTTTTGCGTTACCACATTTTGAGAGCTATAAATTTTCCATATTTTGGTCCACAGAGTCACGTGAGGTCTTGTTTTTGCGGGACGAGTTGACGTTTTTATTGGTAACATTTTCGGGCACGTGACTTTTTTTATCACTTTTTATTCCGATTTTTGTGAAGCAGTATGACCAAAAAACAGCTATTCATGAATTTCTTTTGGGGGGCGGCATTTATACCATTCCGCATTTGGTAAAATGAATAAAGTAGTTTTAATCTTTGGGTCAGTACGATTACAGCGATATCTCTTTTATATCATTTTTTTATGTTTTGGCGCTTTTATACGATAAAAACTATTTTATAGAAAAAATAATTATTTTTGCATCGCTTTATTCTGAGAACTATAACTTTTTTATTTTTTCGCTGATGATGCTGTATGGTGGCTCGTTTTTTGCAGGACAAGATGATGTTTTCAGTGGTACCATGGTTATTTATATCTGTCTTTTTGATCGCGTGCTATTCCACTTTATGTTCGGCGGTATGATAATTATGCAGTGTTTTTTGCTTCGTTTTTTTTTTTACGGTGTTCACTGAAGGGGTTAACTGGTGGTACAGTAGGTCGGGTCGTTACGGATGCGGCGATACTGAATATGTGTACTTTAATTGCTTTTTTTTTATTTACATAAAGAAATGTATTTATGGGAACAATATATATATATTTTTTTTACACATCTAAATATTTTTTTTTTTACTTTATAACATTGCCCCAGGGGGGGCATCATGTTATAGGGTCAGATCGCTGATCTGACACTTTGCAGAGCACTGTGTCAGATCAGCGATCTGACATGCAGGGCTGCAGACTTACCAGCGCCTGCTCTGAGCAGGCGCTTGGTAAGCCACCTCCCTGCAGGACCCGGATGCAGCCCCGTGGCCATTTTGGATCCGGGGCCTGCAGGGAGGAGACGCTCGGTACAAGGTGAGCACATCGCCTTGTACCGAGGGTCTCAGGGAAGACCGCAGGGAGCCCCCTCCCTGCGCGATGCTTCCCTATGCCCCCGGAACGCTGCGATCATGTTTGATCGCAGTGTGCCGGGGGTTAACTTGCCGGGAGCGGTCCGTGACCGCTCCTGGCACATAATGCCAGATGTCAGCTGTGATAGTCAGCTGACACCCGGCCGCGATTGGCCGCACTCCCCCCGTGAGCGCTGCCGATCGCTATGACGTACTATCCCGTCCCTGGGAATTAAGTCCCAGGTCACCTTGACGGGATAGTATGTCATATGGGATTAAGGGGTTAATTCACTTAATTTCCAGATTCCTCCTCATACAATCTCCAGTCTACACAAGACCTTCTTTTTATCCTTTTTCTGTTCCTTAAACAATGCTCTCCAAGATGTCTCCCGAGCATCTCCCCCATACTCTGGAACTTAATACCTCAACACATCAAATTGTGTTTTATGACTGAAGCCTCCATGATCAACCTGTCAGTTCATCTCTTCAGAAATGCCTACAACCTGAATTAACCCCATTTCAACCTTATTACCTCCTGCACTACTTCCAACCTCCTGACCTACTGTATTGTCTCGCCCCCAATAACCACAAGTATAAGCCCATGAAGACAGGGTCCTCTCTTCCCCTCTACTAGTCTATCATTGTTAGCTCAAGTGTATTGTACTTGCTCTGTATTTTATGTGATAAACTGAATATTATCTTGTGTCTCGAGGCATTACTTTGTTTATTAATTCCTATAGATCATATAACCCTTCTACGTGATATCCTGGTATATGTGGATGAGGAGTTTTATACCCTATTGTGGCACCTTGGATCCCTGGGGTGCTTTTGGCCTATCTCTGACTACAGTATTGTTGTGGGTTCTGCTACATGCTTTTTTGTATTAACCATTAATTACTTATTGCCTGCATTCATATAGGAATTAAAAGGGATATCAGGGCGAGTCTACCTTGAGCAGGCAGGCCTATTCACATTGAAGGGTGCCAACCTCCACAGGGCTGATAGTAATCTCATAATAGGACATTTCTCTCCCTTTATAATATTTGGCAGCAGTATCGCCTCTTCCATGTCTTATCCTTTATCATTTTGCAGGTTGATACTGTCCAAATCATTACAAGAAGCATTTCTTATTATACTGGATATTAAAATAAAATCCTACAAAATAGCTGACCACAAGAAAATGCAACATGTTGATTTCGGCGGGCATGTCAAAACACCGCATGCGGACACATCCGCATTCAACGCATGTCCCTGCAAACTCAATGTTAAAAATAGGTATTCAGGATGATACAGGACCCATGCGGAAGTAGGCGGAGTGTAGGCAGAGCTTAAGGGAGGATGTTCGTATAGCACCCCAGGTAACCGGTTGCTACAGTGATGTTGCTTTTCCTTTGGGGAAGGTAATATCATGCTCAGAGGCAGTGGAGTTCTTTTCACCAGCTAAGGCACTCACATGCAACACATTCTGAGTCCAGGCCAGGAGGGGGAGCTCAGGACCCAGATTCAGGGGAGCTTCACTCAAATATGGATATATGTCCTGGTATGGAGGAGGAGTTAGGGAGCTGGAGTTAGGACAGTCTTATAGAGACACTGAATGAGAAGGAAGTCTGGAACTGAGAGCAGATAGAGAGGCCTGGCAGCCACGAGGGACCTGCAGCCTCTGGGAAAGAAGGAATAACCTGGATGGGTTGGATGTGGAGTAGCTGGAGAGTTAAGGAGCAAAGGAGAGGAACAGGGCTCAGAGAGGTGAACTGTGACCGGTCACCCTCAGAGCCGAAGCACATTACCGGGTACCGGGAGCCCGAGGCTACTGTGGGACTCTAGGACACAGAGCAGAAACGGAGGGCCAAAAACTGTATGTAATTAGTCCACACCTGAGACGAAGCAGCACCTGAGGAGCCCTTGGCATGATAGAGTCCCTGTAAAACGGCTCAAGCTGCCCGTCGTGCAGGTACCTGTCCCAGGACAGGTGGAAAGGGGAGGACCCTGTAGAAAGCTTCAGGCAGCAGGGACTTCATCTATAACAGTGCTAGAAGGAAAGGCTCATGGACCTCACCCGGAGAAGAGGACCCTCCATTGCCTCTGAGCTGGCCGGGCCATACCACCACCCGTGCCTGGTGCCCTGGACTGTGGCCTGCCAACTACAGTAAACCAGGTAAAGACTTACAACTTGTGTCCTCTACTTATTCTTCGGGACATACCATCACCGCCTTACAGCTTAGGACCCCTGGGGACCCCGCTTCACCTGTGGGAAGTGTACCATCCGTGCTGCAACAACAACCCCCAGGGGACACCTTTAACACAGCATTGGTCCCACTATTGACCGAACAGCACAGGTGGCGTCACGACAGACTTACAAACATTTTCCCTTAAAATACCTTCCCCCTTTAGTTGAGTCCCAGGGCCATGGACCAGGTTGCAGCCACTGTGACATCCCCCTTTGAGACTGAACACGGTACCGAGTACCCCACAGCCCTGCTGTGGGCGACTCAAACTTTGGAGTCATGAACAGGATTTCGTGCCCTGGCATCGCCGAGTACTGTGTGCCATGGACTACAATGGACTGTGTTGCACTATGTGAGATTGAAATATGGCCGCCGTTGCTGCAACATGAGGCGGATAAAGCAGGAAGAAGATGTGATGCCATGGGTGGAGTTCAAGAACCGGCGCGAGGGCTGGATCCACCCCCTTCAGAGACTGGAATGTGAACCAACAATGTCCGTCACCAGGACGGGTCCGCCCCCAGAGAGAGCTGGCTGGAAAATGCAGGAGGCACTGTAGAAAAAGTCCTGGAAGCGTGATGGCGAAGGACGTGGAACAGCGTGGCAGCAGGATGGCTGCACGCTACCTAGTTAAGACCCCGGCGGACAAAGGAAAAGAGCCGCCAGCACTAGCAGATATCTTAAAAGATGTACCCTGTCCATAGCAGCAAGAAACCTCG
Source organism: Ranitomeya variabilis (assembly GCF_051348905.1). Lineage (NCBI taxonomy): Eukaryota > Metazoa > Chordata > Amphibia > Anura > Dendrobatidae > Ranitomeya > Ranitomeya variabilis. The sequence goes on from NC_135235.1 coordinate 609,801,475, forward strand.
GACCTGCAACCTATCCTGGACCCGGAGCTCCTTGCCGCGGAGATGGCGGAGCTGGCCCAGCAACTTCTAAAGACCCAGATGACAGCGGTGGCTGCCTGGAAAGAATCCATGGTTTGGAGAATGACGATCGCCTAGCCGCAACGACAGTACTCACCAGCCGTGTCCCCAGCCCCACCGGAGCCTGCACCTTCGACCTCGGTGGAGCCGAAAAGCAACGCGCTGCTAGAAGATTAGACACCACCAAACCTGGACCTCGCGACTGCTTCCCCGACAGAGTCGGAAAGTGAGACCCAGCCAGAAAATGAGACGCCGCAACTGGAGATGACCAAGCCACAGCACCCGGCCCTGCAGCCCGCGGACCAGGCGCGGCAACCAGACATCCTGACCCCATCGGAGGAGACAAAACAGAACACCGGCACCGGTGAGACAGGAATGTTAACTGCCCCGATAGCTGAAGACACCTTAGTGGGACTGCTAGCACACCCACCAACTTTAATGCTTAAACAGATTACAACGGCCATAACCTGGGATAGCATGACTGATGCATGTGACACATTAACTGAGCCAATGACCCCAGGCATGCAGGCTCAAAGAGACAGTTCATTGGAAGCACCCTAGTACAGACTTTATGGGATTCCCAATGGAGGCCCTATCAGCAGCTAATGGTGTGCAATTGATTAATAAGGAGGACTATTGCCAACAACAAATATTAAAACTAGCAGCGGAGGAGAAACAAAATAAAACTGGAGGAGGGAGGGGGAGCTCAGGACTCGGATTCAGGGGAGCTTCCCTCAAATATGAATATATGTCCTGGTCTGGAGGAGGAGTTAGGGAATTGGAGTTAGGACAGTGTGATAGAGACACTGAAGGAGAAGGAAGTCTGGAACTGAGAGCAGACGGAGAGGCCTGGCAGCCACGAGGGAGCTGCAGCCTCTGGGAAAGAAAGGAATAACCTGGAAGGGTTGGATGTGGGGTAGCTGGAGAAGAAAGGAGCAAAGGAGAGGAACAGGGCTCAGAGAGGGGAACTGTGACCGGGACTCTCAGAGCCGAAGCACAGTACCGGGTACCAAGAGCCCGAGGCTATTGTGGGACTCTAGGACACAGAGCAGAACCGGAGGGCCAAAAATTGTATGTAATTAGCCCACGCCTGAGACGCAGCAGCACCTGAGGATCCTGGGGCATGCTAGAGTCTCTGTAAAATGGTTCAATCTGCCCGTCATGCAGGTACCTGTCCCAGGACAGGGGGAAAGAGGTGGACCCTGTAGAAAGCTTCAGGCAGCAGGGACTTCATCTATAACAGTGCTAGGAAAGGCTCACAGACCTCACCTGGAGAAGAGGACCCTTCATTGCCTCTGAGCTGGCCGGGCCATACCACCACCCATGCCTGGTGCCCTGGACTGTGGCCTGCCAACTACAGTAAACTAGGTAAAGACTTACAACTTGTGTCCTCTACTTATTCTTCAGGACATACCATCACCGCCTTACACCTTATGACCCCTGGGGACCCCCCTTCACTTGTGGGAAGTGTACCATCCGTGCTGCAACAACAACCCCTAGGGGACCCCTTTAACGCAGCGTCGGTCCCACTATTGACCGAACACCACAGGTGGAGTCACGACAGACTTACAAACATTTTCCCTTAACCCCATTCTGACATGTGACGTACTATCCCGTCGAGGTGGGGTGGGCCCGTATGCCCACCGACGGGATAGTACATCATAGCGATCGGCCGCGCTCCCTTGGGGAGCATGGCCGATCGTGGCCGGGTGTCAGCTGACTATCGCAGCTGACATCCGGCACTATGTGCCATGAGCGGTCACGGAGCCGGCACATTAACCTCAGAAACACTGCAATCAAACATGATCGCAGTGTTCCGGGGGCATAGGGAAGCATTGCGCAGGGAGGGGGCTCCCTGCAGGCTTCCCTGAGACCCTCAGTACAAGGCGATGTGCTCGCGTTGTACAGAGCATCTCCTCCCTGCAGGCCCCGGCTCCAAAATGGCCGCAGGGCTGCATCCGGGTCCTGCAGGGAGGTGGCTTACCAGCGCATGCTCAGAGCAAGTGCTGGTAAGCCTGCAGCCCTGCATGTCAGATCGCTGATCTGACACAGTGCTGTGCAAAGTGTCAGATCAGCGATCTTACACTATAACATGATGCCTACCCCCCCCAAAAAAAAAATATATATATATACACTGTGTTCCAAATTATTATGCAAATAATATTTCCTCATATTTTCTCTAAATTACCTATCTGAATTGCAGTCATTGTTATTTTCCAGTCATCTACTATTCTAGTATAATTGCAATGTTTTGGAACAAACTGCCTATGAAAACAGTATCTTTTAAAAAAAAATAAACACTCAAAATGCATGTTCCAAATTATTATGCACAGCAGAGTTTTCAACCATTTTTTTATTATTTTAAACAAAAAAATGGTCAGTTGTGAAGTTATAAGCATTATCAGCTTATTACAAAATGAAATCAAACAGTTTTCAAGTGAAAACTTTATTCTAGGTGATTTTACATTTGCCCATAGGACCCCTTGTTCGAAAGAAGCTTCTGAACTCTCTCGTCCATTGAATTTGTCAGTTTTTGGATGGTTTCTGCTTCAATTGTTTTGCATGTGGACAGAATACCCTCCCAGAGCTGTTGCTTAGATGTGAACTGCCTCCCGCCATCATAGACACTCCTTTTGATGATGCTCCAGAGGTTCTCAATGGGGTTGAGGTCAGGGGAAGATGGTGGCCACACCATAAGTTTGTCCTCTCTTATGCCCATAGCAGCCAGAGATGCAGATGTGTTTTTTGCAGCATGAGACGGTGCATTATCATGCATGAAAATGATCTTGCTGCGGAAAGCACGGTTCTTCCTCTTGAACCATGGCAGGAAGTGTTGTTTTAGAAACTCCACATAGATTATGGAGTTCATCTTTACTCCTTCAGGGATCATAAAGGGGCCGACAATCTCTCTCCCCATGATTCCAGCCCAAAACATTAGTCCACCTCCTCCTTGTTGGCGCCTTAGCCGTGTTTTCAGGGGGTGTCCATCAACCAGTCATCCTCCACTCCATCTATCTGGACCATTGAGCGTTGCACGGCACTCATCGGTGAGCAAAACAGTTTGGAAGTCAGTCTTCATGTATCGTTTGGCCCACTGGAGCCATTTCTGCTTGTGTGCAGTGGATAGAGGTGGTTGACAGGATGGCTTACGCACCTCTGAAGGACCCTGCATCTTGTTGTTCTGGGGATGCTGGAGGCACCAGCAGCTTCAAAAACTTGTCTGCTGCTATGACAAGGCATTTTTGCAGCTGCTCTTTTAACCTTACGCAATTGCCTGTTGGAAAGAGTCCTCAATTTTTCCTTATCAGCACGCACACGTGTGTGCTGGGAATCAGCTACATACTTCTTGATTGTGCGATGATCACGATGAAGAGTCTTGGCAATGTTGATTGTAGTCATGCCTTGACCTAAATACTCCACAATTTGTTGCTTCTCAGCAGCCGACTCATCCTTTTTCTTTCCCATTTTGGCAAAAAATGTAGGCTGCTTAATAATGTGGAACAGCCTTCTTAAGTAGTCTTGCCTTTATTTGGACACACCTGCCAAACTAATTTGAACAGGTATCTGCAATTGCTTTCAGTGATATAAAGAGCCCTGACACACATCACCATCAACGAGTTTAAATGAGAAACAAAAAAATTCTAACCTTATCACTCCTAAACTCTTTGTGCATAATAATTTGGAACACAGTGTATATATATTGTTCCCATAAATACATACAATATGATTTTTTATTTTTACGGCTCTGCATTATAAACTTCTGTGAAGCACTAGGTGGGACAAAGTGCTCACCACACATCTAAATAAGTTCCTTAGGGGGTCTACTTTCCAAAATGGTGTCAATTGTGAGGGGTTTCAATGCTTAGGCACATCAGGGGCTCTCCAAACGCAACATGGCGTCCCATCTCAATTCCAGTCAATTTTGCATTGAAAAGTCAAATGGCGCTCCTTCGCTTCCGAGCTCTGCCATGCGCCCAAACAGTGGTTTACTTCCACATATGGGGTATCGGCGTACTCAGGACAAATTGTACAACAACTTTTGGGGTCCATTTTCTCCTGTTACCCTTGGTAAAATAAAACAAATTGGAGCTGAATTAAATTTTTTGTGAAAAAAAGTTAAATGTTCATTTTTATTTAAACATTCCAAAAATTCCTGTAAAACACCTAAAGGGTTAATAAACTTCTTGAATGTGGTTTTGAGCACCTTGAGGGTAGCAGTTTTTAGAATGGTGTCACACTTGATTATTTTCTATCATATAGACCCCTCAAAATGACTTCAAATGAGATGTGGTCCGTAAAAAAAAAATGGTGTTGTAAAAATGAGAAATTGCTGGTCAACTTTTAACCCTTATAACTCCCTAACAAAAAAAATTTTGGTTCCAAAATTGTGCTGATGTAAAGTAGACATGTGGGAAATGTTACTTATTAAGTATTTTGTGTGACATATCTCTGTGATTTTATTGCATAAAAATTCAAATTTGGAAAATTGCGAAATTTTCAAAATTTTCGCCAAATTTCTGTTTTTTTCACAAATAAACGCAGGTAATATCAAAGAAATTTTATCACTATCATGAAGTACAATATGTCACGAGAAAACAATGTCAGAATCACCAGGATCCGTTGAAGCGTTCCAGAGTTATAACCTCATAAATGGACAGTGGTCAGAATTGTAAAAATTGGCCCGGTCATTAACGTGCAAACCACCCTTGGGGGTAAAGGGGTTAAACAATAAATGCACTCCATGCAGGGAGTGAGGGATTACAGAGGGAAAGTAGGAATGGGGCTGAACTGTGAAGGAGGAAGGATGGGTAGGGACAAACGATAGTTCAATATGAAAGTGGTGACACTTCAGCTCCTGACTCATGAGGGCCATCAACTCCTACTGCTGACCATGGCCTCTTCCTCCGTCAGGGCTGACCAACTGGCCTGGATCCACTGCTCCTTTTCCTTTTGGGCCCGGACCCCCCCCCCCAATCCCCTTCACTTAAGTTAAAAAAGGTGTGCACTTCATGTTGGGGTTCACCTCTGGGCTGGGTGGAAGAGCCTTCGGAGTTGAAAGGGGACCCTCTGGCATCTGGACCTGCAGGGTATGAAGACGGTTGGCCCTATCACGAGCCTCCAATCAGTCCGCTGTCCATGGCCTCGGATCCTGCTCGGCCTCGACCCTCTCCAGCAGGCCGCCTGGTCTCACCTTCTTGTCTGCCATCTCCATCTGCTGGGTAACCATCTTCGGCCAGCATTCTCATCGGATGACCTACTCCGTGCCAATAGAATCTGCCAATCCACCATTATCTAACACTGCTGCTCTCTCGATGACTTACAACTCTCAAACGGCGACGTCTCTTCCGCCTCCTGAGGCCCACCATGGCCCCGCATTTTGCTGGGTGAAGTCCTCTCTGACTAACATCCAGTTTCTTGATTGTGCCTGCCATTTCCTCGAAACACACTGTACTGAGCGGATCTCCTCTTTCCACCTCAATCTGCAACGATGGTTACTCCTCGCTGTGGACTCGCGCTCTTGGTTCCAGCACTCCCCTCTGTAGGCGTACCTCTTGAAGGGCTAGACATTGCTTTATGCCGTTTAACTTCTCCCACGTCGACATTGGGCAAGTATGTTTCGCACCACTCACCACCTTCTTGCAGTTCATGTTCGACACAATCTTAGACCACATTATGGTCACAATCTTCCTCTTCACTCAAGTCTTCCTTGCACTGTGTTGCCCTTGAAATGCAAGACTTGATCCTGCCAACTATGCATGGTGCAAGGCCGGTAACTGCAGGAAAGGCACTTGTGAAGGAAGCCCAGTTTCTGCCACGTCACCAATCCATGATGTCACTACACAGGCACAGCTCTCCGGCACCCCCTTTGTCTCTCAGGTCAGTAAGGGAACTGCACCTAGAGCAAATGGCCGCCGGGGAGACTGCCCTGTTACCCACACTGGGTATTCTAAGATTCGCAATCAGAGTAAAAGGATCAGCCCAAAATTAATTTATTATTTAATTGCCTTAAGGGTGCACTAGGTAATTACAAGAAATATACAGTCAAAATATATCAAGAGTTACAGTCAGAGTAAAATATAACAATAATAATACAAGGCTTAGAGGTATAAAGCTGGAGGTCAATTTACCAGGTTGAAGGTCGCTTGTGGAAGCCGGGGGGCTCAGCGTTCCGCAGGTCCAAGACTTAGTTGCCGGGCAGCCCCCAGAAAGCGTGTGTTTTCTCCCCTCTGGCTGGCATATGCCCTGTTCCTTAGTTCCTTAGTCATCTTCCTCTGTTCTGACCCACTCTCCAAGTGTCCCAGCTCTTAACCCTGCTGTGTCCCTCCCCCTGTAGCTGGGTGGGCTTAGCAATCTCCACCCCTCTGCATCCCTGCAAGATTTATTCCAATATCTAATAAATGGAATAACTTCTCTTAGGATGATCGGATCAGTACACGGGCAGTACCAGCGCATGTGGTTTGTTCTGCCGGTCGTACAGGGATCAAACCTGGACCCATTTGGTTGCTGTGGGAGGCTGATCTCTATATCTCAGGTTTCAGAACTCCCATGGACCCGGGAGTCGCACTGTCAGATGCGCAATTTCTTTAGGGCGAGGGGGATATTTTTTATGAGCCGGTACCTCGGACAATGCATCCATAATTCACAATTCCATGTTGGAGACGGTTCGACTGGACAGCCATAATAGATGTGTATCCTGTGGCCACTTGACATGCATGCTTTAATTAACCCTCTATGTCCCCTGCTGGTGTGGCTTCCTCACTCAGGCTTTGAAATGCCATCTGCCTGCTACACTGTGCTCAAACCATTACCATACTAAAAGGAACTTTATTCATGAGAAAAGGTGGGGGCAAGGAGCACTCCTCTCTGCAGACCTGTGACCAGGAGACAAAATGGAGTCACGCCAAGCTCTGTTAGTTTGCCCGTCCAAGATGGCGGCCGCTCCCTCATCACAGCACTCATCTGCTTTATGCTTCAGCGCGCTACTTTCGTATATGTCCTGGCTGAGTGTATGGACTTGTGCTGTGAGGGCTTTACGCCCATGCAGGTTGTGGATAGTTTGTGGTATGGGCAGGACCATAGTTTCCACAGTTCAATAAAGGAGACCATTAATCAAAAATAATGTCTTTACTGAACAATATCTTGGCAAAAGTTATATACAAGGGATAGCGGGCACAAAGTCTTATGGTCGTTTTGTGTATGGCATAAAGCATTTTCTAACAGATGGTATCCATCCTTTGTAGTTCTACTGCAGAGCTTTGTACACACTGTTTCGTCCTACGTTGCAACAACCCAGCCACAGTTCTGATCACAGTCTCTCTACTCGCTTAGCGGTTCTGTGTCCTATTTCTTCCACTACTGGTGCCCTGGATCTACTGCTTGGGGACCTTCTCTGGTCCCACAAGCTCAGTCCTGTTTAGGCCCATTACCTTTAGCATTGCTAACTCAGGGTTTTGTGACTCAGCGTCCATTACATGGATCTTTCTCCGGAAGGTAACTATGACTAGTCAGTCACTTCCCTCAGGATCTCGCTATCCTCTTCCTATGAAACAACCCACGGCAGCACTGCTAAACTCTAACTCAGAAAGCAGTCAATTGACCTAACAGTAAATCCCCTCTACTATGGGCTAGTCCAAAACATTAAATCTTAATGTCACTAAATGTCACTACCTAAACTATAGTCAATTATCTAATAATAATAATAATCTTTATATAGCGCTAACATATTCCGCAGCACTTTACAGTTTGCACACATCATCATCACTGTCCCCGATGGGGCTCACAATCTAAATTCCCTATCAGTATGTCTTTGGAATGTGGGAGAAAACTGGAGTACCTGGAGGAAACCCACTTCCTCCACAAACACAGAGAGAACATACAAACTCTTTGCAGATGTTGTCCTGGGTGGGATTAGAACCCAGGACTCCAGCGCTGCAAGGCTGCAGTGCTAACCACTGCGCCACCGTGCTGCCCAATCTATCTATACTACCTATGTTATACACTATGCCTTTTACTGTACACTACTAACATTGCCTATAGCACATTATACTATACTTATCACAACTCTATACTGTATATTACATCGGAACATATTACATTTCCCATGGTACATTACATCACGATATTCACAAAGATGCAGGATATAATTCACATGGCATTACAACAATTAATTTGTTCCTTCAAGGGGGAAACATTGGCAGCATGTCCATATACTTACATAACTTGGCCTTTTTAGATGTTTTTGATTAAAAAAGTGAAAAAGTTCTGTTTTCATTGGCAGGTTTGTCCAATAAAATGTTATTTATCCTCTAACGGTTGAAGATTTGAACATTTTACTGACTCACCTGCATCGACCATTTATGAAAAATTTGCATTTCTATAATACTATGGAACGTGGTGTATTATATACTATAATATATCATGTAAATGCAGAGGGGCCCAGACACATTTCTTGCACAGGAACCCGAATCTGTGTCCACCCATGTTCGAAGGTGTTTGCCAGCTTAGTTCATCGACAACACTTTCCTATGACAGCTGGGAACCTAACAAAAGCCACGAGTGTGTAATTATTAGGAAATGGCGTAGCTGTAACAACCCATAGAACAAAATTAATTTAAAAGTAAAATAATTGCTGCAGGGTAATGAGCAATAATCTGATATTAGCCAATAGCTTACAGTCTATAAACGGCTTGTTCTCCTTAAGAGTGTCGGACTCTTGCAGTGGCAGCGACTAATGAGTTAATCATTGCATATTTCAAAAGATTTATTAGCCTGCCCTAAAACACAGTGCTGTAGTGACCCGCCTTCAGCATAAGTGTCTGAGACAGCTGCCTCTGTACTGTCCGAGAATACTCTGCAGAGACTCACATCGTCAGATTACACACATGCACACACTGTATGCACACATTAGGACCTGTCATACTCCACTGAGTGCGGAGCAGAAGAAGGGCAACACTAGAGCACTACCAGTCTTGAGCTCACACCAGTGCCCTCAACCATGTACTAGGAATCCCACTGATAAGAAACTCGCATGCCGAAAACGGAATCAATACCGCTAAAAGCTGGAAGTATAAAAAATAAAATCTCAAGATGATCCCCTACGTGAACCTACGATTGAAGTCCTTAATGAAGATCCTCCTGGCACTATGTCTGGTCACTATGGTAGGACTACTTCTTTCCCGCAAGGAACAGATAGTTAATAATATATTGCCACTGTGGCCTGCCTATTACAAGAGGTAAGAATGATCGGTGGGTGGTGGTGACCCTACGGACTCTTATAGGACTTTTTTCCATTTTTGATGGATCGAACACTAGGGCAGTATTTGTGATGCTGGGTATCAGATGGGTACTGGGTGAACTTGAAACTTGTGTTTCTAAGGGCTCAATGATTGTGACCTTTAGGAAGTGAATGTGGAGAAACAGTAGCTGATGGGGCTTGTAGTTCCTCTCTGCTGTGTCAAAGTAAGGAGTCATCTATGCATCTTTGTGTTCATGTGATGGGTTATGTGACTTTTTCTTTATTATTTGTGATTATCTGTATTTTTCTCTGTGTTAGTGAATGTATGTGTATGTTTTTTGTACGTTTGTGTGTTTGTTATCATTTATGTATGTGCATGTCGGTGATTTTTTTTAGTGTGTGTATTAGTGTATTTTCTTGTATGTGTCTTTATTTTTTATGTAGATGTGTATACATTTATGTATTTGTGTCTTTTTGTAACTGTGCTGTAATTATGTATGTGTGTATTAGTGTGTTTTACATACTTGTCTGTTTTTTTTATGTTTTTATGTGTGCTACCATGCATGTATGTGTGTACCTGTACTATTATCCACCTGTGTGCATATATGTGCATCTGTGTGATATTTTTATGTATGTGTTAGTATTTACAGTTTGTAACTGTCTTTTTGATGTATCTTTTTATATTTATGTACCTGTGTCTTTGTGTGTGTGAACCTATATGTTGATATTTATGTATGTATGTGAATATCTTTGCGTTTTGCTCTGAGTATTTGTCTGTGTTTTAGTACTTATGTGTGTATCTGTGTATCAGTCCTTTTTCTGTATCTGTGTGGTTTTTGTATGTTTTGTATTGTTTTGTTTATTATACTTACGGTACTTATATAGCACCATCATATTCCACAATGCTTTTGCAGATATTGTCATCTCTAACCCCATTGGGGCTTAGAATCTAAATTCCCTATTAGTAAGTCTTTGGTTGTATGTGTTTATTTCTGAGTTACTGTTTACGTATATATATATTATTATTTATTATTATTATTTTAGCACCATTTATTCCATGGCGCTTTACATGTGAGGAGGGGTATGCATAATAAAAACAAGTACAATAATCTTGAACAATACAAGTCACAACTGGTACAGGAGGAGAGAGGACCCTGCCCGCGAGGGCTCATAATCTACAAGGGATGGGTGAGGATACAGTAGGTGAGGATAGAGCTGGTCATGCAGTGGTTTGGTCTATCGGTGGTTACTGCAGGTTGTAGGCTTCCCTAGCAACCAGGCAACCCCCACATGTACTTATGGTGGCTAACAGATGTAAATCTTTCAGCTGCGGCAATAAAAACTAAATCTCCAAGCACTAAAAAATACTCGGAGGACCCCCGAGCATGCTCGAGAAATCTCGAGTAACGAGTATATTCGCTCATCACTATTTATAAACACTGATGACCAAAAGGGTAGCAATGTTTTGAACTTTTGACTTTCAGGCTCCATTTCTCACCATCTACTACTGCTTTGAACTTGAGACTACCATCATTTTATAGACAATCATCTTGGCTATCTCATACATAAATTTGACTTGCAGCTATTTAGCGTAAAGTTAGTTATGGAGATTCTTGTCATGTCACTGCATTGTTAATGTTTTGCTCCTAAAAATCGAAATTTTATTTTTAATTATTTTGAAAATCCACCTTTGGCTTTTAACACTGCCTTAATCCTTCTGGGTATGCTCTCGATTAGATTCAAGCATGTCTTGACCAAAATCTGATTCCAAGTCTTTTCTACACATTCCCAAAGTTGGTGCATACTGGCCGATTCACTTGGGTATGTATACAGTTTTTTCTTCATTTCTACCCACAAGTCTATGATTGGGTTGAGGTCTGGGGACTGTGGGGGCAAATTCAGCAGCTCTACTTCATTGTCATTGAACCACTTCTTCTCCAAGTTTGCTTCAGGTTGTTGTCCTGCTGGAACACTATGTCGTCCTTTTCATACCCATAGTACTCGAGTGTACGAAGTAACTCATCTTAGAGGATACTCATATAGCGCAGCATTGATACCACCATCGATCCTGGTCAACACCTTTTTCTGTGAGACAACCTCATATCAACAGGCTTCCTTCGCCAAACTTGACAGTTCCATCAATTTCTTGGTCAATTTGTCCCTTTTTTCTTTGTTTCATCCAGAAGCATTAGCACCCATCAGAGCTTAGGCAATGACTTTTGTCTCATCACTACAAATCACCTGTTTCCAATATTCTACTGTCCACAATTTGTACCTTTTTGAAAACTCGTGCTGATGCTTCTTATGACGATATTAAAGCTGAGGCTCCTTCACCTTTTTTTAGGCCACCATTCCAGACTTGTGTAATGTGCGTTGCATGGTGCTTGAGCGGACATCTGTGATCTCACTATTATGAAGCATAAAAGCCACCTCCACTACCGTGTTTGACGCACTAGAACTGATAGACCTTGGGATGAGCCAACAAGTTGAGTTTGATATTTTGTCTACATGTCCACCTCTTGGCTTTTGAATGGATTCTTCATTTCGTATTCTTCCAACTGTCATGTCACTCACATGATGCAGTTTGGAAATTTTCTTGGTCAAGAGACTGTTATCGATGAGCTGGATGATGCTGTTTCTCTTTTCTTGGGAAATCGTCATCATGGCTGCTCCTCGATTCAAATCAATGACCTCTCACTTGGGAATCAACCTAATAATACACTGAGGCTATTAGGGAATGTGAGAACAGGTTATATTTTGTAGCATTCAGGAAGAATAAGATTTTTCCACCACAAGGAAAAAATGACATAAGGCAAAAGATGTATAATTTTCCTTTGAATAGTCTTTCCTGGAACGTTCGTGACTGAAAGATCTTTTGGTTCGTGAAAAATACAACACAGCATTCTTAATTTCAGACAACGACAGTCAGTGATTGGATGGCTAAATTTCACCTGATCAGCTTTTCTTAAGGGCAAAATTGTCCATTTTCATCAACTTTGATCTAATGTGTGTGGACACCCTTTAAATAAATTGAAGAACATTTGAGCTTGATGGACATTCTGGGTATTGGGAGCTTATTATGATTGTATGTGTGTGTAGCGCCCCCACTGCCGCAGGGCCGATGGGTACCCGGTACCGGGCCTGCGAGTCTCTGCTCTGGGGTTGTCACGGTGGCTAGCCCCGGTCCGTGACCCTGCTGAGGGGGGGGGACGTACAGTTCTAAATGTAGATGGTGGTAGTAGTGCGGTGTAGTGCCGGTCGCAGTTAATAACGAGGACACCAGGGTGCAGTCTCTTTACCTCTTTACTGAAGATCTCTGAGTCCTCAATCCGGAATACGGTTAACCAGGCTGCGCAAGTCCGGCCGGTCCGATGGCACCTCCAGAGTTCCCTTTGCAGGTGGAAATCTGTGCCTTCCTGCTAGCGCTATGTGTTGTGGTCCTCCCGTGCTGTGCTTACGGGATAGTCCCCACAACTGTTGTGTCTGTTTCTCGTGTTCCCTCACAACTCGATTAGATGATGTTCTGCTAATCCGTCCCTCCCGGTGTTATGGTTGGGATGCACCCGTATGACGGGGAGGCTCGGAGCTCTTCCGGGACCCTAGAGTCGCCCCTCTCCACAGGTTGCCCCCTATGTCTTCTTAGGTGATTTAGGTGAGACAGCCCACCTATGACTGACTGTCCTGCCGTTGGTTTGAAGTATTGCCTGAAGCTATATATAGAAATACTTCCTCGGCGTTCCGGCCGCCGGCTGTGCGCCTCAGTAGGATGTTGCCTCGGTCTTACAGCACGACTCCTACTGGGATTCTCCTTCTTGCTTTGATCTCGTTTCTCACTCAGCACAATATATCTCGCTTCTGATCCTTTCTTAGGGCACCGCCGCTATGCTGAGCAGGCACGGTCCCGTGACGTTCTTTCTCATTGCCAGGCCTCTGTCAGGGTCCCAAACCTGACAGGGACCCTACCGAATCTTCCCCTACAACACCCTCTGCCACCAGGTGTTGTCTGGTTCCAACCCAGTCAGCGTTCTCACTAACTTCCTGCCTAACCCCCAGTTTTACCAGACTGTGAGGAGTGGCCTAATGAATAGTACCCTTAGCTCCCCCTGGAGGCCAGACTGTGAAATGTATTGGTGTCTGTGATACCTGGTCAGATGAACTCCTTCAGTGCCATCAGACGTACCATAGCCCCCCTTAGCGGCGGAGCCACAGTACTGCAACGAACAGGACTCTGGGGCGCTGCACGTGTAATGTGTAAGTGAATGTGTGTGTCATGTGCGTATCTGTGTGTATGTCCATCTGTGTACTTTTATGGAAGAATCTTCTTGTATTATATGTGTATACTACATGTAGATCTGTGAATAATGTGACTATGTTTGACTTGTGAGTATTAAATGTTTGTGTTTCTGTGGGTGTATTGCTTTGGTATCTGTGTTTTTATGTGCGTTTTATATGTGTGATAAGTAGACATTACTTATGTTTGTTTAATATGTGTACTATATATTTGATGTAGAAGATGAGCTGTGAAGCAGTAGGCAAAATGGGATCAATGTAGTCAGTGACAGGGGCACAGATCTGATGAGACAAGGATTCTCCTGTTTTTTAGTGTTGATCTACAAAATAAAGGTAAAGCTCAAGTCTGGTGTTAATTCATACCAATAGAACCAACTGGAGACCATCATCCTCAATAATGGAGTCTCTTTTGTGCCTTGAGTTTTCTTCCGCCTATGTATGCACCCTATACACCCTCATAATCCTAGTATTGAATCAGCCCAACACCTGGACTGACCACGTAAAGAAGGAATGATAGGACCCGCGGTGTGTCATTCCCAAAAAAATCCAGGAACTACTTTTTGGGAATATCGAGCTTTTCTCCATTCCTTATAACTCACGCAGCTTTTACTTGTCTGTTTTGTTTCTATATATTATGTGCCAATATGAGCTCTTTAGAAGTGTGTGGTTTATGTGTATTATATGTGAGACGTAAAGGTGTGTTATGTGTACTGTATATTTGTATGTTTTATGTGTACTATTCTGTGTAGGTGTGTATATTATGTGTCTGCTCTTATCTGTGACTTTATATGTGTGTATATTATGTGTATTCCTTTTACATGATAATTTGTGTATTTGTGTATTATTTGTGTATAAGTGATGTGTGTTTTTATGTGCATCATTCTGTACGTGTATTATGCTTCTGCTTTTATCTGTATATATAGCTATGACTTTATCTGTTTCTATATTATGCGCTTATGTTTTATTTTATATGTGTACTGTAAGTGTGTATATGTGTGTACACTACAACCCCTGGCAAAAATTATGGAATCACCGGCCTTGGAGGATGTTCATTCAGTTGTTTAATTTTGTAGAAAAAAAAGCGGATCACAGACATGGCACAAAACTAAAGTCATTTGAAATGGCAACTTTCTGGCTATAAGAAACACTAAAAGAAATCAAGAGCAAAAAATGTGGTAGTCAGTAATGGTTACTTTTTTAACCAAGCATAGGGGAAAATTATGAAATCACTCAATTCTGAGTAAAAAATTATGGAATCATGAAAAAAAAGCAAACAAACAAAAAAACACTCCAACACATCACTAGTATTTTGTTGCACCACCTCTGGCTTTTATAACAGCTTGCAGTCACTGAGGCATGGACTTAATGAGTGTCAAACAGTACTCTTCATCAATCTGGCTCCAACTTTCTCTGATTGCTGTTGCCAGATCAGCTTTGCAGGTTGGAGCCTTGTCATGGACCATTTTCTTCAACTTCCACCAAAGATTTTCAATTGGATTGAGATCCAGACTATTTGCAGGCCATGACATTGACCTTATGTGTCTTTTTTCAGGGAATGTTTTCACAGTTTTTGCTCTATGGCAGGATGCATTATCTTCTTGAAAAATGATTTTATCATCCCCAAACATCCTTTCAATTGATGGGATAAGAAAAGTGTCCAAAATATCAACATAAACTTGTGCATTTATTGAAGATGTAATGACAGCCATTTCCCCAGTGCCTTTACCTGACATGCATCCCCATATCATCAATGGCTGTGGAAATCTGCATGTTCTCTTCAGGCAGTCATCTTTATAAATCTCATTGGATTGGCACCAAAACAAAAGTTCCAGTTTCCACCCATTCGTTCCTCATTTGTTTCATT
Organism: Ranitomeya variabilis; assembly: GCF_051348905.1. NCBI lineage: Eukaryota > Metazoa > Chordata > Amphibia > Anura > Dendrobatidae > Ranitomeya > Ranitomeya variabilis. The sequence goes on from NC_135235.1 coordinate 609,816,921, forward strand.
GTACATTTCCTGTTTTGGAGACATTGCTTTAAGTTTCCGGTCTTGACGCTTTGATGTCTTCCTTGGTCTACCAGTATGTTTGCCTTTAACAACCTTCCCATATTGTTTGCATTTGGTCGAGATTTTAGACACAGCTGACTGTAAACAACCAACATCTTTTGCAACATTGCGTGATGATTTACCCTCTTTTAAGAGTTTGATAATTCTCTCCTTTGTTTCAATTGACATCTCTCATGTTGGAGCCATGATTCATGTCAGTCCACTCCTTTTTAGATGCAGACTAACAAGCAGATCTAATTTAATGCAGGTGTTATTTTTGAGTATGAAATTTTTACAGGGTGGTTCCATAATTTTTTCCTCAGAATTGAGGAATATATATGTGTATAGTATATGTGTATGATACATGAATATTACATGTGCATGTGTTTAAGGTCGGTATGTTGCATCCATTATAACCAGTCCATGATCAGTGGAGATTACAATCTAATTTCCCTCACGCTCCCATCGGGGTTATTTTAATAAAAGCCACATGTGATAAGTATATTTTTGGATTATACGAAGGATCCAGAGTATGTAGAATCTTGCCAAACACGGGGGATATAGAGATGTCATAGATAAATAAAAATCATCAAGCTGCCTGCCAAGTCCTCAAAGTGTAAGATAACCCTTCAGGTAGGGAAGTGCTTCGATAGCAATTCCTTAAATATATTTGTTCCTGCAGCTGATGAGAACCATAAGAAAAATATTATTAGGGTTAGAATGTTTCTATTTAGGCAATTTCCCAATAGAGAGCTAAAAACTCATAACTGAAAAGCCAGTTCCACAACAGTGCAGAGTATTTCAGGAACCAAGTGTGCTGCTATAACATGTTCACCCATGTAATTATGCTAATGAGGACAGGACTATAATTATGAAGTGAGGAGTGGAATGAAGTGATTGGTCACCTCCCCAGCCCCCCATCCCCCATTCAGTTAGCGGAGAAGCAGGCCCACAGCAGAACAGAGTATTTCAGGAAAGGAGTGTGCCGATCTTGTAGGGGGCAGTATCCTGCTCACTCCTAACTGTCCTTTGAAGACATCAATGAAGTCAGATGTCAGGAATTGCTTACTAGGGATCAAGCCCACACAGAACAGAGCATTTCAGGAAGCTAGTGTCCTCATATTTCTTCCTTTGCATTTGTGTGACTTGGTTCTGCAATGTCCTAATATCAGGAGGTAATTAGAGACAAGTGGGAGCTCTCTTATTGATGCCAATGGTGGAAGGAAAGGATTCTATTGGCAGCACAGAGTATTTCAGGAGAAGAGTTTCCGATTTCGCAGTGACTTCTTCATTATTCTGTTAGTGAGGAAAGGCCTGTGATGAGGCGGTAGCATGGTCAGAAAAGCAAAATGGAAAAAGTCACGTAGGCAAAGGAGCAGACATGTAAGTAATTTATGCGGAATTAGTGGTAATAATTACTGTAAAATCTATAACTACATGCGGTTGGGCCATTGTCTTTGAGGATAGGGATGAATATCCCAAATTCGTATTAAAGATTGCAAAGGTCTCAGTAGCACAGAGTATTTCAGGAAAGGAGAGTGCTAATTTTGTACGAAACAGTGACCTGTTGCAGCCTTCTACAGGACTGTATGTAGCAGTGCCATATGAAAACAGGAATGATGGAGGAGTGGTTCCCCCGCAGCACAGAGTGTTTTGAGGAGCCTAGATTGCTTTTTAACTATAAAATTCCATGAATGTGTAGTTCAGATGCCGGAGGAGACTGATAATGACGTCAGTGCTCTTCATTATATGAAGTCCATTGTTTGCTGTATCAATGGCTCTCTTGTGGCTCCATGTCGTGGGATCTCCTTTCCCACACTTATTATTGGTGTGTAGAGCATCTAATAGGTACAGCGCAGGCGACAATTGCCACAAATGATGAAAAGAATTCAATTTCATGTCAAAGTAAAAGTAGAGTTGCATCCATTATATTTCCTTATAATTTCCAGTTGCCCCTTTAATTAAAGGCCCAGTCCATAACATTTGTGAAAAAAAAACAACTAATTTGTGAGGTTGCACTGTCTGATTAGAATCTAAGCCAGTTTGACTTTTACGTAATGGGATTCTATACTTTTGACAGTTTTTTTTGTTTGTTTGATCATATGGTGACTTCTGGTGATCAGCTGCGATCGACAAGGTAACCTGGCAGCAAGTGTTCAATTCTCAAGCAGTGCCACCGCAGGTGGAATGAAGTATTGCACAGTGCCTATTGTTGGGTCCTGCAGAGCTGCTGTCAGGTTTTTCTACAGTTTACAGCTAATCGTCACATTAGCAGGTAATAATTTGGAGACGCTTCTGATAACTGGGGGCCCTACTGGTTATCACCAAACAGAAATAACAAAGGAATCAATATTTACTGGATAATTTTAATAGGAAACTGTCAGTGTAGTCAAGCTATACTGCCATGCTCATAATGTAATACTGATGGGCTCCCACAATACAACAAGCTATGTTTTACTCTGAAATACTGCAGCACTTCAAAGAAAACTCATGAGCTGGCACAGCATGTGGCTTCTCTCCACCCGACTCGGCTTGATTGACAGGAAGCCTGCCAGTATTTCATGTTGCCTGCAGTCAGGGCACCATGGGTCTACTGACAGGTTCCCTATAAGATCGTGGTCACGCTTTTAAGACAGATATTCACAAGAGCGGGTATCCTCAGGGAGGAATGATAGGTATGTGTGAGAGGGGTGATATTCAGGATATTAGCTCACAATTATCTGCACCCAATAATGTAATAGCCGTATGATAGACATGTAACAGACAGGACGGTGTTCACACCTAAAGTAAGGAGGGAAGCAGATGACTTGTGTGTGCCAAGTGGATCAAAGTAATAGTCACTTCAGAGGAATAAGGCTGAGGGCACATGACGAGCCTTGTGTAAAAGAACCAGGGAAATCTATCTATCTATCTATCTATCTATCTATCTATCTATCTATCTATCTATCTATCTATCTATCTATCTAATCTATCTATCTATCTATCTCGTCTATCTATCTATCTATCTATCTATCTATCTATCCCATATCTATCTATCTATCTCTTCCATATCTATCTATCTAGACAAAAAAAAGAACACAGCAGCACATGTGCATGAATCTAGGCCATGTGAAAACACAGAAAAACATTAAAAAATTCAAAACAGATTATACTTCTCAAAAACATTTAAAAAAAAAAATTTTTTTGTACAAAACTTACAGTAATAGATGAAAATGAAAGTTCTAAGTGCATAAATTGGCCAATTCATGTATGCCCATCAACCACGGCAAGGTGACCTCCCTCTGATGGGTCCTACTCTACTGTACGTGCCACTTTTGGGCCACCAGCCTACAACTATGGACAAAACATGTCACTCTCGGGCTAAGCCTACAATTTATCCCTACAATCCATCCCATATCTATCTATCTATTATTATTATTATTATTTATTTATATAGCACCATTAATTCCATGGTGCTGTACATGAGAAAGGGGTTACATACAGGGTGTGGCATAGCGACTGGTCATGTGATTAATGGGCGGTATGTATCGCAGAGGTGGGTGGCCCTGTGATGGAAGCCTGGGTATGTTTTGCTCAAGCAGATCTACTGCTGAGGGATTTGTTTACATTGGGAAGGCTTCCAGGTGATTGGAGAGATGGGTGGGTCCAGTCACCTACAAACCCACCCAAAGAGCCGTGTCTGAACACATAAGATGGTTTTGTGTTTAAGGACCTGTGGTGATGTCACGCTCACCTGACTGGCCATGTGACAGGTACCTGGGTGTGGTTACACCTATGAAAAGGAGGTGTGTGTAGCACATGGGGAGTGTTTGGGAGTCTGTCAGCGTGGACACACTTCCATGTGTCCTGGCTGGACACTGCAGAGTGGCCTGTGTGTTGGATGGTTCCACGTGGGGACAGACGTCCTGAACAGCACACAGAGACCATATTTAGGCTGGAGAGCCTACGTGCTGGATATAGCGCAGTCTGTGTGCCCACAGACCTGAGAGAACGGAGCTCTACTATGGACATTGAGGATTCATCTGTCTGATATAAGACTGTTTACCTGTTGTTACTGTTGCTATGTGGTTTATGGAGCAATAAACCCTGTGAACTTTTAATGGAACGTGTCTCCTGAGTGTCACCCACCGCACCTGAGCGAGTACAACCCCTACAAGGGTTATAAATATCATTTACAGTAAACAAGTTTACAGTGACAGACTGGTACAGAGGGGAGAGGACCCTGTCCTTGCAGACTTACATTCTATGGGATAGTTGGGAAGAGACAGAAGGTCAGAGGTGCAGCAGCTCTGGCGGTGGTGAGGCGGCTGCTCTGACGATGGCGAAGCGGCAGAATGGTTATTGCAAGCTGTAGGCTTTCTTGAAGAGATGGGTTTTCAGGTTCCGTCTGAAGGATCCGAGGGTGGTGGATAGTCGGACGTCTTGAGGCATGGAATTCCAGAGGATGGGGGATATTCGGGAGAAATCTTGGAGGCGGTTATGTGAGGAACGAATAAGTGTGGAGGAGAGTAGGAGGTCTTGGGAGGATCGGACATTACGTGAGGGAAGGTGTTGGGAGATTAGTTCAGAGATATAGGGAGGGGACAGGTTGTGGATGGCTTTGTAGATCAGTGTTAGTAGTTTGAACTGGATTTGTTGGGGAATTGGGAGAAGCAGGGGAGTAGCGAGGAGAGAGGTGGATTAGCCGGGCAGCAGAGTTGAGGACAGACTGGAGTGGTGCAAGAGAGTTAGCGGGGAGGCCACAGAGGAGGGTGTTGCAGTAGTCGAGGCTGGAGATGATAAGAGCATGCACAAGAGTCTTAGTAGATTGTGGGGTGAGGAAGGGATGGACTCTGGCAATATTTTTGAGTTGAAGGCGACAGGAGGTGGCAAGAGTTTGAACGTGCGGTTTGAAGGACAAGGCAGAGTCGAGAGTTACCCCGAGGCTGCGGATTTCAGGTGTGGGAGAGAGTGTGATGCCTATCTATCTATCTAGGCAGCACTCCAAGGTCAAAAAAATGAATAATTTATTGAGGGTGCATGCGTGGACCTCAGCAGTGACGGACATGTTTTGCTGAGCTCCGCTACCCGGTCAGCCTATTTAGACCCCACTCAGCGACCAAAGCACACTAACCTCACCACTGTCGGACCCCTCGCTCCCCCAGGAGATATTGCACCGGCGATGCCAAAGAAAGGGAGCGCAGCACAGCCGGCAAGTCGCACTATCACGGAGCTTCTTCTGAGCGGTAATACTCCCAAGATGGCCGCCGCAACAACCCTCCCCAGCCTTAGCTGGGAACACAGATGACAACGCAGAGCAGGAAGAAACCGCCTCACATGTGGAGACGGTGATCTCCACTGCGGCTCTTACTAAATCCCTGCAAGAGACTTTCCGGTCAGAGCTCACCTCTGCTATGCAGAAAATATCCTCCCAGCTGCAAGACATTATGCAGCGGACAGGAAAAGATGGATGCCACAGCGGACACCTTGGAAGAAAACCAGGAAATTCTCAAGCAACACACAGAGCGTATCGCCGACCTCGAGCTCAAATGCGAAGACTACGAGAACAGATCACGCAGGAGCAATATACGAATTTGGGGTCTCCCTGAAAATATAGTGGCACTTAAAGACACGGCTACCGCCCTTTTCACTGCGCTGCTACCTGACACAGACCCGGCCATGCTCCACATCACCAGAATCCACAGGGCCCTGGGTAAGACTCGCGCCAGTGATATGCCTAGAGATGTGATTTTGAAATTGCACTATGAGGAAGCACGTGATTTAATTCTGACTGCTTCAAGGGAGAATCCCGTTTTGCCTGGCCTGCCAAACTCGGTACACATTTATGCTGATATAGCGACAGCTACGCTCGCCAGGAGGAGATCTCTCAAGCCCTTCAAGTGGGGCAAGTTAAATATCGATGGAGCTTCCCCTTTGCTCTAACCTTTACATATAATTCCCAAATGTATATTTGTTGTACACTGGAGGAGGGGAGGCAGGCCTTGACCAGAGCCGGAGTTCCAATTTCTATTGACGCACCATCCCTACCACAATGAAAACCGCGGCCAATAAGGGAATGGAGGAATACTCCCAGAACAAGGAGTCAAAATGCACAGATCACCTGACTCGATACACCTACGTTTCCCTAGTTGGAAAATAATGGCAATGTTTATGACGCTATTAGTCATCTCAACTTTTTCCAGCTTACACCCATATATGGAACATCTTTCCCAGCCTTCTTCTCTCGCCTTCGGGAGATGATGACTCTTGGGGGGGAGTGTGGAGAGAGAAAAGGGATAGGAAAAAGGACACAAAGAAACCTGCACTAGCTTTTCCTAACTCTACCTGGACACCGTAGATTAGTTCCGACACCCTATAAAGTTACCCGGCTTCGGTCTTAATATAACAGACCCACTAAACCCTTACGTTTTTATTTGGATTCCTCCCCGCCCCACCCTTCTCCCAGCCCTACCCTACCCCTTCCCCCCATAATTCCACCCCCCTCTTCCTATACCCCGCTTCCGCCACCCCTTTCCCACCTTCTCCCCACAGCTCTATCCTCTCCCCTTTTTTTTTTCCTCTCTCCTAAGGGTCTGGCTCTCGGGTTCATAGCATGCTGCCCAAACTTGGTAACACCTGGTTCTCCTCTTAATATGGGAACCCAGATCGCCATACTTTTCGGGCTTGTTACCCGTTCAAAAATGTTCAATGTTTTAATTGTCTTTGTCTCCCCCCTGTTTGTTACTTCCCTACTGTTTTCTTACAGAGACCATTACCGTATGCTTCAGCCATCCCAGCGACCGCTTGATGGGGACATGAGCCAGAGCGCAGCCCGTATCTTCTTACTCATCAGCAGTAAATATCTATTTAACTATGTGTAAAGTTATCTCACATAATGTACGGGGATTTAACTCGCCCCTAAAACGCAAAAAGGCTTTTCTTGCCTACTTGAAACATACACCAGACATAATCTGTCTTCAGAAGACCCATTTCTCCAATTTATCTCGCCCCAAATATTTTAATGCCAACTATTCACAATGCTACATGTCGACCTGGGATCGCAAAACGAGAGGTGTAGCCACTTTTATTAAAAATAGCTTTCCATTCCAGCTTGTTAGTTCACACTCAGACCCTGAAGGCAGATTCGTTATTCTTCTTGGACCCTTGCAGGGCCTGAGTATTTGTATTGGTAACAGCTATCTACCTGCAGCCTCCCAAACTTTAGTCTTTCAATTAATCCTATCAAAACTTGCCTCACTCACATACCATCACCTCATTTGGTGCGGTGACTTCAACTTCACCATCAACCCAAAACTAGATAGCAGCATACAGAAGCGCTCAGACATAGCAAAAGCTGATAGGAAAAAAATCCTACACTTAATAAGGGAAAACTGTTTGATAGATGTATGGAGAGAGCTGAATGGTCCTGTTAAAGGCTACACATACTTTTCCCCTGCACACCAATCTTATTCAAGAATAGATTTACATATAGCCGCAGCTAATACGTTCCCTTCAGCCCTATTTTCCCACCGCATTCCATCATCGTGGTCTGACCACGATGTGGTCCTAGCGGCATTTAAATTCAATATTACCACCTCTAGATTATTTAAATGGAGATTGAATTAATCCCTACTCACCGACCCTTCCGTCCTTTCTAAAATTAAAGAAGAACTGAAATTATACTTCCAACTAACATTACCAGGGACACATCTCCTGGATTTGTTTGGTTGGCACAGAAAAAAATTATTACTGGCTCACTAATTAAAATTGCCTCTAAATAACAGAAAGAAACAAAGATCTGAACTCCAAACACGCCTGGAAAATAAACTTATGAAACTTGAGCTAGCAAACCAAGCTTCTACTTCCCTCTATCTAGCTAAGCAGATCCAGGATACTAAATTACAGTTAAATGCTATTCTTACAAATAAAACAGAGAGAGCGTTAACATGGACTAAATCAACCTTTTATAGACAAGCTAATAAACCAACTGGTATGTTGGCGCGTAAACTCAGATGCAGAGAACTTCTAAATAACATTCCCTCCATTAAAGATTCCATGGGTCGAATCTCAGCTCACCCAGATACCATTTACGATACGTTTAGAGAATATTATCAGAAATTATACTCCGCCTCACAGCCCCCTCCACCACAACTCTTATCTTCCTTCCTGAGAGAGCTGACACTCCCCAAAATCCCTAACTCTGCTATTGAACAGCTCCAGTCGCCTATTTCTACAGATGAAATCTCTGCAATAATCAAAAATCTTTAAAAAAAAACAAAGCTCCCGGACCAGATGGCCTCACGGCACTTTACTATAAGAAATTTGATGACATACTTATACCCCATATGAAAAACTTTTGCAATGATCTATTAAACGGTTCCCAAATGCCCCCTGAGTTCTACATTGCCCATGTGACAGTGATCCCCAAACCAAAAAAAGACCACCTGTACCCAAAAAATTACAGACCCGTATCATTACTGAATGTCGACCTAAAAATTTTTACGTCTATTATCACTGCCAGGCTCAACAAAATTTTACCTACACTCATTCACCATGACCAGGTTGGGTTCATCTCTAAGAGGCAAGGGCCTGATAATATTAGAAGAAACCTAAACGTTAACCCCTTCATGACCTTGGGATTTTCCGTTTTCCCGTGTTCGTTTTTCACTCCCCTCCTTCCCAGAGCCATAACTTTTTTATTTTTCCGTCAATTTGGCCATGTGAGGGCTTATTTTTTGCGGAACGAGTTGTACTTTTAAACAACATCATTGGTTTTACCATGTCGTGTACTAGAAAACGGGAAAAAAATTCCAAGTGCAGTGAAATTGCAAAAAAAGTGCAATCCCACACTTGTTTTTTGTTTGGCTTTCTTGCTAGGTTCACTAAATGCTAAAACTGACCTGCCATTATGATTCTCCAGGTCAGTACGAGTTCATAGACACCTAACATGACTATGTTATTTTTCACCTAAGTAGTGAAAAAAAATTCCAAACTTTGCAAAAAAACAAACAAAAAACAATGTGCCATTTTCCAATACTCGTAGTGTCTCCATTTTTCGTGATCTGGGGTCAGGTGAGGGCTTATTTTTTGCGTGCCGAGCTGCCGTTTTTAATGATAGCATTTTGGTGCAGATACGTTCTTTTGATCGCCCGTTATTGCATTTTAATGCAATGTCGCGGCGACCAAAAAACGTAATTCTGGTGTTTCAAATTTTTTTCTCATTACGCCGTTTAGCGATCAGGTTAATGCTTTTTTTTTATTGATAGATCGGGCGATTCTGAATGCGGCGATACCAAATATGTGTAGGTTTGATTTTTTTTTTTTTTTATTGATTTATTTTGATTGGGGCGAAAGGGGGGTGATTCAAACTTTTATATTTTTTTTTATTTTTTTCACATTTTTTTATCTTTTTTTTTTTTTTTAACTTTTGCCATGCTTCAATAGCCTCCATGGGAGGCTAGAAGCAGGCACAACACAATCGGCTCTGCTACATAGCAGCGATCTGCTGTTCTGCAGGTGTGCTGTGAGCGCCGACCACAGGGTGGCGCTCACAGCTACCGGCGATCAGTAACCATAGAGGTCTCAAGGACCTCTATGGTTACAATACTGAAGCATCGCCGACCTCCGATCATGTGACGGGGGTCGGCGATGACGTCATTTCCGGCCGCCCGGCTGGATGCGGTAGTTAAATGCCGCTGTCTGCGTTTGACAGCGGCATTTAACTAGTTAATAGCGGCGGGTGAATCGCGATTTCACCCGCCGCTATTGCGGGCACATATCAGCTGTTCAAAACAGCTGACATGTCCCGGCTTTGATGCGGGCTCACCGCGGAGCCCTGCATCAAAGCAGGGGAGCTGACCTCGGACGTACTATCCCGTCCGAGGTCAGTAAGGGGTTAAACACTCAGCAAATTATCATAAACAACCACTATTACTATTGGCCCTAGACATAGAGAAGGCCTTCTATTCAGTCTCGTGGTCTTATTTATTCGAAGTTTTATCCAAATTTGGTATCCCCCATAATCTAGTTTTGTGCCTTCAATTATTATATGATAGGCCCATTGCCTATCTGAAGCTTCCGTCCACTCGGCCTTCTCCACTTACTATATAAAGAGGGACGAGACAGGGCTGTCCACTCTCACCAGCTTTATTCGCCCTAGCCATGGAGCCATTGGCAGAAGCCATAAGAATTAACCCAAACATACTTGGACCCATTGGGGTTAGTGAACAATATAAGGCTAGTCTCTTTGCCGATGACGTGCTTTTAACCCTATCCAGCCCACTTATCACTCTCACAAATTAAATTTGAGTTAGTCTCCAGCCTCAAAATCAATGTCGACAAGTCCGAAGCCCTATTCATTAATACCCCAAAAGAAATGCAAGTTAATATAGTCTCCCAGTTTAAATTTACCAATAAAGAGCACTTTTTGACTTATCTCGGAGTCAATCTCACCTCCCATAGATCGACCCTATTTAAATGGAACTACTGATAAGGGGTCTCCAAGCCGACCTGGCCAGATGGTCTTCCATGACGATATCCTGGTTGGGTAGGCTGCACGCAATTAAGGTAGTCTCTTTGCCCCGATTCCTATACCTATTCCGCTCCCTCCCCATCCCGCTACCTTCCAAGACTTTTCACAAAATCCATACTATGATTTCAAAGTTTATATGGCAGGGAAAAAAAACCAGAATTCGACAAAAAACTATGTTCATACATAGAAAATTGGGGGGACTCTCCTTACCTAATTTTATATTATATTACAAATCCGCCCAATTAGGTCAATTGACTAGCACCTGCGTTGCCAACAATAAACCCAGATGGGTTAATCTAGAATCGTCTTTCTTGAACCCATTCTCCTTATCTAGTCTCATTTGGTCCACACAGAAGTTCCCACAAGGTCTTCACATTACAGCACCATTTACAGCCCATTCCCTAATCCTTTGGAGGAAGGAAAGATTCAAATTTAACCTTCAGTCCCCCTCTTCCATAACCCCATGTTTACACCTGGGCTTGATCCCCGCCCATTCGCCTGGTGGGTGACCAATGGAATAACTATCCTAAAACTTCTTTGCTCGCCCTTCAATATAATTCTAACTAGACAGGAATGTATGCAAAAATACGTACCACCTGCTAAGGAGACACTACGTATATGTCAAATATTCCATTTCGCAGAACAGACCCTACAACATAAGACCCCATTCCGTGCTACTAGTTTTGAACAGAGGTGCCTGCGATCCCCTGGGCAAGGGAACTATTTCCCTGTTATACTCATCTCTAAACGTTTCACATGGGGACGAAAAATTAAAATATATGAAGCAGTGAGAAGAAGATCTAGGTATTGATATGTCTCTAGAGGAATGGCGGCGAAGCTGCGACACACTCTCCAAAGGTAGCTGCCAGACTTCTCTGGTGGAGACGTCCCTCAGAATTCTCCATCGAACATACCAAGTCCCGAGTAGACTCCATGCCATAAACCCAAACATAACAGATAAATGCTTTAGAGCTTGTGGCTCCATAGGAGACATGAAACACATTTGGCGGGAGTGCCCAGTTGTCTCAGCCCTATGGCAAAAGGTCAAATTTACAACGGAACGAATGTATTGCAAAACAATACAGCTTGAGCCAGCCTTCTTCCTAATGGGGGCTAAATACCCAGGCTTCTCTAACAAGTTCCATAAATTGGTAGGCCAACTTTGCATGGCCGCTAAACTTCACATAGCTGCCAACTGGAAATCGCCTTCACTCTCTATGCTGCTAGTTAGAGACAAGATGAATACAATCCTTCTATATGAGCGTATACAAGCTACAAGAAATGACATGTGGGATGCTTTTTACCAAGTCTGGAAACCGTGGATGGAACTGGACTCTAATCTAAACCTAAGCCAGGCTCTAACCTTGTCTATATGAAACCACTAGCAACCGACGCCCCCGATGAAGATTCTAACACTTAAAGAATGGAACTTGAAAAGCTAAACAGCATGGAGATGCACCGTTGTAGCAAGAGGAAAATGAAGGGGAAATTTATAAGATAAAAAACCTCCGCCCCGTCTTGAGATTTCGTCGCTAGCCAATGTAAGGCACGGTGTAGAATCTCTCCTTTTACCCTACTCCCGCCTATGTATTTGATCCTTTGTCTTTGTCTTGTCGTGTCTATGTTTGTGAAGTTATGTTTATATACGTATATTCTCTCTGATGTAAGTATATTGCGCTCCCCTGCGTGGGAGTCTGTTATAACTTTATTTTGTTTATGAAAAATAAAATTCATTGAAACTAAAAAAAATGAATAATTTAATGACCCATTGTGATGGGGACGTTTCGTTCCAAGTGAAAAGGTCGCCTTGCTTGTAATGTCAGTTTAGGTGGTCGGCCATGTCTTGGTAGGTTTGCAGATGTACTTCTTCGACTTTTGGATTATGGATTGAAGAGGGCTCTGTGAGATGTTCACAGCTAGGGCTATTTTTATAACCTAGCCCTGCTTTACTCTTCTCCACAACTTTATCCCTGACCTGTCTGGTGAGTACCTTGGTTTTATTGATGGTGTTTGATCCCTAATATTCTCAAACAAACCTCTGCTGTCTTGACAGAACAGCTGCAGCTGTACTGAGAATAAATTACACACAGGTGGACTCAATTACTAATTATGTGACTTCTAGAGCCAATTGGTCACTCAGGATTTTATTTAGGGGTATCAGACCACATGCCTGTCTCAGTTTTCAGATTTATGTTTTTTAAATATTTAGAAAACCATGTATCATTTCCTTTACACTTCACAATACTTGCTACTTTGTGTTGGTATATCACATAATATTCCCAATAAAATACATTTAAGTTTGTGGGTGTAGTGTGAAAAAATGTGGAAAAGTATGAATATTTTTTCAAGACACTGTATTTGGTGATTCTACTTTATAGCACCATTCCAGTTTTTTTTACTTCAGGGGTGCAGTGGTGCTAATAATCTAGGTTCCCTGACCCTAGTCGTATACCCACCAGGTATTGTCTTCAGCTCATCCCAGCGCTGCTCCAGTCCCGCACCTTCATCTTCAGAAATTCTGACTGACCTGTCTCTGACTGTTTCTGGTCCCGGCCTTTTATGTTCTTGTAAATGATTCATTTATTATCTTTCTTTCTTATCAGTATACGTCATATTAACTTTTATTACCTAGTCTGTTGATTAATCTCTGTACTAACACTAGGAATACCTCTGTATTCAATGTGTCCTCTGGTAAGGGCTGGTCCTTTTCCAAATACAAGCCCTACCAAACAGTATGGTCCCCCACAGGTCTCCCACACACACTATGATGCATGCCACTATAGCCCCCAATCAGCATGATCACACACAACCCCCAACGCAGTATGATGTCCCCACAGCCAGATGCATAGTATGATGCCCCACAAGTACTGAACACAGAGGCATAGCTAGGGTTTTGGTTCAGGGGGGGGCGAAACTTCTGAGTGGGCCCCTCACCAGGTAACCTTGATTACATCTCGGTGACGCACCATAATACTGGAGGAGAACCTCATCAGATGACCGCGCAGTTACTGAAAATAATCTCTATATAAAGACCAACATGGATATCACCGCCATATGGTCAGTGGTAGATACCAGCCCTACAGAACATATAAGAGATCACAGCACAGTTACAGATAATGAGTTACCGCTGATTTTCTTTCTGATGGAATCGTTCATTTTTCCTGTCTTTTCCATCTGGTCCAGACCGACATGACAACTTCTTCCAGCTACAACTCGTCTGCAGAGAATACAACAAAGACACATTTAACTTCTCATATTCCAGCCCCATCACCATCTATTCCCAACCTGCACAAACTCCTCATCCTGCTGATAACCCAATACTGAGCCGCTGCTTCCATATGTGTCCCTATTACTGCACCTGATACCCCAATACTGAGCCGCTGCTGCCATAAGTGTCCCTATTACTGCACCTGATACCCCAATACTGAGCCGCTGCTTCCATATGTGTCCCTATTACTGCACCTGATACCCCAATACTGAGCCGCTGCTGCCGTGTGTGTCCCTATTACTGCCCCTGATACCCCAATACTGAGCCGCTGCTGCCATATGTGTCTGTATTACTGCACCTGATACCCCAATACTGAGCCGCTGCTGCTGTATGTGTCCCTATTACTGCACCTGATACCCCAATGCTGAGCCGCTGCTGCCGTATGTGTCCCTATTACTGCCCCTGATACCCCAATACTAAGCTGCTGCTGCCGTATGTGTCCCTATTACTGCACCTGATACCCCAATACTGAGCCACTGCTGCCGTATGTGTCCCTATTACTGCACCTGATACCCCAATACTGAGCCACTGCTGCCGTATGTGTCCCTATTACTGCACCTGATACCCCAATACTGAGCCGCTGCTGCCGTATGTGTCCCTATTACTGCCCCTGATACCCCAATACTGAGCCGCTGCTGCGTATGTCCCTATTACTGCATCTGATACCCCAATACTGAGCCGCTGCTGCTGTATGTGTCCCTATTACTGCACCTGATACCCCAATGCTGAACCGCTGCTGCCGTATGTGTCCCTATTACTGCACCTGCTGTGTTGTTCTCTGTGCCCTCTAAATTCTAAAGCAACCCTCTATAATATAGTAATGCAGGGTGCAAGTGCCCCAGAAAACAGTGCCCACATTTTCCCTCTAGAAAGTAATAATGCCCTGTGTGCCCCTTTGGTAGTCACAGTAACCTGAGTTCCCCTATAACAATAAGTGCCCACTTTACATTTAATAAAGTCCCGAGTCTCCCCCTGTACAGCTCCCCTATACACAGCATGATCCTCTCATACACGGTATAATGCCCCCTCACTGTATAGTACCACCCACACAGTATACTGACCCCTTAGTAGCCCCCAAACTGTTTGATGGCTCCAACACTGTATGATGGCCCTTCACTGTAATCTCCATACTGTATGATGACCCCCTAGATAGCCTCCATATACAGTAGCATAATGCACCAAATAGTCCACAATATAGTATAATGCACTCCCCATAGGCAGACTCTACAGCATAAGGCGGTACCCCCATAGGCAGACCCTGTAATAAGGCGGCAGACCCTGTAATTAGGCAGCACCCCATAGTCACACTCTGTAATAAGGCAGCCCCCATAATCAGACCCTGTAATAAGGCAGCACCCCTATAGGCAGACCCTGTAATAAGGCAGCCCCCATAGTCAGACCCTGCAATAAAGCAGCACCCCTATAGGCAGACCGTGTAATGAGGCAGCACCCATATATCAGACCCTGTAATAAGGCAGCCCCCATAGTCAAACCCTGTAATAAGGCAGCCCCCATAGTCAGACCCTGTAATAAGGCAGCACCCCCATAGTCAGACCCTGTAATGAGGCAGCTCCCCCATAGGCAGACCCTGTAATAAGGCAGCAGCACCCATAAAAAAAAATAAAAATAAATACTCACCTGTCTTCTTCCTGGTTCCTGCGCTGCTCCCGCTGATCTCCTGACAGCAAGCGCCGGGCAGTGACGTCATCGCGCCCGCTGTCAGTGTCGGCGACGTCAGACGCTCAGGGGCCACATAGCGGCTTGGTGGCAGAGCAGGGAGATCGATTCTGCGCGTGCCGATACAGTTACAGTAGGGTAGCTCCGGGTGGGCCCCCTCAGAGCACCGGGCACCCTCTGCCCCCCCGGTAGCTACGCTACTGCCTGAACAACAATGCATGAAAAAACGACATATACTACTCACCTGGCCCCGTTCCACCAATGTGCTGCACTGATCTGTGTGCAGCAGGCATACAGGCTAGATGGTAGAACAAGGAGCCATTGTCTAGTGGTGTGACTTGGGCATTCTTCCCACATACTGGTCAATAATTTGCATCACACACACTTTTTTACTAGATCTGTAGCGCATTTGTTCCAGTACACAAAAATAAAACGTCATAAAAAGCAATTAGTATGAGAATTAAACAGCAATACAGAAATATAGGTAACAAGGTGATATCTCCACCACAACAGTCAAACCAGCAAAGGTCTGGGACATCTGTGAACAGTGGGGGCTCCTGATGGCTACAGTCCATATTAAGGGTGGGGGATCCATACAACTTTTACAATTTTTAGCATTGTAACAAGCAGACTTTTTTGTGTGGTAAAAAAACCCTTTAAGGCTTCTTTCACACTAGCGTCGGCACGGGGCCGTCGCTATGGGTCGGCCGAGATGCCAACGCGCGTTGTGAAAGTAATGCCCGACGTGGGCAACGGAAGCAGTCTTACGATGCTTCCGCTGCCCCATTGTAATGTCCGGGGAGGAGGGGGCGGAGTTTCAGCCGCGCATGCGTGGTCAAAAATGGCAGACACGACGCACAAAAAACGTTACATGTAATGTTTTTTTGTGCCGACGGTCCGCCAAAACACGACGTAACTGTCGCACGATGGTTGCGATGTGTGGCACTCCGTCGCAATGCGTCACTAATGAAAGTCTATGGAGAAAAAAAGGCATCCTGCGGGCAACTTTGCAGGATGCATTTTTTCAACATAACGACACAATGCGACGTGCGTCGAACGACGCTAATGTGAAAGTAGCCTAAAATGCCAACTGTGGCCAGGCAACACAAGGGATTCCTATAAATATTTTATAATTTTTCACAGCTCTTTTAATCCAGGGGGCTGCTAGTTTTTCTTGCATCAGATGATTGCACGGTGTGTGGTGTGACAGACCCTGAACAAGCAGTGGGTGTTGTTAGATTTGAGCACTGGAACCTGAAGAATTATGATTAGAGCTCTGCATATAAATAAAGCAGGGAGTAAAGTAAGGATTTAACCGCTGATGCATCAACTTGACGAAACATTGCAGCTGATGGGAATGTATGGTGTAATAATGAAGCAGGGATACAGATCAACATGGGTAGGGCCAGTGAACCTTTACCCATTAGCATCTAAGGAATGCAGTGTAATTCATCGTACTAAACCACACTCTGGACCCTGAGCATTTGCATTTATATCAAAGTAAACCTGCTAAGTAGATGTAATGAGGAAGAACAAGTGGGATTTCCAGAAATGGTTGAGGCTGCTGTCTACAACTGAAATCGCCAGTTATCGTATATCTAGCCATATGACCTCAGAGTCAACATAACATTGTCTGATTCATTCCATACACTTATCTGACTGATAAGTGACAGATCCATGAAGGTGAACATGTTGTAAATAAAAGTCAATTATGCCCTGGTGGCAAGTTTTCAATTCCCCTACAGCACTCTTGCAGGGCAATTAAGGCATTAAACAATTCTGATTCAAAATTGTTACTTCTAATGCACTTATTGACTTATACACTAGTTCCTCTGGATTAAAGCTGGCCATACACATGAGATAGTTGTTGGGCAAATTATTCCCCATTCGTTTGGCAGACAGCTATCTTTCCAATCAACCTCATACACATAAACTCTACGTTTGGCTGAGTGTTCATGCGTTTTCAGTGGGAGAGAAGAGAAAGTCCAACTGCCCTATCCTTCCGCCAAAATTGGTGGGTTCGGCTGACAGTCATCTAATGTGTATGATACATTAAATGACACTTTTTATAATGATCTAAAATCTACCTCTTGTAAAATCAGAAGCTCAGGCTTTTGCTCAGCCCTCAGCCGTGCTTTTTTTTTTTTTTGCTGAATATCTCCCTGTTCAGATTGGCTGAGATGTAAAAACACAAACCCACCTTAAATTTAAGAGAAATGTTCCTAGAGAGTTGACTGCCCCATTGTCTAGACTGGTCATGAAGGACTTTAACTTCTATTGCTGAAAGGCTAGAGGCCAACCTTTTGGACCCACTATTAGAGGAGAACTTGATCAACCATTTTAGAATTTTGTAGGTATTTTGATTGATCTAAAGAAAGTATTCAACCTGCCTGACCTCATCTGATCCTCTTTTACAGACAAATTGACCTGATAGAAAACTACATTGGTTCTAAAGAAATAGAAAAAAGAGAAGAAAGACCAGAGATGACCATACAGCATTCTACAGAGTCTCTACAACCCGAGGGTACCAACACAACCTCCTCACCAAAACCAATTGAAAATGTTAGAGAGTCATCTACAGTCATCAGGAAAAATACAAAAACAATCTCTAAACCTCTAAATGATTCCATCAAGCTACAAAATAAGTCAGCAAAATCACATGTGACCACCCAAAGACCAAATTTTAAGACCAAACCACAGAATGCAATAACTACAAAACCTATACCAGAGCCAACCAAAAAGAGTTTGTCCTTAACAACCTTTAACTACTTGGGAAATAACTATGCGACTGATGAGACGCACGTCCATTCTGTAAGTCTAAAAATGTGAATGCTACAAATTAATTTTCCAATGTTTGATATCAGATTTCAGCTGATTGTTGCTTATCAGCGTTGGTGAAGCATCTGTTAGGGGTTGAAAACATTAGAAGTTGACTTGGTTCAGGATACTCCAGGAGCATGGGGGTAATCATGATACATGGATGGGGTTGAGGGGAGAGATTATGAGGTTCACGGAGCTGCCTCTTCTTTGGAATGACATCTAAAGATGGTTTCCCAGTAAAAATTAAGACCTAAACCTTAGAGGAATTTAATTTTAGTTTTGATTTCTCCTGATGAATGCCTGCAAGGCTTTTCCTCCATTCTGGAATGGAGAGTGCAGGTTCACATACAACCATAGTCAAATGGGTGATAACGTCAATAAGTCTCATCTTTTCCCATAGCATCTGTAGAACCTGTATCTATGATAAATTAGTCCCTAAATACATAACCCTGATATTTCTCATTGGTACAACTGCTGCATGGCCACCTAGATATTAAAGTGGCCAACATTGATTAACTTTGGTAATAAATAAATCTAATGTAAAATGTGTTGTAAATCTTATTTCTTTCTTTATTTTTTAAGAACATCAGCAATCTGTTGATGGATCAGGTCTCCTCTTAAAAATATCAGTAGGCTGTTGATAGACGTGTTTTCTTATTATTAATTAACACTTAACTTATTAACACCTCAGTACCTCTGAATCCATGCAACTGCTGTTTATGGATCTTATTATGTCTCTGTGTCTTTCAGCCGTAGAGGAACCTAGGATCTTTGATAGATATGTTCAGTGTACGTTTTTCTTCTGTAAACATGAATCACCTGGTGATATATTCACGTCACCAAACACTGTGACACAGACAAAGAAGTACTGAGAGAACAAATAGTTTCCTAAAATGTAACTGATTGAGTGATTGAGGAAGAAAAGTTGAAAATTCCCACATCCGGGAGCAGAACTCATGACTGTGTCATTGGTAAAGGCTTACATCACCGTCATGACTGGGGACAGGTGAGGATGGTTATAGGAAGGTAAATGTGGATGTCCACCAAGCCTTAGTTGAAGAACATGGGAATGTGGGCAAAGTTGTACCTGGGCATATTGGGATGTCTAGCTGGATTGACCAATACTGTACGTATACTTAATTCAAATAACCCTTTTCATTGATGTCACAGACAAGATTAGCTTTTGTTGAAATGGAGCCAAGTGTAGCATATTCTATTGATTCAACCACCATAGTATACCATATAGTGCCCCAAAAAATGATACTATCCATGCCAAAGATTCTCAAATAACCCAACGCAACCAATAGTGACCACCCAAAACCACCATGTTTATGACGTGAGGTCCTGACAAGGTGAGCATCTGCTATTAGCCAGATTGGTAACAGTAGCTTTGTAGGACTTGTCATAGTATTACATGGTCACAATTTATGTTAATAAAGACCACAATCAAATTTTGGTAAAAGAGGCCCCATGAAGACTAGTTGATATCACCAATGGGAAGCAGCAAATAAATCTTTAAACTCTTCTAAGTGGACAAACATAGACAGCCACTTTGGATTATGTTTCGTATTTTCTTACAACATTGTCAACCCAATCTGCACAACTCAAGGATCCAATCAGCCATGTTAAGTCATAGCCAAAAAGGTTTCTTATACTAGGAGCCTCTATATGAGAAGTTCTTCCTACTTTTGTCTGGGGTCAGATAACAGCCTACTGCTCAAAGAATATAAAGCTCATTGTTTAGGCCAGGCTTAAGATAATGTCTTCAAGAAAGGAATAGTTGGGAAATATATGGGTGTCAAACAATGATACTTCAAAAATATAGAATTTTGAAGAAACCTCTATGCATAATCAATGAGTTCTTCACCTTCATATCTCCGCAGAAATGTCCAAACCGCATCAGAGATAAGCTCCGGAGCAAGGAGTTTCAAAATATGTTTTTGGAAAAAATACCAGTTTTACAGTGGAAGAAACATGCTCAAGAGTCAGAATACGAAAGACTTAAGAAATACAGTGGAGCTCAAGGATGGATGGGAGTCACCTGGGAGAGTAAGCTTCTTACTTATTCCATAGACCGTATGTTCTATGTCTACCTTTAAAGCATCACAAAGATCTGAAACTGTGACTAAGATGCTCCAAAATGGACATCTACTCTAGTAGTATTTATCAAAGGCCTCACAAGTTACTTAAAACTCCCAAATCATAAATTTTGAGGTGTTCCTTTACTTCCTAAAGCAATAATCTACCCATGTAACACAGACAGTCACAGCAGTCACCCTGCTGGAAACTGTACACCTAATATGTTCTTGTATATATTTCACCAGTTATTAATAAAACTCTGAATCTGCTGAACTCTACGGGTAATGCCTACATGTTCGACACCTGGCAAGGGCAGTCACCTTGTATTCGATGCGCCGTGGTGGGCAATGGTGGCATTTTAAATGGATCCGGAATGGGACAAGAGATTGATTCCCACGACTATGTCTTCAGGTATGGTATAGCTTCATGTGAAAATAATCCAGCAAGGAGACCATAAATGATTCCTTTCTCATCTTCTAGTTATTGGCTTATCTTGCAGGATGAATGGTGCCATTACAATAGGTTTTGAGAAGGACGTTGGCAACCGAACTTCGTTTTTTTCTTTCTCTACAAATACATTGATGAACTCGTTATATGCATATGGCAAACATGGATTCAAGGCTGTTCCTAGAACACCGGTAAGATATACATACGGGTTAGCATTGTTAGCTGTAGTTTGATAATAGGTATGTTAACAACACACTAAAAGAGTCACCCTAATACTATGTGCCCATGATCCGGATGTAGCAGTGTTTTGAACACAGCATATTTTTGCAGCTTCCAAAACGCAGGCAAATCTGCATGCATTCACAGAACCGTGCGCATTTACAGCATTCAATACATTATACTGTTTAAATTTTTGTTGCGGAGACTACCGGAGGAAAGGACATGCTGTGGTCCTGAAAGATGCGCCATATGTCAGTGTCCACGGGTGTCCGCAGGCGCACATACGCTCACGTTACATCTGGAGTGTGTGGCTGAGCAGTGGCATGATGTGATTGTGAATCCAGGAGACACTGAGCTCAGCCTGAGAATTCTGGTCACATTTTAACATCAGAGCTTGGCACTGTAGTTGAGTTCTCAGGCTCAGCTCAGTGTCTCCTGGATTTATGGCCGAGAGGTTGCATCATTCCACTGGTCAACAATGAAATCCAGATGGAACTGAGTTGGCCTCTTTGTGGGACAAATAGATTGTTGTCAGACAGGTGAGGAATACGGTGTTTTATTATTTTTAATTTTGCGGTAATAAATGGGTAAAAGATGGTGGGCAGTATTTATTTCAAACAAAAGATTTTTTTATGTGTGTGTCTTTATTTAATTTTCTCCAATGGGGTTAGTAATGGGGGTGTCTTATAGACGCTTCTGCATTACTAACCCTTGGGCTTGATGTCAGCTGACATTACAAAGCTGACATCAACCCCACAAATATTATCCCACTAGCCACCGCACCATGGCAAGTAAAAAAGGGAGCCCAGTGGCCGGCGCTCATAGCAAGTGAGCATTTCTACTACACAGAGCAGGGCTGGAGCCCTGCTGTGTGTGTAGCACAAGCGATCAGAAGATCCAGCTTCCAGTCTCCCATGGAGACTATTAAAGCTAGTAGAAAGTAAAAAAAAAGGTTTTTAAAAATATTTAAAAAATATAAATGTTTAAATCTCCCCCATTTACCCCATTCAAAGTAAAACAATAAAAAAAAAAATACACGTATTTGTTATCGCCGCATTCAGAATCGTCCGATCTATCAATATAAAAAAACATTAATCCGATCTGTAAACGGTGTAACAAGAAAAAAAAATCAAATTGCCAGAATTTACGGGGTTTTTTGGTCATCACAACATTTCATTAAAATACAATAACGGGAGATCAAAAGATCTTATCTACACTAAAATGGTATAAATAAAAACATAATCTCGGCACGCAAAAAATAAGTCTTCCCCCAGCCCCAGGTCACAAAAAATCTCGACTTTTTTTTACGAACTTTGAATTTGTTTTTCACCACTTAACTAAAAAAGAACCTAGACATGTTTATTATCTACGAACTCATGATGACCTGGAGATTCATAATGGCAGGTCAGGTTTAGCATTTAGTGAATGTCAGGAAGACCACTTTTCAGTTCCAGTTCAGTTCATGAACTTGCATTTGCAGCTCTCTGATGCCCCACTTACCCTCAGGTCATTCAGGGTACTACACCTAGGATAAGTAGTCCTTGGAGAGGCTGCCCTGTCATGTGCTGGTTATCGGGGCACTCTGCAGTGATAGCGGTATATATATCCCCTGTCCCAGGCTGGGAGTACATATATAAACCTCTGGTCCATCACTGCCAGGATCCCCCCATTAACACCAGAATGCTATGCTGCCACCAGTTCCTCATTAGATATAAGCTGGTCTGTTACCAGGTCTATATTGGGTCAGAAACCAACCCCAGGTAGCATGAATTTGCACGGAGTACATGTCGGTTCGATCATAGAGCAAAAAGAACGAAGCTAGCAAATTTATAAGTTTACCCTAGAAAAAATAGGCAGTGTTTACAAAAGTTACAAAAGATATTACAAACGAGACAAAATACATATATGTACAAACAGTTATAAAAATAAAAGGAATAAAAATGAGAAACTTACTAATTCTCAGTCACAGGTATTATGTGTCGATAAAGGGGAGGAGCGTTCCCAAAGGAGTGATTCAGTACCCTAGCATGGTGTTCTTAGCTGGTTCTCCGGCTCTGAATGCCTCCCAAAATGGATGTTCCTGTTTTATGGTTCGGCCATAAACTTAGGGACTCCCACTTTGGCTGACCTCACATGAGGGCTGTTACCTTGGAGATACACCTATTTTGGAAAGTTATCGAAAACTCCTTTTTTCCATATCTTTGGTCCAGAAGCTCACAGGCCAATGATATTGGCATTATTTTTACCCCTTTGATTTTATCGCTCTTTAGAGTCCAAACATGGTATGTCTGTGATTTACTGGTGATTGTATCAGAAAACTCGGCACTCATCTTAATGTGATCAAGGAAGAATTTTATTGTTGTCTACAATGTAGTAACAAAAAAACGTTTCGGTCACTATTGGAACTTCATCAGTAACCGTTCACTTGTATAGGTAATGTCCTGTGGACACAAGTAGCCTGTGGCAAGTTGCACTAAAATACTGTACCAAGTACATAAGGATCAGATTATAGTTAGTAGTTGGTTGTAGTGTTCCAACCCCTTGAGTGGTATAAATGCGGATCTTGGATCCTATAGGGAATGTGTGGCCCCAACGCGGCATCCACCGCTGGTCATTGCTCAGCGATGTTAAAGGGTTGATTGTGACTTGTAGGATCGCTACTTCCAACAGGTGGCGCTATAGAGTTCAAGTCCTCTTTTTCTCCGAAGAGGCAATTTGCATATTAAATTTCCCAGAGGAGCATTGCATGGCGACTAAGCCTCCTTACCTTGACAAGCCAGAGCTGGTATGTCACACTCCACAAGGAGTAACCTTACCCCTTATTTGAAATAACACTCACCACCCTCTTTTACCCATTTATTACTGTAAGATTAAAAATAATAAAATTCCATATTCCTCACTTGTCCGATGACAATCCATTTGTTCCATGAAGAGGCCAACTCAGGTACATCTTGATTGAATGGCTGAGTGGTGGCATGATGCGACCATTCAGCCATGATTCCAGCGGACACTGAACATTTTTTTATTTTGTTTATTTGTTGCACAGCTGCCAACGGACGAATACTGCCATAAGCGAGACCAGGCGTAGGATGATGTGAGTAGTACTTTCATCAGCCAGTGCTTGTCATCTGTATGACAGTGAGGGAACCGCAGTGCTCTGACCGGCAGTAACAAACTTACCGCTGATCAGAGATGGTGTTTCTCGCGCTGTCACACAGATGACAGTGTGGGAAATGCTGAATGTTCGGGCTGCCAAACCCGAATAGTATCAAGGACTTCAGGGAGAAGTCCTTGTTCGGGTTCTGTGCACGGACACTAGGTGTTCGGTACAGACCTCAAACTTTACTATTTGAGCTCACCCATCCCTAGTTCCCTCATGCAAACCACATTATATAATTAACTATACTAGACGACTTTGCGCTGCCCACTAGAATTTCTGTGATCCCTGTGATTAATGTGATCCCTATTGAAATACTTATTTTGTAGCATATTTTACTGTGTGTGGTATACCGTCCATGAGTAAAGGGGAGAACTTTGCCTCAGATGGTGTCCAACTGTGACGAAAGGAGCATATGATATTACAATAGGCCTGGGGAACCACTAATGGAGTAGTACTAGTAAAGTATTGTAAGCAGGGGTGGAACTTTAGGTTATGCAGAAGTTGCAGTAACAGCCAACCAAGCTACCCAATCACAATCAGACACATTTGTGGGGACAATACTTCAAGTTATACCTCTAAATGTTACTATGGGCCCCACTTGTGTGCATAACCAGAAGTGGTATAGCGTGTGTGGCCAGGATATTCAAAGACTTACGAGACTCGTATGTCTGAAAATTCTGATCACAGAATGAGAGGTTGTCATATGGACCCATCTGTCCACGCTCATCACAAATTTGGAGAGGGTATCACTTGAGTTCTCCGTGGAGCCACTCAGTAAATATTGTGGTTTACTTATCATTCAACTATAAACCTTAATATCCACAGGAAACACGCTATGTCGTTTTACCAGATCACGACAGAGACTATTTAATAGTGTTAGGAGCTCTCACCAACACCATCATCGATAAAGGAAGAGACAAAGGAAGAGAGTAAGTACAGTAATTTTAATTATGTACAACTGGATTTCCTGTAAGTGGAGCAGATATTTTAAATGCTTCACATTACTTATTTTTAATTTCAGTCTGTGTTATACTCCAGAGCTGCAGTCATTCACAGCTGTGGAGACTTCAGAGCTGAAATCTTCCCAGGCATGTTACCCTATTCTAGTAACCATGTAGGAAAATCTAACCTTTCAATTACAAAATTACAAGATGTTAGATGTTGAGTTTTGGTGCAGTCTGGCTACAACTTTGCTGACTGTTTCTAATAAAGAAGCGGAAAAATAACACCAATATCAATGCCAAACCACAGACATAGAAAGAAATTGAGCGCAGATGCCCCAGTATAGTGTTCCCTGCACTTTCTATACAGCTCAATGAAGAGGTGGCCATGATTGATTCTTTTGTGTGGCTCATTGGTTAGCACTGTTACTCTGTCCCGGGTTCAAATCCCACCAAGGAGTTTGCGTGGGTTTCTCCCACAGTAGGACATACCGATAGTGAATTTAGATTGTGAGCCCCAATGGGGACAGTGCCGATGTCTGTAAAGTGCTGTGGAACTTCCTGTTGATTTTACCTCTCCATTTGACTATATAAATAGTGGAACTATCAGGATTTGGTAAAATGGGGTCATCGTTCTCCCGAGAGGTGAAATCCTGCAGGAGGAGCCTAATATCAAGTAAGAAATTAGAAAAAATAGTAGTGACAGGGGGCCAAAGTGTAAACCAGGTAAATCTAATTAAACCTCACTAAAAGATGTTTTTTTATTACTGTAGTTATTTATTAAAAATGAAGAAACAACAGAAAAGATAAAAAAGAGGGACTTTCTCCCATCATGCATTTATTATAACCATAGTTTAACCCCCTTCTTTTTTTATGTCTATAGCCCTGCCAAATATTTTGGGACGAAACTAACAACAGAACATTTTAAGATCCTGCACCCTGACTTTATGCGTTACTTAAGAAACAGGTGGGTTCCTTACCTTCACTGGCTATGCATATGCATAAATGTGAATATCAGTACAGGGGGCAAAAGTATTTGATACAATGCCGATTTTGCAAGTTTTCCTACCTACAAAGAAAGGAAAGGTCTGTAATGTTTATCGCAGGTACACTTCAACTGTGAGGGTATGTGCACACGTCAGGATTTCTTGCAGAAATTTCCTGAAGAAAACCGGAATTTTTCTGCCAGAAATCCGCATTTTTTTTTTGCGTTTTTTTCCCGTTTTTTTCGCGGTTTTTTTAGCATTTTGCAAGCGAAATTAGCTTGCAGAATGCTAAAGTTTTCCAAGCGATCTGTAGCATCGCTTGGAAAACTGACTGACAGGTTGGTCACACTTGTCAAACATAGTGTTTGACAAGTGTGACCAACTTTTTACTATAGATGCTGCCTATGCAGCATCAATAGTAAAAGATAGAATGTTTAAAAATAATAAAAAAATTAAAAAAATGGTTATACTCACCTGCAGACAGCCGATCTCCTCAGCGGCGTCCGTTCCTATAGATGGTGCGTGCAGGACCTTCGGTGACGTCACGGTCACGTGAGCGGTCAAGAGACCAATCACAAGACCGCGACGTCATCGCAGGTCCTTCACACAGAGCATCTATAGGAACAGAAGAGAGAGCATGCAGCGCTGAGAGGTGGGAACACACCGGGGGCCATCAGAGGGTGAGTATATCACTATTTTTTATTTTAATTCTTTTTTTTTTACCAATTATATGGTGCCCAGTCCGTGGAGGAGAGTCTCCTCTCCTCCACCCTGGGTACCAACCGCACATGATCCGCTTACTTCCCGCATGGTGTGCAAAGCCCCGTGCGGGAAGTAAGCAGATCAATGCACTCCTAGGTGTGCGGAATCCCAGCAATTCCGCATTTGTAATGAACATGTTGCTTTTTTTTCCGCGATGCGATTTTTTTGCGGACAAAAATGCAACATTTGCACAAGAAATGCGGAATACACTGTAAATAATAGGAGGCATATATAAGCGTTTTTTTTGCGTTTTTTTTCTCATTTTTATCACGTTTTTATAGCGAAAAAAAACGCGAAAAATACTGAACGTGTGCACATAGCCTGAGAGACAAAATCTTAAAAAAAACCACATTGTATGATTTTTACATAATTAATTTGCATTTTACTGCATTAAATAAGTACGGTATATACTTGAGTATAAGCTGACCCGAGTATAAGCCGAGGCACCTAATTTTGCCATGGAAAACTGGGTAAACTTATTGACTGGAGTATTAGCCTAG
Source organism: Ranitomeya variabilis (assembly GCF_051348905.1). NCBI lineage: Eukaryota > Metazoa > Chordata > Amphibia > Anura > Dendrobatidae > Ranitomeya > Ranitomeya variabilis. Next base: position 609,844,329 of record NC_135235.1, read on the forward strand.
TATGCATTGTCCCCTCATCCTCCGTCCTCCCCATGTTGTGTGCATAGCTCCTCCATCTTCCCCTTGTTGTATGCATGGCTCCTCCTTTCCTCCCCCTGTTGTATGCATGGCTCCTCCGTCCTACCCTTGTTGTATGTGCAGCGCCCCAGAGTCCTGGTCGTTGCAGTACTGACGCTCCGCCACTAAGGGGAGTGATGGTACGTCTGATGGCACTAAAGGAGTTCACCTGACCAGGTATCACAGTCACACACTACACTCCACACTCCGGCCACCAGGGGAAGCAAAGGGTTCTATGGTAAAACTGGGGGCTGGATAGGAAGTTAGGGAGAAGCTGACTGGGTTTTGCCCAGGTAGCACCTTGTGAGAGGAGAGCGTTGCTTGGGAAGATCCAGGGGGGTCCCTGTCAGGGGTGGGATCCTGGCAGAGGCCTAGCGAAAAGGACAGATCGTTACGGAGCCGCGCCTGTGAAGTGACCGAGGGCAAGTTCGCCCATGTATATCCATGATCTGGCTCAGCAAAACTTCCACACTCAGATTCCATCTTAACAAACGTATCTTTACTGTTAAACATTTTCTTAACACAGCGGAACACAATAATAGACAGTACAAAATATACCTATTCACAGAAATAACGTGTAATAACAAACTTTCCCTCACTGTCCCTATCCACACGTTACCAGTCTCTTTGCTCCAGAAGATTATCTTCCCACGTCGCAGGCCTGTCTGTCTCTGCAGGGATTAAACAAAGCTCCGTCTCTCAGGTCCAGACTGTAGCCCTTGGGGTACGGCAGGTAGGGGTGGAATATTCGGCCTCTCAACAGAGGACCCGCTTACGGTTCGTGGGTTCAGGATCTGTGGAGATGTCACCGCTGAGTGAATATTCGGCCTCTCAACAGAGGACCCGCTTACAGTTCGTGGGTTCAGGATCTGGAAGTCAGCTTTCAAGGGAGAGGGATCATCCAGACAATCTGTTATATCGCATTCACAGGAGGGCACCAGCATACACAGACTTCTCTCTGCACAGACTGATTTCCCGGGCTCTTCTTCCTCTCTCCCTCCTTCCTGGTCACATGACATAACAGGGGGGAGCTTAGCCAATACAGTTTGTTTCTCTGTAATCACATTCGGCGTAGGTATAACTTCTGGCCACACGGGGGCAGTGTCTGTCACAGATTCTTCTATGTCAATGATAACAGAACAGTCAGAGCCGGCCAGCTCATTACACGCCCCCCCCACTTGAAGGTTGGCAGTCCCTGTCAACGACTGTCTCCAGGGCGGCGATGGCTGTGGAGGTTGTAGGACCCGGCTGTGAAGAGGGCCACACATATTGGTCTCTGTAGGACTGTCCCGGGGGCACTCCTGCGGTGGTCCTCGCTGTCCGCCTAACGGGTGCTAGTCTCTCTCCCCGATCAGTCACTCCACTCTCCGCCCCAGTCGGTAAGTCAGTCGAGGAGGTAAGGGGTTCAGACGCATCAGTCAGGCGAGCCGGAGTAGGTATGTCTTCTACCTCTACATCCCCGGTGTCGGTGTCTCCCACAGTATTAGTGATATCCATCTCTCTAGGTATCACAGCAGGGGAGTCAGGCTGAGAACGGCAGGGGCGCAACATGTTACGGTGCAGGGTGCGGAGGCTGCCGCTGTCTTCGCCTTGTACTTGATAGACGGGGCCATCAGGGTACGGGTGTCCAATTATTCGATAGACTTCGGTCTCCCACTTGGGCCGGAGTTTTCCTTGCGGTTTCTTTATACGAACTAGGACTAGTTGACCCACACTCAGTAGGTCTTCTTGTACTGGAAGTGGATCAGTGTGGACCTGGTCCTGGATCTGCTGTTCCACCAGCCGGTAGACAGTTTCCATCCTTTGACGGTGTGCTTGTAGCCAGGAAGGATAGGTACCACAGGTGTCTTCATCAGGGTTAGACAGGTGTAGCTCATGGATGCCTTTGCCTGGGCGGCCAAAAAGGAGGGTGTAAGGCGTGTATCCGGTGACAGAATGGACTTGATTGTTATAGGCCCACAGCAGTTCTGGGAGGAATCGAGGCCAGTCGGGCTTTTTGTCTTCTGCTAAGGTTCGGATCAGTTGTAAGAGAGTCCGGTTGAAACGTTCACACGCGCCATTCCCTTGTGGATGATACGGGGTGGTCCTGGACTTCTTGATTCCATACATCTGCTGAAGTTCTTCAATGACTCGCCCTTCGAAACACGCCCCCTGATCCGAGTGCAGCCGCTCCGGACACCCGTAGACCCGAACGAAGTGTTGACAGATGGCCTGTGCAGCTGATTCGGCAGTCTGATCTTTGGTAGCAACAGCGACGGCGAATTTCGTGAAGTGGTCCACCATCACCAGACAGTACTGGTAGCCACTATTCGCTGTTCCAATCAACAGATAATCCACCATCAACAACTCGAGGGGCCTGGATGTGCTAATAGTCTGGACGGGTGCACGCTGCTCAGTAGACTTGTGGAGTTCACATGTACGACAGCTTAGGCAGACGTTTTCAACCAGCTTACGGAGTCCTGGGCAGAAAATGAATTGCTGGGTCCACCGGAGGGTCTTGTCTATGCCGAAGTGGCCGTTCCTTCTGTGGGCTTCAGCCACCATCTCATGGGCTAGCTGCACCGGGACGACAATCTGCAAACATTCTTCCAGCATATGGGATAAAAGTACCCTGCGATACAAGACTCCATCCTTCACGATCAGCCGATCCCATTGGGCAAGTAGGGCAGAGGCCCTGGTTGATAGTCGGGCTCTTACTTCGGAGGGTGGTTTCTCTTGTGTCTTCACGTACTGTTTCAGTAAGACATGTTCAGGGTCTCGATCTTGAAGCTTGGCCCATTCTTGTTGGGACAGGGGGGACCCCACTACGGCTTCGATCCCGCCTACAGCATACTGGCGGCTATCTTCTATTTGTTTAGCTAGCCGGGCAAAGTCGGGCAGTTCATCTTCCTCCAACTCTTCATCCCGGTTCCCCACTGGTGGGGATGATGTCACTCTGGAAAGGCTGTCAGCATTCTGATTCTCCTTCCCCACTCTGTATTTAATTTTGTATTGGAATCTAGAGAGCCTTGCCATCCAGCGCTGTTCCATTGCCCCTAGTTTGGCATTTTCTAGGTGGGCAAGAGGATTGTTGTCTGTCACGACCAGCACCTCCGCTCCTGTCAGGTAGCCAGCAAATTTCTCTGTCATAGCCCAGGTCAGGGCCAGGAGTTCCAGGCGGAAAGAGCTGTAGTTGACGGGGTTCTTTTCGGTGTCACGGAGGGATCTACTGGCATAGGCTATTACGCGTTCCTTGTTATCTTGGACTTGGGAGAGGACCGCCCCGAGACCTTGAAGGCTGGCGTCGGTGTATAACTGGAACGGCAAGGTGTAGTCTGCAAATGCCAGAATAGGGGGTGATGTCAGAGCAGCTTGAAGCGCCCGGAAGGATTTTTCTTGGTCGGGCCCCCAGCTGATGCGTCGTCCTCTGGGACTGTTCGCGGTTCCTCGGAGGGCCTCATGCAGTGGTTCCGCAAGCCGGGCAAAGTCCTTGACAAATCGGCGGTAATAGCCCGCTAGCCCCAGGAAAGCCTGGACTTCTTTGATGGTAGTTGGTTGTGGCCACTCTCGGACAGCTGCTATCTTCTCTGGAGAGGGTTGGACACCTTCGGCTGAGATCCGGTGTCCCAGGTAATCGATCTCCTGCTGGAATAGACGGCACTTGCTGGGCTTTAACTTCAAGCCGTGTTTCTTCAAGCGCTGGAACACTTTGCCAAGCTTGTGAAGGTGATCCTCAAAGGTGGCGGAGTATACCACGATGTCATCAAGGTATATCAGCGTGAATTCGAAGTTGAAATCTCCCAGACAGCGTTCCATCAGTCTCTGAAAGGTCCCTGGTGCGTTACTCAAGCCGAATGGCATCCGGTCAAACTCGTACAGGCCCATGGGAAGGATGAAGGCGGTCTTTTCTCTGTCCTTCTCACTCATGGGGACCTGCCAATATCCACTGGCCAAGTCTAGAGACGAAAAATATTTGGCCTTTTTCAGGGCGGTCAGTGACTCTTCGATCCGGGGGAGTGGATAGGAGTCCCGGATCGTGCAAGCGTTCAGCCGACGGTAGTCTACGCAAAATCTCAGGGATCCATCTTTCTTTTTGACTATCACCACGGGTGCAGCCCATGGGCTCTGGCTTTCCCGCACCACTCCGGCGTGTAGCATAGATTCTAAGAGGCTCTTCACCTCCTGGTATTGTTGAGGTGGTATTTGTCGGTACCTCTCGCGAATAGGGGCAGCATCACCCGTGGGAATCTCGTGTTGAATACTGGTGGTGTACCCGAAGTCAGTGTCATGCTTTGCAAAGGAGTCTTGGTGTTCTCGCAGTAGTTTCTCCATTTGAGACACTTCCTGTTTGGTGTACTGGGACGGGTCCAGTTGCACTTTTTCCAGTAGTTTTCGCCCAATGTCTTCATCATCTGCTTGAGCATTTATGGCTGAGACAGTTACCGTCCGGCCATCTTCTGTAGACGGGGTGAATTGTAAGGGTCCCATGGGGTTCACTTCTGTAGGTAGAGCATATACTCTGGCAAGTTGCATTCCAGCTTCAAGGGCTACACCTACGTCTGTGGTGTTGTTTAGCCTGACAGGGACTCTTCCATTCCTCACGACGGCTAGGGTGCGGGCGACTAGTGGGTTTAGCTTACCCCCACTTGGAGCTCTCGGTTCGATTAACACTTCAACTCCTTCAAGTTGTCGGTTGGTGTTAAGAGGCAGGGAAATGACTGTCTCTTTTTCAGCGGGCAAAGTAATCCGAGTACAGCGGGGCACTTTAATGGCTGCTAGGGGTAGTTGTTCCTTTGCCATCTGTTGAAGTCCAACGGTCCGGATTACGCGCTGGAACGCCAGACGAGTCGGTTTATGTTTGGTAACTTTCTGCCAGTACTTGGGCCCTTTTCTTTTCAACAGCATAAGATCCAGGTCTTTCAAGATATTCATTCCAATTATTACTGGAGTCTCGGAGCCGAAGCCTTCCTTGACAATGACGATTCCTCGTTTCCCTAGGTCTTGTCCACAGGCCTTCGTATCCATCCAGGCGACTCCGGTTACTGGAATGGGTAGGTTATTAGCCGCAATTATCTTAATGGTGGTATCTGGATCACAAGCAGTTCTTGGTTTGAGGTACTTTTCATAAAACTGTTCAGAGATCGTGGTCACTTGCGACCCAGTGTCCATCAATCCTTGTACTGCAACTCCCTCCAGAATAACTTCAAGTGTAGGACTACTCGAGGCAAGAGTACTCCGTTGCTGGTTCTGTTTTTCTACACCCCGTCCTCTGTCCCCCCCTGCTGCTCGAACCTCAGCTGCAGGGGTGTCTAGTTTAACGGCGGCCATTGTGGTGAAACCTGGCGTGGTGGCTCTGCTTGTGGATGTAGCTGATATTCTGTTCTTCGTGGTAACTGATGGTTTGTTCGTTGAGGACAACGATTCGCCCTATGACGAGGGTCACCACATGACCAACACGTTCCCGCGGGACGGCTAGGTCGTATCCGCTGGTCTCTCTGTCGTTCTAGTGTTAACTGTGACACCTGTTGTTGTAAATCTGCTACCATCTGTTTCAGCTCCTCGGTGTCACTGTTGGGCTGTTTAATGTTTAATATGGATCTGCACGCAGCGCTTTGAGTCTCCACATCCATGACGGGTCCCCTAGAACGTTCTATGGCTTCCTGCTTGACTTCAGCGAAGGTGAGAGTCGGCATCATCCGAATCAAGTCCTGTAGCGTACGGTTAAGATACTGGTCTCTCAGCCCTATAACGAATTGGTCTCTCAGTACCAGGTCACGAGGAGCTATAGTAGCCAGTTGTTCCCCTCTTGCACAGACTTGTTCAAGGAGTACCTGAAGGGCATTTGCATATTGGGGAATGTCTTCACATTCAAGCTGTGTCCGTCTGAAGAACAGGTATCGCAGTGTTCCCTGGTACGTAGTAGGTCCATAGGTCTTTTCCAGCACCCGCACCAAATCCTCCAACACACGCTGCCCCCTGACCGTCTCCAGTCTGACTGTCGTCCATGCCTCCCCCTCTAGCGTCAGTACCGCCATTTCTGCCAAGGTCTTAGGGTCAATATTATACATTTCTCCCAGTATCCGCACTTGTTCCGCCCACTCTGGTACGGGGTAGTTTCGCCCGCCAAATTTCCTGACCTGATTTACAATGGACACCGGCGGCGGTTTCTGACTGTATACTGGGCCTGGGTGGGAATCCTGCTGGGCACAGATCCTGCCGACTACGCCAGATGAAGTGACCGAGGGCAAGTTCGCCCATGTATATCCATGATCTGGCTCAGCAAAACTTCCACACTCAGATTCCATCTTAACAAACGTATCTTTACTGTTAAACATTTTCTTAACACAGCGGAACACAATAATAGACAGTACAAAATATACCTATTCACAGAAATAACGTGTAATAACAAACTTTCCCTCACTGTCCCTATCCACACGTTACCAGTCTCTTTGCTCCAGAAGATTATCTTCCCACGTCGCAGGCCTGTCTGTCTCTGCAGGGATTAAACAAAGCTCCGTCTCTCAGGTCCAGACTGTAGCCCTTGGGGTACGGCAGGTAGGGGTGGAATATTCGGCCTCTCAACAGAGGACCCGCTTACGGTTCGTGGGTTCAGGATCTGTGGAGATGTCACCGCTGAGTGAATATTCGGCCTCTCAACAGAGGACCCGCTTACAGTTCGTGGGTTCAGGATCTGGAAGTCAGCTTTCAAGGGAGAGGGATCATCCAGACAATCTGTTATATCGCATTCACAGGAGGGCACCAGCATACACAGACTTCTCTCTGCACAGACTGATTTCCCGGGCTCTTCTTCCTCTCTCCCTCCTTCCTGGTCACATGACATAACAGGGGGGAGCTTAGCCAATACAGTTTGTTTCTCTGTAATCACATTCGGCGTAGGTATAACTTCTGGCCACACGGGGGCAGTGTCTGTCACAGATTCTTCTATGTCAATGATAACAGAACAGTCAGAGCCGGCCAGCTCATTACACCTGCACTTCATTGCGGCGGCATCTTAAGAAAGGACATGAAGCGAAGGATATTGTGGAGAAGTGAGAAACGAGATCACAGCACAAAGGCGATAGAACCAGTAGGAGTCGTGCCCCGAGATCGGCAACATCCTACTGAGGCGCGTAGCCGGTGGCCGGAACGCCGAGGAAGTATTGGGTTCTACGCATTACTTCAAACCAACGGCAGGGCAGTTAATTATAGGTTGGCTGCCTAGCCTAAATCACCTAATGAAGACAACGGAGGCAATTGTGGGAGAGGGGCGTCTCTAGGGTCCCTATAAAATAACTCCAGGCCTACCCCGTCATACGGGTGCGTCCTATCCAAACCATCTGGGGGACGGAGAGAAAGAACAGAAACATACACGACAGTTGTGAGGACTATCCCGTGGTGCTCAGTACTACAACACACAGGCGCGAGTAGGAAGGCTACTGATTTCCACCTGCAAAGGGAACTCTGGATGTGCCTTCGGACCGGCCGGTCTCAGCCAGCCCTGTTAGCAGTGCTCTGGATTGCCGATGCCGAAGCCTTGAGTAAAGCGGTAAAGAGACTGCAACCCTGTGTCCTCGTCATTTACTGCGACCTACACCATTACCATCTACTCATCAAGGGAAGCCCTGGGGACATACTTCACCTGTGGGAAGTTACAACATCTAGCTGCCATTCCATCACCCCAGCGGACCCCTAGCAGCGTCGGTCACCCTGACCGAATACCACAGGTGGCGTCACGAACACTTGACAAACTCTCACCTACACCTTTATTTGGACGCCCCTCAGCAGGGCCACGGACCGGGACACTGTGACACCCCTAGAACCGAGACAGAGGGACCCGGTACCGAGTACCCTGCTGCCCTGCGTTTGGGGGCCGCTCCACATGGCTCCTCTGTCCTCCCCCCGTTGTATGCATGGCTCCTCCGTCCTACCCTTGTTGTATGCATGGCTCCTCTGTCCTCCCCGTTGTATGTATGGCTCCTCCATCTTTCCCCTGTTGTATGCATGGCTCCTTCGTCCTCCCCCTGTTGTTTGCATGGCTCCTCCATCTTCCCCCTGTTGTATGCATGGCTCCTTCGTCCTCCCCCTGTTGTATGCATGGCTCCTCTGTCCTACCCTTGTTGCATGCATGGCTCCTCTGTCCTTCCCCTGTTGTATGCATGGCTCCTCCGTCCTCCCTCTGTTGTGTGCATGGCTCCTCCGTCCTCCCCCTGTTGTGTGCATGGCTCCTCCGTCCTCCCCTTGTTGTATGAATGGTTCTGCTCAGCTTTCCCTGTCCTCCTCCATCCTCCTCACCCTGCTCGCACTGTCACTGCATGTCTCTGCATCTCTCTGTTGTCCTGGGAATGACAGCTTCTTCCCGTGTTCAGCGGTCACGTGGTACAGCTCATTAAAGTAATGAATATGCGCTCTACACTTATGGGAGTGGAGACGCGTCCATATTCATTACTTTAATGAGTGGTACCACGTGACTGCTGAACACAGGAAGAAGCTTCTGGTCCCGGGACAACAGAGAGATGCAGGGAGGACTTGCAGCAATCGCGTGAGGAGTGGGTGAGTATGATGTGACAGCCGCCGGCTCCTGCCGCTCCCCCTCACCCACCCACCTCTTGGGACAATGACTCATGTATAAGCCGAGGGGGCATTTTCAGCACAAAAAAATTTGCTGAAAATCTCGGCTTATACACCAGTATATACGGTATTTGATACATAGAAAAACAGAACTTAATATTTGGTACAGAAACCTTTGTTTGCAATTACAGAGATCAGACGTTTCCTGTAGTTCTTGACCAAGTTTGCACACACTGCAGCAGGGATTTTGGCCCACACCTCTATACAGGTCTTCTCCAGATTTTTCAGGTTTCAGGGCTGTCTCTGGGCAACATTGAGTTTCAGCTCCCTCCAAAATGTTCTATTGGGTTGAGGTCTAGGCCATGCCAGGACCTTAAAATGCTTATTACAGGGCCACTGCTTAGTTGCCCTGTGTGTTTCAGGTTATTGTTATGCTGGAAGACCCAGCCACGACCATCTTCAATGCTCTTACGGAGGGAAGGAGGTTGTTGGCCAAAATCTCACAATACATTATCCCATCCCTCCTCCCTTCAATATTGTGCAGTTGTCCTATCCCCTTTGCAGAAAAGCACCCCCAAAGTATGCTGTTTCCTCCACCATGCTTCACAGTTGAGATGGTGTTCTTATGGTTGTACTCATCCTTCTTCTTCCTGCAAACACAATGAGTGGAGTTGATACCAAAAGATTCTATTATGGTCTCATCTGACCACATGACCTTCTCCCATGTCTCCTCTGGATCATCCAAATGGTCATTGGTGAACTTCAAATGGGCCTGGACATGTGCTGGCGTGAACAGGGAGACCTTGTGTACCCTGCAGGACTTTAATCCACGAAAGCGTAGTGTTACTAATGGTAATGTTAGATACTGTAGTCTCAGCTCTCTTCAGGTCATTGACCAGGTCCTCACATATAGTTCTGGGCTGATTCCTGATCTTTCTCAGAATCATCCTTACCCCACGAGGCGAGATCTTGCATGGAGCACCAGACCGAGCAAAATTGACAGTCATCTTGTGTTTCTTCCATCTTCTAATAATTGTGCCAACAGTTCTTGCCTTCTCACCAAGCTTCTTTTTTATTGTCCTGTAGCCCATCCCAGCCTTGTGCAGGTCTATAATTTTGTCCCTGGTGTCCTTAGATAGCTCTTTGGTTTTGGCCATGGTGGAGAGGTTAGAGTGTGATTAATTTAGTGTGTGGACAAGTGTCCTTTATACAGATAACAAGTTCAAATAGGTACAGTTAATACAGGTAATGAGTGCAGAGTAGGAGGTCTTCTTAATGAAAAATTAACAGGTCTGTGAGAGCCAGATTTCCTGCTGGTTGGTAGGTGATCAAATACTTAATTTAAGTTGCATTTTGTTACATGACATATTTAAAAATCATACAATGTGATTTATATACATAAATATTTACATACAGTGGGTACGGAAAGTATTCAGACCCCTTTAAATTTTTCACTCTTTGTTTCATTGCAGCCATGTGATGGTTCTACTCCTTCATTGGAGTCCAGCTGTGTTTAATTAAACTGATAGAACTAGATTTGGAAAGACACACACCTGTCTATATAAGACCTCACAGCTCACAGTGCATGTTAGACCAAATGAGAATCATGAGGTCAAAAGAACTGGCCATGGAGCTCAGAGACAGAATTGTGGCAAGGCGCAGATCTGACCAAGGTTACAACAGAATTTCTGCAGTATTCAAGGTTCCTAAGAGCACAGTGGCCTCCATAATCCTTAAATGGAAGAAGTTTGGGACCACCAGAAGTCCTCCTAGACCGGGCCGTCCAGCCATACTGAGCCGTTGTGGGAGAAGAGCCTTGTTGAGAGAGGTAAATAAGAACCCCAAGATCACTGTGGCTAAGCTCCAGAGATGCAGTAGGGAGATGGGAGAAAGTTCCACAAAGTCAACTATCACTGCAGCCCTCCACCAATCGGGCATTTATGGCCTGACGGAAGCCTCTCCTCATTGCAAGACATATGAAAGCCCGCATAGCGTTTGGTAAAAAACACATGAAGGACTCCCAGACTATGAGAAATAAGATTCTCTGGTATGATGAGATGAAGATAGACCTTTTTGGTGATAATTCTAAGCTGTACGTGTGGAGAAAACCAGGCACTGCTCATCACCTGCACAACACAATCCCAACAGTGAAACATGGTGGTGGCAGCATCATGCTATGGGGGTGTTTTTCAGCTGCAGAGACAGGATGACTGGATGTCATTGTATGAAACATGAATGCTCCCATGTACCGAGATATCCTGGATGAAAACCTTTTCCAGAGTGCTCTGGACCTCAGACTTGGCTGAAGGATAACCTTCCTACAAGACAATGACCCTAAGCACACAGCTAAAATAACAAATGAGTGGCTTCAGAACAACTCTGTGACCATTCTTGACTGGCCCAGCCAGAGCCCTGACCTGAACCCAATTGATAATATCTGGAGAGACCTGAAATTGGCTGTCCACCAAATTTGCCATCCAACCTGACAGAACTGGAGAGAATCTGCAAGGAAGAATGGCCGAGGATCCCCAAATCTAGGTGTGAAAAACTTGCTGCATTATTCCCAAGAAGACTCATGGCTGTACTAGCTCAAAAGATGCTTCTACTCAATACTGAGCAAAGGGTCTGAATACTTATGATCATGTGATATTTCAGTTTTTCTTTTTTTAAAAATTTGCAAAAATGTCTATATTTCCGCTTAAGATGGGGTGCAGAGTGTACAATAATGACAAAAAAATGAACTTTTTTGAATTTACCAAAGGGCTGCAATGAAACAAAGAGTGAAAATTTTAAAGGGGTATGAATATTTTCTGTACACACTGTATATACGTGCACACAAACATACATACATATACAGTGCCCTAAGAAAGCATTCATACCCCGTGAACTTTTCTTTATTTTTCATGATGCACTCACAAAATCTAATGTATTTTATTTTGATTTTATGTGATATACCAACACAAAGTAGTAAGTATTTCTGAAGTTTAAAAACCTGTGGTCGGCACTCATAGCAATGCAGGAATTCAGCTACATAGGAGCGATCTGAGCTTCGCTCCTATGTAGCTGAGCCGATTGAGTTGTGCCACCTTCTAGCCTCCCATGGAGGCTATTGAAGCATTGAAAAAGTAAAAAAAAAATGTTTTAAAAAATATGAAAAAAATAAAATATATATGTTTAAATCACCCCCTTTCGCCCCCCTTTTTATTGTTTCAAAATAAAACAATAACAAAATCAAATATTCATGTTTGGTATCGCCGCGTTCAGAATCGCCCAATCTATCAATAAAAAAAGGATTAACCTGATCGCTAAACGGTGTAGCAAGAAAAAATTCGAAACGCCAGAATTGCGTTTTTTTGGTCGCCGCGACATTGCCTTAAAATGCAATAACGGCTGATCAAAAGAACGTATCTGCATCAAAATGGTATAAATAAAAACGTCACCTAGACCCGCAAAAAATAAGCCCTGACCCCAGATCACGAAAAGTGGAGACACTACGGGTATCGGAAAATGGAATTTTTTTTTCACCACTTAGATAAAAAATAACCTAGACATGTTTGGTGTCTATGAACTCGTAATGACCTTGAGAATCAAAATGGTAGGTTAGTTTTAGCATTTACTGAACCTAGCAATAAAGCCAAACAAAAAACAAGTGTGGGATTGCACTTATTTGCAATTTCACAGCACTTGGAATTTTTTTCCCGTTTTCTAGTACATGACATGCTAAAACCAATGATGGCTTCCAAAAGTACAGATCGTCGCACAAAAAATAAGCCCACACATGGCCATATTGATGGAAAAATAAAAAAGTTATGGCTCTGGGAAGGAGGGGAGCGAAAAACGAAAAAACAAAGACACCCCGGGTCATGAAGGGGTTAAACATATTGCCGGAGCTACAATGGATGGTTTAGATCAAATCATTTTAATATGTGTGAATAGCCTAGTCACAGTCCAGACCTAAATCCCATTGAGAATCTGTGGCAAGACTTGAAAATTGCAGTTCACAAACACCTCCATCCAACCTCAAGTTAGTTTGCAAAGAAGAATAGGAAAAAATTTCAGCCAATAAATATTGAAAACTTGTAGAGACAGACCCCAAACAAACTTGCAGCAGTAATTGCAGGGAAAGGTGGTCCTACAAAGTATTGACTCAGGAAAGCCGAATACAAATGCACATCACAATTTTCAGATTTATATTTTTTAAGTATTTAGAAAACCATGTATAATTTCCTTTAGATTTCACAAATACCTGCTACTTTGTGTTTGTATATCACACAAAATCCAAATAATATACGGTGGAGACACAGGGTCAGTGGGTGCTCTAGTCCACTAGCCAAAAACCGCTCTTGTTTTACCGTGCGCCTAATACTTGTGATGCTGTAAGAATCTGGCTGCACTCAGATGTCACCCGATTGCAGTCCTATTGAGCGTGTCGATTCAAACAGGGAAAAACGGAGAGTGGACCCACTGGACCGTGACGACGAACCCCTCTCGGACGAGCTGACCAGGTGGACCGCCCCCTATACAGGGAGAGTTAGGGGCAGGCCCGTGAGGGACTATCGCCACGGAAGCTGGAGGGTCGACTGAGATCAGACGGGTACACAGCAGGCACAAAGGGAAAGAGGGAACAGAAAGGAACTACTGAGACGAGGGAGAAGAAGGGAATGCTACAGAGGCACGGAGGCTGGCAGGACAATATGGAGACACTGAGGCTGACGGGAGCAAGGAAAGGATATAGGAGCCGGGCAGGTACCGCAGAGGAAAAGGAACTGAAGGAACACGGCAGGAACACAGGAAACAAGCGGGCACTGCAGAGAGAGGAGGAGACCCAAGGTCAGAGAGCTAGGAACGCACAGAGAACACAGGCGACCAGAAGCACTTGTAAATACAAATGAACATCAGGCACAGAGGAGCAGCAGGAAGCAGTTTACATAGCAGCGTGGGAGCTACTTCCGGGTTACAGTCCTCCAGGATGACAGAGAGGACAGGAAAGAGCGCCAACATAGGAATCAGATGTGCGCACGCGCAGAGCTGAATGCGACGCGTGCGCGCACCCGGCGAGCTGCAGTGGGGAGAGGCGGCGGCAGCAGCGGCGACAGCAATGGCATGACAGTACCCCCGTCTTTACGCCCCTCCTTTTTAAGACTAGAGAGAAACCGGGACAAAATACGAGGAGCCCGAATGTTCTCTCGAGGCTCCCAGGACCTCTCCTCAGGACCAAAACCCTTCCAGTCAACCAAAAACAAAGTTTTCCCTCTAAGTTTTTTCATGGCTAGAATGTCCCTAACTTCAAAGACATCATCCTCGGAAACAGGCGAAGGAGAACTAAGGTTAGAAGAATGAAACTGATTAAAAACTACAGGTTTAAGGAGAGACACATGAAAAGAATTAGAAATATGCAGAGAGGCAGGCAACTTAAGTTTGTAAGAAACGTCATTAATACGAGACAAAACTTCGAATGGACAGATATAGCGAGGACCCAGCTTATGTGAAGGGATTTTGAGACTGATAAATTTAGAAGAAACCCAAACCTTGTCCCCAGGATGGAATATAGGAGAATCGAGACGTCTTTTGTCTGCATGTCTCTTCATCCTAACTTGAGCCAACTCAAGGGCGGACTTGGTCTCCTGCCAGACCCTGGAGAACTCTCTAGACAGAAGATCAGCCGCTGGAACAGTAGAGACAGGAGGAACCGGACGAGGAAGACCAGGATGTTGACCGTAGACGATAAAAAATGGAGATTTGTTAGTGGCTTCGCTGGAATGGTTATTCCAAAACTCAGCCCATGGCAGTAAGTCAGACCAATCATTCTGATGAGAATTGGAAAAATTACGGAGATAAGTTACCAAGGTCTGATTAGTACGTTCCACCTGGCCATTGGACTGTGGATGGTAGGCCGAAGAAAAGTTAAGCGAAATGTTCATAGATTTGCAGAGGGATCTCCAGAAGCGGGCGGTGAATTGAACACCTCGGTCAGAAACAATATGTAAAGGAAGACCATGAAGACGAAAAATATGGTGAACAAAAATCTTTGCCAATTCGGGAGCAGAAGGTAAACCTGGAAGAGCGATGAAATGAGCCATCTTGGAGAAACGGTCCATAACCACGAAGATAACGGTGCAACCAGAAGAATGAGGCAGATCAGTGATGAAATCCATAGATAGATGTTGCCACGGAGTGGAAGGTACTGGCAAAGGATGTAAAAGCCCGGAAGGTAGTTGCCTAGGAATCTTATTCTTGGCGCAGGAAGGACAAGAGGCGACAAAACTTTGGACATCCTTAGACAACGTTGGCCACCAGTAAAAACGAGAGATCAAACGAAAGTTTTTTTTGAAACCAACATGTCCAGCCAGTTTGGAGGCGTGACCCCAAAGTAAGACACGTCTCCTGTTACCTTCAGCGACAAAGGTCTTACCTGGAGGTAAAGAAGTGAGAGAGACTGGAGCAACCGTGATGACTCTGGCAGGATCGATGATGTGCGCAGGCTCCTCCTCCATATCCACCGCCTGGAATGACCTACACAGAGCGTCGGCTTTGGAGTTTTTATTTCCTGGCAAGAAACGAAGTACGAAGTCAAACCTGGCGAAAAACAAGGCCCACCTGGCCTGCCGAGGATTAAGTCTTTGCGCAGAACGAATATACGCCAGATTCTTGTGATCTGTGTAGATTATAAAACGATGTAAAGCCCCTTCTAAGAGGTACCGCCACTCCTCTAATGCCAACCTGATTGCCAAAAGTTCTTTATCACCGATGGAATAATTTTTTTCTGAGGAGAAGATCTTTGAGAAAAAAACACAGGGCACAGGACGACCAGAAGAGGATTTTTGCGAGAGCACAGCTCCAGCTCCAATTGCAGAAGCATCTACTTCAATGATGAAGGGTTTATTGGCCACTGGACGATGAAGAATAGGAGAAGAGGCAAAGGCTTGCTTGATGGACCGGAAAGCCTCTTCAGCCTCAGACGACCACTGATGAGGATTGGCACCCTTCCGAATCATGGAGGAGATTGGAGCTGAAAGAGAGGAAAAGTGAGGGATAAACTGCCGATAGTAGTTAGCAAATCCAAGAAATCGCTGAATTGCTTTCACTCCAAGAGGACGTGGCCAGTTGAGCACGGCAGAAACTTTTCCCGGATCCATACACAAACCAGCGTCGGAAATGATGAAACCCAAGAAGGGTAGAGATGACTGTTCGAAGACACATTTTTCCAGTTTTGCGTACAGCCGATTCTCTCTCAAACACTGAAGTACTTGTCGTACATCTCTTCTGTGGGTTGACAGATCTGGAGAGAACACAAGGATATTGTCCAAGTACACTACAACACAGGTGTAAAGTAGATCCTGAAAAACATCATTTACGAACTCCTGGAAGACTGCGGGTGCATTGCATAAACCGAATGGCATAACTAAATATTCATAATGACCATCTCTGGTATTAAACGTAGTCTTCCACTCGTCACCGGAACGGATACGGATCAAATTATAAGCTCCTCTGAGATCCAATTTGGTAAAGATTCGTGCTCCACGTAGACAATCAAAGAGTTCTGGTATGAGAGGAAGTGGGTACTTGTTTTTGATCGTGATAGTGTTGAGACCCCGGTAGTCTATACATGGGCGAAGAGAACCGTCCTTCTTTTTAACGAAGAAGAACCCAGCTCCTGCAGGTGAGGAAGACATTCGAATGAAGCCTCTGGCCAGATTCTCTTGGATATATTCGGACATGGCTTGAGTCTCGGTAGGAGACAATGGGTAAATACGACCTCTAGGTGGAGTAGAACCAGGAAGAAGGTCTATCGGGCAGTCAAAAGGGCGGTGCGGCTGCAAAATCTCCGCTTCCTTCTGGTTAAAGACGTCCGAGAAAGCGCAATAGGCTGGAGGAATTCCCACGGATTCCGAAGCAGACCGAGAGGAGGACGCAGGCTTGACGGGAAGCAGGCACCTGTTCAGACAAGACTGTCCCCACCGTAGAACATCACCAGTACGCCAGTCCAGAGTGGGTTCGTGATCTCTCAACCAAGGAAGACCCAAAAGGAAAGAATGAGACAAAGAAGGTAAAACATAAAAGGCCAGTTTCTCACGATGAAGAGCTCCAATCTGAAGTTCGACTTCCTCCGTAACCAAGTTGACGGTCTCACGCAAAGGCTGACCATCGACGGAAGCTATTTGTCTAGGAGTCTCCAAGGGTCTAACTGGTATCCCAAGCCTGTTAACAACCTGGAGCTGAACAAAGTTCCCAGCCGATCCTGAATCAACATAAGCCTCCAGAGAAAAGTGACAGGAACCTAAATGTAGAATAACAGACAAAACCAGAGGCGGAGAGGAATCATAACCACCTAGGAAGGCCTCTCTTACCTGTCCTAGGCAGAGGCGTTTCCCAGCTTCTGAGGACAGGCGCGTAAGAGATGAGAGGCACTGCCGCAGTAAAAACAAAGACCTTGTGCGAGTCTCTCCTTGCGGCGTTGCTCAGAAGACTTAAGGCGATCGACCTGCATGGGTTCAGGAGAAGATGAAGAGGCCACCGGGGCTGCTTGAGAAAAAGAAGTCCCTCGAGCAACAGTGGTCTGACGAAGAGGTCTCTTCTCTCTGGCAAGCTCGCGAGTGCGCTCCTGAAAGCGCAGATCAATGCGTATGGCCAACGAGATAAGATCATCCAAAGAGGTGGGAGTGTCCCGTCCCGCCAGCTCATCTTTAATCCGTGAAGACAAACCACGCCAAAACGCTCCAACCAAAGCCTCATTATTCCACCCAAGGTCTGAGGACAGAGTCCAGAAACGGATGGCGTACTGGGCTACTGAGAGAGTACCCTGGTAAAGGTTAAAAAGGGACTCAGTGGTGGAGACCAGACGACCAGGTTCATCAAAAACCTTGCGGAAGGTATCCAGGAACGGATTGAGTTGGCAGACCAAAGGATCATCACGCTCCCAGAGAGGATTAACCCATGCCAAAGCCTCACCCTCCAAATGGGATACTATAAAAGCAACCTTAGCTCGGTCGGTAGGATAAAGTAGCGGAGACAATTCAAAATGCAACTGGCATTGATTAAGAAAGCAGCGGCTCGCTTTAGGATCCCCACCATACCGAGGAGGTCTAGCAAGTCGGGGCGAGAGTTGTGGCGCAGAGACAGGAGTGGAAACAAAGGCCACATTCTGGAGGGAGAGAAGCATATCATTAATGGAGGCCATAAAATTCAAAATATGGGACTGAGTGTCCCGTTGTAGACCTAGCTCCTGCTGAAGGGCAACCAACTGTGGAGCAATACCAGGATCAGAAGGCTGTAAAGCCGCTAGGCGAGACTCCATATTCTTTAAAAACAACATGATCCTAGTCTGGTTTTCACGCAAAAAGAGTAACTCTTTTTGAGTGGCGGGGACTCCACCGGGGTCCATGGCCTGATGTTACTGTGATGCTGTAAGAATCTGGCTGCACTCAGATGTCACCCGAGTGCAGTCCTATTGAGCGTGTCGATTCAAACAGGGAAAAACGGAGAGTGGACCCACTGGACCATGACGACCAACCCCTCTCGGACGAGCTGACCAGGTGGACCGCCCCCTATACAGGGAGAGTTAGGGGCAGGCCCGTGAGGGACTATCGCCACGGAAGCTGGATGGTCGACTGAGATCAGACGGGTACACAGCAGGCACAAAGGGAAAGAGGGAACAGAAAGGAACTACTGAGATGAGGGAGAAGAAGGGAACGCTACAGAGGCACGGAGGCTGGCAGGACAGTATGGAGACACTGAGGCTGACGGGAGCAAGGAAAGGATATAGGAGCCGGGCAGGTACCGCAGAGGAAAAGGAACTGAAGGAAAACGGCAGGAACACAGGAAACAGGCGGGCACTGCAGAGAGAGGAGGAGACCCAAGGTCAGAGAGCTAGGAACGCACAGAGACCACAGTGTTATGATCCTAGTGGCTGAGGATCACAAAACGACTAGCTAAGTTTATGAACATAGACACGAGCTCTAGGGAGGTGGTAACTGGACTGACCGCAAACCTGATCCTAACCAACACACTAAAGGTAGCCGGTGAACGTGCCTAAATTCCTGGACGTCTCGACGCAGCCTGAGAAACTATCTACTCCTGGAGAGAAAGTAAGACCTCACTTGCCTCAAGAGAAATCACCTCAAAGATATAGAAAAGCCCCCAACAAATAATAACGGTGAGGTAAGGGGAAAACACAAACGTAGAATGAAAACAGATTCAGCAAATGAGGCCCACTAATACTAGATAGCAGAAGACAGATAGGAAACTGTGAGGTCAGTAAAAAAACCCTATGCAAAATATCCACGCTGAGAATACAAGAACCCCCACACCAACTAACGGTGTGAGGGGAGAAACTCAGCCCCCTAGAGCTACCAGCAAGCAAGGAAATCACATATTAGCAAGCTGGACAAGAAACAAAAATAAAGCAAGAAACATATGACCACTGATGGTCAAAAATGAACCAAGCAAAACTTAGCTTCTCTTGAAGAGACAGATAACGAAGGACTGCAGGAGAGCTCCAAAATAGCACTGAAGACATTGACAGCAGGCAAGGAATAATGGTCCAGGTGAGCTAAATAGCAAACCTGAATAGCAAGTGACGAAACAGCTGATTCCAGCCAAAGAGCCGCAGTAAAACAAAAAGGCCACTAGAGGGAGACAAAACAGAGAACTCACACAGTGTTCACAACAGTACCCCCCCCCTTGAGGAGGGGTCACCGAACCCTCACCAGAGCCCCACGGGCGATCAGGATGAGCCACATGGAAGGCACGAACCAAATCGGCCGCATGAACATCAGAGGCGACAACCCAGGAATTATCCTCCTGACCATAGCCCTTCCACTTAACCAAATACTGAAGCCTCCGTCTAGAAATACGAGAATCCAAGATCTTCTCCACCACGTACTCCAATTCGCCCTCAACCAGCACCGGAGCAGGGGGTTCAACAGAAGGAACCACAGGCACCATATACCTCCGCAACAAAGACCTATGGAACACGTTATGAATGGCAAACGACGCTGGGAGGTCCAAACGAAATGACACCGGGTTAAGGATTTCCAAAATCTTATAAGGACCAATGTTGTGAATTTGGATTCTGGGCTCCCCCGGTGGCTACTGGTGGAATTGAACTGGTGTCTTCATCTTCTCTGTTCACCTGTTCCCATCAAGATGTGGGAGTCGCTATATAACCTTGCTGCTTTGTTAGTTGCTTGCCGGTCATCAATGTTATCAGAAGCCTCTCTGTGCTTGTTCCTGCTCCTAGACAACTACTAGATAAGTTGGACTCTTGTCCATGTTTGTTTTTGCATTTTTGTTCCAGTTCACAGCTGTAGTTTCGTTACTGTGTCTGGAAAGCTCTTGTGAACAGGAATTGCCACTCTGGTGTTATGAGTTAATGCCAGAGTTTTAAAGTAATTTCTGGATGGTGTTTTGATAGGGTTTTTAGCTGACCATGAAAGTGTCCTTTCTGTCTTCTGCTATGTAGTAAGTGGACCTCAAATTTGCTAAACCTATTTTCATACTACGTTTTGTTATTTCATCTTAATTCACCGCCAATACATGTGGGGGGCCTCTGTCTCCTTTCGGGGTATTTCTCTAGAGGTGAGCTAGGACTTATTTTCCTCTGCTAGCATTATTTAGTCCTCCGGCTGGTGCTGGGCATCTAGAATCAACGTAGGCATGCTACCCGGCCACTGCTAGTTGTGTGTTAGGTTTAGTTCATGGTCAGCTCAGTTCCCATCTTCCAAGAGCTAGTTCCTATATATGCTGATGCTATGTTCTCTTGCCATTGAGATCATGACAGTTTGACCGGCCCACAAAGTGTTAATTGTTTGGGCTGAAGCAGGAGATAGAGAAGTGTTTAAGGGAAATTTTTTTTTTTTTTCCCTTCAGAGTTTTGCTGTCTAGCCCTTAATTGCTGTCTAGCTGCTTCTTACCTCCTCTTAACCCTTGAATGGCTCTGTGTCCACCTGTTTGTAATGGATCTTCAGAGTGTAACTGCAGGTTTGAATAATCTCGCCACGAAGGTACAAAATTTGCAAGATTTTGTTTGTCATGCACCTGTATCTGAGCCGAGAATTCCTTTGCCGGAATTTTTCTCGGGGAATAGATCTGGGTTTCAGAATTTTCGAAATAATTGCAAATTATTTTTGTCCCTGAAATCTCGCTCTGCCGGAGACCCTGCACAGCAGGTCAGGATTGTGATTTCCTTGCTCCGGGGCGACCCTCAAGACTGGGCTTTTTCATTGACACCAGGGGATCCTGCGTTGCTCAATGTGGATGCGTTTTTTCTGGCCTTGGGGTTGCTTTATGACGAACCTCATTTGGAGCTTCAGGCAGAAAAAACTTTGATGTCCCTATCTCAGGGGCAAGATGAAGCGGAAATTTACTGCCAAAGATTCCGTAAATGGTCTGTGCTTACTCAGTGGAATGAGTGCGCCCTGGCGGCGACTTTCAGAGAGGGTCTCTCTGATGCCATTAAGGATGTTATGGTGGGGTTCCCTGTGCCTGCGGGTCTGAATGAGTCCATGACAATGGCTATTCAGATCGATAGGCGTTTGCGGGAGCGCAAACCAGTGCACCATCTGGCGGTGTCCACTGAGAAGTCGCCAGAGAGTATGCAGTGTGATAGAATTCTGTCCCGAAGCGAGCGGCAGAATTTTAGACGGAAAAATGGGTTGTGTTTCTATTGTGGTGATTCTACTCATGTTATATCAGCATGCTCTAAACGCACTAAAAAGCTTGGTAAATCTGTTTCCATTTGCACCTCACCGTCTAAGTTTATTCTATCTGTGACCCTGATTTGCTCTTTGTCATCTATTACCACGGACGCCTATGTCGACTCTGGCGCCGCTTTGAGTCTTATGGATTGGTCCTTTGCCAAACGCTGTGGGTATGATTTAGAGCCTTTGGAGACTCCTATTCCTCTGAAGGGGATTGACTCCACCCCATTGGCTAATAATAAACCACAATACTGGACACAAGTAACTATGCGTATTGATCCGGATCACCAGGAGATTATTCGCTTTCTGGTGCTGTATAATCTACATGATGATTTGGTGCTAGGATTGCCTTGGCTGCAATCTCACAACCCAGTCCTCGACTGGAGAGCTATGTCTGTGTTGAGCTGGGGATGTAAGGGGGCTCATGGGGATGTACCTGTGGTTTCCATTTCATCATCTATTCCCTCTGAAATTCCTGAGTTCCTGTCTGACTATCGTGACGTCTTTGAAGAATCCAAGCTTGGTTCGTTACCTCCGCACCGAGAGTGCGATTGTGCCATAGATTTAATCCCGGGTAGTAAATACCCAAAGGGTCGTTTATTTAATCTGTCTGTGCCTGAACATGCTGCTATGCGAGAATATATAAAGGAGTCCTTGGAAAAGGGACATATTCGTCCATCGTCATCTCCCTTAGGAGCCGGTTTTTTCTTTGTGTCAAAAAAAGACGGCTCCTTGAGACCATGTATCGATTATCGGCTTTTGAATAAAATCACTGTTAAATATCAATACCCATTGCCGTTGCTGACTGATTTGTTTGCTCGCATAAAGGGGGCCAAGTGGTTCTCTAAGATTGACCTTCGTGGGGCGTATAATTTGGTGCGAATCAGGCAGGGGGATGAGTGGAAAACCGCATTTAATACGCCCGAGGGTCACTTTGAGTATTTAGTGATGCCTTTTGGTCTTTCAAATGCTCCGTCAGTTTTCCAGTCCTTTATGCATGATATTTTTCGCGATTATTTGGATAAATTTATGATTGTGTATCTGGATGATATTCTGATTTTTTCGGATGACTGGGACTCTCATGTCCAGCAAGTCAGGAGGGTTTTTCAGGTTTTGCGGTCTAATTCTTTGTGTGTGAAGGGTTCTAAGTGTGTTTTTGGGGTACAGAGGATTTCCTTTTTGGGATATATTTTTTCCCCCTCTTCCATTGAAATGGATCCTGTCAAGGTTCAAGCTATTTGTGATTGGACGCAGCCCTCTTCTCTTAAGAGTCTTCAGAAAGTTTTGGGCTTTGCTAACTTTTATCGTCGATTTATTGCTGGTTTTTCGGATATTGCTAAGCCATTGACCGATTTGACTAAGAAGGGTGCTGATGTTGCTGATTGGTCCCCTGATGCTGTGGAGGCCTTTCGGGAGCTTAAGCGCCGTTTTTCCTCTGCCCCTGTGTTGCGTCAGCCTGATGTTGCTCTACCTTTTCAGGTTGAGGTCGACGCTTCTGAGATCGGAGCTGGGGCAGTGTTGTCGCAGAAAAGTTCTGACTGCTCCGTGATGAGGCCTTGTGCCTTCTTTTCCCGTAAATTTTCGCCCGCTGAGCGGAATTATGATGTTGGGAATCGGGAGCTTTTGGCCATGAAGTGGGCTTTTGAGGAGTGGCGCCATTGGCTTGAGGGGGCCAGACATCAGGTGGTGGTATTGACGGACCACAAAAATTTGATTTATCTTGAGACCGCCAGGCGCCTGAATCCTAGACAGGCGCGCTGGTCATTATTTTTCTCTCGGTTTAATTTTGTGGTGTCATACCTACCGGGTTCTAAGAATGTTAAGGCGGATGCCCTTTCTAGGAGTTTTGAGCCTGACTCGCCTGGTAACTCTGAGCCCACAGGTATCCTTAAGGATGGAGTGGTATTGTCAGCCGTTTCTCCAGACCTGCGGCGGGCCTTGCAGGAGTTTCAGGCGGATAGACCTGATCGTTGCCCACCTGATAAACTGTTTGTTCCTGATGATTGGACCAGTAGAGTAATCTCTGAGGTTCATTCTTCTGCGTTGGCAGGTCATCCTGGCATTTTTGGTACCAGGGATTTGGTGGCAAGGTCCTTCTGGTGGCCTTCCCTGTCACGAGATGTGCGAGGCTTTGTGCAGTCTTGTGACGTTTGTGCTCGGGCCAAGCCTTGTTGTTCTCGGGCTAGTGGATTATTGTTGCCCTTGCCTATTCCTAAGAGGCCTTGGACGCACATCTCGATGGATTTTATTTCAGATCTGCCTGTTTCTCAGAAGATGTCTGTCATCTGGGTGGTGTGTGACCGTTTCTCTAAGATGGTCCATTTGGTTCCTCTGCCCAAGTTGCCTTCTTCTTCCGAGTTGGTTCCTCTGTTTTTTCAAAATGTGGTTCGTTTGCATGGTATTCCTGAGAATATCGTTTCTGACAGAGGGACTCAATTCGTGTCTAGATTTTGGCGGGCATTCTGTGCTAGGATGGGCATAGATTTATCTTTTTCGTCCGCTTTCCATCCTCAGACGAATGGCCAGACCGAGCGGATTAATCAGACCCTGGAGACATATCTGAGGTGTTTTGTGTCTGCTGACCAGGATGATTGGGTTGCTTTTTTGCCATTGGCGGAGTTCACTCTCAATAATCGGGCCAGCTCTGCCACTTTGGTGTCCCCGTTTTTCTGTAATTCGGGGTTTCATCCTCGATTTTCCTCTGGTCAGGTGGAATCTTCGGATTGTCCTGGAGTGCATGCTGTGGTGGAGAGATTGCATCAGATCTGGGGGCAGGTGGTGGACAATTTGAGGTTGTCCCAGGAGAAGACTCAGCTTTTTGCCAACCGCCACCGTCGTGTTGGTCCTCGGCTTTGTGTTGGGGATTTGGTGTGGTTGTCTTCTCGTTTTGTCCCTATGAGGGTCTCTTCTCCTAAGTTTAAGCCTCGGTTCATCGGCCCGTATAAGATATTGGAGATTCTTAACCCTGTTTCCTTCCGTTTGGACCTCCCTGCATCCTTTTCTATTCATAACGTTTTTCATCGGTCATTATTGCGCAGGTATGAGGTACCGGTTGTGCCTTCCGTTGAGCCTCCTGCTCCGGTGTTGGTTGAGGGTGAGTTGTAGTACGTTGTGGAGAAAATCTTAGACTCTCGTGTTTCCAGACGGAGACTCCAGTATCTGGTCAAGTGGAAGGGATACGGCCAGGAGGATAATTCTTGGGTGAATGCATCTGATGTTCATGCCTCTGATCTGGTTCGTGCCTTTCATAGGGCCCATCCTGATCGCCCTGGTGGTTCTGGTGAGGGTTCGGTGCCCCCTCCTTGAGGGGGGGGTACTGTTGTGAATTTGGATTCTGGGCTCCCCCGGTGGCTACTGGTGGAATTGAACTGGTGTCTTCATCTTCTCTGTTCACCTGTTCCCATCAAGATGTGGGAGTCGCTATATAACCTTGCTGCTTTGTTAGTTGCTTGCCGGTCATCAATGTTATCAGAAGCCTCTCTGTGCTTGTTCCTGCTCCTAGACAACTACTAGATAAGTTGGACTCTTGTCCATGTTTGTTTTTGCATTTTTGTTCCAGTTCACAGCTGTAGTTTCGTTACTGTGTCTGGAAAGCTCTTGTGAACAGGAATTGCCACTCTGGTGTTATGAGTTAATGCCAGAGTTTTAAAGTAATTTCTGGATGGTGTTTTGATAGGGTTTTTAGCTGACCATGAAAGTGTTCTTTCTGTCTTCTGCTATGTAGTAAGTGGACCTCAAATTTGCTAAACCTATTTTCATACTACGTTTTGTTATTTCATCTTAATTCACCGCCAATACATGTGGGGGGCCTCTGTCTCCTTTCGGGGTATTTCTCTAGAGGTGAGCTAGGACTTATTTTCCTCTGCTAGCATTATTTAGTCCTCCGGCTGGTGCTGGGCATCTAGAATCAACGTAGGCATGCTACCCGGCCACTGCTAGTTGTGTGTTAGGTTTAGTTCATGGTCAGCTCAGTTCCCATCTTCCAAGAGCTAGTTCCTATATATGCTGA
Organism: Ranitomeya variabilis; assembly: GCF_051348905.1. Classification (NCBI taxonomy): domain Eukaryota; kingdom Metazoa; phylum Chordata; class Amphibia; order Anura; family Dendrobatidae; genus Ranitomeya; species Ranitomeya variabilis. The sequence continues at coordinate 609,869,640 of NC_135235.1, forward strand.
TGCTATGTTCTCTTGCCATTGAGATCATGACAGACCAATGAAGCGAGGCTTGAATTTAGGAGAGGAAACCTTCATAGGAACATACCGAGAAGACAGCCATACCAAATCCCCAACAAGAAGTCGGGGACCCACACGCGACGGCGGTTGGCAAAGCGCTGAGCCTTCTCCTGTGACAACTTCAAATTGTCCACCACATGGTTCCAAATCTGTTGCAACCTATCCACCACAGAATCCACCCCAGGACAGTCAGAAGGCTCAACCTGACCCGAGGAAAAACGAGGATGAAAACCAGAATTGCAGAAAAAAGGCGAAACCAAAGTAGCAGAACTAGCCCGATTATTAAGGGCAAACTCGGCCAATGGCAAAAAAGTCACCCAATCATCCTGATCAGCAGAAACAAAACATCTTAAATACGTTTCCAAGGTCTGATTAGTTCGCTCGGTTTGGCCATTCGTCTGAGGATGGAAGGCCGACGAAAAAGACAAATCAATGCCCATCTTAGCACAAAAGATCCGCCAAAATCTGGACACAAACTGGGATCCTCTGTCAGACACAATATTTTCAGGGATGCCGTGCAAGCGAACCACATTCTGAAAAAATAGAGGAACCAAATCGGAGGAGGAAGGCAACTTAGGCAAGGGCACCAAATGGACCATCTTGGAAAAACGATCACACACCACCCAGATGACAGACATTCTCTGAGAGACTGGAAGATCCGAAATAAAATCCATGGAAATGTGCGTCCAAGGCCTCTTCGGGACAGGCAAGGGCAAAAACAAACCGCTGGCACGAGAACAGCAAGGCTTAGCCCGAGCACAAATCCCACAGGACTGCACAAAGGAACGCACATCCCGCGACAAGGAAGGCCACCAGAAGGACCTAGCCACCAAATCTCTGGTACCAAAAATCCCAGGATGGCCTGCCAACACCGAAGAATGAACCTCGGAAATAACTCTGCTGGTCCATCTCTCTGGGACAAATAGTCTCTCTGGTGGGCAACGGTCAGGTCTATCCGCCTGAAATTTCTGCAGCACTTGACGCAAATCTGGGGAAATGGCAGACAAAATCACTCCCTCTCTGAGGATACCAGCCGGCTCCGAAACTCCCGGAGAGTCAGGCACAAAACTCTTAGAAAGAGCATCAGCCTTCACGTTCTTCGAACCAGGCAGGTACGAGACCACGAAATCGAAACGGGAGAAAAACAACGACCAACGAGCCTGTCTAGGGTTCAGCCACTTGGCAGACTCGAGATAAATCAGATTTTTGTGATCAGTTAAGACCACTACACGATGCTTAGCTCCCTCGAGCCAATGTCGCCATTCCTCAAATGCCCACTTCATAGCCAACAACTCCCGATTACCAACATCATAATTCCGCTCGGCAGGCGAAAACTTTCTTGAAAAGAAAGCACAAGGCTTCATCACAGAGCAATCAGAGCTTCTCTGCGACAAAACAGCCCCTGCTCCAATCTCAGAAGCATCAACCTCAACCTGAAAAGGAAGAGAGACATCAGGCTGACACAAAACTGGAGCCGAAGAAAACTGGCGCTTCAGCTCCCGAAAGGCTTCCACGGCCACAGGAGACCAATTAGTCACATCAGAACCCTTCTTGGTCAAATCCGTCAAGGGTTTAACCACGCCAGAAAAATTAGCAATGAAGCGACGGTAAAAATTAGCAAAACCCAAGAACTTCAGAAGACTCTTAACAGATGTAGGCTGAGTCCAGTCATGAATAGCCTGGACCTTGACTGGGTCCATCTCAATAGTAGAAGGAGAGAAAATAAAACCCAAAAAGGAAACCTTCTGTACTCCGAAGAGACATTTTGAGCCCTTCACAAATAAGGCATTAGCACGCAGGACCTGAAATACCATCCTGACCTGCTTCACATGGGACTCCCAGTCCTCAGAAAAAACCAAAATGTCATCCAGATACACAATCATAAATTTATCCAGATATTCTCGGAAGATGTCATGCATGAAGGACTGGAACACAGAAGGAGCATTAGAGAGTCCAAAAGGCATCACCAAGTACTCAAAATGGCCTTCGGGCGTATTAAATGCTGTTTTCCATTCATCCCCCTGCTTAATGCGCACAAGGTTATACGCACCACGAAGATCTATCTTGGTGAACCAACTGGACCCCTTAATCCGAGCAAACAGATCAGACAACAATGGCAAAGGATACTGAAATTTGACCATGATTTTATTTAGAAGACGATAATCTATACAAGGTCTCAGAGAACCATCCTTCTTGGCCACAAAAAAGAATCCTGCACCAAGAGGGGAGGAGGACGGGCGAATATGTCCCTTCTCTAAAGACTCCTTTAAATAGCTCCGCATTGCGGCATGTTCTGGTACAGACAAATTAAAAAGTCGTCCCTTAGGGAACTTACTACCAGGAATCAAATTTATAGCACAATCACAATCCCTGTGAGGAGGCAGGGCACCGGATCTGGGCTCATCAAATACATCCTGGTAGTCCGACAAAAACTCAGGGACCTCAGAAGGAGTGGAAGAAGCAATTGATACCAAAGGAGCATCGCCATGAATACCCTGGCAACCCCAACTTGACACAGACATAGCTTTCCAATCCAGAACTGGATTATGGGCCTGCAGCCATGGCAGACCCAACACGACAACATCATGCAAATTATGCAGCACAAGAAAGCGAATCACCTCCTGATGCACAGGAGTCATGCACATGGTCACTTGAGTCCAATATTGAGGCTTATTCTCAGCCAATGGTGTAGCATCAATTCCCCTCAGTGGAATAGGGAATTCCAAAGGCTCCAGGACAAAACCACAGCGCCTGGCAAACGACAAATCCATCAGATTCAGGGCAGCACCTGAATCCACAAAAGCCATAACCGAGTAGGATGACAAAGAACAAATTAAAGTAACAGACAAAATGAATTTAGGCTGTATAGTACCAATGGTGACAGGTTTAGCGATTTTTTTAATGCGCTTAGAGCATGCTGAGATAACATGAGTTGAATCACCACAGTAAAAGTACAACCCATTTTGACGTCTATGATTTTGCCGCTCAATTCTGGTCAGAACTCAGTCACATTGCATAGACTCAGGTCTCTGTTCAGAAAACACCGCCAGATGGTGCGCAGATTTGCGCTCCCGCAAACGCCGATCAATCTGAATGGCCAAAGCCATTGAGTCATTCAGACTTGCAGGCGTGGGGAACCCCACCATAACATTCTTAATGGCTTCAGAAAGACCTTCTCTGAAATTTGCAGCCAGGGCACACTCATTCCATTGAGTAAGCACCGACCATTTCCGAAATTTTTGACAATACACCTCAGCTTCATCCTGGCCCTGAGAAAGAGCCAGCAAGGCCTTTTCTGCCTGATTCTCAAGATTAGGTTCCTCATAAAGCAGTCCAAGCGACAGAAAAAACGCATCCACATTCAGCAATGCAGGATCTCCTGGCACCAGAGAGAAAGCCCAATCTTGAGGGTCGCCACGTAACAAGGAGATAACAATTTTAACTTGCTGAGCGGAATCACCAGAGGAACGAGGTCTCAAAGATAGAAACAATTTACAATTATTCTTAAAATTCAGAAACCTAGATCTATCTCCAGAAAACAACTCAGGAATAGGTATTTTTGGCTCTGACATAGGGCTATGAACAACAAAATCCTGAATGCTTTGCACCCTTGCAGCAAGATGTTCCACACTAGAAGTCAGACTCTGAATATCCATGTCTGCAGCTGAACACAAAACCACCCAGAGATTAAGGGGATGAGAGAAGCTGGACAGACTGCAGCAAAGAGAGAGAGGAAAAAAAAATTGTACTCAGGGCTTCTCTTATCCCACTTCTGCGATGCATTAAACACTTTTTGGCCTGCTGTACTGTTATGATCCTAGTGGCTGAGGATGACAAAACGGACTAGCTAAGTTTATGAACATAGACACGAGCTCTAGGGAGGTGGTAACTGGACTGACCGCAAACCTGATCCTAACCAACACACTAAAGGTAGCCGGTGAACGTGCCTAAATTCCTGGACGTCTCGACGCAGCCTGAGAAACTATCTACTCCTGGAGAGAAAGTAAGACCTCACTTGCCTCAAGAGAAATCACCCCAAAGATATAGAAAAGCCCCCAACAAATAATAACGGTGAGGTAAGGGGAAAACACAAACGTAGAATGAAAACAGATTCAGCAAATGAGGCCCACTAATACTAGATAGCAGAAGACAGATAGGAAACTGTGGGGTCAGTAAAAAAACCCTATGCAAAATATCCACGCTGAGAATACAAGAGCCCCCACACCAACTAACGGTGTGAGTGGAGAAACTCAGCCCCCTAGAGCTACCAGCAAGCAAGGAAATCACATATTAGCAAGCTGGACAAGAAACAAAAATAAAGCAAGAAACATATGACCACTGATGGTCAAAAATGAACCAAGCAAAACTTAGCTTCTCTTGAAGAGACAGATAACGAAGGACTGCAGGAGAGCTCCAAAATAGCACTGAAGACATTGACAGCAGGCAAGGAATAATGGTCCAGGTGAGCTAAATAGCAAACCTGAATAGCAAGTGACGAAACAGCTGATTCCAGCCAAAGAGCCGCAGTAAAACAAAAAGGCCACTAGAGGGAGACAAAACAGAGAACTCACACAGTGTTTACAACACCACAGGCGACCAGAAGCACTTGTAAACACAAATGAACATCAGGCACAGAGGAGCAGCAGGAAACAGTTTACATAGCAGCGTGGGAGCTACTTCTGGGTTACAGTCCTCCAGGATGACAGAGAGGACAGGAAAGAGCGCCAACAGAGGAATCAGATGTGCACACGCGCAGAGCTGAATGCGACGCGTGCGCGCACCCGGCGAGCTGCAGTGGGGAGAGGCGGCGGCAGCAGCGGCGGCAGCAACGGCATGACAATACTACTCAGACAACACAGGGTGAGGATATAACAGCATGGCAACACTTTATTGAACCACAAAACAGGCAAATAGCACATAGAACAGTGTTATGATCCTAGTGGCAAGGATCGCAAGTTTGACTAGCTAAGTAACTAAACCGACGACCAGCTCTGGGGAAGTGGTATCTGGATTGACCGCAACCTGATCCTATCCGCAAACAACTATAGGCAGCCGTGGAACGTTACCTGAAAATCCTAGACGTCTCTTCACGGCCTGAGAAACTACCTATTCCTAGAGGGAAAGTAAAGTCCTTACTTGCCTCAGAGAAATGACCCCAAAGATATAGAAAAGCCCCCCACAAATATTAACGGTGAGTTAAGGGGAAAGCACAAACGCAGAGATGAAATAGATTTAGCAAATGAGGCCCGTTAACACTAGATAGCAGAAAATAGGAAGGGAGCTGTGCGGTCAATAGAAAACCCTAAGCAAAATATCCACGCAGAGATTGCTCGAGCCTCCGCACCAACTAACGGTGCGGGGGAAGCAACTCCGTACCCCAGAGCTTACCAGCAGCAAGAACTCACATATTAGCAAGCTGGACTAAACTCATCATACACTGAAATCATATTGCAGACTGATGAACAAAAAATAATCAAACAGAAACTTAGCTTCTCCAGAAGAGACTGAAAACGAAGATAATCAGGGGAGATCAGAATAGCACTGAATACATCGACAGCCGGCAACAAGTGGAGGTGAAGCAGAGCTAAATAGGAAACTCCCTAGTGCATAACGAGGCAGCTGATTCAGCCACAGATCCGCAGGATAACAAACAAAGCCACCAGGGGGAGCCCAAAAACAAAACTCACACAATACCAGCTGTGACCACAAGAGGGAGCCCGAAAACAGAGTTCACAACAGTACCCCCCCCTTGAGGAGGGGTCACCGAACCCTCATCAAAAAACCCCAGGGCGATCAGGGTGAGCCACATGGAAGGCACGAACCAAATCAGCCGCATGAACATCAGAGGCGACAACCCAGGAATTATCCTCCTGACCACAGCCCTTCCACTTAACCAAATACTGAAGCCTCCGTCTAGAAATACGAGAATCCAAGATCTTCTCCACCACGTATTCCAATTCTCCCTCAACCAGCACAGGGGCAGGAGGCTCAACCGAAGGAACCACAGGCACCACATAACTCCGCAACAACGACCTATGGAACACATTATGAATAGCAAACGATGCTGGGAGGTCCAAACGAAATGACACAGGGTTAAGGACTTCCAAAATCTTATAAGGACCGATAAACCGAGGCTTGAACTTGGGAGACGAGACCTTCATAGGAACAAAGCGAGAAGACAACCACACCAAGTCCCCAACGCGAAGTCGGGGACCCACACAGCAACGGCGGTTGGCAAAGCGCTGAGCCTTCTCTTGTGACAGCTTCAAATTGTCCACCACATGATCCCAAATCTGATGCAACCTATCCACCACAAGATCCACTCCAGGACAGTCAGAAGGCTCCACCTGACCCGAGGAAAAACGAGGATGAAACCCCGAATTACAAAAAAAAGGCGAAACCAAAGTAGCAGAACTAGCCCGATTATTAAGGGCAAATTCGGCCAATGGCAAAAAAGCCACCCAGTCGTCCTGATCAGCAGAAACAAAACATCTTAAATAGGTTTCCAAGGTCTGATTAGTTCGCTCAGTCTGGCCATTCGTCTGAGGATGGAAGGCCGACGAAAAAGACAAATCAATGCCCATCTTAGCACAAAAGGTCCGCCAAAATCTAGACACAAACTGGGAACCTCTGTCGGAAACAATATTCTCAGGGATCCCGTGCAAACGAACCACATTTTGAAAAAAACAGCGGAACCAACTCGGAGGAGGAAAGCAACTTAGGCAAGGGCACCAAATGGACCATCTTAGAAAAACGATCACACACCACCCAGATGACAGACATTCTCTGAGAGACAGGGAGATCTGAAATAAAATCCATGGAAATGTGCGTCCAAGGCCTCTTCGGGACAGGCAAAGGTAACAGCAAACCACTGGCACGAGAACAGCAAGGCTTAGCCCGAGCACAAATTCCACAAGACTGCACAAAGGAACGCACATCCCGTGACAAGGAAGGCCACCAAAAGGACCTGGCCACCAAATCTCTGGTACCAAATATTCCAGGATGGCCTGCCAACACCGAAGAATGAACCTCGGAAATAACTCTGTTGGTCCATCTATCTGGGACAAACAGTCTCTCCGGTGGACAACGGTCAGGTCTATCCACCTGAAACTCCTGCAGCACCCGTCGCAAATCTGGGGAGATGGCAGACAAAATCACCCCTTCTCTGAGGATACCAGCCGGCTCAGAATCTCCAGGAGAGTCAGGCACAAAACTCCTAGAAAGAGCATCAGCCTTCACATTCTTCGAACCAGGCAGGTACGAGACCACGAAATCAAAACGAGAGAAAAACAACGACCAACGAGCCTGTCTAGGATTCAGCCGCTTGGCCGACTCGAGATAAATCAGATTTTTGTGATCAGTCAAGACCACCACACGATGCTTAGCTCCCTCGAGCCAATGTCGCCACTCCTCAAATGCCCACTTCATAGCCAACAACTCCCGATTACCGACATCATAATTCCGCTCGGCAGGCGAAAACTTTCTTGAAAAGAAAGCACATGGCTTCATCACAGAGCCATCAGAGCTTCTCTGCGCCAAAACAGCCCCCGCTCCAATCTCAGAAGCATCAACCTCGACCTGGAAAGGAAGAGAGACATCTGGCTGACATAAGACCGGAGCCGAGGAAAACCGATGCTTCAGCTCCCGAAAGGCCTCCACAGCCGCAGGAGACCTATTAGTAACATCAGAACCCTTCTTGGTCAAATCCGTCAAAGGCTTAACAACACCAGAAAAATTAGCAATGAAGCGACGGTAAAAATCAGCAAAACCCAAGAACTTCTGAAGACTCTTAACAGATGTAGGCTGAGTCCAGTCATGAATAGCCTGAACCTTGACTGGGTCCATCTCAATAGTAGAAGGGGAAAAAATGAAACCCAAAAAAGAAACCTTCTGGACTCCAAAAAAAAAAAAAAAAATCCTCAAGGCTTCTTTTCTCCTGCTTCTGCCATGCAATGAACACTTTATGGGCCGGCTGTACTGTTATGATCCTAGTGGCAAGGATCGCAAGTTTGACTAGCTAAGTAACTAAACCGACGACCAGCTCTGGGGAAGTGGTATCTGGATTGACTGCAACCTGATCCTATCCGCAAACAACTATAGGCAGCCGTGGAACGTTACCTGAAAATCCTAGACGTCTCTTCACGGCCTGAGAAACTACCTATTCCTAGAGGGAAAGTAAAGTCCTTACTTGCCTCAGAGAAATGACCCCAAAGATATAGAAAAGCCCCCCACAAATATTAACGGTGAGTTAAGGGGAAAGCACAAACGCAGAGATGAAATAGATTTAGCAAATGAGGCCCGCTAACACTAGATAGCAGAAAATAGGAAGGGAGCTGTGCGGTCAATAGAAAACCCTAAGCAAAATATCCACGCAGAGATTGCTCGAGCCCCCGCACCAACTAACGGTGCGGGGGAAGCAACTCTGTACCCCAGAGCTTACCAGCAGCAAGAACTCACATATCAGCAAGCTGGACTAAACTCATCATACACTGAAATCATATTGCAGACTGATGAGCAAAAAATAATCAAACAGAAACTTAGCTTCTCCAGAAGAGACTGAAAACGAAGATAATCAGGGGAGATCAGAATAGCACTGAATACATCGACAGCCGGCAACAAGTGGAGGTGAAGCAGAGCTAAATAGGAAACTCCCTAGTGCATAACGAGGCAGCTGATTCAGCCACAGATCCGCAGGATAACAAACAAAGCCACCAGGGGGAGCCCAAAAACAAAACTCACACAATACCAGCTGTGACCACAAGAGGGAGCCCGAAAACAGAGTTCACAACAGAACAGTCCCAATACAATATCCAAGATGGTGCAAAATTACAGAGTCTCACCTTTCAGCTGACTCACCGGGAAGAGCAGCTCTGATTCAGAGTTTACAGGGCCGACTACCCCACCTGTGGCACACACAGAGAGGAGGTAATGACAAGTTTAAAAAGATGACAATTCAATGAGGTGCAAGGCCAGATGACCGGAAGGTCACATCCTGGCTTCTCCGAACATTTTCATGGAGCCAGGTGACCAGTGGGTCCCAATCCTGGCTTTCACAAACATATCCATGGGGCTCAGGTGACCGGTAGTTCCAAATTCTGACTACTCCAAATGTATCCATGGGTTCAGTGATGGTCAATGGAGCAGATCTGTATTTTTCCAGTCTGGACCGTGGCCACCTAAGCTGGCATCCTCTAGAATGACAAATCTGTGTCCCTCGTGATGGAGCCATGATTTCTTGACTGCTGTCTTGTGAAGAGTCTCTGGTTCTTTTGATCTCTTGGCTGTCTGGATGACTGTATGTATATATGGTTATAATCTCACAGAGGCATATATCCCCTTTTTATAGTCTACCACTGTTCATCAAGCCATCATTCACAGGTGAAGGGGAAGAATGGTGATGAGATCAACTTGCATTGCTTAATTATTTAATCTATTTGCATAGTTTTTCCTCCTCTGTTTTGCAAGTCAACAAACTAACTGGCATGGACAATGTGTGATCAACATATCAGCAAACATCATGGTTCAATTATCCTGCGTCTCTGTCATCCAGGATAGCAGCACAATATGTTACAACAAATATCAACTTAAAAATCAATATTACAGGCTTATACAAACAAAAGTCTGTTTTCTTGACCAACCAAAGAAGAAAAACATAAATTCAAAAGTCAACATATAGATAACAGTTTATTCCACCTGGCTTACTGAAAATAGACATCTGTAAATTAAGATAAAATGCTGTGTCATCACATATGCATTTAAGTTTGTAGGTGAAACATGAAAAAAAATGTAGAAAAGTTCAAGCCCAACCGTGTCATTGTCTCTGTCTTTAGCTTGTTGTATTACTTGGCATCCTGCAAGTCAAGATTGTAGTACGCTTTCTGTGGTTCCCCAGTAAGGTATGGCGCTAGGACTTCAGCCCATTGCTCTAGGGGCAGTTTCTCCCTGTCTGCCACTCCCTCAAATACAGTCAGGAAAGCCTCCACATTGTCCTCCAGAGTCAACCTCTGTAAGGCCTCCCATACTGTTCACCTCGCTCGGATGATACCTTCACTTTGGCTGGCAGGTCATGCTGGCCTGGACAGTTTCTGCTAGGAGAGCCATCTCTTGCTGCAACTGCTGCTGACGCTGCTTTAACTCCTGCTGCTGCCTTTGAAACTGCTGGATAAGTAGTTTTAGTCTTTTGCTGTTTCTGCTTCTGCTGCAACTGCGGATTGGCCCTGACCAGTTGCTTAGCAAGCTCCTCCATGTTTTCTGTGTTCACAATGTTAATCAGGACATTCAATCTTTACCCTGCAATCGCCTGTGTTACTTCATGCCCGTATTCTCCACAAATTGCAGGGATTCAGTAGGCATTAGGCAGGGTTCACAAAGGCACTAGAGTCTTGTGTCAAAACAATGTAACATTTATTTCTACTGGATGTCCAGTAGCAAAACAAAGCCATAAACACAAAATCCCTAGCCTTGACCAGGTGCTATCAAATCAAGATAGACCCTGGCAACTCGCACACGGCTGAGCTAGTCCCAGTTCGGTCAAACACAAGTTATTGTCCACAGCAACCACTGCTACTTGCTGTCTGGTGCATATGGCCTGTTCAGTCTCTTTTCAGAGAGAGATTCTGATTCCCCTCCAGCTGATTGACTAAGGTTAGCACTTAGCCTGGTTGTATGCAGGGACAGCTAGGTTCACCTAATCAAAGCCTGTGAACTAGGATTTGACCCTAACCTGCCTGCTGTATATATATATATATATATATATATATATATATATATATATATATATATATATACATATATACACTCACCGGCCACTTTATTAGGTACACCTGTCCAACTTCTTGTTAACACTTAATTTCTAATCAGCCAATCACATGGCGGCAACTCAGAGCATTTAGGCATGTAGACATGGTCAAGACAATCTCCTGCAGTTCAAACCGAGCATCAGTATGGGGAAGAAAGGTGATTTGAGTGCCTTTGAACGTGGCATGGTTGTTGGTGCCAGAAGGGCTGGTCTGAGTATTTCAGAAACTGCTGATCTACTGGGATTTTCACGCACAACCATCTCTAGGGTTTACAGAGAATGGTCCGAAAAAGAAAAAAAATCCAGTGAGCGGCAGTTCTGTGGGCGGAAATGCCTTGTTGATGCCAGAGGTCAGAGGAGAATGGGCAGACTGGTTCGAGCTGATAGAATGGCAACAGTGACTCAAATCGCCACCCGTTACAACCAAGGTAGGCCTAAGAGCATCTCTGAACGCACAGTGCGTCGAACTTTGAGGCAGATGGGCTACAGCAGCAGAAGACCACATCGGGTACCACTCCTTTCAGCTAAGAACAGGAAACTGAGGCTACAATTTGTACAAGCTCATCGAAATTGGACAGTAGAAGATTGGAAAAACGTTGCTTGGTCTGATGAGTCTTGATTTCTGCTGCGACATTCGGATGGTAGGGTCAGAATTTGGCGTAAACAACATGAAAGCATGGATCCATCCTGCCTTGTATGGAGCATCTTTGGGATGTGCAGCCGACAAATCTGCGGCAACTGTGTGATGCCATCATGTCAATATGGACCAAAATCTCTGAGGAATGCTTCCAGCACCTTGTTGAATCTATGCCACGAAGAATTGAGGCAGTTCTGAAGGCAAAAGGAGGTCCAACCCGTTACTAGCATGGTGTACCTAATAAAGTGGCCGGTGAGTGTATATATATATATATGCGTATATATATATATATATATATATATATATATATATATATATACGTATATATATATATATATACACTCACCGGCCACTTTATTAGGTACACCATGCTAGTAACGGGTTGGACCCCTTTTGCCTTCAGAACTGCCTCAATTCTTCGTGGCATAGATTCAACAAGGTGCTGGAAGCATTCCTCAGAGATTTTGGTCCATATTGACATGATGGCATCACACAGTTGCCGCAGATTTGTCGGCTGCAGATCCCAAAGATGCTCCATACAAGGCAGGATGGATCCATGCTTTCATGTTGTTTACGCCAAATTCTGACCCTACCATCCGAATGTCGCAGCAGAAATCGAGACTCATCAGACCAAGCAACGTTTTTCCAATCTTCTACTGTCCAATTTCGATGAGCTTGTACAAATTGTAGCCTCAGTTTCCTGTTCTTAGCTGAAAGGAGTGGTACCCGGTGTGGTCTTCTGCTACTGTAGCCCATCTGCCTCAAAGTTCGACGCACTGTGCGTTCAGAGATGCTCTTAGGCCTACCTTGGTTGTAACGGGTGGCGATTTGAGTCACTGTTGCCTTTCTATCAGCTCGAACCAGTCTGCCCATTCTCCTCTGACCTCTGGCATCAACAAGGCATTTCCGCCCACAGAACTGCCGCTCACTGGATTTTTTTTCTTTTTTGGACCATTCTCTGTAAACCCTAGAGATGGTTGTGCGTGAAAATCCCAGTAGATCAGCAGTTTCTGAAATACTCAGACCAGCCCTTCTGGCACCAACAACCATGCCACGTTCAAAGGCACTCAAATCACCTTTCTTCCCCATACTGATGCTCGGTTTGAACTGCAGGAGATTGTCTTGACCATGTCTACATGCCTAAATGCACTGAGTTGCCGCCATGTGATTGGCTGATTAGAAATTAAGTGTTAACAAGAAGTTGGACAGGTGTACCTAATAAAGTGGCCAGTGAGTGTATATATATATATATATATATATATATATACACAGTACACCAACAGACACAGACAGAAGAATTACTTATCAAAATGAAACATTACACCTGCTTTAGAGGTGGAAATTGGTGCGGCTGCACAGTTTGCACCAATGATATGCACACAAACTTTTTACAATAAACTAAAGACACGGGAACAACGCAGATAACACAACATCACTAATATAAGTGGATTTTTCATATTTAGCCCCCAAAAAGTTACTTTTACTGACTACTGCATTCATAGAATGATTCACCTTTTCATAGCAAGCATTTTTAGTATTTAATAGTTATTCTGACTCTTCAAGGCACTATGAGTCTCTAAATCCTTAGCCATCAATCCCTTAGATAACTGTATGATTGTTTTACTCACATGCCAGGCGTCCTCAGATAGTGCCAACTCCGCTAGCAGTGACTTGTAATAAGAGTCCAGGAGAAACAAAGTTGACATTCTCTGAAATTATTATTATTATTTATTTATATAGCACCATTGATTCCATGGTGCTGTACATGAGAAGGGGTTACATACAAGTTACAGATATCACTTACAGTAGACAAACTTACAATGACAGACTGATACAGAGGGGTGAGGACCCTGCCCTTGCGATCTTACATTCTGCAGGATTATGGGGAAGGAGACATTAGGTTGGGGGTTGCAGGAGCTCCGGTGTTGGTGAGGCGGTAGCTTCGGTAGTGATGAGGAGGCAGCGGGGTCAGTGCAGGCTGTAGGCTTTCCTGAAGAGATGTGTTTTCAGGCTGCAAGCAGCAGCGATGTTTGTACCATTAAAGGGGAAGGTTGCAGGATGATAGGCGGCAGATAACAGCAAGCAGCAGAGATGTTTGTACCATTAAAAGGGGAAGGTTGCAGGATGATAGGCGGCAGATAACAGCAAGCAGCAGAGATGTTTGTACCATTAAAAGGGGGGTTGCAGGATGATAGGCGGCAGATAACAGCAAGCAGCAGAGATGTTTTACCATTAAAGGGGAAGGTTGCAGGATGATAGGCGGCAGATAACAGCAAGCAGCAGAGATGTTTGTACCATTAAAGGGGAAGGTTGCAGGATGATAGGTGGCAGATAACAGCAAGCAGCAGAGATGTTTGTACCATTAAAAGGGGAAGGTTGCAGGATGATAGGCGGCAGATAACAGCAAGCAGCAGAGATGTTTGTACCTGTATGAAGAGAGGCGATGGATGTTAATTCCCAGCCGAAATCTTGTATTAAGTACAATGCAGCAGGTGGAAAGTATAATCCCAAACAGAGAAATATACATGTGCATCCAAAGATGGCTATAGCAAACTGATAATCAAGAAGGGAGGAGCAAGGGCTAACATCATCAACTACAGGAGAGACAAAGGGACAAACTTCAGAGGGCAAGCTTCCCCCTAGCAACAGCAGAATTAAATGCATAACACAGAAAATATACAAGTTGTTCCCATTCATGGGACACAACAGTAGTGCCCCTCTGACTGATATGACATGCTGCAGACGAAATGAATAGCCAGACAACAGCATCCGACAGCATTCCTAAGGTATATTAGCCCATTCCTCATGGGTAATGGTCTACATGTCATTAATATCTTGTGTTGTCAAGAGAGTGGTACAAAAAGTTAAGAAAAAAAATCAAAGCCTTACACTAATAAGGAAAAGGCTACAAAATCGAATGCAGTGAATGTTCCCAGAGACACTGCTCCTAATAGCCAGTTTCCTACTCCACACTGATGAGGGGCAAATACCCCGAAACAGCTGTCTGTGGATGGATACCATGTTTTGGCATAGGTGGTTTTCCTTTATTGGATGCTGCCCTTCCCGTGGTTGTTCCTTCCCGGTGAAAGACCTGGCTATTGATTGCTTGCGTTGAGAAACACGTGATGGTGTCTCCGTGGCTTTTCTACATGAATTTGCATATTTCCCATCAGGGATGGGGGCAGTGTTCTGGATCACTGCGTTGAGAAAAACATGATGGTGTCTCCGCGGTGTTGGATGTTTTGATCTCCCCGAGGTCATTCATCCTTATGTTTATAGTCTTTTCACTAGGCACCAGTTTCCTACTCCACACTGATGAGGGGCAAATACCCTGAAACAGCTGTCTGTGGATGGATACCATGTTTTGGCATAGGTGGTTTTCCTTTATTGGATGCTGCCCTTCCCGTGGTTGTTCCTTCCCGGTGAAAGACCTGGCTATTCATTGCTTGCGTTGAGAAACATGTGATGGTGTCTCCGCAGCTTTTCTACATGCATTGGTTTCAGAAGTAGTCCTGGAAGAGTCTGGACCCATCATTGCAGTCACCTGACTAAGGCTACTTTCACACTAGCATCGTGTGACGTACGTCACAATCCGTCGTTTTGTGAAAAAAAGGATCCTGCAAATGTGCTTGCAGGATGCGTTTTTTCCCATACTCTTGTATTAGGGACGGATCGCGATGGATTGCCACATGTCGCATCCGTCGTGCGACGGATGTGTCGTGTTTTGGCGGACCGTCGGCACAAAAAAAAGTTGCATGTAACGTTTTTTGGTGCGTCGTGTCTGCCATTTCCGACCTCGCATGCGCGGCCGGAACTCCGCCCCCTCCTCCCCGGACATTACAATGGGGCAGCGGATGCGTTGAAAAACTGCATCCGCTGCCTCCGTTGTGCTTTTATTTCACAGTATGTGTCGGTACGTCGGCTCGACGCACTGCGACAGACCCGTACCAACGCTAGTGTGAAAGTAGCCTTAAACGCCGCAGAAAATGTTTGTTGGGGTCTGGAGAAGGCATTTGCAGAAAACCCATGGGGAAAGGGCTAAGATTCCTCAGAAAAGCTGCCAGAAGCTAGTGTCTGACTATGCATCATTGTTGCAGCAGGTTAGAACAGCCAGAGGGGCTATACTGAGTACTAAAAATGCTGCAATTCATAAGTTGTTTTTTTTTTAGGTCACTTTCTTTTTTTGTATTGAGGTATTAGTTGCCGTTTTTTTACGTCAAGTTTTTCAAAATTTTGCGCTTGATTTTCCGAAAAGTCAAAAATTGTCGTTTTTCTTGTAATTGAACTCTTTTTGTGACTTTTTGGTGTAAAGTGTCGTACGCTGTGCAAAATGGAGTAAAACTTATTCCGAAATTGTACTTAAAAAGACACCAGGGGAGAGGCTGGAGTGGAGTTGCACCAAATTTACAGACAAAAAACAAGTGCAAAGGCAATAATGGAATTGACTATTCTCTGTTCCTGTGGTTGGTACTGTTGTGGGGGCACAGTAGTTGTCAATGTTATAGGGACCCTGTTACAAGGGTACTGTGGGTGATATCATTAAAGAGCAACATTTTCGTGACTATTATGGGAATGGTACAGTTATGGGCAATGTGACTGGTATTACGGTGGCACAAAAATTGGCACTATTATTGGAGAATTTCTCCTTTAGGACACTGACTATTGAGTATGGGAAGGCGGTAACTGGAAATATGAGCATTTTTCAATGAGAGATTGATTTCTTCTCGTATCTGGTTTTCTGTCTGTGTGTGTGCAGTGGTGTGTCCTATTTATCAGCTCTGAATAGTATCTACACAGCAGATTATTGACCTAAGTATAAGCCTGTAAGATAAAAGGACTGTTCCCATCCGCACCTGCTCTGCAGAAATACCTCCAAAAGAAATTTGAGGTAAAGGGAGTCTTCTTGGAATAAGACTCTTAATATGAAAAGGACTATTAGAAGAGACTTTGACTTGCTCAGAGAACAAGTAGACAAAATGGTGGCACAATGGTGGGTAGGCTGAGATCTCCTTCGCCTAGTTAGGTGACATCACCAGGCTTAAAAGGTATTGGAAAGGGAAAGCATGGAAAGTCCAGGCTCTTAGTAGCCATACCAATCTAAATATTAGACATTTCCATCAGGGAAAAATTTGCCAGGACTCAAATGTACCATGAAGACTCCGCTAGTATGGGAAGTAACTACCAAACCAATGTGAGGTCACTATCTTCCATACATGAATGATTACCCCAGCTCAGCCATAAAGGGTTCTTGTACTTTGAGCTCTTCTGACAAGCGTTATGAATAATGAGCACAAGGTACTTAACAACATCAGTATATTCTTCACCACAAAATAAATAAAGACAAATTAGATCCTTCTCAGAAAGATATCCGTCCCTCACCTGCCAAATATTGTTCCTGAGCAAACAGAACTATTCAATTTGATAACTGGAACATGTATTGTATATTATATAGAAATGAGACATTCATAATATATCATGATTTATATCTTGGTTGAGAGAAGGCATATTGTAGTAGCTATATTCTTCTATATACTGTGGGGAAAAAAGTATTTAGTCAGCCACCAATTGTGCAAGTTCTCCCACTTAAAAAGATGAGAGAGGACTGTAATTGACATCATAGGTAGACCACAACTGTGAGAGTCAAAATGAGAAAAAAAATCCAGAAAATCACCTTGTCTGATTTTGCAAGATTTATTTTGCAAATTACGGTGGAAAATAAGTATTTGGTCACCTAAAAACATGCAAGATTTCTGGCTCTCGCAGACCTGTAACTTCTTCTTTAAGAGGCTCCTCTGTCCTCCATTCATTACCTGTGGTAATGGCACCTGTTTGAACTTGTTATCGGTATAAAAGACACCTGTCCTCAACCTCAAACAGTCACGCTCCAAACTCCAGTATGGTGAAGACCAAAGAGCTGTCGAAGGACACCAGAAACAAAATTGTAGCCCTGCACCATGCTGGAAAGACTGAATCTGCAATAGTCAAGCAGCTTGGTGTGATGAAATCAACTGTGGGAGCAATAATAAGAAAATGGAAGACATACAAGACCATTGATAATTCTCCCTCCATCTGGGGCTCCAGGCAAGATCTCATCCCATGGGGTCAAAATGATCACAAGGACGGTGAGCAAAAATCCCAGAACCACACGGGGGACCTAGCGAATGACCTGCATAGAGCTGGGATCACCATAACAAAGGCTACCATCAGTAACACACTATGCCGCCATGTGTCAGATGCTGCAATGCCAGACGTGTCCCCCTGTTTAAGCCAGTACATGTCCGGGCCCCATCTGAAGTTTGCTAGAGAGCATTTGGATTATCCAGAAGAGTACTGGGAGAACGTCATATGGTCTGATGAAACCAAAGTAGAACTGTTTGGTAGAAACAAAACCCATCATGCTTGGAGGAGACAGAATGCTGAGTTTCAACCAAAGAACACCATACCTACTGTGAAGCATGGGGGTGGCAACATCATGCTTTGGGGCTATTTCTCTGCAAAGGGACCAGGACGACCGATCCGTGTACATGAAAGAAAGAATGGGGCCATGTATTGTGAGATTTTGAATGCAAACCTTCGTCCATCAGCAATGGCATTGAAGATGAAACATGGATGGGTCTTTCAGCACGATAATGATCCCAAGCACACCACCAGGGCTACAAAGGAGTGGCTTCGTAAGAAGCATATGAAGGTCCTGCAGTGGCCTAGCCAGTCTCCAGATCTCAATCCCATATAATATGATGGCCCCACATTTAGCCCTGCAATAATATAATGGCCCACATATAGTCCTGCACATAATATAATGGCCCCACATATAGTCCTGCACATAACATAATGGCCCCACATATAGTCCTGCACATAATATAATGGTCCCACATATAGTCCTGCACATAATATAATGGTCCCACATATACTGTAGCCCTACACATAATATAATGGCCCCACATATAGTTCTGCAAATAATATAATGGCCCCACATATACAGCTCTGTCAAAAATTAAGAGACCATTGCACAGTTTTATAAAAATCAGCTTCTCTACATGTCTGACAGCCATTCAATTCCAGTGTCAGTTGAATTCCAACCAGAGGACACCTCATTCTACTTAATGTACTTCTGATTAGGTGATCACCTGAACCAAATCTTATTTAACGAAGGAAAGTATAAAAAACACTGCTGTGGTGTTCACAATCCTCTTGCGATAAGACAAGCTGGATGGCAAAACAAGTGTTAGTAACATCCGAAAAGTAATAGGAATGAAAAAAATACTTTTAACCATGACTAAAGAGTTGAAAAGAAAAGTCTTGAGTGAGGAAAAGAAGGGCTCAATTCTGGCTTTACTAGCAGAGGGACACAGTGAGCGTCATGTTGCCTCTGTCCTTAAAATTTCTAAGACGGCAGTAAATGACAACGAGGTCAAGCAGCAGACATTGGGGGCAACAAAGCTACAGACTGACAGAGGGCGAAAACGACTCTCCACTGACAAGGTTGACCGCCATCTTATTCGAATGCCACTCAGCAACCGAAGGATGACATCAAGTGACCTACAAAAGGAATGGCATATTGCAGCTGGGGTGAAGTGCATGGCAAGAACAGTTCATAACAAGCTCCTAGAGGCAGGACTAAAGTAATGTGAACTAGAAAAAAGCTTTCCATCAATGAGAAGCAAAGGAGAGCCAGGCTGAATTTTGCCAAAGACCATAAGGATTGGACCATAGAGGACTGGAGTAAGGTAATCTTTAGTGATGAGTGAGTGTACTAGTTGCTTGGGCTTTCCCGAGCACGCTCGGGTGGTCTCTGAGTATTTATGACTGCTCAGAGATTTAGTTTTCATCGCCCCAGCTGAATGATTTACAGCTACTAGCCAGCTTGATTACGTGTGGGGATTCCCTAGCAACCAGGCAACCCTCACATGTACTCAGGCTGGCTAGTAGCTGTAAATCATTCAGCTGCCGCGATGAAAACTAAATCTCCGAACACTAACAAATACTCAGAGATCACCCGAGCAACGAGTACACCCAAAACAGTGTGAAAGACTGGTGGAAAGCATGCCAAGACGCATGAAAGCTGTGATTAAAAATCATGGTTATTCCACAAAATATTGATTTCTGATCTCTTCCCGAGTTAAAACATTAGTATTGTTGTTTCTAAATAATTATGAACCTAGATTTTTGCATTATTTGAGGTCTACAAGCAATTCATGTTTCTGTTATTTTGACCATTTATCATTTTCAGAAAATAAATTCAAAATTTATTGCTTGGAACTTCGGAGACGTTGTCAGTATTTTATAGAATAAAAGAACAATTTACATTTTACTCAAAAATATACCTATAAAGAGAAAAATCAGACAAACTGAACATTTTGCAGTGGTCTCTTAATTTTTGCCAGGGCTGTAGTCCTGCACATAATATAATGGTTTCATAGGCCTCAAATCGTCAGACTAATTTTTATTGTTTTACTTTTACAGGTTCCTCTATGACACGATTTTAAAAACAAAAAGTCGTGACATTTATCGCCCGTCAACCGGAGCCTCACTGCTGTTGGCTGCCATACACACTTGTGACCAGGTGAGTGAGCACATTTTTGACAGGCAGCATGGTTACTATAAAATATCACTAGCCTATGCATCCCCTTCCATGTGTTTTATTAGGGTATTTTGATGTCCTAAAGGGATGTCTACAGTTCAGGACCTTCCTGGATTAATCAGGTCGTCTTACAAAATAGACCTGTCACCCTGGAGGAGCAGGACCATCCATGTATGGCAGGCTATGGTGGCCACCAATTCTCTAAAGGTACCGTCACACTAGGCGATATCGCCAGCAATCCGTGACGTTGCAGCGACCTGGATGGCGATATCGCTGTATTTGACACGCAGCAGCGATCTGGATCCCGCTGTGAAATTGCTGGTCGCTGCTAGAAGGTCTGCACATTATTTGGTCGCTAGGTCGCCGTGTATCGCCGTGTTTGACAGCAAAAGCGACGATACCAGCGATATTTTACACTGGTAACCAGGGTAAACATCGGGTTACTAAGCGCAGGGCCGCGCTTAGTAACCCGATGTTTACCCTGGTTACCAGCGTAAAAGTTAAAAAAACAAACAGTACATACTCACCTGCGCGTCCCCCAGCCTCTGCTTCCTGACACTAAAGCGCCGGCCCTAAACTGAAAGTGAAAGCAACAGCGGTGACGTCACCGCTCTGCTGTTAGGGCCGGAGCTCAGTCAGCGTCAGGATGCAGAGGCTGGGGGACGCGCAGGTGAGCATGTGCTGTTTGTTTTTTTAACTTTTACGCTGGTAACCAGGGTAAACATCGGGTTACTAAGCGCGGCCCTGCGCTTAGCAACCCGATGTTTACCCTGGTTACCCGGGGACCTCGGCATCGCTGGTCGCTGGAGAGCGGTCTGTGTGACAGCTCTCCAGCGACCACACAGCGACGCTGCAGCGATCGGCATTGCTGTCGCTATCGCTGCAGCGTCGCTTAGTGTGACGGTACCTTAACTTCTTTGTTTGGTAAAATTGATACCAGTAGGCTGATGCTGATACATTTTCACTGGGGATGCTTCACTGCCATAAACCATTGGAGATGCTCATATTACCCCATAGGACGCTGACATTAACCGCATTTGCCCTAACTCACCCAAGTAGCTGCTGTTAATCCCATCTATTATAGCCCATCATTGTTGCTGGCATTAAATCCAACTTCCATAGACCACAGGAGGGTGTTAGCATTACCTCCTTCTATCCTGGACCTCCAGTGATGCTGACATTAACCCTATTTACTGTATACCACAATAGGTGCCATCAAAAAGCCCAATATGCTCTAGACCACCAGGGTTGCTAGCACTAAACCTAAGATCCCTAAACCACCAGGGATGCTGGAATTAAGCCCATCTTCCCTAGACCACCTGGTGATGCTGCCATTAACCTTACCTACCATAGGCCACCATAGTTATTGACATTAACCTCATCTGCCCTAGACCACCAGTATTGCTGGCATTAAATCCAACTTTCCTAAAACACCAGAGATGCTGACACTAACTTCATCTGCCCTAGACCACCAGGATTGCTGGATTAAAACCCAACCTCCCTAGACCACCAGCAAACAGTCAAACAGTACTGTTTATCAATCTGGCTCCAACTTTCTCTGATTGCTGTTGCCACTAGATCAGCTTTGCAGGTTGGAGCCTTGTCATGGACCATTTTCTTCAACTTCCACCAAAGATTTTCAATTGGATTGAGATCCGGACTATTTGCCGGCCATGACATTGACCTTATGTATCTTTTTTCAAGGAATGTTTTCACAGTTTTTGCTCTATGGCAGGAAGCATTATCATCTTGAAAAATGGTTTCATCATCCACAAACATCCTTTCAATTGATGGGATAAGAAAAGTGTCCAAAATATCAACATAAACTTGTGCATTTATTGAAGATGTAATGGTAGCCATCTCCCCAGTGCTTTTACCTGACATGCAGCCCCATATCATCAATTACTGCGGAAATTTGCATGTTCTCTTCAGGCAGTCATCTTTATAAATCTCATTGGAACGGCACCAAACAAAAGTTCCAGCATCGTCACCTTGCCCAATGCAGATTTGCGATTCATCACTGAATATGACTTTCATCCAGTCATCCACAGTCCACGATTGCTTTTCCTTAGCCCATTGTAACCTTGTTTTTTTTGTTTAGGTGTTAATGATGGCTTTCATTTAGCTTTTCTGTATGTAAATCCCATTTCCTTTAGGTGGTTTCTTACAGTTCGGTCACAGACGTTGACTCCAGTTTCCACCCATTTGTTCCTCATTTGTTTTGTTGTACATGTCTTGACGCTTTGATGTCTTCCTTGGTCTACCAGTATGTTTGCCTTTAACAACATTCCCATGTTGTTTGTATTTGGTCCAGATTTTGGACACAGCTGACTGTGAACAACTAACATCTTTTGCAACATTGTGTGATGATTTACCCTCTTTTAAGAGTTTGTTAATCCTCTCCTTTGTTTCAATTGACATTTCTCTTATTGGAGCCATGAATCATTTCAGTCCACTTGGTACAACAGCTCTCCAAGGTGTGATCACTCCTTTTTAGATGCAGGCTAACGAGCAAATCTAATTTGATGCAGGTGTTAGTTTTGATTATGAAAATTTACAGGGTGATTCCATATTTTTTTCCTCAGAATTGAGTGACTCCATAATTTTCCCCCTATGCTTGGTGAAAAAAAGTAACCATTACTGACTACCACATTTTTTGTTCTTGATTTCTTTTAGTCTTTCTTAAAGTCAGAAACTTGCCATTTGAAATGACTTTAGTTTTGTGCCATGTGATCTGCTTTTTTTCTACAAAATTAAACAACTGAATGAACATCCTCCAAGGCCGGTGATTCCATAATTTTTGCCAGGGCTTGTAGTCCTAAACAGAGGTGTAGCCATTGAGGTTGCAGGGGCCATTGTAAAGCCCTGGCACTACACCCTATCATTATGCCATTTGGTTTTTTCAATTCACCATTTCATTTGTATTCGTAGGTCCTACAAATAATCGAAAAGTTCATCACTAGCACGTTAAGATTAACCCCCGCCTCTTTTTTTCCCGCCAGGTCAGCGCTTATGGATTCATGACGCCAAGCTACGAGAAATATTCAGACCACTACTTTGACACCACCTACCACAAGGTCGTTTTCTATTCCAACCACAGTTTCCGTAAGGAGATGATGCTCTGGCAGAAGCTGCACGAGGCCGGGGTGATAAAGCTGTATATGAGAGGCTGAGGCATCACACCCAGTCACGTGAATCAAAATGGCCACCTCGGGACAAGGGTAAGGAGGCCACCACCCTCCTTTCTGTACTGGTGGGATAGGACATTGGCGGTACCAACCGTGTGCCGGGATCTCATTAGAAACTGCCTTTAAAGGTTAGGCTGGGCCTTCAGCTAGGACCAACATGCCGCTCCCAGCAAACTGAATGTTTATTTTTTTTTATTTCCTAAATCCAAAACTTGAAAAGCTTTCTCCATAAATTAGAATAAATTATTGGTAAATAAGTCCCTGTCACCACAGCTTCCCCCGATAATCTCTGTCCAATTATGCAGCACAAATCGTTTAATCGAGAAAAGATCTTATAATCATCTGGACTAATATTCCACAAAGGTTGATGATCGGAGTTTCCTATAATCCAGAACGGTTTATAATCTGGGTCAAAACTATAATATTGTGTGAACCAGGAGTAGAAGATCCAAGTAGAGAGAACCGATGAGGAAATTCTGGACTAGAATTCAGTTGATCGCCAAAGGGAATGTATCTCAATTTTATATAATTATATTATTATTATATGCAATCAATTATTTTTCAAACAAAATTGAATGTCATGTTTTAATATTTATTTCTTGGTACATTTTTTCTGCAGCTGCTGGAGGGCTGCCATTTTTTATTTGCTGGCATCTGAACACAACACTTAAAGACCTCAAATACGGCAGCTTCAGGATATAGGAAATGTAGTTGGTTTTTTACATTTTATACTGTGGCTGCCTAAGCTGAAAACTGTCGCCCCATGTGCTGTCCAGTCCACAGCTGCTGACGGAGCCTGGTGACAATTTGTTGTAGTGCAGAGCGGGTCTCTGAGCTACAATTTCCCACTGTCACCGATCACAGTGTTCTGCAGCGAGCGGTGACAGGAGGTACAGGGCAGTGGTGGTGAGCAGAGGTCGGCAGCCTGGTGTTTTACTACTAATCCCTGGCTACCGAGCTGTTCTCAATGCATCATGTGTCATACAGTTTATTGAACCATGTATATAATCCCATCATGTGTGATACACTTCGCTTACCTATTCTAATCCTGAGTTTAAGGCTATGTGCACACGTTCTGGATTTTTCACGTTTATTTCGTCGGTTTTCCGCTGCAGAAACGCTTACATTAAGCATCACATCATTTTTAATGAATTCCGCAATTGTTGTGCACATGTTGCATTTTTTTCCGGGATAAAAACGCATCGCAGAAAAAAACGCAGCATGTTCATTAATTTTGCAGTTTTTTTGAGGATTTCCCACTATATTATTGCATTGGGAAGCTCCAGAAAAAAATGCGAAAAATCCGCAAAAAAAATGTGGTAAAAATACGCGTGCGGATTTCCTGCGAAAGTAGTCTGGATTTGCTCAGGAAAATTCTGCACACTTTCCTGAACGTGGGCACATAGCCTAATACGATGTATCTAATCCAGTCCCCTGAGCTCTGCATCTAATCCCATACTGTGAAACAGTCTGGTGAGCCATGCATCTAATCCCTTCCCGATGTACACTTTGTGTATTTAATCTAATCCTGAGTTTTACACAATGTATCTAATCCAATCCTGTGTGATACACTCCGCTGAGCTGTATAGCCAACCCTAGCATGTATCTAATCCTAGCACTTGATTCACTCTGCGTATCTAATCCCAGTGCATGATACACTCTAATCCTAGCATGTGATAAAGTAACCAGTGCAGCGCCAACTAATGAAATCGGTGCTGCCAGCCGTCCTCTGTGACACCATCAAGATGGCTCTGCACGGTCAACCTAAATTTCATCCTCCCTTATCTTAGAATGTCAGAGTTGGATGGGACCTCCAGGGTCTTCGTGTCCAAGCCCCTGCTCAATGTAGGATTCACTTATCCTTTTTGAAATGCCCAGAAGGGGAGGTGACAATACCCACTCGGGCAGACTCCGCCCACATTTACTGCAGTCGTAATGTGAGCTAGCAGGACACTACATTTTCATAGCAAATTTCAGCAGCTTCTCCCCCTAGTGTTTATAAGTGGAAAATATAAAACATATTTAAAAAATGTTAATTATTTTTAAAAATAATTTACATTTTTGTTAAATGTTGACATTTTTTAATGACATTTAAATTCTCATGTTTCTTCTGCAGTGGCCACTACTATCACAAGTTGCCTGTGTTTTTTTGCTCTGACTGAGCACACACGGGACTCCCTCGTTACCAGTTCCCCATTTCACCCTTACAATAGTACATAAAACTCACTGATATGACTTTCCAATAATCCAGACACCCCGTTGATGACGGGTCAAGGAATTTACTGTGATTTAGAAGCCCGTGGGGAGTTCTGGTGTAATAGCAGCCATGTTGATTGTCTCCGGCACTTACCCCCCAAAAAGTAACTAAGATTGGGTTAAATTAAATCATTAAAATAGTGGGAGAATCATGGACTTGAGTGGATTTTTTGATTTAAGGTGAAGTGCACAAGTATTATTATCACATCTGGTGAAATGTTGAATAAATTATTAAGTTATTAATTTTTTTTCTTGGGATAATTGTGAGAATAATGAGATTGTATTTTGTAAGATTTAAATAATTAAACTTAGTATTTTTAAAAAAAAATATGAGTCTGTGTTATTGATTTCACTCCACGAGGCAGCTTTCAAAAATTGTCTCCTCCATTTTAGAAAAGACAATGGTCATCTCCTTTTAGCCTTTAGCAGAAGACTGCACAAATCTCCAGAAATTTGAGTCAGGTACATGAGCTCAATTCAGAATGGGGGAGTAGGGGGAATTTAATGCCAATTAAATCTGTCAGTGATTGGTTAAAAAATACAACAAACCAAAGAGAATCTGTTGTTCCCAAACGCTATGAACCTGCTGATATGGGGCTAATATGCTGGTAATAGTGTGCTAAAGCGTGTGGCGGCTGCATTGGAAGCCCGACGACCAGCGTGGCTTCAGTACATAGTGAGTGGTGGCTGTAACTGTGCACGGCCCTGACTGACAGCCGGCTCTGTACTGATGCACTGCTGAGCAGGCTGTCAGTCAGTGCCGGGGGTGCGATTACAGCCGCCACTCACTATGCACTGAGCGGTGACTGAAGCCACGCCGGCTGGTCCTCTACAACTGAAAGCCAGAGGCTGCCGAGAGGAAGAGAGTTAATTTCCTCCGGTTAGCCAAGCTTTCAGTGAGGCAGCCGCAAGTCTTTAGAGCGCCATTAACCTGCGGATTAACCCTATATCTGAAGGTTAATAAAGTTTTGGGACTTGGCAAGTTCCCTTTAAACTTACCCATCTCACCACTGCCGGCCTCCGATCGACTTTTCTTCTCTTTTCATCATGGATGGCCGGGCCTCCTTTTCAACAGGCCCAAAAATGCCATAATATCGCAACTAAGTCCTGAAGTGGTCCAGAATGAAGAAAGCAGAGTCAATTGGACGATTGGTGGTGGGACAAGTATGGTTGTGTGGAGGAGAGGATTTTTTTTAACCCCTTCCTGGCATTCAATTGGTCAGCAACATGTTGGTTGGCTAGCTGCGAATTTTCCTGGACTTGCCCACAGCGAATCACAAATAAATTTAAAAAATTAGATTCTGTCAAACCTGAATTTGTTGATTTTCCACAAATCAATTTACAGATCTCTAGCGGATGGTGAGCACAAGAATTTAAGCAAGGGGTGGAAAGTCACATTCATATAGGGGGACATTATTGGCAGATGGGATCTGAGGCTGGCGTATTAGATTGTTCAGCTGGCATTGTATCACATACTGGTAGTACATGAGTATTTTACAATGTAAACTTCCAATAAATCACACCAGTAAAAAACAAAACGATAGTTTTATCATTAAAAACAAGAGGCACCAACAAAAAAGTGTGCAAAAGACAAACTGGAGAGAAAGCGCAAACTACAGCTCCTGCAGTAGTGTCTGTCACAGGGAGGCACGAGTGGGCACAGGGTGAGGATTGGGTGGGGGGGTTATTTTGCCAATAGCTGTTTACGTTGCTGTTCCAGAAGAGCTTCCAAGTGATCTGCTCTCTTGACTGCCGCCTGAAAGACAAAATGAGAAGTCGAAGCACCCCCCATTACTAATAGGTTACAGCCTGTACTTTACTTCAGAGCTGCATTCACAATTCTGCAAGCTAGAAATAATTAGAACGGAGCCACATATAAGTCCTCAAGCGGACAGAAAAAACTCCACCACAATACATATATAATCCGACAAAGGAGTTTGCACAACTGCCATATAGAGTATAAAATATATTAATATTTATTTAGTTACCATCATAAGATACAAAGGGTACAAATGTTTAATAGCACAAAAAGTTAATGTCCAAATAACTATATGAAAGACCGATACAGGTAACAGGCACCACATAACACACCAATAGTAAAAGACTGGAGGTCACAGGTTCAACATATCAAGTAATTTAAGAGCATGTATATCCAGCAAGTCCTATGGACCTTCTACTAGCAATAAGTCAATAACCATATAAAGGACTGGACCTCACCCATACTCAGTCGTGGTGTGTATGCAGCAGCACCAGCCCCTACGCGCGTTTCGCGTAGGCTTCTTCGGGGGGCTGTACTGCGTGTGTCATTAACAAGGTTTTTATAAGGCCGTCGCACCTGAAATAGATCGCCGGACTTAATGAACGGCGCATGCGCCAGTGACGTCGGTGCCGGAAATCAGCATCACCGCTCGGCCGTCCGAGCAGGGCGAGAAGCCAGGGAGCCATAACCATGGCAACCCTGACTCTCACGCCCGACCCAATGGACGCCGGCGGCGATGCACCGTCACTACAACGTCACGGTCATGCGCACAAGTCCCGGCGAGGAGGAACCTAAAAGAATTGCAAGAATTATTCTTTTATATATTCACTTTGTGATATTTTTTATGTATGGATTTTGTTTTCATCTCTCTTGATGTTACTCACTGCACATTGATGTTATTAATTAATTGTGTTTTATGTATTTCATGTCTGTACGATGTGATGTCGATAGGTTATGTGTCACACATGTACCTTTATATCCTTATATCTTGCACAGCACTCTGCACTTTAGAACTGTTGAATACGCTGTTTTCATTGTGCACTATAGTTACCTACCCCCGCTTTTAGGTTCCTCCTCGCCGGGACTTGTGCGCATGACCGTGACGTTGTAGTGACGGTGCATCGCCGCCGGCGTCCATTGTGTCGGGCGTGAGAGTCAGGGTTGCCATGGTTATGGCTCCCTGGCTTCTCGCCCTGCTCGGACGGCCGAGCGGTGATGCTGATTTCCGGCACCGACGTCACTGGCGCATGCGCCGTTCATTAAGTCCGGCGATCTATTTCAGGTGCGACGGCCTTATAAAAACCTTGTTAATGACACACGCAGTACAGCCCCCCGAAGAAGCCTACGCGAAACGCGCGTAGGGGCTGGTGCTGCTGCATACACACCACGACTGAGTATGGGTGAGGTCCAGTCCTTTATATGGTTATTGACTTATTGCTAGTAGAAGGTCCATAGGACTTGCTGGATATACATGCTCTTAAATTACTTGATATGTTGAACCTGTGACCTCCAGTCTTTTACTATTGGTGTGTTATGTGGTGCCTGTTACCTGTATCGGTCTTTCATATAGTTATTTGGACATTAACTTTTTGTGCTATTAAACATTTGTACCCTTTGTATCTTATGATGGTAACTAAATAAATATTAATATATTTTATACTCTATATGGCAGTTGTGCAAACTCCTTTGTCGGATTATATATGTATTGTGGTGGAGTTTTTTCTGTCCGCTTGAGGACTTATATGTGGCTCCGTTCTAATTATTTCTATGCTAATTTCTGTGTCCACACAGCTTCTAGTTCTGAGCACATGGACTACCGTGCACGTGAGAAATCATGGTTGACACAACTTGAGAAAGTGTTTTGTGAAGGACCGGGTAACATTTTAGATTCTAAGTCCAGAGATATTTTTGAAATGAGAAACAAGTTTAAGGAATTATTAAACAAGCGTACACGTATCTGGTGGAATAAGGCATTCCTTGAGAGATATATATCATGTGGCTTGATACCAAGGGGACTGAGAGTCCAACTGTTCCCCTCATTTTCTGTGGAGGAGGAAGCATTTAAAAATAAATGGGAGGAAATCGCCACACAATGTTCAAAAGGCTTTATGGAGCTCCTGATTAAATCAAATGAAGTCAAATTAAATGAATTAGATGTGGAATTAATTGACATACAAAGTGAAATTACCAAGCAAGCCCCGGCTGAACTGGTCACTAAATTCAGTGGTGAGATGGATGCTGATTTAGAGAAATGGGAAACTGATATTGTCACGAGAAAAAGCAAAAAGTATCAGCGGGATCTGACAGATCTGAAAAACAATAGGATCTATAGATGGAGGAGAAATATTCCCAATATTAACCCACAAATACGGGGGAGATCAGTATCCTTCTCCTCTACATCATCTAATGGGGAGAGAAATCAAGTGGTGGAGACAGGGAGACCCGCTATGGAGAGGAAAGACCCCCCTAGAGAAAATTGGCTGAGAAGTGGAAAAACATATAACAAACGAAAAGCCTTCAACTCCCCACAGAGGGAGAAGAAGGCAAAAACCAACAACCTTGAGGTAATTAATCTTTCAGATCAACCATTGACTGCAGATCAAATTTCTGTTCTGCAATTAGGACTCTCCTTTGCACCCACTAACTCTTTTGATTTTTTTACAGTCTTAAAAGATCTAAATTTATTTTCAAGGAAGTTGGTACTGAAACGTTTACACTCCAAGCATGGGTCCCCTTCGGATTCTACTCCAATAACTGAACAGGAGACTCTTTACATTTTGGAGGAGTTGGAGACCGAGGCACTCACGGAATTTTCAGGTATTTCTCCTCCGCGTATTGCTCCCAGATCCACCACATTTCCCCCCTTGTCGCTAGTACCTCAAGTAGAGATATTCACCAGACTGGTGATGGAGGATTTAAAAAAATTAAATGACACCAAGAGGGTTAATAATCTCACCTATAAACAAAAACAAGCTCTTGTACAGTTACAAAATAGGAACGATGTGGTAATTAAACCGGCAGACAAGGGGGGTAATGTGGTGGTCTGGCCGGTTGAGAAATATGAGAGGGAAGTTTTTAGACAATTGAGGGACAAAGAAACCTATACGATACTAGATGAGAACCCAAGTCACAAGTTCCAGACACAGGTGTATAATATTCTGGAGATGGCATTTGAGAGAGGGGTAATTAATAAGAAACTACGAGATGGCCTTACTGTTGAATTCCCGCGTGTACCCACGTTTTACCTTCTCCCCAAGGTCCACAAGGATGCTCGGAATCCTCCAGGGCGTCCGATTGTCTCTGGCATAGGGGGGCTGAACGAACCACTGTGTAAATATATTGACTACTATCTTAGAACACAGGTAGAGACGTTGCCCTCCTATGTCAGGGACACTACGGACGTCCTTAGACGCCTGGATGGCTTACATATTGAATCTGACATGCTCCTCGTGACGGTGGACGTAGAAACATTGTACACGTGCATCGATCACGAGGATGGTCTGAGGGCGGCGGCCTTTTTTCTGGAGTCGAGTAATATAGATCCGGATGTCAGAGATCTGGTGTTGGACTTGTTGCGGTTCATCCTGGAACATAATTTTTTTACATTTAAGGACCGTTTTTTCCTGCAGAAGCGGGGTACCGCGATGGGGGCGGCATGTGCGCCTTCGTATGCAAATTTATTTTTGGGATTTTGGGAGAGAAAAATTTTTCAAGACGACGCACATGCCGCCCCCCAAATTCTAGGATGGTACCGCTTCATAGATGATATCTTTTTCATATGGCAGGGATCGGTTAGTGATTTAGATTCATTTATTTCCGGGTTGAACCGCAATGACCTCAACATCAGACTCACCTATTCTTGGCATCATAGTGATATCTTTTTTCTCGACCTCAGAAT
Organism: Ranitomeya variabilis; assembly: GCF_051348905.1. Classification (NCBI taxonomy): domain Eukaryota; kingdom Metazoa; phylum Chordata; class Amphibia; order Anura; family Dendrobatidae; genus Ranitomeya; species Ranitomeya variabilis. The sequence continues at coordinate 609,900,814 of NC_135235.1, forward strand.
ACAGGTACAGCCTGATGGTTCATTGGGTATGGATGTGCATAGGAAGGAAACTTCAGTGAATGCTTTACTTCACGCATCCTCTGCACACCTAAGCTCAACCGTCAGAGCTGTGCCTGTGGGCCAATTTCTCCGGATGAGGAGAATTTGCACTTCTGATGAGGCTTTTGAGCGTCAGGCTGTGGACCTTGGGGAGAGATTCAGTGAACGTGGATACAGTAAAAGATGTATCAAAAAAGGATACAGGAGGGCTAAATGTACCAACAGGACCTCCTTACTATCTCAGGACCATTGCCATTTTGTGTCTGAAAACAAAAAGACGGGTAAAAAGACACAACAAGGAGGCACTAGATTCATTACTACCTCCAATGCAAATTGGGAAGATATAAGGAGAATATTATCTAAGCATTGGCCCGTCTTAAAAACAGACCCTGTTTTGAATCAGCATCTATCAAAAAATCCACTGATGACGGCTAGGCGCAGTCACAATTTGCGCGATATACTTGTCAGAAGCCACTATGTGGCAAGACCCCTTGAGATTGTAGGGGGTAGGAAACCAAGGATTGGCTTTTTCCCGTGCATGGATTGCATGGCGTGCAGAAACCATCAGCGTGCCACCTCATTTACATCCTCAGATGGGGGACGGGAGTTTAAAATTAAGGAATTTATCTCATGTAAGAGTACATATGTTATATATTATGCCAGATGTACGTGTGACCTTATTTACATAGGGCTCACATCCAGGGAGCTACGTGTACGCACACGTGAGCACGTGAGAGAAATCATAGCTGCAAAGGACGAGAAAGAGATTAACCCCTTAACGACCTTTGACGCATACGCTGCGTCATGAAAGTCGGTGCCAAAACGACCTAGTATGCGTCATGGAATGATCGCGCTCCTGCAGATCGGGTGAAAGGGTTAACTCCATTTTCACCCGATCTGCAGAGACAGGGGGAGTGGTGCTTCAGCCCAGGGGGGGTGGCTTCACCCCCCCGTGGCTACGATCGCTCTGATTGGCTGTTGAAAGTGAAACTGCCAATCAGAGCGATTTGTAATATTTCACCTAAAAAACAGGTGAAATATTACAATCCAGCCATGGCCGATGCTGCAATATCATCGGCCATGGCTGGCTGGAAAACCTGAAGTGACCACCCCCCACCCCACCGATCGCCCCCCCAGTGCTCCGGTGCGTGGTCCGGTCCCCTCCGTCCTGTGCTCCGCTGCCCCGTGCTCCTGCGTCCTGCTGTCCGCTCCCCCCGTCCTCCGATCACCCCCCCTGTGCTCAGATCCACCCCCCCACCACCATTTCATACTTACCGATCCTCCCGGTGTCCGGCCGTCTCCTCGCTGGGCGCCGCCATCTTCCAAAATGGCGGGCGCATGCTCAGTACGCCCGCCGGCCGGCAGATTCCTTACAGGTACATTTTGATCGCTGTGGTAGGTTCTACCACAGCGATCAAAATAAAAAAAATAATAAATAAACCCCCCCCTTTATCACCCCCATAGATAGGGACAATAATAAAATAAAGAAAATATATATATTTTTTTTTTCCACTAGGGTTAGGGTTAGAACTAGGGTTAGGGTTAGAACTAGGGTTAGGGTTACGGGTAGGGTTAGGGTTATGGCATGTGCGGATTTGGCAGCGGATCCGCAGCGGATCGGCCGCGGATCCGCAGCGGATCGGCCGCGGATCCGCAGAGGATCGGCCGCGGATCCGCAGCGGATCGGCCGCGGATCCGCAGCGGATTGGCCGCTGCGAATTCGTAGCAGTTTTCCATCAGGTTTACAGTACCGTGTACACCTATGGAAAACCAAATCCGCTGTGCCCATAATGCGGAAAATTCCGTGCAGAAACGCTGCGTTGTATTTTCCACAGCATGTCAATTCTTTGTGCGGATTCCGCAGCGTTTTACACCTGTTCCTCAATAGGAATCCGCAGGTGAAATCCGCACAAAAAAACACTGGAAATCTGCTGTAAATCCGCAGGTAAAACGCAGTGCCTTTTACTTGCAGATTTTTCAAAAGTCGTGCGGAAAAATCTCACACGAATCCGCTACGTGGGCACATACCCTTAGGGTTAGGGTTGGAATTAGGGCTAGGGTTGGAATTAGGGTTACGGGTGTGTTGGGGTTAGGGTTGTGGTTAGGGGTGTGTTGGGGTTAGGGTTGTGATTAGGGTTATGGCTACAGTTGGGATTAGGGTTAGGGGTGTGTTGGGGTTAGTGTTGAAGTTAGAATTGAGGGGTTTCCACTGTTTAGGCACATCAGGGGTCTCCAAACGCAACATGGCGCCACCATTGATTCCAGCCAATCTTGCATTCAAAAAGTCAAATGGTGCTCCCTCCCTTCCAAGCCCCGACGTGTGCCCAAACAGTGGTTTACCCCCACATTTGGGGTACCAGCGTACTCAGGACAAACTGGGCAACAACTGTTGGGGTCCAATTTCTCCTGTTACCCTTGCAAAAATAAAAAATTACTTGCTAAGACATAATTTTTGAGGAAAGAAGAATGATTTTTTATTTTCACGGCTCTGCGTTGTAAACTTCTGTGAAGCACTTGGGGGTTGAACGTGCTCATCACACATCTAGATAAGTTCCTTGGGGGGTCTAGTTTCCAAAATGGGGTCACTTGTGGGGTGTTTCTACTGTTTAGGCACATCAGGGGCTCTGCAAATGCAACGTGACGCCCGCAGACCATTCCATCAAAGTCTGCATTTCAAATGTCACTACTTCCCTTCCGAGCCCTGACGTGCGCCCAAACAGTGGTTTACCCCCACATATGGGGTATCACTGTACTCACAACAAACTGGGCAACAAACATTGGGGCCCAATTTCTCCTGTTACCCTTGTGAAAATAAAAAATTGCTTGCTAAAACATCTTTTTTGAGGAAAGAAAAATGATTTTTTATTTTCACGGCTCTGCGTTGTAAACTTCTGTGAAGCACTTGGGGGTTGAATGTGCTCATCACACATCTAGATAAGTTCCTTGGGGGGTCTAGTTTCCAAAATGGGGTCACTTGTGGGGTGTTTCTACTGTTTAGGCACATCAGGGGCTCTGCAAATGCAACGTGACGCCAGCAGACCATTCCATCAAAGTCTGCATTCCAAAACGTCACTACTTCCCTTCCGAACCCCGACGTGTGCCAAAACAGTGGTTTACCCCCACATATGGGGTATCAGCGTACTCAGGAGAAACTGGACAACAACTTTTGGGGTCCAATTTCTCCTGTTACCCTTGCAAAAATAAAAAATTCTGGGCTAAAAAAATATTTTTGAGGAAAGGAAACACATTTATTATTTTCACGGCTCTGCGTTATAAACTTCTGTGAAGCACTTGGGGGTTCAAAGTGCTCACCACACATCTAGATAAGTTCCTTGGGGGGTCTAGTTTCCAAAATGGAGTCACTTGTGGGGAGTTCCTACTGTTTAGGCACATCAGGGGCTCTGCAAATGCAACGTGACGCCCGCAGAGCATTCCATCAAAGTCTGCATTCCAAAACGTCACTACTTCCCTTCCGAGCCCCGGCATGTGCCCAAACAGTGGTTTACCCCCACATATGGGGTATCAGCGTACTCAGGAGAAACTGGACAACAACTTTTGGGGTCCAATTTCTCCTGTTACCCTTGCAAAAATAAAAAATTCTGGGCTAAAAAAATATTTTTGAGGAAAGGAAACACATTTATTATTTTCACGGCTCTGCGTTATAAACTTCTGCGAAGCACTTGGGGGTTCAAAGTGCTCACCACACATCTAGATTAGTTCCTTGGGAGGTCTAGTTTCTAAAATGGGGTCACTTGTTAGGGAGCTCCAATGTTTAGGCACACAGGGGCTCTCCAAACGTGACATGGTGTCCGCTAATGATTGGAGCTAATTTTCCATTCAAAAAGCCAAATGGCGTGCCTTCCCTTCCGAGCCCTGCCGTGTGCCCAAACAGTGGTTTACCCCCACATATGGGGTATCATCGTACTCAGGACAAACTGGACAACAACATTTGGGGTCCAATTTCTCCTATTACCCTTGGAAAATTAAAAAATCCTGGGCTAAAAATCATTTTTGAGGAAAGAAAAATTATTTTTTATTTTCACGGCTCTGCGTTATAAACTTCTGTGAAGCATCTGGGGGTTATAAGTGCTCACTATGCATCTAGATAAGTTCCTTGGGGGGTCTAGTTTCCAAAATGGGGTCACGTGTAGGGGAGCTCCAATGTTTAGGCACACAGGGGCTTTCCAAACGCCACATGGTGTTCGCTAACGATTGGAGCTAATTTTCCATTCAAAAAGTCAAATGGCACGCCTCCCCTTCCGAGCCTTGCCGTGCACCCAAACAGTGGTTTACCCCCACATATGAGGTATCAACATACTCAGCAGAAATTGCCCAACAAATTTTAGGATCCATTTTATCCTGTTGCCCATGTGAAAATGAAAAAATTGAGGCTAAAAGAAATTTTGTGTGAAAAAAAAGTACTTTTTCATTTTTACGGATCAATTTGTGAAGCACCTGAGAGTTTAAAGTGCTCACTATGCTTCTAGATAAGTTCCTTGGGGGGTCTATTTTCCAAAATGGGGTCACTTGTGGGAGCGCTCCAATGTTTAGGCACACGGGGGCTCTCCAAACGTGACATGGTCTCTGCTAGCGATGGAGATCATTTTTCATTCAAAAAGTCAAATGGCGCTCCTTCCCTTCCGAGCCTTACCATGTGCCCAAACAGTGGTTTACCCCCACATGTGAGGTATCAGTGTACTCAGGAGAAATTGTCCAACAAATTTTAGGATCCATTTTATCCTGTTGCCCATGTGAAAATGAAAAAATTGAGGCTAAAATAATTTTTTTGTGAAAAAAAAGTACTGTTTCATTTTTACGGATCAATTTGTGAAGCACCTGGGGGTTTAAAGTGCTCACTATGCTTCTAGATAAGTTCCTTGGGGGGTCTAGTTTCCAAAATGGGGTCACTTGTGGGGGAGCTCCAATGTTTAGGCACACGGGGGCTCTCCAAACGCGACATGGTGTCCGCTAAAGATTGGAGCCAATTTTTCATTCAAAAAGTCAAATGGCGCTCCTTTCCTTCCAAGCCCTGCCGTATGCCCAAACAGTGGTTTACCCCCACATATGAGGTATCAGCGTACTCAGGACAAATTGGACAACATCGTTCGTGGTCCAGTTTTTCCTTTTACCCTTGGGAAAATAAAAAAATTGTTGCTAAAATATCATTTTTGTGACTAAAAAGTTAAATGTTCATTTTTTCCTTCCATGTTGCTTCTGCTGCTGTGAAACACCTGAAGGGTTAATAAACTTCTTGAATGTGGTTTTGAGCACCTTGAGGGGTGCAGTTTTTAGAATGGTGTCACTTTGGGGTATTTTCAGCCATATAGAACCCTCAAACTGACTTCAAATGTGAGGTGGTCCCTAAAAAAAATGGTTTTGTAAATTTTGTTGTAAAAATGAGAAATCACTGGTCAAATTTTAACCCTTATAACTTCCTAGCAAAAAAAAAATTTGTTTCCAAAATTGTGCTGATGTAAAGTAGACATGTGAGAAATGTTATTTATTAACTGTTTTGTGTCACATACCTCTCTGGTTTAACAGAATAAAAATTAAAAATGTGAAAATTGCGAAATTTTCAAAATTTTCGCCAAATTTCCGTTTTTTTCACAAATAAACTCAGAAATTATCGACCTAAATTTACCACTATCATGAAGCCCAATATGTCACGAAAAAACAATCTCAGAATCGCTAGGATCCGTTGAAGCGTTCCTGAGTTATTACCTCATAAAGGGACACTGGTCAGAATTACAAAAAACGGCAAGGTCATTAAGGCCAAAATAGGCTGGGTCATGAAGGGGTTAAAAACCTAAAAACAATCCCCAGACACTTCAGAGAAAAACATAAATGCAATCCCTATGAGTTAAAAGTGCGGGGTATTGATAAGATTCACGCCGGTATTAGAGGCGGGGACACAAAACGCATGTTATGCCAGCGAGAATGCAGATGGATTAATGTCCTGAACACTATGACTCCCTTTGGACTTAATGAGCAGAATAGCTTTGCCTCTTTCCTTTAATATCATGATATTTAGTCTCTGGACTTAGATTTTAATGTCCTCGTGTGTTTTTATTTTTATATTTATTGTTCTTGTTATTTTATTGTATTTCTAGTTATATATGATGAAAATACCACAGTTATTGACGTTCATCGCACCTTAATACGAGGGACCGAAAGTGGGATTCACATTCCTTATTCACATCCTGAATGATTACTGCAAGAATTATTCTTTTATATATTCACTTTGTGATATTTTTTATGTATGGATTTTGTTTTCATCTCTCTTGATGTTACTTAACACTGCACATTGATGTTATTAATTAATTGTGTTTTATGTATTTCATGTCTGTACGATGTGATGTCGATAGGTTATGTGTCACACATGTACCTTTATATCCTTATATCTTGCACAGCACTCTGCACTTTAGAACTGTTGAATACGCTGTTTTCATTGTGCACTATAGTTACCTACCCCCGCTTTTAGGTTCCTCCTCGCCGGGACTTGTGCGCATGACCGTGACGTTGTAGTGACGGTGCATCGCCGCCGGCGTCCATTGTGTCGGGCGTGAGAGTCAGGGTTGCCATGGTTATGGCTCCCTGGCTTCTCGCCCTGCTCGGACGGCCGAGCGGTGATGCTGATTTCCGGCACCGACGTCACTGGCGCATGCGCCGTTCATTAAGTCCGGCGATCTATTTCAGGTGCGACGGCCTTATAAAAACCTTGTTAATGACACACGCAGTACAGCCCCCCGAAGAAGCCTACGCGAAACGCGCGTAGGGGCTGGTGCTGCTGCATACACACCACGACTGAGTATGGGTGAGGTCCAGTCCTTTATATGGTTATTGACTTATTGCTAGTAGAAGGTCCATAGGACTTGCTGGATATACATGCTCTTAAATTACTTGATATGTTGAACCTGTGACCTCCAGTCTTTTACTATTGGTGTGTTATGTGGTGCCTGTTACCTGTATCGGTCTTTCATATAGTTATTTGGACATTAACTTTTTGTGCTATTAAACATTTGTACCCTTTGTATCTTATGATGGTAACTAAATAAATATTAATATATTTTATACTCTATATGGCAGTTGTGCAAACTCCTTTGTCGGATTATATATATAACAATTCTGCAAGCTGCAGTCTCCCAGCGTTCCCCACTTGACCAGTATCTGCACAGCACTTGTGCTAGGTGGTCTTCACTAACCTCGCACTGTTTCCGCAGGCTGTTCACGGTCTCTTCTTTCTTCACTATTGCAGATTTCACTCTAGAAAATAAAAATGTGATCATAAACAGATCTCAGATCGCAGAGGGATACCGACCGGAACATCAATATATTTAATCTGTGAGGTCGGACTCCAACATCATTTTTCTGCATAACCAAAGAACTCCACCAAGCACAGGAATACTGCTTGGGCTTACCCAATTTCTCAATCACTTTTTCTATTGTATACCCAAAAGGGCAGAGGAATTTATTCATCTCTAGCCGCAGAAGCACAAAGTATTTCAGGAGAGAATGTGATGATTCTGCGGGAAAGGGTCCAGGGACTGAGTCCAACTAAACAAACAGGGCCATGATGTAAGGCACAGAGAATTGTGGGAGGCCAAAGACAGAAGGGTCTCCACAAGTCATTCATTGATGCACAATTCTCCCTGGTTTCCTAAATTTCTTAAACGGAGTTGTCCCCTCAAATCGACCCATTAAAGGATTTGTCCTCAATATGCTGGCAACCCCTTTTATAATGTTGTGCCTGACCTCTTGTGAACCTCCTCCAGTTCCTCCTCCTTCTCACGAGTCATCCTCTCCAGCTCCAGACGATGGCGCGCCTGAGCCTCGGATGCCTCGATTTTCAATCTCTTGTTTTCTTCCTCGGTGGTAACGAGCCGATCTGCGAATTCCTGGCGGATCACGTCTGAGAGGCTCCTCCTCTCCTCATTCAGCCGGTCTGTAATCTGTAGTATAAGAAAAGGAGGATTCCACTTTAAGCCGCACACTCTAGTCACATCCAAAGCAGCATTCACAAATACTTCTTTGAACAGTGGGTCAGAAGACCTTTTAATGCAGCTTTGGTTGTGACTAGAGAAGTTGAAAGATAACTAGAGCAAAGAACTTAGAAATGGTGGCACTCCAAAATAATGGAGCATTGCAAAGATTCTTTTCATATCTGAAGATGATTGCTCCACTCACGGGAGTGTCCCTCACCTTCCTGAGATCGTCCACTTCCTGCTCCCTCTGTTTCAGAAGTCCCTGGAGTCTGATCTGCTCCCCCTCCAGCTCCGTCACCCTCTCCTTTAATTGATTGCAGCGGTCATGTGACTTCTTCTCGGACCGCTCCAGCTCCTGCAGCTCCGATTCGTACTTGTCACGCACCCTCTTAATCCTGAAGAGGCAGAAAAAGGGTTCGGGGATGACAGACACTGGAATACCCCTTTAAGTTTTACTCCAATAACTACAACTCACCTGCAATGTCATTTGGGGTCCAATGATGTTTGAAACCCACCCATCTAATCAGCAGCTCTAATCTCTATTCCTCCTAATCTCACTCCCCCGTCATTGTGTTCTGCTCGGGGTACCTGTTTTCGGCGGCCCGCTCACATTCTTCTCTTGCTGTTGACATCTCGGCCTCAAGTTGTTGGATTACTAATTCGATCTCCTTATCTCTCCCCTTCCGCACCTCTTCTTTGAGTTCCCGCTCCCTGGTAAGAAGCCAGGCTTCCTAAACAGCAGAGAAAACACATTATAGAAGAGATATACAATAGCACCATTACATTCACAGCAGAACTCCTCTTTAAAGGGGAACTACGCCTGTAATAAAACTGGAACAAAGCCCATCCTGTACGAGACTGATGAAGGCACACGATGCTACATGCAAGATCTGGGAACATGTACCTAATATGGGGAAAGTGGGGGCCCTGTTATGACAACAGGGGGGAGTAAATGCTACTACTGTTAGGGAAAGTGCTACTACTGTTAGGGGAAAGGATGAACTGCTTTGTCTACTATTCAGGACGACATTACTGCTTCTTCTTTTCATCCTGCTGCTGGAAGTAGTGACACCACTATTGTCCTTTGTGTACAAAGATATGACCCTGCTGTGTCTAGAAAAAAAAAGGCAGCCCCCTTCCAGAAAAGGGTCAGCACCGTCCATGGGTTGTGTGTGATATTATAGTTCAGGCCAATTCACTGCAATGGAACTGAGCTGTTACACCGCACACAACCCATAGACAGGGGAGGGCTGTTTCTAGAAGAGAGCAGCCATGTTTTCTAATCCTGGACTACATCATTTAGATCAATGCTGGAGCAGCTACACAGACCTTGGGAGATTGTGATATATGCACAAAGATACGGACAGGTACAATATGGAACATGTATGCATGGCAAGATCTGAAAAATCCTCGCTATCTGATACAGAATCATCCCATAAATGATCTTCTTATGTTTCCTCCCATTACCAACAAACCATGTGTGGTATTCTCATAGCTCTCTGGCAACATTAGGGTTATATTTACTGAGAATTTTCCTTCGCTCCCTAGATCACTCATTTACTCATGTCACCTTCAGGCCAAAACAGCAAAACATCTTACTGCTGCTCTTATTCTTCCTTGTTTCTTTCAGCTAATCGGGATCCCTCTAGTCTCTGATCTATCTTGAACACAGCAGCCGGGGTCACATTCATGTCCAGCTGATACACAGATGCCTCCATCCTGCGCCAACCATTGCATTGGTTACTCATCTGCTACAGAATGAAATAGAAACTTTTCATGCTCACCCACAAAACTCCCTATATCTCCACTCTCACCAGTGTATCACGCTACCCATCATCTCCGCTATGTTGCACCACCTTACCTATACTCACCACAGTGCTTCACCGTCCTCCATCTCCTCCATCATTTCTCTACCACCCTACCCGCCCTCTCCATTATACTGCACCTTTCTACATCTCCTCCATCATTTCTCTACCAGCCTACCTATACTCTCCACAGTGCTTCACCGTCCTACATCTCCTCCATCATTTCTCTACCATCCTACCTGTCCTCTCCATTGTACATCTCCTCCCTCATTTCCCTACCACCCTACCGCTCTACAGTGCTGCACTTCCCTAACCCCCTCTATCACCCGTCTACCAACCTCTCCGCTCTATTGCACGACACTACCTGCCCTCTCCATTGTGTTGAACAGTCCTACATCTTCTTCATATCTACCACAAGTCTACGAACAACCTAAGATTAAATATCCTCTATACCCCCCCTACGCACGTCTGCAAGACTTTTCTTGTGCTGAACCAGTGCTCTGGCGTGCACTACCCCAATTAGGTTACTTCCCAGTGTCCAGTTTTAAGATTGCCCTCATAAAACATCTTTTGAGAAACCTTACTTATTAACTGTCCTCAGTTCTTCAGCCCTCTGAATCTGTCCCTTTCCATCATGTTCCCCCACACTTCATGTAATCAGTAGCACTTTGTAGCTGTACACATACAGATACTGGCTGGTGACCGGCTCACACAGCGCCATATGACTGGCCCTATTATAGTGGTGGCTGGACCAGACACTACGAGCACTTTTTTGCCTTGTGTGCCCCGTTTCCTCAGGTTGTAAGCTCTTGAGAGCAGGGCCCTCACTCCTCTTAATTGTTGAAGCATGTGTTAAGGCCCCGTCTCACTAAGCGATTTACCAACGATCACGACCAGCGATACGACCTGGCCGTGATCGTTGGTAAGTCGCTGTGTGGTCGCTGGGGAGCTGTCACACAGACCGCTCTCTCCAGCGACCAACGATCAGGGGAACGACTTCGGCATCGTTGAAACTGTCTTCAACGATGCCGAAGTCCCCCTGCAGCACCCGGGTAACCAGGGTAAACATCGGGTTACTAAGCGCAGGGCCGCGCTTAGTAACCCGATGTTTACCCTGGTTACCAAAAAAAACAAACAGTACATACTCGCCTTTCGGTGTCCAGGTCCCTTGCCGTCTGCTTCCTGCTCTGACTGAGATCCGGCCGTACAGTGAGAGCAGAGCGCAGCGGTGACGTCACTGCTGTGCTCTCACTTCTCACTGTATGGCCGGCAGTCAGTGAGAGCAGGAAGCAGACGGCAAGGGACCTGGACACCGAAAGGCGAGTATGTACTGTTTGTTTTTTTTTACATTTACGCTGGTAACCAGGGTAAACATCGGGTTACTAAGCGCGGCCCTGCGCTTAGTAACCCGATGTTTACCCTGGTTACCAGTGAAGACATCGCTGGATCGGTGTCACACACACCGATTCAGTGATGTCAGCGGGGCCTCAACGACCAAAAAAAGGTCCAGGCCATTCCGACACGACCAGCGATCTCGCAGCAGGGGCCTGATCGCTGGTACGTGTCACACATAGCGAGATCGCTATGGAGGTCGCTGTTGCGTCACAAAACTTGTGACTCAGCAGCGATCTCGCTAGCGATCTCGCTATGTGAGACGGGGCCTTTACTCTGTAACATCTGGCATTATATGTACATGTTCTTCTGATTTGTAAAGTGCAGCATTATTCTCAGCCCGATAATCCGGACCTAATCCAGACTATTATAATCTGGCTGGCTTGCCGGCTTTCGCTTGAAGAGTCTTATCCTGGAGGAGCAGGATGCTCAGCTGTATTTACCTCCTTCTTCCTGTAGTTCTGCTCCCACGCCTGCTTCTCTATCTCCAGACGCTCTTTGATTGCCTTCAGCTCAATCTGCAATCGACCAGAATAGGAATTGTTACAATATTCTGTCACACGGCGAAGAGCAAACACCACGTCTGTCCGCGACAGCTGAAACGTCATGAGAATGTGAATTGTCCCACCAGCCAAAAATTCCCATTTTACGTGGCATTATCTTAACAACCAGACTGTAAATCTGCTGAGAAAGACAGTTTTTGCAAATTTGAAGAGACTGTCCAGGTTAAAAAAAAAAAAGCTGCTTTCTGCCTGCAACAGCGCCGCTCCTGTCTGTAGGTTGTGTCTGGTACTGCATCTTAGCTCTATGGAAGTGAATGAAATTGGCCTGTAGTACCATACACTACCTGTTTACAGGGAGGCACTGTTTTTAGAAGAAAGCAGCCATGTTTTACAACCCCTATAATGTAGCCAGAGACCTTGGATGGTCATTCTAATTAACCAAAAGTTATCTATGGGAATACTCAGTCTCCGTGAACAGGAAGGAGCAATCAGCTGATCGCTACAGATTATATCAAGCTGTGATAAGGTCAAGTGGACCATGTGGATGTGGACAAAAACTGCAGAGGCGACTGGACACCTGATTTAGCAGGGGACAGCCATTTCCTTGTGAATTTAAGAATTGCAGCAGCACCACGGCCTCATTACTGCTGCAGCTCAGTTGCTCCATTTGGCCTTACCCTAATAAACACCTATAGGAGGTGAAATAAGTTCACATATTTTGGAAAGTGGTATTGCATCATGGTAGACTCCATTATGCACCGAAATAGAGCATAATAATATGCAGGGGTCTTCTGTTTAGAACCCTCGAGATGTTTCAGAGCAGACAGCCCCAATTCTTTTTAGGAATAAGTGGGCTGTTAGATGTGTAGACGCATGCATTAGGGGGTCGGTATTTTGGGTTCGGTAGAGAAAGGGTTGTTGCCTTAAACCAGTCGGCTGATACACGCCGCCCCATCGCGCATACAGTGATTGTCAATGCTAAGGATCGGTCATATCCTGGTAAACGCAGCTTTATTAGGACCTGGTGCCGCCGGTCTTGCTCCTCCTTGCTCTTCTCGTACTCTTCCTTCAGGACCCGGGTGGCCAGGGCGCAGTTGTCTTCTAACTGCTTCCGGAGCTCGTCCAATTCTGCTCTTTGCCTGCGAGACAAACACATTACTAAATGACACCCGGAGATATAGAGAGACAGGTCAAAATCTGCACTGCAATATTGGCAGAGGGTCAGATTTATCAAGAATGTAGCAACCAATCAGATCACAGCATTGCTTCTCCAAAAGTCTGATGCACATGATGATGATGATGATGATGATACTCAAGAGCTTCAGTTCCTTTAAGGAAGAGCAGAGAGCTCACCTGGTCGCTTGCTGCTTTAAGCGCTCCTTCTCCTCGGACACCTCGCTGTATAGTCGCCTGCGCTGCTCTTGCAGGGACTGCTCCTCATGTGTCAGCTGCTTCTCATATCTGAAAGAAGAAGCGAGCGAGCATGCTTAACCGTGTCTTCTCTGGCTCCTCACTGCATCCATTAGTGGGGGTCCGCGTGGTCGGACTCGCAAAACACAATCTCATCAGTCACCCGCTGTAATTGCTTTTACTGTTGCAATTTTTCAAGATCTCAGCTTGCTGTCAATGAACAGGAATATTCATATTTTTAATGTTGAGTCGGAAAACTTGTACTGATCACAGCCTGGAATCTGTTACAAAGGGTGGGTCCAGCCAGTGAAAATAACCAAATATGTTCCCGTTCACTGACAGAACACAGAAATTATTAACAGGACAAAAGCTTGAAAGTTGCAGGACTGGTTTAGACGGTAATGGACGTGATCTAGTGCAGGAGTTAGTGCGGCCCCTGGTAGATCACCTCTGTTTCGCCAGCTCTCGCTCCCTCTGGCTCACTTCTTCTTTCTCTCGCTCCAGGTTTTGCCTCAGCTCCTCGGCCTGGCGCACATATCGCTGCGCTGCACGTTCGTCGGACTGCAGTAGCTCGGCCTCGTGCAGAGCTTTTAACTTGCGGATCTCTTGCTTGTGCTTGGATATCAGTCTCTGGATCTCGGGCTCCAGACCTGTGGGGAGACGACATGCAGAACATCAGGGGGAAGGACTCAAAAGTGCAAACTAGCATCAAGTTTTAGGATTCCGCTTTGACCTCACTCCCAAATTCAGGACCTACTGATGCCAACTGAATTGTGGTTCTTACATCCTCGGACTTGCTAGTACCTACAAAGCAGTGTCATCGGGCATATAATCCATAGTGTAAAGCTCTTCCAGCATAGAAAGACTAAGCCCATCTGCAGGGAATGAAGGTAATCTCATGCCAGCTGCAGTGGAAGTGCCCATATGACTGAACCAGGCACAGATCCCCTATATTATAACATACCCCTCTAAGGCTACGTTCACATTAGCGCTGTGCGGCGCAGCGCCGGGCGCAGCCGCAGCGACGCATGCGTCATGCGCCCCTATATTTAAGGCTGGTTTCACATTTGCGTTTTTTGCCACAGCGTTTTAGCGCAAAAAACGCATGCGTTTTTTTCCCTATATATAACATTAAAAACGCATGCTTTTTTTTATATGCGTTTTGCCGCGTTTGACGATGCATGCGTCTTTTCTATGCTTGCGTTTTGTTGCAGAAATGCAACATGTAGTAATTTCTAGAGGCGTTTTTTTGACGCAAAAAAAGCATGCGTTTTTTTGCGGCAAAAAAACCTATTGCTGTCTATGTAAACGCATGCATTTTTAAGCACATGCGTTTGGTTGCGTTTTAAACGCATGCGTTTCAATAGAAAAAAAAACAAGAATACACACTGATAAGCCACCCCCCACCATCAAGGTGATAAAGGGATCCAAACCCTAACCCTAACCCTACCCCTAACCCTAGGGATCCTAACCCTAACCCTAGGGATCCTAACCCTAACCCTAGGGATCCTAACCCTAACACTACCCCTAACCCCAACCCTAGGGATCCTAACCCTAACCCTAGGGATCCTAACCCTAACCCTACCCCTAGGGATCCTAACCCTAACCCTACCCCTAACCCTAGGGATCCTAACCCTAACCCTACCCCTAACCCCAACCCTAGCTTTTTCTAGTTATAGTGGGTTTTCTAGATGATTTTGATGATTGGCAGCTGTCACACACTTCTCAGCATGCGTTTCAAAAACGCAAACGCAGGAAAAAAACGCATGTAAACGCGTCAAAACGCCGCGTTTTTTTTTACCGCATGAGAAAACGCATGCGTCTAAAAAATGCAGCGTTTGCACGCGTTTACATGCGTTTTTTTCACCACCTGCGTTTGCGTTTTAAACGCTGCGTTTTTAAACGCAAATGTGAAACTAGCCTTACATATGGGGGGCACATGGACATGCGTTGTCTTGAGTTTTGTGACGCATGCGTCATTTTGGCGCAACTGTCAGGGTGCAGAGGACGCTCGATGCAGTTTTTTCTGCGCCAAAAATCATGCAAAAAATGAACGCATGCGTCACAAAACGCTGCGTTGTGCATGCGTTTTGCATGCGTTGTGTCGCCGACGCTGCGCTGCACAACGCAAATGTGAACGTAGCCTAATAAGGAGTCACGCAACCAGACAAGCAGCTGCCATGTCTTTGGCCGGTCCCTACAATCCAGTGCAGGTTGTGCAATTCTGGGATGGTGCCAGGCATCAGGCAATAAGTTGGGCATACATTGCGGATTCTAGACATATAAGGGGTCAGTGAAGACCCAGGGGGCAGGAGGAGGACTGTACAAGGCTGGAAAAAAAAGACCACCTGAGCAAATGCAAGAATATCTTAAGATAACAATGCTGATTGTACAAATATCAGAACTGACAACCTTCTGCATTGCTTACGTGGACTCGCTGAACACGGAAAACCCCAGGAGAGCTGCACAAATAATCACACCCTCCCCCCAGGGCACAGAAGCCGCAGGGTCACATCCTCGGCCATGTGCAGCCTGGATGAGGGCTAAGGCATGACCAGTACTGCGAGGACACCTTGTGGACACAATCTGAAATAACATGTTCCTCCTGGTAAGGGATAATTATTATGTTCTACATATGGATTCTTGAGACCTAGAAGCGCAGCCTTAACAAATTCCCGATCAGGCAGAATTTAGCATTTTTGCTTTTTGATAAAACTGATAATTTTTATTTCTGTAGTGCCAAAATATTCTACAGTACTTTTGTGCTTTCATTTTTCTTCCAAGAGTCATAACTTTTTTTTTTCTGTCAACATAGCCATACGAGTACTTGCTTATTTTTTTTGTAGGACGAGATGTAGTTTTGAATGACAGCACTCATTTTCCTAAATGAAATGCTGGAAAAATGAAAAAAAAAAAATCAAAAAAAAATCAAACTTTGCTAAACAAAGAAAATAATTTAAAAAAAAATGTTAGCCGTTATTTTTGAAGTTTTGTTTTTAGAGTATTCACTGTGGAATAAAAAAATTGAACACATAATTCTTCAAGTCAATAAGACTTTTCATTATTATTATTAGTAGTAGTATTATTAATGTTTTAAAATAACACTGAAGCTAGTAAAAAACAAAAAAATAAAATAAAAATCGGTTTATTTCACCATTTTCAGAGACCAGTAACTTATCTCTCCATTGATGAACCTGTGTTGTGTGTGCACCTATTTTTTTACTGATACTATTTTGGGATACATACAATGTTTTCTTTGCTTTTTTTTTTAGGGAGTCGTTGTGCCACCCCCCCAAAAAATGCAAGAATTGCATTTTTTGTTTTATACCATTCACCATATGGGATAACTAATTTTATATTTTGATAGATCGGACTCATATGGATGTGACCATACTAAATATTTCCGCACCATTGAAGAAAGGTAATAGCGCGGTGATTACAAATTTTTTAACTTTTTCTTTAGATTTTTACTTTTTTTTTTGCTTCTTTAGGAAACTTGAACCTATGATCGTCTGATCATTTGATTTACATCCTGCATTATTAGTGTATTCCAATACATAGACAAAACAACGTCCTCATGGGATGACTAAAGATCGCGCCATTTAAAATGATTGACAGTGGCATTTAGATGGTTAAACAGCAGCGATCGGAGTAATGTTAGACAGCTGGCATCTGCCTCAGTATGGCGCAGGGACAGCTCATTAATCCACTCCATTCACCGGCATGTGACATATGTGTACACATGGTGGGAAGGGGTTAAAAAGGTAGAAGAATTGCATATTTACCCTTCACCGTGATCTCCTTGATCTTCTTGGTCTTCTCATCGATCCACTTCTCCCGTCGTACTTTTTCAGTCGCTGTCATGAGTTCCTGCAGCTTCTTCATCTCCTAGAAGACACGTTGTGGAGAAACTTGACATACTGAGTTTGTCGTATTTTGTACTGCTGCGTTACATGCATTGCCCCCAATACAACCTTGGAGGCAGGGGTGATCCTCAGGGGGCAGCCATGGGGGTGCAGGCAACCCCAGCTGCACTTACAGGACTAAACTCTTGCAATGAGTGGTGATTCAGCCGGGGGCATTGCTGAGTTACATGCAATTCTGGCATAATTTCAATGCATTTAGGGGTCTTTGTGGCTCTGTGCTAGTGATTGGTGAGGCTCTGTGTCCGCTCTCCGCCTTTGAGAACAATTTTCCACAATTAAATGTCTGTATTTTTGGTTAAAAATCTGTTTTCATTACATAATTTGCGACGTTTGCATTCTCTAGCTTCTGTGTCTATTACTGTCTGCACAATGGGTTAACAGAGTCCGTCAGTGAGCTCGCTCTAACGATCCAATGGGAGAGTTTGCAACACTTATCTGTCTCTTTTTCTGAGCTCCTCTCAACTGATTTTTGACCAAAGTTTAATGTGCCGAGAAACAAATAGCCTGTAAAAGTCAAATGGTGAAAATTTTTAATGAACCCAAATTGCAAAAATGATATTTAGCCCCAAATTCATATATTTAAATAAGAAAAAAAAAAAAAGAAAAAAAATAATAAAATTGTCCCCAGAGTTGGAAAATGGCAATTAGACATACCGGTAATTGTGTTTCCAGGAATCCATCCTGACAGCACTATGTCCCTTACTGGGACAGGAAACAACGAAAGGTTAAAAGGACCCTCCCCTCCTCAGTATCTTTTCCAAGTACCACACTAGGATGGATGCAACAAAATTTATTGACCAATCTTTATACAAACGTTACATCACATAAGTATAGAATTTCTCAGAAGGGAGGAAACTAGCCATGCTGTCAGGATAGATTCATGGAAACACAATTACCGGTAGGTCTAATTACCGTTTTCTAGGTCATCAACCCTGACAGCACCATGGAGAATACCAAAGTATGATAATCTAGGGCGTGGCATGAAGAACCTTTCTACCGAAGGCCACTTGTCTTGAGACTACGTCTAGTTTGCATCGTCTTGAAAAGTAAATGGACCATGTTGCGGCCCTAAAAATCTGATCTACTGATGCCCCCCCTCTTTCTACCCATGAGGTGGTTATGGCTCTAGTGGAATGGACTTTTAATGTCTTAGGAGGTTTCCCCTCTGCCTTGTAGGCAAGTCGAATCGTGAATCTGATCCACTTTGCTATAGTGGATTTTGCCGCCTTTTTACCCCTATTTATTCCCCCATACTGTACGAATAAGTTTGGGTCCTGTCTCCAGTCCCTGGTTGCTTCCACGTAGTAGAGTACTGTCTGCCTCAAATCTAGAGAGTGAAAGGTATGCTCCTTGAGATTTCTAGGGTGCTGGCAGAAGGAGGGAAGTACAACTTTCTGGTTCATATTCAGCGTTGACACAACTTTTGGGAGAAAGGCTGGGTCGAGCCTGAAGACTATTTGGTCATCAAATATCTGCAGATAAGGGTCCCTGATAGATAGGGCCTGTAATTCTTCTACCCTCTTGGCCGATGTAATAGCCACTAGGAAGTCTGTTTTAAAGGAGAGTGTTAATGTCTATACCATTTACAGGTTCGTATGGGTGCTTACATAGTTAATTGAGTGCCAGATTAAGATCCCAAGGTAGGAAAGATCTCCTCACCGAAGGTTTCAGCCTTTGTATAGCTCTGGAGAACCTTGCTATCCAGGGGTGGGCTGCTAGGGGAGAATCAAAGAATACGCTTAACACTGTGTACTCTTAGGGTACTCGGTCGTAGGCCTCTTGAAACCTGCCTGCAGGAAATCAAGAATTCTTTGAATATCAGGGCGAGATGTATCCACAGAGAACCCCCCCCCCGCACTTCATACAAAAACGCTTCCACATTTTTTTATATATAGATGAGGTTACAGGCTTTCTACTTGGATAGATGTCACCTCATCAGAAAATCTCATTAATCTCAGTACTTGACTCTCATGATCCATGCTGAAAGGTGTTGACTGTCCGGGTTCTGGTGAAACACTGGGCCCTGGCACAGGTCTTTTCTCCATGGAAGCAGGAGGAGATCTTCCGTGGACATCTTCCTCAGCAGAGGAAACCAACTCATTCTTGGCCAGACGGGAACTACCAAAATTACCTTTGCCCTCTTTTCCTGTACGTTCTTTAGTACTCTTGGAATCAGAGGAGGGGGGGGGGGGGGGGGGTGGAACGCGTAGGTCAGTTTCCCCCTCCAGAACTAGGATAGTGCCTCGACGCCTGCCAGATTGTCTAGGGGTTTAGATTAAAAAAAAAAAATTCCCTGACCTTTGTGTTTTCTCTGGATGCGAAGAGATCTACCTGTGGAACTCCCCAATGCTGACACAGCATGCAGAACACAAACTCATTCAGCTCCCACTCTGTCAGAGATAACCTCTGCCTGCTCGGAAGTCTGCCACCTGGTTCCTGGACCCCTCTAGGTGAGCTACCGAAACAGATATCAACGTCCTTTCAGGCCACCGAAAGATCTTCCCTGCCAGATGTTGTAGAGAGGGATGTCTTGAACCCTCCTGATGGCGCAAAAAAAAGCCAAGCTTGTCGTGTTGTCCGACAGGATTCTTATATGCCTGCCCGACTACTGACTGGACCTGGCGTAGGACTTTCCACACTGCACACAGTTCTATGAAGTTTGAGGGCCTGGCTCTGATTTCTAGGCTCCACGTTCCTTGGAAGTATTTTCCTTCCATATGACCACCCCACCCTAGCTGACTTGCATCTTTGGTGATCACTGCACAAGAGGGAAGAACCTGATGGACTCCATTTTGAACTTTTTGTAATTTACCCAGCGGTTTAGAGGTTTCAGGTTCATTATTGTCTGTCTTTCTCCTGAGGGTTTTTTGACTGAAAAGAGACGGGAATAATGTCCTTCGCATTTTTCTTGCTCGGGCACCGGGACTAATGCGCCAATTTTTAGAAGATTCTGAACATCCAACCACATGGGGGAAAAGGTAGACTAGTGGCGGGAGCTCATTATTATGGACCTCGCTGGCGGGGTCTGGGTAAACTCTATTCTGTGAACCGAAGAGATTATCCCCAACACCCACTGATTTTCTTTGATCTCCTGCCAACTTTCCAGGTACCGTCCTAGCCATCCCCCCACTCTCACAACTTGACTTTCTTCCCAAACCTGAGCCTGAACCAAAGATGGAGTCCTTACCCCTACCTCCCTTGGGGTAGCTCCATCTGCTCGATTTACCCTTCCCTTTATAGACTGACCTCTGTTTGGGGTCTACGAAAGGGCTGATACTTTTTTGGTTTATCCACAGGGAACCATTTCTTTTGTCTGATGCCTTTTCCAGAATATCATCTAGAACAGGACCAAACACTTTCACCCGTATGGAACACAGCTTGTTTTTGGACTGTGTATCCCCGACCATTTTTTTTAGCCAAATAGCTCGCCGGGCAGCATTAAATAAGGCTTCGCTCCTGGCTGTGAATCTAACAGTTTCCAAAGATGCGTCAAACATGAACCCGGTAGCAAGTTTTAGGAGGGGAAGGGATTTCAGAATAGCGTCCCTGGGGGTTTTTGACTTTAGGTGTTCTTCCAGGTCGTCGACCCATAGGTGATTGGATCGAGCTACCGAAATTACCATGATGTTGGCACGAATTATGGCGGCCAACGTCTCCCAGGTTCTTTTAAGAAGACCATCCACCTTCCGATCCATTGGCTCTATCAGGTTACAAGAATCCTCGAATGTGATCAAAGTCCTCTTCCCCACCTTGGCTATGGGTACATCGATCTTGGGAATGTCCTCTCAGGTTTTAATGTCCTTTGGTTCGAAGGGAAGGCAAAGCTTATAGTGTCTGGGAATAACCATCCTTTTCTCGGCATCTTCCCAATCTTCCACGATCATCGAGAGGATGTGGCTATTGACCGGGAAAACTCTGTTTCTCTGGGACCTCAACCCACCGAACATCTTGTCCTGTAAGGAGAGAGGCTTCTGGGCTTCCTCCACCTGAACAGTTCTCCTGACTGCCCGGAGTAGTTCATCCATGTCCTCAGAGGAGAAAAAGTATCTCTTCCCTCCCTCTGGCGGGTCAGCAATCATTTCCCCTTCTTTCTGGTCAGATTCACCTGAGTATACGTCCTCCTCAGAGGTCAACTCCATCTTCCATGGCATGTTGGCACGTGGACCACTCTGGGACTCGGGCTGAGAATTGTGAGTCTGGACCAGCCGCGAGATAGAGGCCTGGACCTTCTCTCTGATAATGGACCTCATATCCGACAGCAGAGACGACTGCTCCACTCTGATGACCTTGAGGTGCAAGGTTCACACAGATGTTTCTGCCAGGTGTCTGGCAGCTTTCTTGCCATCCCTTTTAGGAGTACATGCTATGTATTTCTATATGTGGGGTAGGGGCTGTCAGTGGGTATCTCACTAGTCCTCTACTCACGTACCCCTGGCTATCTTCAGAATTAGCCTCAGTTTTGGCAGATTCCTCCATGTCCACGCATACAGTAGGGCAGCTTACAGACATCTAGGATCCTATTTATACGATACCCAACCGAGGCGCTGCTAGGATCCTTGCTTCACTGGATACTTTGTGCATTCCACCATGGAACGCACGCTGGCCGTGACCAGGAAGTGCTATGCCGGCCTGCAGAGATGACACCACAGGGACCCCCCCATCGGAGGGTATCGGCCACAGACCCTTGACAGCGGGAAGGGAGAGGCTGGGCCACCCGATCCGTGCTAGGCCTGTCAGGTACAGCCTGAAGGGATACGCCGGCTTCTCTCGTCGTTCCTATCCTCACTGGAACAGGAAAAAACACTGAGGGGTGGAGGTGGAAGGTTCCTATTAACCTCTCGCTGTTTCCTGTCCCAGTAAGGATAAGAAGGACAACCTCCATAGTGCTGTCAGGATTGATGACCCCCTTTTTAAAAAGGTAAAGGCAAGTTCAAAGAAAGTGGTATAGATCCAGTAAGCTCCACCTAGTGGTGGCTGCAGACGGACTGAATTTGATCATTACTGAATTTGATCATTTAAAGGGACACACGATTTTAGAATGCAGCAGCGATCAACATGGGTCCAACTAGAGATGAGCAAATATCTTCAGCTCCCTCCTTATTCGGCACGCTATAGCGCTTACCGAAGAAGCTACAGCGGAAAACCCGGATACCTGGAGCGCTCCGATAAACAGGTGTCTGGTGCCGCAGCTGTATGTGTCGCGGCTGTGTGACAGTCACAACACAGTCTCTCCATGCAAGCTGCGGCGCTGGACACCTGATTATTGGAGCGCTCCAGGTATCCGGGTTCCCGCTGCAGCTTCTTCGGTAAGCACTATAGCTTGCTGAATACGGAGGGAGCCAAAGATATTCTGCTCATCTCTAGGTTCAATCCTGAGAGGGTAAAAAGCAGTCAGTTGGGAATTTCTACAGCACTGTAGCATTAAATAGTGGCCATCCACGTAGTACTAGGAAATATCTGCTCTCACAGACTGGCTTTCTACTCTGGCTCATAGAAAGAGATCCTCAATGGGAGAACCCAATGTAACCAAATAAACAGCTACATTATAAGATCAGTGCATAAAATTACACAGCATTTTCAAAAACTACATAAAAAGCTCAATTTTTTTTCTTCTAGTGTAGTATCATATATCAGCCAACATGGGGCAGCGTAATATTAATAGGTGTTACATCCCTGGTCTGTATCATGCAAAGCAAAATAGTGGGACCCAACAGATGGAAGAACGTCAGGGAATCAGGAGGACGGGGAGGAAAAGGACATTTAAAAAACAAAAAAATTCAGTAAAACAGCGCCACTTCCGTCCAAGGGCCATGTCAGGTATTGCGGCTTTTCCACTATACCAAAAAAAGTTGCACTATCCTTACTTTTAATATTCTGCTGTGCTCATAGTTTCAGTCTTGCTTGATGTCATCTGATCAATAAATGACATCACGTGACTAGAGCAGCCAATCATTACGCACACAAGATCAGCGGCTCGGACTGCGGCATGGAAACGGTGAATATATGACAGACTGTATTATATTTCAATATGGTGGTAACAAATTGGGAAACTCCTTTAACTATTGCTTACCCATATAGAGAAAGTACAAACCTTTTCATTGATGATGTCACTTAATAGGAAATGATGTGATGACATCATCATCCAAGCAAAAGAGGAAAGCAGCATCATTTAATAGCGCGGAGTAGATTATTTCTAGTCCATGCAGTTATAAAGAAGTCAAGAGGGATCACTAAGATTGGGGGGGGGAGGGACTTGAAGGGAAGGATGGCGTACATTTAAGGGGACCTGTCACTCGGTCAAAAGTGGTTATTTTTTGCTCTTATTTTATTAAGTATGAAAATTCCATTGTTTTTGTTTCTTAAGTCCGTCATGCAGATACAAAGATATAGGCCTTTTTCATTTAGGGGTGTGGTTCACAGGATCCTCTGGGGCATGTCTTTAGGCTCTTCTGCATAAATACCCAATCAGCCACACCTCCTTGTAAAGAACAAAGATTTGCACTAAATAAAAAGGCCCATATCTCCGGAACCGTATGGCAGATTTAAAGAAAAAAAATCAAGAACGGAATAGTAAGGGGAGTAGTAGGAATAAAATAAGACAGAAAATAGACAGTTTTGAACTGGGGAAAAGTCCTCTTTAAAAGAAGAGCACACTGACATACATCTTCATGTGCCAAATCCGGTGCCAAGTAGAGATATAAACCAGTTAGTGTAAAATGGTTAAGGATCATGCTGTGGATACAAAATGATATGCTGTGTATGAGGACTGATGGGCACAGGCATGACAGACAGGGGTCCTGCCAGGGTGACATAGGGCAACAAGAAAAGAGTGCATGTAATGTGTACAGGGCTATTACCTCACACAGGGGGCCCAGAGTTTGCCAAACCTGGGGGAAAGCAAAGAGAAGAAGAAAAGGGGGGAAGAGACAACAAATCACTAAGAGAATGCAATAATGGGAGGACAAAACCCCACCAGGAATTGAGGGAGGCATAAAATGGGACTCCGCCTATTTAGAAGGCACGCAGTATTTGGACTCAGACTTCGTGTTCACTGCATGAGAAATCTAGGACTGCACTACTGAGAGAATCTGACAACATGGCCCCGTTCTAATTCAGTGTTGTCAGAAGATGCTGTGGAAGGAGATCCCTAATCCATAAGCAGGACATCTTCCACAGTGCACATGCACTGAACCACAAGGGAGCAGCAGAGTGGTGGTAAAGCAGCAGAATTTTGAATGCAGCTGTGGATGTAAATGGAGTACAAGACGCTGCTTCTTCTCACCGTGTCATGCTGCTCTTGCATCTGGGAGATCTTGCTGGAGTACTTGTGATCCACCTGCTTCAGCTCAGTTACCAGAGACTCGCATCGCTCGCTCAGAGTTTTCTTGTCATCGATGAGCTGTACATAGGCAGACAATAAAGTGGTCATGTACACTGCTCCGCTCATAGGTGGCGGGGGAGGGGATCACAAATTCATGACCTTTCATAAAGTGGTGCTCGGAGGAAAACAAGTTAGGTCATAATTTATTGATAGATGGGAGAGTGACCATCATCACCTGCATCATTAATGGGCGGACCCCCACTGATCAACAGGAAATCCTGTGAATAGGCGATAACTTGTCACCGGACAACCTATTTAAGGTGGTATTCTGATCTTAGACCTTTATGGAACAGCCACAGGAAATACCATAAGCAGGCCCCAGAGGTAGGAGCCTTTCTAGAGAACGGAGGTCTGCAGACTCCCGTGCCATCTGGCCACCGTATCCAAGTGAAAAATGAATAGAGGTGGAGCGTTTGCGACCCGCATCCATTACTCACTTATGGTGATCAGAATACTCCTTTAAAGGAGTTGTGTCAAGATTATAAGTCATTACTGGATAGAAGATAACTTTTTGATCGCTGGGACCCCCATCAATCACGAGAATGGGGTTTGGAGTCCTTTGATTGTGAAAACTGTCAATCCTGGGCACCGCCGTTCCAATCAAAGGCTATGGGATGTCAGAGTTAGATAGAGTACAGGACTCTGTGATCAGAGAAGTCCCAGAGGTCTGACCCTAAGCGATCAGCAAGTTTGTTACCCATCAAGTGGAAATGGGACAACTTGCAATCTTAGCATAACCCCTTCTTGCTGCAACCATTTTTTTCTTTTTTCCCCTCCCCTTTTGCTAAAATTCATAACTTTTTTACTTTTCCATGTACTTTGCAGGACGAAGGCTGTTTTTTCACCTAACGAGTTGTAGTTATGAATGACATTGTTAATGTCACGGCACTGTTGCAGTAAATCCCAGGGCTAGAGGCTCCTTCCCTAAAGCTAGGGGTACCTTTGCTATCCCTGCTCCTCAAGATTGCTTGTGATGGTGAAGTGGCCAGGGCCGCATACCTTGCTGAGCTCCTAAATCAGCCCTTATTTGTCCCCTCTCCTAAACAAGGAAGTGGTCAGTAGTGGTGTATAAGAATAGACAAACCAGACTAACAGGGATAAATGAAAATACCAATCATACAAATATGCATTCAAAAACAACAGGAAGAATGGAAGGAAAAAACAAATAGGAGAGGATGAGGATATGCACACAGACAAATCATCAAGCAAGTGTCTTCTGAACAACACTCCAAACATCTTGAACTCCAGAACCAAGCAGTATGAAAGCAACAATGGCAATCCCGAATTGCCAGAGCCCAGTATATATAGCAGAGGGGAGTGGCCAGCACTGAACAGCCGAGATCATCAAAGATGGAAAGCTCCAGGAGCTCTCAACTGAACAGATTAACTCGTGCACTGCTATCAGAAACCTGCACTGTTTAATACAATGGTGAAATGCTTCTAATTAGTGCAGGAGTATGAGAAATCAAACACCGCAGTCTTCTGGCCCCTCTGTGTTGCAGTAAACCTGTGTCAGTTAATTATACCATATAAAGTAATGTCCTGAAAAAAATCCAAACTATGATGAAAGAAATGCAATTCCGCCATTGTTTTTTTTTAGTTTCCTTTTCACAGAGTTGATTGTACAGTGAAAGTCACTGGTTAAAATGATTTTTCAGATCAGTAGGATTACGGTGATACTCAACTCATAGTTTTTGCAGTATCTATGCAGTGAAAAAAATGAATGTCTGCAATGTTTTTGTATTTTAATATTTTTTACTTTTATTTTTCAATTTAATTTTTAGTCCCCATAAGGGACTGGAAACAGAGATCATTTGACCGCTTGTTTTAAATACTGCCATACCGCAGGCAGTACTGCTGGTTACATAACAAAGCCGACACCTGCCTTGTGTGGATCGGACATTATTAGGGCTCATTAATTAATTATTTACCTGGTCGATGAAGGTGAGGTGCCTCTGTATGGTGGCCTCGTATTGCGCGCTCTGCTGTTTCAGCTGGTAACTCATCTCTTTCTCTGTTTGTTTGACGTGTCGAACGGTTAATTCACGCTGCTGTGCCTGGGAGAGGGATGTAAAGAGAAAACTTATCCTATATGTTCACATCAACCACAAGATTTAGTGTTTTTTTTAAGTGGCAGCTAAGGAGCTTCATATACCGCCACAGAATTCAATGGTAAATTCTTTATTCTTGCCCACTGCATACACATTTATACAACTCACATAAAAGTCAATGGGTGGAACCATGGCGGTGGCTGTAATCAGCCGTTTGCAAGACACCTGCCCGTATTGCTCTTCTTTTGGGAGCCCATTGGACAATCTGCGACCATGGGCAAGTAGGCAATAGAGTAGCCTGGTGGCATATTATCGTGGGCCTGCTCGTCTTCTCTCTGCCCTCAAGTCATTGGCAATTTTAGATTTAAACGGTTATAAATGAATGATCACTTTGGGTTTGATCTTTTGAGACCCCCACGGATCATGCTAATGGGGTCCTGTGTCCCCATGAAGCAGTAATGTGCATGCAGGACAACTGCTCTATGTACTGCATGGGAGTAGTGGGTACATATATGTACTGCTCCATTTACACAGATCTTTGGGATCCTCATTCTCAATAGTCAGCCCCCATTGATCACAGATTTTTCACCCATCCTGTGGAAAGGTGATAAAAGCTTATTATTACCTTAGTAATCAGAGGCAGACTGGGTGCTAGGAACCTGGGCCTGATAACCTCACTGTGACCCTCACGATAAATGTCACCAGCAATCAGAACTTCAGACACGCCAGGTTGTCACCAGGTAGAGGAACCTCAGCAAGGAGATACTCACTAAAGCCGTCTGCAGAAGACTCAGCGCTTTCTTCTTCTCCTCCAGCTCAAGTCGCATCTTCAACATGGAACTGGTCACCTCGGTGGCGACAGCCGATGCCTGCTCCAGATGATTCAACTCCGCCTCGGAGAGAAGAGTCTGCACCCAAAATAAAGAGGGACTATGTAGGGACTGCTGCAATCTGTAATGTGGCCACCAGGGGGCAGTGTCACACTATGTAATGGCAAAGTGCAGGACAAGAGGGAAGAGATAAAGCAGGAACATAGAGAAAACGTTAACCCCTTCAAGACGCGGCCCTTTTTCGTTTTTGCGTTTTCGTTTTTTGCTCCCCTCCTTCCCAGAGCCATAAGTTTTTTATTTTTCCGTCAATATGGTCATGTGAGGGCTTATTTTTTGCGGGACGAGTTGTACTTTTGAACGACACTATTGGTTTTACCATGTCTTGTACTAGAAAACGGGAAAAAAAATTCCAAGTGCGGTGAAATTGCAAAAAAAGTGCAATCCCAAGTGCAAATGGCAGAGAACCTGCCATTGTGATTCTCTACGTCATTACGAGTTCATAGACATTTAATATGTCTAGGTTATTTTTTATCTATGTGGTGAAAAAAAATTCAAAACTTTGCTAAAAAAAAAAGAAAAAAAAAGCCATTTTCCGAAACCCGAAGCGTCTCCATTTTTCGTGATCTGGGGTCGGTTGAAGGCTTATTTTTTGCGTGCCGAGCCGACGTTTTAATAATACCACTTTTGTGCAGATACGTTCTTTTGATCGCCCGTTATTGCATTTTAATGCAATGTCGCGGCGACCAAAAAAACGTAATTCTGGCGTTTCTAATTTTTTTCTCGCTACACTGTTTAGCGATCAGGTTAATGCTTTTTTTTATTGATAGATCGGGCGATTATGAACGCGGCGATACCAAATATGTGTAGGTTTGATTTTTTTTTTTATTGTTTTATTTAGGATGGGGTGAAAGCGGGGTGATTTAAACTTTTTTATATTTTTTTTTTCATATTTTTAAAAACATTTTTTTTAACTTGTGCCATGCTTCAATAGCCTCCATGGGAGGCTAGAAGCTGGCACCACTCGATCGGCTCAGCTACAGAGCAGCGATCATCAGATCGCTGCTATGTAGCTGAAATGCAGGCTTGCTATGAGCGCCGACCACAGGGGGCCGCTCACAGCAGGCCGGCATCAGTAACCATAGAGGTCTCAAGGACCTCTACAGTTACTGTCCTGCCACGCAGCCGGAAATGAGCGCATCGCCGACCCCTGTCACATGATCGGGGGTCGGCGATGCGCTCATTTCCGGCTGCGTGGCTGTTAAATGCCGCTGTCAGCAGCATTTAACAGGTTAATAGCGGCGGGTGAATCGCGATTTCATCCGCCGCTATTGCGCGCACATGTCAGCTGTACAAAACAGCTGACATGTCGCGACTTTGATGTGGGCTCACTGCCGGAGCCCACATCAAAGGGGGAGACACGACATGCGCAGTAATAGTACGGCGCATGTCAGGAAGGGGTTAAAGGAGTTGCATTAGATCTTCCTAGATTCAGCGCCATTCTTGAGCTGTGTGCAGTATAGCAGACCAGCACCATTTGAGCTGCAATACCAGTCCCGGCCCATACAGAAGAGTGGCACTGTTTCCAGGTGCTGTTATCTTATACATTTTCTTTCGCCCTCTCAATCAATTAGCTTTCATGTATTCCTATACAGTAAGTCAATACTTACTCCTCTGTGAGTGTTGGACCCCGAGGACCGTGGTCTTTCTTGTTCAGCTTTTTCCATTTCATCCAGAAAGCTAATGATGTTCTGCAGCTTGGCCTCGGACAGCAGAGTCGCAGCTCCACCGTGAACCTCCTTCTGCTCCACTTGTCTGTTATGGGTCATCTGACTATGACGCTCCAGGTTATCGGTCGTAAGTGATGTGTCTGCGTCCTGGAAGACAAGTGGTTAATATAGACCTAGTCTGACACTCCAGCTACCTTCCAGCCACGGGCCCATCTTACCCCATCGATCCAGTGAAATTTGTCTTTGACCTCTGTTCTTATTTCCATCAATGGTTCGGGTTCCTCCAGCTGCTTCAGGGTGTCCAGTAGATCGGTCAGGGTGGTCTTAGACTGGGCTGAGGCTGCTACATCCACTTCCCCCAGTATGTGGTCAGGGGTAGAGAGCGCCTGTAAAAAAGGAGGTGGTCCACAAAGCAATAATAAGGGCAGACCAAATGGCACAATATGGGCAATGGAGGGGTCTCGTGATACACTAACCTGGGCACTGTGCTCGCTGCTCCTGTAGTCGGGGGATGGCTTGAAGAGTGGGATGACCGAATTATCATTTTCCAGCACATCCTGAACTCTAGCACCTAATAGGACAGATAGGAGCACAAGCCATGAGTATCTCATATAAGGGAACACTCGTACACCTAATAGGACAGATAGGAGCACAAGCCATGAGCATCTCATATAAGGGAACACTCGTACTCTAGGGTCCGTGGTACCAACATCAGACACCACAGACCACCATCATCTAATGCATTCACTCTGGGGCTATACAAATATAGAGGCAACTAAAAAAATATACATCTACCGCATCAGTCAGCAAGACCACCCTAACAGGGTGTATGAAAAGAGAATGGCATAATGAGAATTCCTTCAATAAAGGGTCTTCCCTACCTAGAAAATGTCATCGCTATATGATTTGTCTCTGCGCCTCCACTAATTCTAATAATTAAGGGGACACCAGATGCATTCCCTTCTCCCTGACCTCTGCCCCAGGGAAACTGCAGCACAGCTGCATTCACTTCAATGGGGACGCACCGAAGGATGTCCAGAGGAAAAAAAAAAAAAAAAATAGTGAAAGTACGTGGTTCTAAACCAGAGCTATGTACCCTTCATTCTCAGGATGGGAGGTAGTCACTGACCAATTCTCCCATCCCAAAGATATGACATTACTTTATAATATGGAAAATCCCCTTTAAGAGGATAATCCTAAAAACTATTAATAGGATGGTTGATAACTACCTGATGGGGATAGTAGTCTGAACGGTGGGACCTCTGAAACGCTCTGTCTGAATGGCGTGGTGGGTGGCTTCATTCACTCTCTATGAGGGACTTCCTGAATTAGGCGATTGCTGTACTCGGCTATAGAGAGTGAATGCAGGAGTGGTGTGCATGCCCGGCAACATCTACATTTATACGGGGCGTTTAAAATCCCAATTCTAGGGATCGCTGGGGGTCCCAGAAGTAGATAAGCAGGTTATATCACCTATTCTATGAGTAGCTGATAACGTCTAAACATGGAAATAACCCTTTCACCCTAAAGTAATGTGTGACTCTAGAAGTACAGAGGAGCATTGCCATGTCCTGTGACATCACTTACCTGCATTATTGTTATTGGACTTGCTGCTTCTCTGTAATGGGGAACTGAGCAGATTCCTGCTGACCTTCTTCTTTCCCACTTTCCCGCTCTGTTGCAGCAGCGCCAGCTCCTCTTCTACCAGTTTCTGGGCTTCCAGGGCTTTCTGTGCCCGCTTCAGCTGCAGTTCCTTTGATTGAAGCAGAATATCAAAAACACAATATAATGTAGAGGCGGCCGTGGGTTGCCCACCGTACCACCCTTGAAGAAGTGGGGGCATTATCACCTACCTGGACGGCTGCCCGCCGGGCCTGTCGAGCTTTCTCTTCTCGGATTCTCTTGCGTTCGTCGTCTTTGGACTGATGGGAATTTAGGTGACTGCTCTCATCTGCCTGATGCTGCCGTTCCTATAGGGAGAAGAAAATGTTCACATCTTCAAGTCAAACAGGGACAGGATTTCTACAGAAGTTCTCAGCATCTGGGAAGTCACAGCTGATATCAACCTTTTAAATTTTTTATTTTTTCCTCTGCATTTTCAGAGTCCTGAAAGCCGCCATTAATTTTACCATACAGCATACGGAAAAAAAAAAATAGAGCAATTCAGCCATTGTTTTTATGGAATTAATATTGCAGTGGGAGCACAGTTTTCCCGGTCAGTATGATTACGCAGATACCAAATTTAGTGGTTTAGACAAATGCAGAACTTTGTAAAAAAATAAATACAATTTAGTTGGCGTCACTATTTTGTGAGACCCATAACTTTTTTTTTTAATTCATTTTCCAGAGGACCTGTTTGTGTTTTTTTTTTTTTCAGTCCCCATACGGGACTTGAATGTTCGATCATAACATATACTGCAATAACAGAGGATTGTTATCTATAGCAAAAATCACAGTCCCCTATGAAGCCAAAACTTCACAGGAAAATGAACATGGCAGCGCAGGTGGGCGTTTAGGCAGCCCATTAGCACCCAACAATTGCATTGCGAGGTGGGGCAGACGGGTGCTTAAATGCTGCTGTCAGTTATTGAAAGAGGCATTTTAGTGGTTAACAGCAGCAATCGCCCTGCATGGCGCAGGCCCAGTTTCTGAGTCAGATCCACACACCGTTACTTGGTTCGTGGCTGATATATTAACCTCTTGACACTATAATAATAATTGGGTTTCCAGGTATAGTGCATAAAACTGTGATCCCTGCAAGTCCGATCCTGAGGGGTCCCTATTCTGTCACTTCTATGGAGACTGACTGAGCATGTGTGACGCTCTGTATGATGATGACGAGGGTCCCTGTGGGCACATCCCCACCAAACACC
Organism: Ranitomeya variabilis; assembly: GCF_051348905.1. Lineage (NCBI taxonomy): Eukaryota > Metazoa > Chordata > Amphibia > Anura > Dendrobatidae > Ranitomeya > Ranitomeya variabilis. Next base: position 609,932,733 of record NC_135235.1, read on the forward strand.
CTGATATGCCAATTTACCTCTTTTTTGGAAGCCAACATATGACGTAGAGCTTCCTCCCCAGATCTCCGCTTTTGACGCTGGCGCCTGTACCAACGCTGAATGGTGATGGCAGCATTGTTCACCTGCAGAATAAACCTGTGCAAGAGAGAGACACCTGGGGTCATCAACCGATTATATGTACCTCACATACATTATAAAGATTTAACGTATAAGCAATTAGGTGATGGGAATGGTGACTGCAGCAGGAGAGGAGTGTGCTGACCTTGCAGGAGGCAGTGACCTGTCCATATGGAAGTGAGTCTGATGATCTTAGTGGTCTATGTGATATTAGGGAGGACAAGAATTGGAACAATTGGGAAATCAGACAAAGGGCAAGTGTCGACGTTCCGAGTAGCACAGAGTATTACAGGGGAAGAGTGTGCTGATCTTGCTGCAGGCAGTGACCAGTGTATACATGTGATGTTAATGAAGACAGGATGAGTATTATGATTTGATGAGAAGTATGGTGACAAATAAAAGGTCTCAGACAGGAAACATTAGGATCCTCAGCAGAACAGAGTATTTTAGGTGAGGAATATGCAAATGTGCCCAATAAGCTGAACGTTAATGTGCGATACAAATAAAGGAAAAGTGGGGTGGGATTTTGCTAAATATTTAAGCCTGATATGAAGTATAAGACTAATAATACTGACCGCTCCGCCTCCTCTGCAGTGACCTCTTTCCGCCTCTGGGCAGCGCTGTTTCCCCCAGCGTTGTTACGCCCCAGATTGTTTGTGCCGGACAGATTTTTCTGGGATTTCTGGAAGCTGCTTCCTGATTCTTCACCATTGGGCGTCCTCTGATTACTGGTGAAGATGAAAAAGAAAGGTGCAAGGTACATTACATGAAGGAGAGAAGCCTCTGCTCAAATCTCCAAGCACCGCATATCTCGGAGAGAAAAAATAACCAACAACTGGGAGGACGTGCAGGAGGGGCTTAACATTAATGATGCCCCCTCAAACCCAGAGTGGTTACTGTCAGCAGATAGGCTGCTCTTCGTCCCAATATCTTGGGCTGCAATTTCAGACACAGACCAAGGGCAAGGATGGCCCTTTTTTTTTTTTTTAAACACTGGGTGTAATGCTAAAGCCCCATGTATCGTGTCCCCTAAAAACCCCTCAGTGCTCATACTTTAAAGATGGCGGTTTCTGATTGGAGCTCTTGGCAGCGAGTCCTCGATCCCCGGATGAATAGTTATTGTGCACCATCGTGGTTACAGTATTTCCTACGGTTCCCTTGTTACTCCTAAATGTGGGAGAAAAAAATGGCAATATGTTAGGGCCAGTCTCAGTTGGCATTGCTTTCACCACACACTGTGCGTGCCCACAAGAGGCCTGGCATTGCCCTGCACCAGGAAAACCCAGGGTCACGGAATAGTCTGACAACAGCTCTGAGAATTTCATTCCGGTATCTAACCGTTGTCAGGGGGCTGTTTTGCTTCATGAGGAGGTTCCCCCACCCCAAGAATATGCCTCCTCAGACCATCACTGACCCACCACCAAACCAGTGATGCTGGATGATGTTGCAGGCAGCAAACGTTCAACGTGGCATCTACAGACTCTGCTCTCATCAGTGGAGCGATCAGGACATCAATGGTGGACCTGTCAGACTTCACTAGATGACATCGAGTCCACTCGAGACTATTACTGACTTCTTGATCAGTATCCTGCACACCAGGAGCTGCAGGTAGCAGCAGTAGGTGACGCTTATTCACAACTCGCTACTTAACAATATAATGTGAGACCACGCTGAATAAAATACCTGTTGTTTGCTGGAAAATTGGGCGCCAGTGCGGGCATGTCTCTCCTCTTCATGCTCAAGCTCTGAACCGAGCTGGCACTGCGAGCACTTGAGGGTACAGGAAAAGCACGAGGTTGGTCATCCTGTGAAACGAGGGGGTATAAAATTATTCACACCCTTAATTTATAGTAAATTCTAAAGTAAATGTTGCTGTCAATCTGTGACAGCGGAATTTAATGCCTGCTGGCAGGGGTCTGTTGTTCTATGTGCACACTGGTATGTCCATGACGTGATCGCGGGGCGCCGATAGGTTGCCCTGAGGGCTGCAAGTCTGCTGATGACCGTGATTTTAGCTATACATAGCAATACTGAGTATTACTATGTATAGTAGAAACGAAAAGACAATCGTAAGTTCAAGTCCCCTAAGAGGACTAACGAATACAGTTGAAAGTGAAGAAAAATATATTATATATATTTTTTTCAAATCACATCCTTTACCCCCATGAAAATTAAAGAGAAAAAAGAAAAGAAAAAATACACATATCTGGTATCGCTGCATCTGTAAAAGTCCAATCTAACAAAATATAAAATAAAATCAACCCGAATCTGAACAGTGTAATTAAAAAATAAACTAAACACAACAGAATTACTTTTTTTCTCTGTCGCAACATTGCAGGCGGTGAACAAAATATTATATCTATCACAAAGTGGTATCAATAAAAATGTCAGGTCAGAGCACAAAAAAAGTCCCATTGACCAAAAATGTTAAATGTTTTGGGTCTGCCAGATCTGACGGCACGAGCCGCTGATCTCCTGGCTGCAGCGCTGACGGTGAGATGCCACGCTGCAGGCTGTAACAGACACCAGGAGCAGCGGTGGAGCAAACGATGAAGATTTGTGTTGCTGATGGGGGGTTCTTTAGACTGGATACAACAGTAACAAACTCTCAGCTGTGAGAACAGTAAAAAAATCATTTCGTTCCCTGACATGGAGCAGAGATCCTGCACGCACAGACCAGAAGACTAAACACAATCCTGTCCTAGGACAGACGTGGCGGGTAATTCGCTGGGGACGTACCAGTATATTCCATGTGGCCTTCTTCTCCGGGGGCGTCTTGGCCAGTCCATGTAGCTTCTTCCTTCCCACGGAACTGCTCTCAAAAAAGGATAAGAAATCCTCGCGCTGCTCCCCACTGAGTGAGACGAAAGGGCACAAGATTAGAGATGGCCGACAACCAATGACACCATTACGACCTCCACCGGTGTTGTCACCCAGCTCTCCCACAGTCCTGAGTGGCAAGTTCTTTTAAGAAATCTGGGTGACAACCCACATGGAAGGTGTAATATTCTGCACCTGTGCGGAAAGTAGACCTCCTAGGTGTCATATTAACATCCATCAGCCTGCCCATGGCTACAAGTGCCAGCTTTCTTAGCTAGGTGCAGGAGGGGATGGCAAGCAGGGTTTTCCACAGCGATTACAGGTTGCACCCCCCCCTCCGATCCAAGTTGCTAATGCAGCAACTGACAAGGAATTATGGGGGAGGGTAGATAAGCCCCCCAGCTTCACCTTTTTGTGTAAAGAGAGGAAGGAGATAACTTCAGGGTCTGACAATGAGTGGTCCATCCCCCTGCACCTCCCAGCAGAACATCTGCCACATTCCTGCAGTGGTGCCCCCCACCCTCATGTATGTATACCCCTGGGGGTAGCAGCTGGGAACACAAAGGTCGGAATATGAGCAGGCTGTTAATGATCTGCCATCTGGACAAAGGGCAGCGCAGCCCTGCAGCCTACGCCGCCAGTACCTGAAGAGAGAGCCGCTGCCTGGCGTCACCTGGGTGGTACTGTTGGACCGCCGGAGGTTATTGATGGCTCGGGGCGAGTCCCTCTGTTCAGGAGAGAAATCAGGTGACAGTCGGAGCGCTATTGGTGGAAAGGGGTTACGTTTCACCTAAATAAATCTAAAAGGAATATTCCTCGCTTTTAAATCGACTTCTGGGACCTCAATAATCCCAGGAATCATAATGACGCTTTGCCAGATTAGTGCCACATACCCTCTACCGTTTTTTAAAACCCTATATGAAAAAAAAAAACCTAAAACAAACACAGTGATGTCTAAAAATAGATAAATAAAATAAAATATAAAAAAAATACATATTTGGTTCCGGCTACGTGTGTAATTGTATGAACTAGAAAAAACAAATATTTATTCCATGCAGTAATGGAAAAAAAAATGAAGTGGCAGAATCACTGTTTTTTTTAATCACTTCACCTCCCAAAAATGGCATAAAATGAAGTTGTTTAAACCACAAACTGAAGATGGAAAAAACTACAGCTATTGACTGGAAAACAAGAAAAAGTCTTAATTCTCTTTTAAGTATTACCATTATTTTAAAAAATAAAAATTATATATATACACATATATACACACTCACACATACAGTAGGTACGGAAAGTATTCATACCCCTTTAAATTTTTCACTGTTTCATGGCAGCCAATTGGTAAATTCAAAAAAGTTCATCTATTTCTCATTAATGTACACTCTGCACCCCATCTTGGCTGAAAAAAACCCGGAAATCTAGAAATTTTTGCAAATTTAATGAAAAAGAAAAACTGAAATATCACAAGGGCATAAGTATTCAGACCATTTGCTCAGACACTCATATTTAAGTCACATGCGGTCCATTTCCCTGTGATCCTCCTTGAGCTGGTTCTAAACTGATAGGACTTGATTTGGAAAGGCACACACCTGACTATATAAGGCTGGTTTCACACTAGCGTAGGGAGGGCAGCGTACTTCCTCCCTTCTCCATAAAACCACGCCTACGCTCCCCCTACTTCTCCTTGCATCCTGCGTTGCCCTGCGTATCTATCTTTATCATTGGGTAAACAGGCCATGCGGATGCCTCCACATGCGCCGTTTTGAGGCTGCGCCAAACGCAACATGTTGCATTTTGTTGCGGTCGGCGCAGTGTCAAAACGGCGAATGCGGAGGCATCCGCATGGCCTGTTTACCCAATGATAAAGATAGGTACGCAGGGCAACGCAGGATGCAAGGAGAAGTAGGGGGAGCGTAGGCGTGGTTTTATGGAGAAGGGAGGAAGTACGCTGCCATCCGCTGCCCTCCCATACGCTAGTGTGAAACCAGCCTAAGACCTTACAGCTCACAGTGCATGTCAGACCAAATGAGAATCATGAGTTCAAAGGAACTGGCCAAGGAGCTCAGAGACAGAATTGTGGCAAGGCACACATCTGGCCAAGGTTACAACAGAATTTCTGCAGTACTTAAGGTTCCTAAGAGCACAGTGGCCTCCATAATCCTTTAATGGAAGAAGTTTGGGACCACCAGAAGTCTTCCTAGACTTGGCCGTCCAGCCAAACTGAGCCATCATGGGAGAAGAGCCTTGGTGAGAGAGGTAAAGAAGAACACCAAGATCACTGTGGATAAGCTCCAGAGATGCAGTAGGGAGATGGGAGAACGTTCCACAAAGTCAACCATCACTGCAGCCCTCCACTAGTCGGGCCTTTATGGCAGAGTGGCCCGACTGAAGCCTCTCCTCAGTGCAAGACACATGAAAGCCTGCAAAGAGTTTGCTAAAAAACACATGAAGGACTCCCAGACTATGAGAAATAAGATTCTCTGGTCTGATGAGACGAAGATAGACCTTTTTGGTGATAATTCTAAGCCGTATGTGTGGAGAAAACCAGGCACTGCTCATCACCTGCCCAATACAAACCCAACAGTGAAACATGGTGGTGGCAGCATCATGCTATGGGGGTGTTTTTCAGCTGCAGGGGCAGGACGACTGGTTGTCATTGAAGGAAACATGAATGGGGCCAAGCACAGAGATAATCTGAATGAAAACCTCTTCCAGAGTGCTCTGGACCTCAGACTTGGCAGAAAGTTCACCATCCAACAAGACAATGACCCTAAGCACACAGGTAAAATAACAAAGGAGTGGCTTCAGAACAACTCTGTGACCATTCTTGACTGGCCCAGCCAGTGCCCAGACCTAAACCCAATTGAGCATGTCTGGAGAGACCTGAAAATGGCTGTCCACCAACGTTCGCCATCCAACCTGACGGAACTGGAGAGGATCTGCAAGGAAGAATGGCAGAGGATCCCCAAATCCAGGTGTGAAAAACTTGTTGCATCATTCCCAAGAAGACTCATGGCTGCACTAGCTCAAAAGGTGCTTCTACTCAATACTGAGCACAGGGTCTGAATACTTATGACCATGTGATATTTCAGTTTTTCTTTTTTAATAAAATTTGCAAAAATTACTACATTTCTGTTTTCTTTCAGTCAAGATAGGGTGCAGAGTGTACATTAAAAAAAATGAACTTTTTCTAAATTTACCAAATGAAACAAAGAGTGAAAAATGTAAAGGGGTCTGAATACTTTCCGTACTCACACATTATATACATATACACAATGTAAATATTTTCAGTATCTCTTACTATACTGACCTATACAAGAAAGTGACAAGATAATTTTTATAGCAAAATTAATGTCATAACCCCCCCCCCCCCAAAAAAAAAAACCCAGCAATAATTACAGCGATGTAGACAGAAAACTAAAAAAGTGAATGCTCTTGAATAAAGGGAGGAAAAGAAAAGTGAAACAATGAAAAATGGAAAAGAACTTGAGCTCTATATTCCATATATCTACATGGAGTGGCATGGCGACTTCTTACCACCTGGTTTCCTCTGCTCCGGGTATCAGTGATTACGGAGATGGAACGTGACATGTGCTTGGCGCTCCCGGCACTGCTTGGACGTCGGGTCACAGAGACCTGGGATCCGGTTAGCGCAAGCTCCCCATTATTCTCCCCACCCTGAGGCGAGGGGGTGCTGAGAGGACTCTGCATGGGCACCTGTTGGAAACACAAATGTGAAACCCATCACCTTGTTCAGGTACCTGTCTCTATATTAGAGGCTCAGACTCCTGGGTGCGGGTACCAGTCTCTATATTAGAGGCTCAGCCTCCTGGGTGCCGGTACCAGTCTCTACATTAGAGGCTCAGCCTCCTGGGTGCAGGTACCAGTCTCTATATTAGAGGCTCAGATTCCTGGGTGCAGGTACCAGTCTTTATATTAGAGGCTCAGTCTCCCGGGTGCGGGTACCAGTCTCTATACTAGAGGCTCAGCCTCCTGGGTGCAGGTACCAGTCTCTATATTAGAGGCTCAGCCTCCTGGGTGCAGGTACCAGTCTTTATATTAGAGGCTCAGTCTCCCGGATGCGGGTACCAGTCTCTATATTAGAGGCTCAGCCTCCTGGGTGCAGGTACCAGTCTCTACATTAGAGGCTCAGCCTCCTGGGTGCAGGTACCTGTCTCTATATTAGAGGCTCAGCCTCCTGGGTGCAGGTACCAGTCTCTACATTAGAGGCTCAGCCTCCTGGGTGCAGGTACCAGTCTCTACATTAGAGGCTCAGATTCCTGGGTGCAGGTACCAGTCTTTATATTAGAGGCTCAGTCTCCCGGGTGCGGGTACCAGTCTCTATATTAGAGGCTCAGCCTCCTGGGTGCAGGTACCACTCTCTATAATAGAGGCTCAGCCTCCTGGGTGCGGGTACCAGTCTCTATAGTAGAGGCTCAGCCTCCTGGGTGCAGGTACCAGTCTCTATATTAGAGGCTCAGCCTCCTGGGTGCAGGTACCAGTCTCTATATTAGAGGCTCAGCCTCCTGGGTGCAGGTACCAGTCTCTATATTAGAGGCTCAGCCTCTTGAATGCAGGTACCAGTCTCTATATTAGAGGCTCAGCCTCCTGGGTGCAGGTACCAGTCTCTATATTAGAGGCTCAGCCTCTTGGATGCAGGTACCAGTCTCTATATTAGAGGCCCAGCCTCCTGGGTACCGGTACCAGTCTCTATATTAGAGGCTCAGCCTCCTGGGTGCGGGTAATAGTCTCTATAGTAGAGGCTCAGCCTCCTGGGTGCAGGTAATAGTCTCTATAGTAGAGGCTCAGCCTCCTGGGTGCAGGTACCAGTCTCTATAATAGAGGCTCAGCCTCCTGGGTGCGGGTACCAGTCTCTATATTAGAGGCTCACCCTCCTGGGTGCAGGTACCAGTCTCTATAATAGAGGCTCAGCCTCCTGGGTGCAGGTACCAGTCTCTATATTAGAGGCTCAGTCTCCTGGGTGCCGGTACCAGTCTCTATATTAGAGGCTCAGCCTCCTGGGTGCGGGTAATAGTCTCTATAGTAGAGGCTCAGCCTCCTGGGTGCAGGTAATAGTCTCTATAGTAGAGGCTCAGCCTCCTGGGTGCAGGTACCAGTCTCTATAATAGAGGCTCAGCCTCCTGGGTGCGGGTACCAGTCTCTATAATAGAGGCTCAGCCTCCTGGGTGCAGGTACCAGTCTCTATAATAGAGGCTCAGCCTCCTGGGTGCAGGTACCAGTCTCTATATTAGAGGCTCAGCCTCCTGGGTGCGGGTACCAGTCTCTATATTAGAGGCTCACCCTCCTGGGTGCAGGTACCAGTCTCTATATTAGAGGCTCAGCCTCCTGGGTGCAGGTACCAGTCTCTATAATAGAGGCTCAGCCTCCTGGGTGCGGGTACCAGTCTCTATATTAGAGGCTCAGCCTCCTGGGTGCAGGTACCAGTCTCTATATTAGAGGCTCAGCCTCCTGGGTGCAGGTACCAGTCTCTATATTAGAGGCTCAGACTCCTGGGTACAGGTACCAGTCTCTATATTAGAGGCTCAGACTCCTGGGTACAGGTACCAGTCTCTATATTAGAGGCTCACCCTCCTGGGTGCAGGTACCAGTCTCTATAATAGAGGCTCAGCCTCCTGGATGCGGGTACCAGTCTCTATAATAGAGGCTCAGCCTCCTGGGTGCAGGTACCAGTCTCTATAATAGAGGCTCAGCCTCCTGGGTGCAGGTACCAGTCTCTATATTAGAGGCTCAGCCTCCTGGGTGCGGGTACCAGTCTCTATATTAGAGGCTCAGCCTCCTGGGTGCAGGTACCAGTCTCTATATTAGAGGCTCAGCCTCCTGGGTGCAGGTACCAGTCTCTATATTAGAGGCTCAGACTCCTGGGTACAGGTACCAGTCTCTATATTAGAGGCTCACCCTCCTGGGTGCAGGTACCAGTCTCTATAATAGAGGCTCAGCCTCCTGGGTGCGGGTACCAGTCTCTATAATAGAGGCTCAGCCTCCTGGGTGCAGGTACCAGTCTCTATAATAGAGGCTCAGCCTCCTGGGTGCAGGTACCAGTCTCTACATTAGAGGCTCAGCCTCCTGGGTGCAGGTACCAGTCTCTATATTAGAGGCTCAGCCTCCTGGGTGCGGGTACCAGTCTCTATAGTAGAGGCTCAGCCTCCTGGGTGCAGGTACCAGTCTCTATATTAGAGGCTCAGCCTCCTGGATGCAGGTACCAGTCTCTATATTAGAGGCTCAGCCTCCTGGGTGCCGGTACCAGTCTCTATATTAGAGGCTCAGCCTCCAGGGTGCAGGTACCAGTCTCTATATTAGAGGCTCAGCCTCCTGGGTGCAGGTACCAGTCTCTATAGTAGAGGCTCAGCCTCCTGGGTGCCGGTACCAGTCTCTATATTAGAGGCTCAGCCTCCTGGGTGCAGGTACCAGTCTCTATAGTAGAGGCTCAGCCTCCTGGGTGCAGGTACCAGTCTCTATAGTAGAGGCTCAGCCTCCTGGGTGCAGGTACCAGTCTCTATAGTAGAGGCTCAGCCTCCTGGGTGCAGGTACCAGTCTCTATATTAGAGGCTCAGCCTCCTGGGTGCAGGTACCAGTCTCTATATTAGAGGCTCAGTCTCCTGGGTGCCGGTACCAGTCTCTATATTAGAGGCTCAGCCTCCTGGGTGCGGGTAATAGTCTCTATAGTAGAGGCTCAGCCTCCTGGGTGCAGGTAATAGTCTCTATAGTAGAGGCTCAGCCTCCTGGGTGCAGGTACCAGTCTCTATAATAGAGGCTCAGCCTCCTGGGTGCGGGTACCAGTCTCTATAATAGAGGCTCAGCCTCCTGGGTGCAGGTACCAGTCTCTATAATAGAGGCTCAGCCTCCTGGGTGCAGGTACCAGTCTCTATATTAGAGGCTCAGTCTCCTGGGTGCCGGTACCAGTCTCTATATTAGAGGCTCAGCCTCCTGGGTGCGGGTACCAGTCTCTATATTAGAGGCTCACCCTCCTGGGTGCAGGTACCAGTCTCTATATTAGAGGCTCAGCCTCCTGGGTGCGGGTACCAGTCTCTATAATAGAGGCTCAGCCTCCTGGGTGCAGGTACCAGTCTGTATAATAGAGGCTCAGCCTCCTGGGTGCAGGTACCAGTCTCTATATTAGAGGCTCAGTCTCCTGGGTGCCGGTACCAGTCTCTATATTAGAGGCTCAGCCTCCTGGGTGCGGGTACCAGTCTCTATATTAGAGGCTCACCCTCCTGGGTGCAGGTACCAGTCTCTATATTAGAGGCTCAGACTCCTGGGTGCAGGTACCAGTCTCTATAATAGAGGCTCAGCCTCCTGGGTGCAGGTACCAGTCTCTATATTAGAGGCTCAGCCTCCTGGGTGCGGGTACCAGTCTCTATATTAGAGGCTCAGCCTCCTGGGTGCAGGTACCAGTCTCTACATTAGAGGCTCAGCCTCCTGGGTGCAGGTACCAGTCTCTATATTAGAGGCTCAGCCTCCTGGGTGCGGGTACCAGTCTCTATAGTAGAGGCTCAGCCTCCTGGGTGCAGGTACCAGTCTCTATATTAGAGGCTCAGCCTCCTGGATGCAGGTACCAGTCTCTATAATAGAGGCTCAGCCTCCTGGGTGCAGGTACCAGTCTCTATATTAGAGGCTCAGCCTCCTGGGTGCAGGTACCAGTCTCTATAGTAGAGGCTCAGCCTCCTGGGTGCCGGTACCAGTCTCTATATTAGAGGCTCAGCCTCCTGGGTGCAGGTACCAGTCTCTATAGTAGAGGCTCAGCCTCCTGGGTGCAGGTACCAGTCTCTATAGTAGAGGCTCAGCCTCCTGGGTGCAGGTACCAGTCTCTATAGTAGAGGCTCAGCCTCCTGGGTGCAGGTACCAGTCTCTATATTAGAGGCTCAGCCTCCTGGGTGCAGGTACCAGTCTCTATATTAGAGGCTCAGCCTCCTGGGTGCAGGTACCAGTCTCTATATTAGAGGCTCAGCCTCCTGGGTGCAGGTACCAGTCTCTATATTAGAGGCTCAGCCTACTGGGTGCGGGTACCAGTCTCTATATTAGAGGCTCAGCCTCCTGAGTGCAGGTGCCAGTCTCTATATTAGAGGCTCAGCCTCCTGAGTGCAGGTACCAGTCTCTATAATAGAGGCTCAGCCTCCTGGGTGCGGGTACTAGTCTCTATATTAGAGGCTCAGCCTCCTGGGTGCGGGTACCAGTCTCCAGATTAGAGGCTCAGCCTCCTGGGTGCGGGTACCAGTCTCTATATTAGAGGCTCACCCTCCTGGGTGCAGGTACCAGTCTCTATATTAGAGGCTCACCCTCCTGGGTGCGGGTACTAGCCTCTATATTAGAGGCTCAGCCTCCTGGGTGCAGGTACCAGTCTCTATATTAGAGGCTCAGCCTCCTGGGTGCAGGTAATAATCTCTATAGTAGAGGCTCACCCTCCTGGGTGCAGGTACCAGTCTCTATATTAGAGGCTCAGCCTCCTGGGTGCAGGTACCAGTCTCTATATTAGAGGCTCAGCCTCCTGGGTGCGGGTACTAGTCTCTATATTAGAGGCTCAGCCTCCTGGGTGCGGGTACCAGTCTCCAGATTAGAGGCTCAGCCTCCTGGGTGCGGGTACCAGTCTCTATATTAGAGGCTCAGCCTCCTGGGTGCAGGTACCAGTCTCTATATTAGAGGCTCACCCTCCTGGGTGCAGGTACCAGTCTCTATATTAGAGGCTCACCCTCCTGGGTGCGGGTACCAGCCTCTATATTAGAGGCTCAGCCTCCTGGGTGCAGGTACCAGTCTCTATATTAGAGGCTCAGCCTCCTGGGTGCAGGTAATAATCTCTATAGTAGAGGCTCACCCTCCTGGGTGCAGGTACCAGTCTCTATATTAGAGGCTCAGCCTCCTGGGTGCAGGTACCAGTCTCTATATTAGAGGCTCAGCCTCCTGGGTGCGGGTACTAGTCTCTATATTAGAGGCTCAGCCTCCTGGGTGCGGGTACCAGTCTCCAGATTAGAGGCTCAGCCTCCTGGGTGCAGGTACCAGTCTCTATATTAGAGGCTCAGCCTCCTGGGTGCAGGTACCGGTCCCTATAATAGAGGCTCAGCCTCCTGGGTGCAGGTACCAGTCTCTATATTAGAGGCTCAGTCTCCTGGGTGCCGGTACCAGTCTCTATATTAGAGGCTCAGCCTCCTGGGTGCGGGTAATAGTCTCTATAGTAGAGGCTCAGCCTCCTGGGTGCAGGTAATAGTCTCTATAGTAGAGGCTCAGCCTCCTGGGTGCAGGTACCAGTCTCTATAATAGAGGCTCAGCCTCCTGGGTGCGGGTACCAGTCTCTATAATAGAGGCTCAGCCTCCTGGGTGCAGGTACCAGTCTCTATAATAGAGGCTCAGCCTCCTGGGTGCAGGTACCAGTCTCTATATTAGAGGCTCAGTCTCCTGGGTGCCGGTACCAGTCTCTATATTAGAGGCTCAGCCTCCTGGGTGCGGGTACCAGTCTCTATATTAGAGGCTCACCCTCCTGGGTGCAGGTACCAGTCTCTATATTAGAGGCTCAGCCTCCTGGGTGCAGGTACCAGTCTCTATAATAGAGGCTCAGCCTCCTGGGTGCGGGTACCAGTCTCTATATTAGAGGCTCAGCCTCCTGGGTGCAGGTACCAGTCTCTATATTAGAGGCTCAGCCTCCTGGGTGCAGGTACCGGTCCCTATAATAGAGGCTCAGCCTCCTGGGTGCAGGTACCAGTCTCTATATTAGAGGCTCAGACTCCTGGGTACAGGTACCAGTCTCTATATTAGAGGCTCAGACTCCTGGGTGCAGGTACCAGTCTCTATAATAGAGGCTCAGCCTCCTGGGTGCAGGTACCAGTCTCTATATTAGAGGCTCAGCCTCCTGGGTGCGGGTACCAGTCTCTATATTAGAGGCTCAGCCTCCTGGGTGCAGGTACCAGTCTCTACATTAGAGGCTCAGCCTCCTGGGTGCAGGTACCAGTCTCTATATTAGAGGCTCAGCCTCCTGGGTGCGGGTACCAGTCTCTATAGTAGAGGCTCAGCCTCCTGGGTGCAGGTACCAGTCTCTATATTAGAGGCTCAGCCTCCTGGATGCAGGTACCAGTCTCTATAATAGAGGCTCAGCCTCCTGGGTGCAGGTACCAGTCTCTATATTAGAGGCTCAGCCTCCTGGGTGCAGGTACCAGTCTCTATAGTAGAGGCTCAGCCTCCTGGGTGCCGGTACCAGTCTCTATATTAGAGGCTCAGCCTCCTGGGTGCAGGTACCAGTCTCTATAGTAGAGGCTCAGCCTCCTGGGTGCAGGTACCAGTCTCTATAGTAGAGGCTCAGCCTCCTGGGTGCAGGTACCAGTCTCTATAGTAGAGGCTCAGCCTCCTGGGTGCAGGTACCAGTCTCTATATTAGAGGCTCAGCCTCCTGGGTGCAGGTACCAGTCTCTATATTAGAGGCTCAGCCTCCTGGGTGCAGGTACCAGTCTCTATATTAGAGGCTCAGCCTCCTGGGTGCAGGTACCAGTCTCTATATTAGAGGCTCACCCTCCTGGGTGCAGGTACCAGTCTCTATAATAGAGGCTCAGCCTACTGGGTGCGGGTACCAGTCTCTATATTAGAGGCTCAGCCTCCTGGGTGCAGGTACCAGTCTGTATATTAGAGTCTCACCCTCCTGGGTGCAGGTACCAGTCTCTATAATAGAGGCTCAGCCTACTGGGTGCGGGTACCAGTCTCTATATTAGAGGCTCAGCCTCCTGAGTGCAGGTGCCAGTCTCTATATTAGAGGCTCAGCCTCCTGAGTGCAGGTACCAGTCTCTATAATAGAGGCTCAGCCTCCTGGGTGCGGGTACTAGTCTCTATATTAGAGGCTCAGCCTCCTGGGTGCGGGTACCAGTCTCCAGATTAGAGGCTCAGCCTCCTGGGTGCGGGTACCAGTCTCTATATTAGAGGCTCAGCCTCCTGGGTGCAGGTACCAGTCTCTATATTAGAGGCTCACCCTCCTGGGTGCAGGTACCAGTCTCTATATTAGAGGCTCACCCTCCTGGGTGCGGGTACTAGCCTCTATATTAGAGGCTCAGCCTCCTGGGTGCAGGTACCAGTCTCTATATTAGAGGCTCAGCCTCCTGGGTGCAGGTAATAATCTCTATAGTAGAGGCTCACCCTCCTGGGTGCAGGTACCAGTCTCTATATTAGAGGCTCAGCCTCCTGGGTGCAGGTACCAGTCTCTATATTAGAGGCTCAGCCTCCTGGGTGCGGGTACTAGTCTCTATATTAGAGGCTTAGCCTCCTGGGTGCGGGTAACAGTCTCCAGATTAGAGGCTCAGCCTCCTGGGTGCGGGTACCAGTCTCTATATTAGAGGCTCAGCCTCCTGGGTGCAGGTACCAGTCTCTATATTAGAGGCTCACCCTCCTGGGTGCAGGTACCAGTCTCTATATTAGAGGCTCACCCTCCTGGGTGCGGGTACCAGCCTCTATATTAGAGGCTCAGCCTCCTGGGTGCAGGTACCAGTCTCTATATTAGAGGCTCAGCCTCCTGGGTGCAGGTAATAATCTCTATAGTAGAGGCTCACCCTCCTGGGTGCAGGTACCAGTCTCTATATTAGAGGCTCAGCCTCCTGGGTGCAGGTACCAGTCTCTATATTAGAGGCTCAGCCTCCTGGGTGCGGGTACTAGTCTCTATATTAGAGGCTCAGCCTCCTGGGTGCGGGTACCAGTCTCCAGATTAGAGGCTCAGCCTCCTGGGTGCGGGTACCAGTCTCTATATTAGAGGCTCAGCCTCCTGGGTGCAGGTACCAGTCTCTATATTAGAGGCTCAGCCTCCTGGGTGCAGGTACCAGTCTCTATATTAGAGGCTCAGCCTCCTGGGTGCGGGTACTAGTCTCTATATTAGAGGCTCAGCCTCCTGGGTGCGGGTACCAGTCTCCAGATTAGAGGCTCAGCCTCCTGGGTGCGGGTACCAGTCTCTATATTAGAGGCTCAGCCTCCTGGGTGCAGGTACCAGTCTCTATATTAGAGGCTCACCCTCCTGGGTGCAGGTACCAGTCTCTATATTAGAGGCTCACCCTCCTGGGTGCGGGTACCAGCCTCTATATTAGAGGCTCAGCCTCCTGGGTGCAGGTACCAGTCTCTATAGTAGAGGCTCAGCCTCCTGGGTGCAGGTACCAGTCTCTATATTAGAGGCTCAGCCTCCTGGGTGCAGGTACCAGTCTCTATATTAGAGGCTCAGCCTCCTGGGTGCAGGTACCAGTCTCTATATTAGAGGCTCAGTCTCCTGGGTGCAGGTACCAGTCTCTATAATAGAGGCTCAGCCTCCTGGGTGCGGGTACCAGTCTCTATAATAGAGGCTCAGCCTCCTGGGTGCAGGTACCAGTCTCTATATTAGAGGCTCAGCCTCCTGGGTGCAGGTACCAGTCTCTATATTAGAGGCTCAGCCTCCTGGGTGCAGGTACCAGTCTCTATATTAGAGGCTCAGCCTCCTGGGTGCAGGTACCAGTCTCTATATTAGAGGCTCAGCCTCCTGGGTGCAGGTACCAGTCTATATTAGAGGCTCAGCCTCCTGGGTGCAGGTACCAGTCTCTATATTAGAGGCTCAGCCTCCTGGGTGCAGGTACCAGTCTCTATATTAGAGGCTCAGCCTCCTGGGTGCAGGTACCAGTCTCTATATTAGAGGCTCAGCCTACTGGGTGCGGGTACCAGTCTCTATATTAGAGGCTCAGCCTCCTGAGTGCAGGTGCCAGTCTCTATATTAGAGGCTCAGCCTCCTGAGTGCAGGTACCAGTCTCTATAGTAGAGGCTCAGCCTCCTGGGTGCAGGTACCAGGCTCTATAGTAGAGGCTCAGCCTCCAGGACTGATGTGCAGACTGTGCTCTGTATAAATAGTGATAGAACTCACCCACCTTCCGTCTCTTGCTTCTAGATCTTCCCCCCGGGTGTTTGGGTCGGAAAGCCCCCACAAGCTCCTTTACGGCACAGAACGGACAGTAACTGACAATGTTACCCACAGACTTCCATGGCAGCGACCCACAACAACCTAACAACGTGTCAGAACTACGTGCTCATTGGCCGGCGCATAACCTCACTTGCACGTGATTGGCTCTCCGTCCATCACTAATACGGAGGGGCGGGGCCACGCTCAGCAGTTTGGTGGAGACCACAAAGGGGCGGGGCTAGGCTGCGCTGTGCCTGATGCTGGTGAAGCCTCTTGTTTTGTCTTTTTCGCGTTATCGCATGAAAGTCGCTTCCGTTTATCCACGATCCAAAACCGCAGCATCTGAAAGCATTGTGTGAACAGCCAGCTTGCTTCAAGCAAGATCTATAGCAGTTTCTTCCATTTGGCTCGTAACACAACTCTCTCTGGGTTCTGCCAGCAAGTTCATAAACATTGTCCGACTTGGTTCTAGTCCATATGCAGAGAGCACAGACTTGTGAATCACAGATTCTCTGGTGCCGGTAACCGCGAGTATATTAGTTACGTGCAGTCACATGCCAACTAGACGTGCGCGGCCTCGCTCAATGCCAAGTCTAGTCGGCATGTGGTTGGACGTATGCAAATCACATACTTGCAGTCACATGACCGCCCATTACCGGCGCTGGAGAATCCTGACAGCGCACCATGCGAGGATACACAGAGGCCAGACAATCCCTTTAAGAGGTTTTAAGAGGGTTGTGATGGCCATTCAGGCACCATGATTGTAGGGTGCGGATGGGATGTCATTATCATGACAGCTTGAGGGGTCTACTGAAGGCCTCCCCGCGTCTGCCATGTTGGTACACCTGCTTGAAAAGTGTAAAAAAAAAGAATTGACATCATCATAATTTAAAGGGATTGTCCATTTTACACATACTTAGTTCAATGGGAGCCATTTTATTTGATCCTTCAGCGCCCTATGTTATTGGAGCGCTACCATTGCTCTCTTCTTAAAGGGACAGTGTCTCAATCCTGGAACAACGCGTATAGTCACATGAAGCCCAATATTCTGACCTCAGCATTTTGTGGGCAGCTTACCAGCCAGGGTTAATAGTTTGGCGATGCGATGCAGCCTTAGCAGGACTGGTGCCCTTTAAGAGGAAACAAGGGTGGAAACTGGATTTTTCCTTTATAATTATTCATTAGGGAATTCTTTACACTTGTTAATGAAGATTTCTAGTAAGCTAAGCAGACTCCTGAGGGGAGGCAGTAATGTCAGTACGCAGGTGGATGCCACCGTCTGCACCCCCAGGGGAACATGGTATTAAGTACCCCCGCGCCCTAGTAGTCAAACACAATTTGTTTTTTTAACCACTTCCCGCAGCAGCCACTTTTCAAGGCATCATTTAGTTTTTTTTTCCTTTGACACAGCCAAAGGCTTAGGCCGGCGTCACACTCAGCGTATGTAAATACGGTCCGTTTTTTACGGCCGTAATACGCAGAAAAGTCCCCAAAATAGTGATCCGTATGTCATCCGTAGTCAGGGTGTGTCAGCGTATTTTGCGCATGGCATCCTCCGTATGTAATCCGTATGGCATTCGTACTGCGATATTTTCTCGCAGGCTTGCAAAACCGACATCTAATGGATTTATGTGCTCAAATGTTCGGGAAAACATATATACAGTATATATATATATATATATATATATATATATATATGTCATTGAGACACACACATATATATATATATTCTGTACTTATATTTAATTCAGCGCGATATCTGTGAACAGCCGGTAATTCAATTGCCGGCTTTTCATTTCTCCTTCACAAACCCGACAGGATATGAGACATGGTTTACATACAGTAAACCATCTCATATCCCTTTTTTTTGCATATTCCACACTACTAATGTTAGTAGTGTGTATGTGCAAAATTTGGGCGCTGTAGCTGCTAAAATAAAGGGTTAAATGGCGGAAAAAATTGGCGTGGGCTCCCGCGCAATTTTCTCCGCCAGAGTGGTAAAGCCAGTGACTGAGGGCAGATATTAATAGCCAGGAGAGGGTCCATGGTTATTGGCCCCCCCTGGCTACAAACATCTGCCCCCAGCCACCCCAGAAAAGGCACATCTGGAAGATGCGCCTATTCTGGCACTTGGCCACTCTCTTCCCACTCCCTGTAGCGGTGGGATATGGGGTAATGAAGGGTTAATGCCACCTTGCTATTGGAAGGTGACATTAAGCCAGATTAATAATGGAGAGGCGTCAATTATGACACCTATCCATTATTAATCCAATTGTCCGAAATGGTTAATAAAACACACACACATTATTACAAAGTATTTTAATGAAATAAAGACACAGGTTGTTGTAATATTTTATTAGACTCTTAGGCTGCATGTCCACGTTCAGGGTGGCCGGCGGTATCGCCGGAGCGGCGAAGCCGCTCGGCGCTAAGCCCCGCCCCCTTCTGGGACGCAATGGTGCCGGATGTGTTAACTGTACACATCCGGGATCATCGCCCCCCTCGCCATAGGGCCCTGTGTTATGCCTTGCGGGGACGCAGCGTCCCCGCAAGGTGTACGGACATGCTGCGATCTGAAAAGACGCGCAGCATGTCCGGAGTCGCAGGCCCGCCGCGTGCGAGTTTCCACACATAGTGGACACGGGATTTCAAAAAATCCCCTCCACTATGCTGGAACATCTGGACGCTGCGTGTTTGACGCTGCAGCTCTGCGCAGCGTCAAAAAAGCAGCATTTACTGACCGTGGACACACACCCTTAATCCACCTGAAGACCATCGTCCTGAAACAAAGTTAAAAAAACAAAACAACAATATTCCATACCTTCCGTCGTTATGTCCCACAATGTAAATCCATCTGAAGGGGTTAAATCATTTTACAGCCAGGAGCTGTGCTAATGCACTCGCTCGTGCCTGCAAGCCCCCAGGTACTGAAAGGAAAGCTGGGTGACCTGTAGTTACCTTGAGTTGCGGTGAGGCGCCCTCTGCTGGATGTCCTCATATGAACTTGAGCGTGGGAACTTTTCCAAGGCTCCAGTTCATGAGGACATCCACCAGAGGGCGCCTCACCGCAACTCAAGGTAACTACAGGTCACCCAGCTTTCCTTTCAGCACTTGGGGTTTTTACAGCCACCAGCGAGTGCATTAGCACAGCTCCTGGCTGTAAAATGATTTAACCCCTTCAGATGGATTTACTCCGTGGGACCTGACACTTCATCAGAAGGTATGTATATTGTTGGTTTATTATTTTTCAGAGCGAGGGTCTTCAGGTGGATTGAGTGAGCAATAAAATATTAAAACAACCGGTGTGTTTATTTCATTAAAATACTTTTTAATGTGTGTGTTTTTTTAACCCTTTCATACAATTGGATTAATAATGGATAGGTGTCATAATTGACGCCTCTCCATTATTAATCTGGCTTAATGTCACCTTACAATAGCAAGGTGACATTAACCCTTCATTACCCCATATCCCTCCGCTACACGGGAGTGGGAAGAGAGAGGCCAAGTGCCAGAATAGGCGCATCTTCCAGATGTGCCTTTTCTGGGGTGGCTGGGGGCAGATGTTTGTAGCCACGGGGGGGCCAATAACCATGGACCCTCTCCTGGCTATTAATATCTGCCCTCAGTCACTGGCTTTACCACTCTGGCGGAGAGAATTGCGCGGGAGCCCACACCAATTTTTTCCGCCATTTAACCCTTTATTTTAGCAGCTACAGCACTCAAATTTTGCACATACACACTACTAACATTAGTAGTGTGGACTATGCAAAAAAAAAAAAGGGATATGAGATGGTTTACTGTATGTAAACCATGTCTCATATCCTGTCAGGTTTGGGAAGGAGAAATGAAAAGCCGGCAATTGAATTACCGGCTTTTCACTAACACCGCTGCGTATTTCTCGCAAGTCACACTGCAGGTCCGTGTGTAATCCGTATTTTTCTCGCCCCCATAGACTTTCATTGGCGATTTTTTTGCGCAATACGGTGACAAACGCAGCATGCTGCGATTTTGTACGGCCGTACAAGACTGTATAATACGGATCAGTAAAATACGGCTGATAGGAGCTGGGACATAGGGAATCATTGGGCCGTGTGTTATGCGTATTTTACGGATGTAGTTTATGCGCTCATATGTCCGTAAAACTCGCCAGTGTGACGCCGGCCTTAGTGTCATGAAAAAGGGAAAACAAATCCAAAAGTGGTGAAATGGTTAAAAAAAAACCTCTCTGGAATTCCGCATTGTTTTTTGGGTTTTATTTTTACGGTGATAAGTGTATAAAAAGTTACCCGACTGCTTGATTTTCCAGGACAGTACGATTACTGCGATACCAGACTCATACAGGTTTTTTAATCACATATTTTAGTGGTTCCAAAAATTCTAAACTTTGTAAAAAAATAAAAAATAAATAAAATAAATAATAATAATATTATATATATATATATATATATATATATATATATATATATATATATATATATATATATTCATTCCTGAGATAGGTAACTTTGTGTTATTTTTCTTAGGATGAGGACTTGGTTTTTGTGTACTGTTTTGGGGTATTGCTTTTCTAGGGGTCATGTGGTGATCAAAAAGTGACAATTGTAGGGTTTCGATACATTTTTGACATTTACTGTTGGTTTTAAATCAATTTTACATTTTTGATAAATCAGGTATTTGCAGACGTTACAAAATATGTGTTTGGGGTGGGGTACAGCTGTCTAAAAACAACCAATAACAGCTCAGCTTTCATTTTTCAAACACATAATCCAAAATGAAAGCTGCACTATGACTGGTTACCAAGGGCAGCAAAGACATTTTCTCTTTGACAGTATCATAAATCTCCACTTTAATTTAGTCCACGTTTTGTGTTGGAGGAGAAGGTGTGACCCCCAGTTTATACTTATTAATGGTGTTGGGACCTTAAAGACGTGGCATCCTCTATGCTACATGGTCCTTATCCATTAAAACTGATCAGAGCAACCAATTACAACTCGGCTTTCATTTTACCAAAGTGTTTTACAAAATGAAAGCCGAGCTCTGATTGGTTGCTATAAGCAACAAACGCAGTTATTAATTTTGGGGCCTTCTTTGGAGTTTTGCCCCTCTTAATTGATAATGTTGGTTCCTTTCCACATTACAGGTCACAAGGCAGCTAGGAGCATCGGTCCTGTTTTTTTGTTCGTGACTATCAATTTTTACAATTAAAAATTTCTAAAACTTTTAATTGAAGCGTAAAAAAATAAATAAACCTACAACTGCATCAAGCTTTGACATGAATTTCTTCATGTTGACTTTAAGGATATTTTCAAACCTTTTGAAAAAAAGATTTCTTAAAAAAAAAAAAAGAAAAAACATCAGGAGTGTTTTTTTAAAATTACGCTGTTTTGATGTGATTTGTGAAGCGTTTTTTTTTTTAAGTGTGGTTTTTGATGTACACACGTACATGTGTTTTTCACATGTAAATTGCAGCAAAACACTTGTTATTTGTGTGTTTTCTTCCAATTGCATTTTATTGTCATAAAAAAAATAAATACATAAAAAAAGTGCCAAAAGCGGCACCAAAAGAGCAAAAAAAAATCTTTACAAAATCAGTTAAAAAAAAATAAAAAAAAATAAAATATATATATATATATATATATATATATATATATATATATATATATATATATATATATATATATATATATATATATATATATAAATATATATATTTTATTTTTTTTTATTTTTTTTTAACTGATTTTGTGAAGATTTGTATACACACATACATACACACACGTCCAAAAACTACATGAAAAAAAGCTTTTTTTTTTAATATTATGCCGCTCTTGTGAATGGGTTTTTTTTTAGGCTTCTATTGATTTAGTAGTGAAATACGGAGCATTTTTTAAAGCAACTATAGGTATTTTTCCATTTTAAGTTATTCGGAGTATTTGATGTTTTTACATTGCTGTTCAAGCAGTATTTTTTTTCACACTATGTTTGGTCTTGAAAATCTCCTCACCGAAAAGAAGACAACTTTTCATTTGTTTGCTGAACATTCCTCATCCAGACAAGACCCTGGCAAGTAAAAAGGCTGAGGAAAAAAAAAAAACCTCAGATCAATAAATCTTGGAGAAAAAAAAACAACCGCACTTGTACTTCACTTGTACAGCACGTTGGATTTTTTCACTGTTGGTGTTCGGTGCGACCTAAGAGCTGATCCTGAGCGTTAACTGCGGGAGTCACAGTAAAGCAAATGTGAAAGTTCCGACCTCTCTCTCTGCCCATTCTATCAGCGTTGGTGGTCTAGGTGGCTAATGTTTCCACTTGTGAAGGGGCCTTATAATAAGCCAAGAAATGCATCATGGGAAAACAGCTATGCAAATTTGCTATAGAGACTACAGAACATCATTTCTTCAGAGCCGCCAATTGGAGGCATGTCAGACCTTTGCAACATTACCCTCAAAGTTTTTATTTATCATGGAACTACAATTTTTTCCCGATCCTTTAACCTTTCTCCCTTTAGTACAACCTCCTTGGACTCTCTTGTAGCAAATATTTTATTATCAGTGTCCACACTGTAGGATATCATGATCTATACACAGCCCTTAACATATTAATACTTGAACGTGCTAGTGCTTGCTGGTTTCTGCTGCTCAGTCCAGCTGCCTGTGACTTCAATACCTTCTCCCTGTCCTATAGGCAGAAACGATGCATCACTGGCCACAGATACCACCGTCATCAGATACCACCGTCATCTATGGCACCACGTCGTAGGCTAACTGTTCAAGAAGGAGAAAGCTGACAGACCGGCCTGTGATGTCCTCTCCTGTGACACAGTTTGTACCAAGGGTGTACTAGGTGGCTTTGGACTTGGCATATCATCCTTTCCAAGCCTTCGCACTGGAGTCACCAACTCCATGCCATCAAAAAGTGACAACCGCCCACGTGGGCCAGTGTGGGCACAGTCGTCCTTCTCAATAGTGGCCGCCTCTCCACTGTCCGTATGCTGGTGTCCATTCAGTACATATCCGCAGCAAGCAGGTTGTGAGGGATCTACCGCAATGGGGGACGTAGGAGTGTTGGAGGGGGTCAGTAGATCTTCGTCACCCGTTTCTAGGAGGGCGTCTGTTAGAAGGTCCAATGGGGTGGGTTGGGTAGAGGGCGAGGTGGATAACTGGATGGTCTCTAGTTTAGTAGACGTCTGCGTCAGGGCTTCAAACTGGAGGAGAATCTTGCAAACAAAAAAACAAGCACAAATCGTGAAATTTGCTGTAAATAAAGCTTAGTTTATAGTATGTGTACTCCATTCACATCAAGAGCTGCATTCAAAATTCTTCTGGCTGCCTGAACGCAGTTTTGTGAGTAATGGGAGTAGAAAAATGAATATAAATGTGAAACAATGTTGCAAACAGTCAGTTGGATCTTACACACTGGACTAAAGTAATCTTACAGCCAAATCAACAAAAGAGTATGGCCCCTGGTGTAACTCCTACACCCCCCCCCCCCCCCCCCAATAGTAGGAATTGGTAGCCCCCCAAAAAAATCTATCATCACAGTCCCTTACCTTCCTGGCTTTGTCCTTCACTGGTCCTGGAGGTCCGTGGATCAGTTTCTGCAGGTTCTTCCTAATCACTGCGAGCATGTGGTCATGTGACAGAAGGTCAGAGGTCATAAGGGAAGCGACAGCGCACATAGACCGCTGCAAGGACACCGAAAGCAGGAAACTTACAATACAGTATGTAATTCACTTTCCAAAATAATAGCAAGGAAGAGATAAGCGGTTGTGATATGAAACCCGCGCAAATTTTTTTTCTTCGCTAAAATAAGTTGGTAGCGCTATTTTCCGAGACTTAAACTTTTTTTTTTTTTTCACCCTTAGATCCGTGTTGGGGCTTTTTTTTTTTTTTTTTTTTTTTAAATAGAGTGAGCGGATGTTTGGGCTTTTTTAATACATTTTTGGAGTACATGACATTTTGGTAGTCTTATTGCATTCGCATTTTTTTTTTTCTTCTTTTTTACTTTACAGTGTTTACCACACAGGTTAATTAATTTTATATTTTGACAGATCAAACTTTTATGGACACAGCAGTACTGAATATGTTTTTTAATAAATGTCTTCATTTTAGTCAAGGAAAATATATATTTTTTTTCAACTCAACTTTTTCACTCCATGATCAATGTATCTCGCTCTGGATGTGGCAGGTAACGCTTCCTCTAGTGGTGACTGCCAATAGACTGATGCTGCATGCGCAGGACTCTCCCCGCTGTGAACAGCCACCCTGCCGACATGCACACGACTCTCCCCGCTGTGGACAGCCATTCCGCCGACATGCACAGGACTCTCCCCGTTATGGACAGCCACCTCGACGACATGCGCAGGACTCTCCCCGCTGTGGACAGCCACCCCGCCGACATGCGCAGGACTCTCCCCGTTATGGATAGCCACCTCGACGACATGCGCAGGATTCTCCCTGCTGAGGACAGCCACCCAGCCGACATGCACAGGACTCTCCCCATTGTGGACAACCACCCCGCCGACATGCACAGGACTCTCCCCATTGTGGACAGCCACCTCGCCGACATGCGCAGGACTCTCCCCGCTGAGGACAGCCACCTCACCGATATGCGCAGGACTCGCCCCGCTGAGGACAGCCACATCGCCGATATGCGCAGGACTCTTCCTGTTGTGAACAGCCACCCCACCGACATGAGCAGGACTCTCCCCGCCGTGGACAGCCACGTCTCCGATATGCACAGGACTCTCCCTGCAGTGTACAGCCACCTCGCCGACATGCGCAGGACTCTCCACGCTGTGGACAGCTACCTCTCCGACATGCGCAGGACTCTCCACGCTGTGGACAGCCACTTCGCCGACATGCGCAGGACTCTCCCCGCCGTGGACAGCCACACCGCCGACATGCACAGGACTCTCCCCGCCGTGGACAGCCACACCGCCGACATGCACAGGACTCTCCCTGCCGTGTACAGCCACCTCGCCGACATGCGCAGGACTCTCCACGCTGTGGACAGCTACCTCTCCGACATGCACAGGACTCTCCCTGCCAGAGTATAGTCACCTCGCCGACATGCGCAGGACTCTCCACGCTGTGGACAGCCACTTCGCCGACATGCGCAGGACTCTCCCCGCCGTGGACAGCCACACCGCCGACATGCACAGGACTCTCCCCGCCGTGGACAGCCACACCGCCGACATGCACAGGACTCTCCCTGCCGTGGACAGCCACACCGCCGACATGCACAGGACTCTCCCCGCTGTGGACAGCCACACCGCCAACATGCGTACAACTCTCTCCGCTGTGGACAGTCACCTCACCGACATGCACAGGGCTTCTGCTTCACGCATGACATTTTATGAATGACGGTTTGCATTTGGCTCTTGTGTTTTCTCACCAGTTGGACAACCGCGTCATCACCTTCCAACGAGCGGTTTAACATCGCAAAAACGACTTCACAGTTCAGCAGCGAACACCTGGTGTGGAAATACAGAGGTCAGTGCACAAGCTGAAATCTTATCTACCGCCACTTATAGTGCGCGGAGCGTGATCCGCATTACTGCATTGTGGGGGGTGTAGTGTTCCCGATGAGAGGAGTAAAATGTGAAAGATGAGATATTAATAGCAGCCACGTAACATGTTACTCTTAAAGGGGTATTCCCAACTCCAAGATCCCAATATGTAGTAGGTATCATAATAATATTAGCAAATACCTTTAATTAGAAATGTAGTATAGTTCTTTTCATAAGCTATGTCACTTACCCCATGTGCAGGGCACTGCAGTAGCTTAGGTATCCATGGGCAAGACCACTGATATAATGAGTTAGTAGTCATGGTCTTACCCATGGATACCTAAGCTATGCAATGCCCTGCACATGGGGTAAGTGACATAGCGAATCAGAAGAACTATACTACATTTCTAATTGGAGGTATTTGCTAATATTATTGTCATAACACCTACTACATATTCGTAGAGGATGTTGGAGATGGGAATATCCCATTAATGCAGAGCAGGTGGATGATTTTATGCAGCTTTGGATGTGACTGAAGTATTAGACCAAAGTAGTTGCAAACGCCATAATTAAATAGAAATGCTCCCAGGTCATCTTGGATAGTTGTTCTGAATCTGGGACCCCATCATAAAGAAGTACGCCGCCCCTCATTGTACTCACCCTCGAATAAAATGCTGCACCTCCTCTTGGGTGAGGAACACTTTTTGCCCCCTGGTGATGGTCACAACTAACTGCGCCTCCTGTAGACAGTCGCCTGGATGAGCAGTTTCCACCCTGTACGA
This sequence comes from Ranitomeya variabilis, assembly GCF_051348905.1. Lineage (NCBI taxonomy): Eukaryota > Metazoa > Chordata > Amphibia > Anura > Dendrobatidae > Ranitomeya > Ranitomeya variabilis. Next base: position 609,958,854 of record NC_135235.1, read on the forward strand.
GAGAAAGACGCATGATTACTGGACCATCTGACAACTCCAGTTTGCACGATCACAGCTCGCTGTCAGTGAACGGGAACGTTCTCATTCTAAATCTAGAGACTGAAAACCTGATACCTAACACAGCTGAGGATTTGTTACAATCACATCCCCTCTAGAAAATCCTCTGTGAGCCAAATACATCAGAGGCCCAAATCCCTTCCTTTTTTGAGTTTTCTACAAAGTACCAGACCAGGTTGAGAAGTATTAGGTCTGAACAGGTTCTTGGTTCTGTGGCTGTAAAGATGGAAGTTTTCATTCACTGACAACAGCAAACATTTTGGAAATAGTGAGAAATTGACAAAGTATAATAGAAAGTTGCAGAACTTTTGATTTTTTTGGAGATTAATATGCAGCACTTTCACTTGATAAGGCCTTAAGGACAGGAAGATATGATCACTGGGGGTCCAGGACTGAGACCCCCAGTGATTACGTAGAAACTCTCAGCCGTCTTCTCATTAGCTAAAGACAGGATTATAGGACTTTTTATTGAACCCATCTTTGGCTCATTCCACCTCATCACTCTGCTGTCCTTCTAAGTCAGTGATCATGGGGGGTCTCAGCCTGCGGACCCCCACCAATCAAAACCTCCAGATGATTTGTAAATCATTGTTAGAATCTGTCACCATATTCGAAAAAAGTTCTTATATTTTGTGTTTGAATTCCTCACCATTCCCGAATGTCTGCTTGCTGTCAGTGAATGAAGGTGCCCGCATTTACACCCACAGTCCGTGCGATCAGTCTACCTTTCAGGAATCTCTGTGCTCTCTCGGGTGCTGCTGCGGGACTGCCCATCGCTGCCTGTTTTGCTCCCGGCATCTGAGGACTGGCTGCGTGGAGACTTGTTATGGAAGGAGTCCTGGGAGCTGTGACCACTGTCGCTGTCATCCCATCCCCCCCCAGGGACCCCCGAGCGATGACTGCCTGGAAGGAAAGCTACATGAGTATATCAGCTGGTAAGAGTGTTCCCCACGCCAAACAGACACGCTTCACCTCTCTGAGTCGCGGGTGGCACCGGCTTCTCTACCGATGGATGCTGCTCACCCGCGGGCACCGCCACCGGCTTGTAGGTGTCATCCGCCTGATCCCGGAGACAAGGGAACGGCGACCCTGCTCCGACCAGCACTTTCTGCGTCACAGCGACGGCTGCTCTCTGTATGCCGCTCAGCAGGGCTTCACTCGGGGTACCTGTATGAGGAAGACGGCCCCCGCTATAAAGCTTACACTGCTTGCTGCCAGCAAAAAGGAAAATCTTGTGAACTTCTCACAGTGGAGGGTTTGCTTCAAATTTTATCTAGTGTGAACAGTCCTCTCAACTAAGCGTCCCCCGCTGTTAATTGCTCCTGGTGGGAATACCCCTTTAGCTTCATCATCTATGCATTGGATACTAGATCGGTGGGGGTCCGACTCAGTCACGGCCTGTGCAGATGAGAAAAAAAGGTTTCCAGGGTCCCTCGATTTGGTGATCAGCGAGGGTCTCAGCTTTGAGATCTTGCATTTATCACGATAATGGCTAGAATACTCCTTTAAAAAAAGCATATTTTTGGATACCCAAAACACAGAACTGTGGCAACTCTGCCCAAAAGATGGCATAAGATAGCACACGTAATATGCTACATGGCACGTCCACTCAGCAGACAGGGATCACAAGACTCATTGTTTGCTTCAGGGGAAATTATCCTAGACAATGGCGCCATCTAGTGTTAGAAATAGTGAAGGACAAGGATGACAGTGCAGGAGCAGCAATCAGTCCAAGAAGTTACAGGCCGAGTCACTAGAAAGAAGCACTATGAGGTCCCATGACCGCCAATATGATGGACTGCGGCCCTCTAATTCTCAGGCAGAAGAGCTCTCCTTAAATCTGTGGATATATTATTACAATGCACAAGAAATTACCTAAATTCTGCTTCTGTTTGGTATAGCCAAACCCTTGTGAGCGGGAGAGCTGAGACCCCATTCCTGTAAGAAAGTGATAGAGCAATTAGCAAAAAATGACCCACTTAATTAAAAAGGGAATGAAACAGCGGTCCTGGCACATTACCGGGCTGGCACCTCTCCTTGTTTGGCACCATGTTGGGATGACGCGGTGTGGGATCTGTATATAAGCTGCCCACAAGCTCCTGGACAAGAAGACAAAAGCAATACGGCCCCTGTGACTGATCTGTGAGGCTTCCTGAAATATACCACATGTATGGTGTGTAGACTTACCTGACCGGCCGACCGCACCCTCTGGTACAGGGTGATACCATGCAGAGGGTCCGGGGGTCCGCTAACAGCTGTGGAGAAAAACATATGAAAGATAAGGAACACGTCCAGTGATCACTGCATGGATGTGTGTTGATAAAGGCAATGTAGGTAGATCCCTGCCAGGACCTTCCTTCCTGATACCACCATACAACTACATGTCCCTGACCGCTTTGTTGGGGGCACGGCCATTCCTGCAGTGTGGTCTATCGGCCAGTCTCTCTCCGCACTTGATAAATGGGAGCAATACAGTAATCGCAGAAGCTTGTGGGCTGAGAAGTAGACCGGGAGACCAGATTCCAGTTATACAAGATGGCTTCAGGGACTTCATTCTTTAAAAGGCGTCTTCCAGGACTTTAAATGTTGATAACCTCAAAGTAAGTCATTAACTCTTTTACGCACCCTGACATAACTGTAAGTCAGTCTGTAATGAAAGCTTCAGGAGCTGAGCCCGCACCATGTCTGGCTGATGCCAGCTGTGTCATAAGTAATACAGCTGGCATCTGCCTAAAAGAAGCAGCCAGAGCTAAGGACAGCTGCATTTAAAAGGCCTTGTGCATCTGCCCCCATTGCCAAAACTCCTACAAAGAGATCGCAGGGTGCCATGTTTGTCCTTCTATGAAGCATTCTTCACAGTAGAACTACAATTTACTATATATTCAAATACTGTGTCAAATTATTTTATGTGTAATAATGAGAATTGACACAGGGAAAAAAAGCATTGAACACATGAAGAAAAAGAGGTGCAGAAACTCATGGAAAGTCACGACACCACCTGAATTACATAAATAATTAGAACGTAATCCTGCCACTTAGTGCAAAATAATATCAGCTGGTTCAACTCATGGCCTATAAAAAGGAGTCTCATTACCAAGGTGCCACTCAAGAAATATCTCAATGAGTAAAATCAGTGAGCTGTCTCAAGACCTTTGCAATCTTATTGTTGCAAAGCATACTGTTTGCATTGGTTACAGAAGAATTTCTAAAGTACACGTCTGAAAATTCCAGTGAGTACTGTTGGGAGCATAATCCAAAGGTGGGGAGAAAAAACAAAACAAAACTGAATTTCACCCTAAACCAGCCACGACCAGGTGTTCCTGGCAAGATTTCAGACAGGAGTGGAAAGAATTATCAGAAGAATTGTCCAAGAGCCAAGGACCACCTGTGGAGATCTATAGAAAGACTTGTACTCGGCAGGTACAACTGTTCCAAAGAAAACAGTTGTCTGGGTGTCTGTCTCCAGTAGGCGTACACGCACAAAAATTATGCACGGCAGAGTGCATGTTCACTCTATCAGCTCAGTTGGCGCATATGCCACAATCCATTTTTGCGGGGAATTCAGACGTAAGCCCCCACGGGACTAAAGAAAAAGTGCCAAAACGCAGTGTGAAAGCACCCTAAGTAAGGCACTCAACCTCCATGGCCTATATGCACGCTCACCAAGCAAGACTCCATTGATGAAGAAAAAGCATGTTCAAGCGTGTTTACAGTTTGCACAACAACATTTAGACAAGCCTGTGACACGCTGGGAAAATATGGTCTGGTCAGATTAGACCAAAACTGTACTCTTTGTATGCCATAATACACCATATTTGGAGGCCAAAAAGTACTCCATGTCACCCCAAAAACACTATACCAACAGTGAAGTTTGAAGACAGGAACATCATAGCGTGGGGCTGTTTTTCAGTATACGGCAGTGGCAAACATTATCCTTCCTTCAATTGTATGAATGAACAAATGTACCAAGTCATTCTTGATAAACATCTGCTGCCATCTACCACAATGATGAAGATGAAACGAGGTGGACATTTCAGCAAGACAATGATCCCAAACACAATCAAGGAAACTTCATTGGTTTCAGAGAAAGAAAATAAAGCTGCTAGAATGGCCCAGCCAATCACCTGACCTGAATCCAACAGAAAATGTATGGAAGGACCTAAAGCTCAGAGGTCCTAGAAGGAGCCCACAGGACCTTCAGGGTGTGAAGAGTGTTTGTGTGGAAGACTGGGGCAAAATCACACCTGAGCAATGCCTGCGACTAGTTTCTCCATATAGGAGGCGTCTTGAAGCTGTCATTACCAACAAAGGCTTTTGTACGAAGTATTAATTATAATTCAGTAAGCGTGTTGAATACTTTTTCCTTGTGTAATTTATCATTATTAGTCAGAACTTAATTTATGGACATCTATGATTTGATTTCTTTCCCTGTGTGGATTGGATGGGTTGTTACTGACATCTGGTGAAGATTTCACGCCAATAGCACCTTTAGAAATATATTTACATAGAAAATTGGTGACGTGTTCAATACTTATTTTAACCACAGTATATCTTAATAAAAGCTACAGCTCAGCAACGCGAAAAACAACTGCTCACACAGCTCCATCAGCAAAAATATCCAGATTCTCAAAGAATTGTAAAATGGATTTTTTTATTAAGAAAAAAACAAAAAACAAAACCCTTTTATGTGTGGAATCTCATATGTAAACAGAAAAGTAAAGAAATAAAAATAAAAAAAGTTTAGCTTTTGGAAGAAGAGGAGGAAAAAATACAAATCACAAAATCCGAAAATCCCCAATCATGAAAGGCTTAAAGTGGTTGTCTGATAAAAACAAGTTATCCCTTGTCCCCAGTGGATCTGTGGGGGTCCGACCACTGGGACCAGTACTGATTGCCAGAACGGAGTATTTCTATCCCCGCTAAAATAGAGAATGAATAGAGTGTTGGTCGAGTGTCAGACCGTCCATGACATCTTATATTGGGGATAAAAATGTACTATTCTGCCAATAGGTGCAGGTTTCAGCACTAGGGCCCCCAACTGTCATCGAGATCACCGACAGGAAGGGTAATAATGATTGAGATATAGATATATATATATATATATATATATATATATATACACACATACACATATAGGATTCTCCTACCTGAAGCCTCCTGTATGTACACCGCATTGCGTCGGAGATCTTGGATGATCTGATCGGAGCCATGAGAGCAGAGATAGAGCAGGATCTTCAGCACCTGGAAACGACAACATTTAGAGGGGATTGGAGGTCACCATGCTGTGCCCACCTACCTCATCCCACTACACTCACCTTCAGCTTCACGTGACACGAGTGGTTCTGCAGACGGTTCAGAAGATACTCCAAGAGGCACTGGCAGCTCCCGGAAGACTCGTGGGAGATCTCTGAATATCGGGTTAGGGGTCAACATAGTCTTATTACATGGAGGAAATACATAGGGGTAGGTGGGGAGGAAAGTATAACATCCGAGAAGGGGTGGCCCCTGGTGGGATTTGAACCCAGGATCCGGCACTAAACAGGCCACCCCCAAATAACAATAAGTCTGCTCGGATGGTCCTGGGGAGAGAAAAGAAGGGGAAGGGGAGGGGGAAATGGTGTGAGAGAGAAGGAGGGGGGGTGAGAGGTAAGGCTTAAAGGGAGATGAGAAATGGAATGAAAGGGAAAGGTGTGAGAGAGAGAGGGGAAAGGATGACAGGAAAGGGGAACATGGATAATAAAAAGGTAATGAGACAGGGAAAAGGGGAAAGGGGGAGGGGGAAAAGGGGAAAGGGGGAGGGGGGAAAAGGGGAAAGGGGGAGGGGGAAAAGGGGGAGGGGGAAAAGGGGAAAGGGGGGGAGGGGGAAAAGGGGGGGAGGGGGAAAGGGAAAGGGGGGGAGGGGGAAGGGGAAAGGGAAAGGGGGGGAGGGGAAAGGGGGGGAGGGGGAAGGGGGGAAGGGGAAAGGGGGGGAGGGGAAAGGGGGGGGAAGGGGAAGGAGGAGGGGGGGGAAGGGGAAGGAGGAGGGGGGGGAAGGGGAAGGAGGAGGGGGGGGAAGGGGAAGGAGGAGGGGGGGGGAAGGGGAAGGAGGAGGGGGGGGAAGGGGAAGGAGGAGGGGGGGGAAGGGGAAGGAGGAGGGGGGGGAAGGGGAAGGAGGAGGGGGGGAAGGGGAAGGAGGAGGGGGGGGGAAGGAGGAGGGGGGGGGGGGGGGGGGGGGGGGGGGGAGGAGGAGGGGGGGAAGGAGGAGGGGGGGGGGGGGGGGGGGGAAGGAGGAGGGGGGGGGAAGGAGGAGGGGGGGGAAGGAGGAGGGGGGGGAGGAGGAGGGGGGGGAAGGAGGAGGGGGGGGAAGGAGGAGGGGGGGGAAGGAGGAGGGGGGGGGAGGAGGAGGGGGGGAAGGAGGAGGGGGGGAAGGAGGAGGGGGGGAAGGAGGAGGGGGGGAAGGAGGAGGGGGGGAAGGAGGAGGGGGGGGGGGGGAAGGGGAAGGAGGAGGGGGGAAGGGGAAGGAGGAGGGGGGGAAGGGGAAGGAGGAGGGGGGGGAAGGGGAAGGAGGAGGGGGGGGAAGGGGAAGGAGGAGGGGGGGGGAAGGGGAAGGAGGAGGGGGGGGAAGGGGAAGGAGGAGGGGGGGGGAAGGGGAAGGAGGAGGGGGGGGAAGGGGAAGGAGGAGGGGGGGGGAAGGGGAAGGAGGAGGGGGGGGAAGGGGAAGGAGGAGGGGGGGGAAGGGGAAGGAGGAGGGGGGGAAGGGGAAGGAGGAGGGGGGGAAGGGGAAGGAGGAGGGGGGGGAAGGGGAAGGAGGAGGGGGGGAAGGGGAAGGAGGAGGGGGGGAAGGGGAAGGAGGAGGGGGGGAAGGGGAAGGAGGAGGGGGGGAGGAGGAGGGGGGGGAAGGGGAAGGAGGAGGGGGGGAAGGGGAAGGAGGAGGGGGGGAAGGGGAAGGAGGAGGGGGGGGAGGGGAAGGAGGAGGGGGGGGAAGGGGAAGGAGGAGGGGGGGGAAGGGGAAGGAGGAGGGGGGGGAAGGGGAAGGAGGAGGGGGGGAAGGGGAAGGAGGAGGGGGGGGAAGGGGAAGGAGGAGGGGGGGGAGGGAAGGAGGAGGGGGGGGAAGGAGGAGGGGGGGGAAGGAGGAGGGGGGGGAAGGAGGAGGGGGGGGAAGGAGGAGGGGGGGGAAGGAGGAGGAGGGGGAGGGGGGGGAAGGGGAAGGAGGAGGGGGGGGAAGGGGAAGGAGGAGGGGGGGGAAGGGGAAGGAGGAGGGGGGGAAGGGGAAGGAGGAGGGGAAGGAGGAGGGGGGGAAGGAGGAGGGGAAGGAGGAGGGGAAGGAGGAGGGGAAGGAGGAGGGGAAGGAGGAGGGGAACGGAGAGGGGAACGGAGAGGTGCTCTTGTCCACGAAGCTACATACATAAAAGATGCCTGAGTCTTATGTTCTATCAATCTGGAGAATCAATTTATAACTGTGAAACCCCCTAAACAAACACCAGGTCTCACCTGAAAAGTGGAACCTCTGTATTATAGGATACAAATTGAAATTAATAGCACCTATGGGAATAATCAGCCGCACCGCTGGACACAGGCAATAAAGGATACTGGCTATTTCCTCATACAGATATCCAGGGCAAGGGGTGTCATCATCGGAAGTCCCCTTTAATAACAGTGGAAGCTGGAGAAAAAAAAAAAGAGAGGATGCGTTAGTAAGGAGGTCCAGTCCTAGTCACAACACTCTATATACAACACCAGGGGGCGCTAGAGTCAATACAAAGCAGAATCAGGCAATTAGAGGACAGTCATTTAATAAGAATATGAATCATAGGGAGCGCCGGCAAATTAATTTCCTAAGTGTGTTGGGTCAGATTCCTGAGATCTGAGGAACAAAATTTAACTGGGGTCAATGCAACACATCCTACCCTTATAGTGTAAGGACAGTGGAACCGTTGGGTCCACTTAAAAAAGTTAAAATATAAATTAATTATTAAAAAAAAAAAATGTTAATGATCTAAATAGCCACACTGCAGACATGGAAGATCCCTTTAAGGAGAGTTCCAATGATTTCACCCAGTGAAATAAAGAAAAGCAGACAAGCTGCAAAGAGCAGGCGCAGTGGGGAGAAGTGTCAGCTCAGTGGCCAGCGCTCACCTGCTGCAGGAACGTCAGCCTGCCCAGCACCGCCATCCTCCCAGCCGCCGGGGCCTCACTGACAGCCGGAAGCGGCGTCCTCCAATCACAACGCAGACTCCTCCCCACCAGCCAATCAGCGCGCAATGTCCAAGAGCACAGCCAATAAGCGCCACATTAACAGAAGCACCTACTGGAACGCAGACAAGGCGTTTCGGCTGAGCTGATTGGCTCGGACGTCAATATGGCTGCGCCCATAGGAAAATAGATGCCGGAGCTATAATGAGTGCGAGGACGGTGACTCCGGGGAAGTGGAAGCTTGAGACGATTCCTCGGCTCTTGGTGGAGTGCAGGGTACAAGTAAGAAAGCTAAAAAACGAACAAAAAAAACCAACGACGTTGACAGAGGGCATGCTGGGACTTGTAGTTTCACGGGTTGCAGAGTAGCACTACACGTCCCAGCAGTCATTTGCTGCCTTAATATGTCTTTATTGTCACTACTTCAGCAGCGTGCATTTCTTCAGTTACTACTCCTGGAAATTGGGGACTAAATGGACAACTGGGCGTTACCAATCCCCTCTTCAATGGGCGTGTTTAACCCACCCTGTTCATTAGGCGTTGTGTCAAGGCCCAACTCCTTATTCCTGCACTTCCAGGAGGACTAACTGAGGGTCAGCACAATTCATAGGCATCCATATTGGTTTATGGGGGTAAAAAAAATGTCAGGATAAAAAAAAAAAATAAAGTTAACCTCTTGTTTACAGGCAGCGGCCTACGGGCGATGTGTGTCAGCGGACACCGCTGGAAAAGCGGAGCTGCGGAAAGGGACGTGTGTGAAGGAGTTCGAAGAGTTAAAGCAGTGCATCAGTAAGGCGGTGAGTCGGCCACTTGGCACTGCTTGCTGTCAGTGAATAGAGACCCGTACAGACCTGATGCTATTCACAGCTGAGGGTTTGTTACCTTTGCAGCCACTACAATGAGGGTCAAGTGTTACTGGTAGAATAATAGTCTGCTGCAATGTATTTGTCACAATGTCGTCACTATCTCTGATGGCTGTCAGTGAACGCAAACACAATTGCAGCAGTTAATAGAGGTCAGCGAACCCATCTGTCTTTTGAATCGATTTTTATTCGGACTGAATCAAATCACAGCAGATTCACCCCTGTATTTAGTAGCAAACCCTCAGCTGTGAGAAGTTTCAGATCTGTAAGGATTTTTAGGCTCTGTATTAAGGGATTGTCCACCTTCAGAGAATAACTTTTTGTTTTATTTTTTTAATTAAATGCATGTTTTTGGGGCCAAAACCAATAATTGTTGTAGTTGGGTTTCATTAAAAACTTGCTCCATTTGCCTTCTACATCCGATGTGCTTTTGCTGGATGTAGAATGAGGCAACTGAGAATTTGTCAGTGAGCTCAGTATAAGGCCTGTCCCACACGTCCAGATAATTCCGGTACCGGAAAAATCGGTACCGGAGTTATCCGTGTCCGTGTGCTCACGTGGCACATCAGTGTGGCACACGTGCGGCAGCCGTGTGCCGACTGGGTACCACACGGACCGTGCAGGAGACCTCCCTATGGGAGGTGGAGCCGCATATTCATCACTGTAATGAGCGGTACCACGTGACCGCTCATACAGGACGAGCTGCGGCACTGAGAGGAAGCATTGAGTATTTTCTTTCCTTCGGGCAGGCGCACGGGGGGTGGGAGGGGGGAAGGTTACCGGGAACATTATTTTAACAAAAAAAAAAAAGATTTTTCATTTCTTCTCTCCAGCAAACGCTGCTGGAGAGAAGAAATGAATGGCGGCTTCAGCACCACGCTGGGGGGACAGCGCTTACTGTAGCGCTGTCTCCTGCACGGCACACGGACAGCATCCGTGTGCGGTACGTGTTTACATTCACCCATTGACTTTAATGGGTCCGTGTGATCCGTGCGCTCCCACGAACACTGACATGTCTCCGTGTTTTGCAAACGGACACACGGTCTGTGAAAACACGCTGACGTGCAGAGACACATTGATTTTAATGTGTCTACGTGAGTCAGTGTCTCCGGTACATGAGGAAACTGACACCACACGTACCGGAGCCACTGACGTGTGAAACCGGCCTCACAGTCTGCACAGGAGAGTTTGTAGAAATGAGGCCTTTTTCTGAGCTCCTCTTGGCTGATTTATGACTACAGACCACATCAAAGCTGAAAATGAAGGAAAGCCAAGAGTTTGTAAAAGATAAACGGAGCAATTTTTTATGAAACCGAATTGCAAAAATGAATTTTAGCTCCAAAGTTAAACAGGTAAAAGTTCACACAAGGTGAACAACCCCTTTAACTCTCTGGAGTTTGGCATATTTGGCCAAAAATCCGGGTCCGGCTCAGGGTCTCCTACATGGAGAAGAAAAGATATTCACTGTGGAGGTCGTGTGAAATATCTGAGAGGTTGAACATTCTTACAGGTGTGATGCTGCTTACAGCTGAGGGTTTGCTACTAGAGATGAGTGAATCTCCCGAAATCCAGTTTTAGGCAGATTTGATTCAGTCCGAATATATAAAAAAAAAAAAAAAATACTGATGGATTGGCTCATCTCTATTGTTATTATTGTAAACGTTGCCGTTCACTGACAGCCATCAGATCTGAAAGGCAGAAATAACAGTGACGGAGACAATATCGATACATTGTTATGCTCAGGGCAGGGGTTGAAGCAGGACATGGGGAGTCTTGTGGCTGTTATGCCTCCTGTAGGGGTGCTGCGGAGCAATCAATGTGGGATGGCTATTGCCAGATCTGCTGTACTGAGGACTACAACCTGTTATAATGGTCCCATTGTTTTTGTGGCACAGGGGTGAGGCCGTACTGGGGACTGTGGCACGGGGATGAGGCCGTACTGGGGACTGTGGCACGGGGATGAGGCCATACTGGGGACTGTGGCACGGGGATGAGGCCGTACTGGGGACTGTGGCACGGGGATGAGGCCGTACTGGGGACTGTGGCACGGGGATGAGGCCATACTGGGGACTGTGGCACGGGGATGAGGCCGTACTGGGGACTGTGGCACGGGGATGAGGCCATACTGGGGACTGTGGCACGGGGATGAGGCCGTACTGGGGACTGTGGCACGGGGATGAGGCCGTACTGGGGACTGTGGCACGGGGATGAGGCCGTACTGGGGACTGTGGCACGGGGATGAGGCCGTACTGGGGACTGTGGCACGGGGATGAGGCCGTACTGGGGACTGTGGCACGGGGATGAGGCCGTACTGGGGACTGTGGCACGGGGATGAGGCCGTACTGGGGACTGTGGCACGGGGATGAGGCCGTACTGGGGACTGTGGCACGGGCATGAGGCCGTACTGGGGACTGTGGCACGGGGATGAGGCCGTACTGGGGACTGTGGCACGGGGATGAGGCCGTACTGGGGACTGTGGCACGCGGATGAGGCCGTACTGGGGACTGTGGCACGGGGATGAGGCCATACTGGGGACTGTGGCACAGGGATGAGGCCATACTGGGGACTGTGGCACAGGGATGAGGCCATACTGGGGACTGTGGCATGGGCATGAGGCCGTACTGGGGACTGTGGCATGGGCATGAGGCCACATTGGGGACTGGCACGGGGATGAGGCCATACTGGGGACTGTGGCATGGGCGTGAGGCCATACTGGGGACTGTGGCACAGGGGTGAGGCCGTACTGGGGACTGTGGCACAGGGGTGAGGCCGTACTGGGGACTGTGGCACGGGGATGAGGCCGCATTGGGGACTGTGGCACAGGGGTGAGGCCGTACTGGGGACTGTGGCACAGGGGTGAGGCCGTACTGGGGACTGTGGCATGGGTGAGGCCACACCCGGGACTGTGGCACGGGTGTGAGGCCACACTGGGGACTGTGGCACGGGTGTGAGGCCACACTGGGGACTGTGGCACGGGCATGAGGCCATACTGGGGACTGTGGCACAGGGGTGAGGCCGCATTGGGGACTGTGGCACGGGCATGAGGCCGCATTGGGGACTGTGGCACGGGGATGAGGCCGCATTGGGGACTTTGTGGCTGTAGATGACCAATCTGACAACCACGGCCATGTAACGACCACTAACAATTCCATTATCTCTTATTACAGGCCAAGCGCAGCACGAGGTGACCAGACCCTTCCTGTCCCCGGCCTCCAGCTCTGCAGACAGGACACTTTTTCCTCATCACCCCTAAGTGCTCCAGCCTTTTCCACACTTCCATCAGTGCCAATGATGTAGTAAAATAGTCTTTCCTCATCACCCCTAAGTGCTCCAGCCTTTTCCACACATCCCAGCATAGTCTTTGGGGAAACGCCATGTACACCTTGAGTTTTAATAGTCTCAATGTAAACACAAAACCCCACAAATGTATAAAGTACGCAATACTGCCATAAAACGTCAACTTTAAAAGGGAAAACTTTTTAAGGATTAAAACCAGAAATTAAATTGTTGATTTTTGTTTTTTGGGTCCATGATGATGATGGTGGTAGTAATCATTTTGCCTGAGCTACTTAACTGATGCCCACTGGACTCTGATGAGCCAAAAATGCACCAATTTGGCACCTAAGTCTACGCACCTGAACCTGTGGTTCTCCAGCAGGTTCAAAACTACAACTCCAATCATGCCCTCACAGCTGCAGGTATGATTTAAGTTGCAGGTTGGGGAAAACAGTTCTGGGCCATTCATGTGCCACAATGTGTAATTTCTGCCACTATTTTGGCACATTTCCAGCCTAACTGATAAATGTCGGGCCACGGTTTGCGAGGAGGCAAATTGGAAATCAGTGGCACGTCGACATTGTCATTACATCAAAAGTGGTTTTCACCCTGTGCCCGACGCTTGTCAAGAAAACCAACATTTCTTGATACATCAATCAAGCAGAAACTCAGGATTTTTTTTTACTGCATTGTGAAGGAGGTAAATGTATTTTTAAAAGGGCCAGAGCCCCAGATCTACTACTCTGGAAGTATTCTGGGTGTTATCTATTCAAGGGAGAAAAACATTTTTATCTGTTATCTTAATTAGAAACCTCATGCTGCCAGCACGTTCACATGTGAGGTCGTACCGCCATATTGTACAGCTTCCAAATACCCAGAGCAGAATCATAACAACCCAGTCTGAGGCTCTACTGAAATAAACTCATTTCAGAATTCCAGGTGGTCTAGTGCAGAGAGTGGGTGTAAAATGTAACTCTTTGGTGGTCTAGTACAGAGGGCAAATTACGCCAGTGTCCCTGGTGGTCTAGTACAAAGAGGGAAATTTATGCTAATGTCTCTGGTCTATTAGAGAGAGAATTAATCCAGTGATAAGATTGTCCGCATCTGTGTAGAAGAGAGGGAGCCTAGTATTAATATCGCCAGTGGTCTAAGGCAGGGAAAGCGTTAATGTCTGTATCCCTGGTGGTCTAGTGCACAGACGTCCGTATTCCTTGTAATATAGAGCAGTGAAGATTTCTGAAAGTTAGTTTAGGTAAACTTTTTTTGTGCTCTAGGACCTGGATTTATAAAAAAAATAAATAAATAATGGTCATCTACATTAGGATCCTTGCTGAACTTGGTAAAGGAGAAGTCCGTTTCCTCAGCAGCAGGCCCGCCATAACCTGTGATTAGCTGCAGTGGTCAGCGAACAGAAATCTTAACAACCTCGAGTAGTATCTCATTAAAAAAAACATCCAATGACGTGCCCCTCAAGTCATGTGACCGCTGCAGACAGACAATCACAGGCCACAGCGGTCCTGCTGCTGGTGGAACAGAGACAAACAATCTTTCTGTTTCTGCACAGACTAGAGCAGCCTGCGCTGGATCCAAGGGGGTGATGGTTTGAGTATCAGGTATTTTTTTGTGAAACTTTTTTTCCCAGACCACACCATTACGATTTGTATCGGTAGTGAAAGGGTATATTTAGTATCCCTGGTGGGCTACGGTAGAGAGTAATGGTGGTTATCCTTAATAGGCTGGGAAAGTGGAAGGATTTCTGCCCATCTCCCTGCAGATGAGAGAGCCCCTTTGTTGCCCGTGTCCCTGTAACAGGTTCCTGCACGGATAGTTTATGATTAGAGTAGGGATGGCAATCTAGAAATCAGGGCCGGAATAGCGAGGACTGTGTGCTGTGACGGATCATTATCGGACGCTCGTAGTGGAGCTCCAGGAGACTACAGGACGGGATGGTACATAGAACAGTATGATGATCCAAGACTGATACAGATGGCAGTGTGAACATTACCGTACTGTGTCTATCCACACCCTGCATCGCATGCTGCCACTGACAGACGAGCAGAAATCAGGAGGCCATGTTTAATATATGGAGTAAGAAGGACAAAGGTTGAAATACGGCACAGGCCGACACAGGTAAAAGGCACAAGGTTAGGAAGTGATCGCCTCATCCTAGAAAGTACAAATCAGTTCTGACGGCGTCACTCCAAGGGAGAACATGTCCTCACGGATGAGATCACAACTGGAATGGACAGAAGGTAGGCCACTGGTCACATCCCGTCAATGGAACTCCAGCCTTCGGCTGATGTGCTTTTCTCAAAATGTGACCTAAGGAGTAATAATACCTGAGACGTTCAGTATTGGTTGAGTTTGCAGCATAATTACCAGTTCTGACCACCATTATATTCACTACCCCATCTTGTGAAAGACCCATCACAACCAAGTTCCCGGTGAGCCGCGCCTAATGTGGAGCCACTTTCCATCATCATCTTTTTTTCTCTTGTTCTGCAACCTGCTTGATCTGCCGGCTGTACACCGCCTGCAGACCGGCCTCAGCCGCAGCGGCATTAAGATGAGTCTCCAGGGCAGCATGAAGGTCATTAATTCTTGGGTTGGGCGCGTGGTTGAATCCTATTATGCGAGTTCCATCTTTCTCCATATAATCTTCTTCCTCAAGGTCTCTCTTCTTTCTTCTAAGTTCCAAGTCGTCTTGTAGTTTCAGGTCCCTGTTCTGCTTCCCCTGGTTGTTTTCTGGTGCAGCACCATCTTCTGGACCAGCCCCTAGTTTGGTCTCCCCAACACGGTGCATGGACTCTCTCGGCCTGGCCGCTTCTTTCTCCACGTTGACGTTTTGACCTTGATTCTGTAGATCTTGGTGCAAATGTTGAACTTGTCTGGGTCCAACTCCTGGTCCATCTTCAAGTTGTCCTTTCTGCTGCTCTAAGGGGTCAGCTACTGTTTTTAGGATTTTCTCCTTAGGAGGAGGACGTTCCTTCATCTTTACCTCTTTGTCGGGAGAGGCCAGCACAACACTGTTCTCCTTAGCTTTTAATACCTTTGCCTGGTCTCTGGCTTGTGCATGAACCTGGTCTTGGATCTTCGGCGCTTCCTTCTCTTCCTGTGAGGGTTTCTGTACATTTAATATGTCCAGAGACTGTTTTACAATCGGCACAGCCGCCTGATCCATGACAGGGCTTTCATTCTTCTGCTGCTCAACTTTATGAGGGAGCAGACCATCATCACTTTTTTTAACCTCAGGCTTTTGAACCTTCTCTGCGATATGCAGTCCATTGCCCTTCTCCAGTTCAGGTTTTCCAGGTACTGGGTTGGCAACTTTATCTGTCTCCTTTTTAGGTGCTTCCGGTTGTACGTCCACAGGGGGCAAGTTCTTACTGTCCAAGTCTTTGTCAGCTTCTCCAACATTAACATCCTCCACGTTCTTTGGATGCTCCACGGCTCGCGCTTCTGGTTTGTCACCTAGAACAAAATTCAGTTACAGTAATTAGTACAAAAATGGAACAATTATCTCCCCTCAGTTCTTCCTTTGAGTAAAAACACTTCTGTTATTGCAGCTTCTGCCCAGAGGAGAAAACTCAGGACTAATATCCCAGACCTGTGCCCCTCCTAGGTATAAGAAAAGAAGCAATGTCGGGCAGTAAGAGCAGATTCTCAGGGCTCCCGTATGCTGGTCACAGATTTTTTTTTTCTTTTAAACTGGATCCTGTGAAACGATTGGCACCAGCTCTTCCTCCTGGAAATGTATGAGATAACTGACAACTGTGTGCCCTTACACAGTCTCACAATGTTTGGATAGTACCAGAAAGTACAGGGAAAGATTGACAAATCAGAGTAGCCATTTCCCTTTTGATAATTTATTTGTTCATAAGTATCAAAGAAAACTAAAAAAGGATGTATACTTAAAGGTCCTTAAAAAAGAAAAAAAAAGGGAGGGCTTCATTTTGGTTGGTGTCAGTTGCAGTCATAATAATGGTCCAGCACTAGGAGAGCCCGGCTTAGGAAGCCACCCCCTCCCGTTTCTTTTCTTAAACCTATTGTTCCAGGAAATGGATAAGATTGGACGCTGTACTCGTGACCGATTGTACATGAATAAACCAAAAACAGTTCCCACTAGGGTATATTAAAGAGATAACCATACAGAAAAAAAACACTCAAAAAATTCCTTTATTTAGTATTGCTTAAAAATTGAAAAAAGTCCAAGAAAAAAAATATTTAATAAAAAAGCACCTCTCAATCCATAGGACCGAGGCTGGTGTGTATAC
This sequence comes from Ranitomeya variabilis, assembly GCF_051348905.1. Taxonomy (NCBI): domain Eukaryota; kingdom Metazoa; phylum Chordata; class Amphibia; order Anura; family Dendrobatidae; genus Ranitomeya; species Ranitomeya variabilis. The sequence continues at coordinate 609,975,496 of NC_135235.1, forward strand.
AGTACAGACCAAAAGTTTGGACACACCTTCTCATTTAAAGATTTTTCTGTATTTTCATGACTATGAAAATTGTACATTCACACTGAAGGCATCAAAACTATGAATTAACACATGTGGAATTATATACATAACAAAAAGTGTGAAACAACTGAAAATATGTCTTATATTCTAGGTTCTTCAAAGTAGCCACCTTTTGCTTTGATGACTGCTTTGCACACTCTTGGCATTCTCTTGATGAGCTTCAAGAGGTAGTCACCGGGAATGGTCTTCCAACAATCTTGAAGGAGTTCCCAGAGATGCTTAGCACTTGTTGGCCCTTTTGCCTTCACTCTGCGGTCCAGCTCACCCCAAACCATCTCGATTGGGTTCAGATCTGGTGACTGTGGAGGCCAGGTCATCTGGCGTAGCACCCCATCACTCTCCTTCTTGGTCAAATAGCCTGGACGTGTGTTTGGGGTCATTGTCCTGTTGAAAAATAAATGATGGTCCAACTAAACGCAAACCGAATGGAATAGCATGCCGCTGCAAGATGCTGTGGTAGCCATGCTGGTTCAGTATGCCTTCAATTTTGAATAAATCCCCAACAGTGTCATCAGCAAAGCACCCCCACACCATCACACCTCCTCCATGCTTCGCGGTGGGAACCAGGCATGTAGAGTCCTTCCGTTCACCTTTTCTGCGTTGCACAAAGACACGGGTGGTTAGAACCAAAGATCTCAAATTTGGACTCATCAGACCAATGCACAGATTTCCACTGGTCTAATGTCCATTCCTTGTGTTCTTTAGCCCAAACAAGGCTCTTCTGTTTGTTGCCTGTCCTTAGCAGTGGTTTCCTAGCAGCTATTTTACCATGAAGGCCTGCTGCACAAAGTCTCCTCTTAACAGTTGTTGTAGAGATGTGTCTGCTACTAGAACTCTGTGTGGCATTGACCTGGTCTCTAATCTGAGCTGCTGTTAACCTGCAATTTCTGAGGCTGGTGACTCGGATAAAGTTATCCTCAGAAGCAGACGTGACTCTTGGTCTTCCTTTCCTGGGGCGGTCCTCATGTGAGCCGGTTTCTTTGTAGCGCTTGATGGTTTTTGCAACTGCACTTGGGGACACTTTCTAAGTTGTCCCAATTTTTCGGACTGACTGACCTTCATTTCTTAAAGTAATGATGGCCTCTCGTTTTTCTTTACTTAGAATTTTGTATTATGGCAAGAAAAAAGCAGCTAACAGTCTTTTCAGTAGGACTATCAGCTGTGTATCCACCAGACTTCTGCACAAGACAACTGATGGTCCCAACACCATTTATAAGGAGAGAAATCCCACTTATTAAACCTGACAGGGCACACCTGTGAAGTGAAAACCATTTCCGATGACTACCTCTTGAAGTTTATCAAGAGAATGCCAAGCGTGTGCAAAGCAGTCATCAAAGCAAAAGGTGGCTACTTTGAAGAACCTAGAATATAAGACATAATTTCAGTTGTTTCACACTTTTTTGTTAAGTATATAATTCCACATGTGTTAATTCATAGTTTTGATGCCCTCAGTGTGAATTTACAATTATCATATCCATGAAAATACAGAAAAATCTTTAAATGAGAAGGTGTGTCCAAACTTTTGGTCTGTAATGTGTATGTATGTATGTATGTATGTATGTATGTATGTATGTATGTATGTATGTATGTATATATATATATATATATATATATATATATATATATATATATATATATATATATATATTTGCCTAGAATACTACTTCCTGCAATTTGTGCCAACTTCCGTGGCTTTGTCCGGAGCTATTGTCCGGAGCTAATATCCGGAGATAAGTGACGTCACCAGTGTCCTACACCCAGGCAGAGCGCAGTGGCCCCAGGCAGAACATGGGGCCCCAGGCAGAACATGGGGCCCCAGGCAGAGCACAGGGGCCCCAGGCAGCATATGGGGCCCCAGGCAGAGCACAGGGGCCCCAGGCAGCATATGGGGCCCCAGGCAGAGCACAGTGGCCCCAGGCAGAGCACACACCAAATCGGAGGCCGAGGGGCCCCGCCAACCAAATCGGAGGCCGAGGAGCCCCGCCCACCAAATCGAAGGCCGAGGGGCCCCGCCCACCAAAGCGGAGGCCGAGGGGCCCGGCCCCGCCCACCAAAGCGGAGGCCGAGGGGCCCCGACCACATCGGAGGCCGAGGGGCCCCGCCAACCAAATCGGAGGCCGAGGGGCCCCGCCAACCAAATCGGAGGCCGAGGGGCTTCGCCCACCAAATCGGAGGCCGAGGGTCCCCGCCCACCAAATCGGAGGCCGGTCCCCACCCACCAAATCGGAGGCCGAGGGTCCCCACCCACCAAATCGGAGGCCGAGGGGCCCCGCCCACCAAATCGGAGGCCGAGGGTCCCCGCCCACAAAATCGGAGGCCGAGGGTCCCCGCCCACCAAATCGGAGGCCGAGGGTCCCCGCCCACCAAATCGGAGGCCGGTCCCCGCCCACCAAATCGGAGGCCGAGGGTCCCCACCCACCAAATCGGAGGACGAGGGGCCCCACCAACCAAATCGGAGGCCGAGGAGCCCCGCCCACCAAAAGTAAGTTCGGCCCCAAAAGTAAGTGCGCCCCCGGGTGCAAAAGTAAGTGCGCCCCCGGGTGCAAAAGTAAGTGCGCCCCGGGTGCAAAAGTAAGTGCGCCCCCGGGTGCAAAAGTAAGCGCGCCCCCGGGTGCAAAAGTAAGCGCGCCCCCGGCCCCGGGTGCAAAAGTAAGCGCGCCCCTCAGTCCCGTGTGTGAAAAGTGCTGCTGTAAAGCTGGTAGCGCTGTTCAAACACCATGTATTTCCTTCGGGAAATGCCCATCTAATATATAATTGCCTAGAATACTACTTCCTGCAGTTTGTGCCAACTTCCGTGGCTTTGTCCGGAGCTAATGTCCGGAGATAATGTCCGGTGCTAATGTCCGGAGCTAATGTCCGGAGATAAGTGACGTCACCAGTGTCCTACACCCAGGCAGAGCACAGGGGCCCCAGGCAGCATATGGGGCCCCAGGCAGAGCACAGTGGCCCCAGGCAGAGCACAGGGGCCCCAGGCAGCATATGGGGCCCCAGGCAGGGCACAGTGGTCCCAGGCAGAGCACAGTGGTCCCAGGCAGCCTATGGGGCCCCAGGCAGAGCACAGGGGCCCCAGGCAGCATATGGGGCCCCAGGCAGAGCACAGGGGCCCCAGGCAGCATATGCCACACGTGCAAAACTCACCTCATGGAAAACTCACCTCATGCAAAACTTGCACACACGGAAAAATTGCCACATGTACAAAAGTTGCACCACATGCAAAAGTTGCCTCACACAAAACTTACACATACTCAAAACGCACCACACATAAAACTCGCCACGCGCAAAACTCGCCATGCACAAATCTTGCTGCACACAACTTGCTACACTAACCTGTCACATGCAACTCGACACACAAAATGTTGCTACACCCATGTCGCCACACGCAACTCAACACACACAACTTGACACATGAAACTCGCCCTAAAACACACACAAGTCTGGTATTGTCCTTCAAAAAAAAAAATCTGATTAATAAGCAGACAAACTACAAGAGCAACAAATGTACCATATAGGAAATACAGCAGCTGTCAGTCACATGACCTGTCTATTATGTGTATGTGTGATCTAATATATACTGCCAGAGGGGAGGGCTTCCTGTTGGCTGGGGATTTATCAGGCTGCCAATAGCAACCAATCACAGCTCAGCTTCTATTTTGCTACAGTTAATTAATCTGAGCTCTGATTGGTTAATATAGGCAACAAAGGACATTCTCAGTATAACAAAGCTTGTGTGAGGTAATAGCATGTGAGTTAGGGTGTGTTGGTGGAAAGTCTGATGTCAGCCACATTACTTCTATGTGAGAGGATATAGAAACTGCCAGTTACAGACTATTTTTACCACAATAATGCCTCAGAAGAAAAGGAATTCCATGGCACGAATGTCAGCTGATGCAAAAAGAAAAGCTGCATTACGGGCCAATGAAAAATGTGAAGACCGAGAAACAAGGCTGACACACATGAGAACAGCAGCAGCTTCCTCAAGAGCCAATGAACTTGGCTCTTGAGGAAGGAAGGGAAGCGAGGCTTGCAGACAAGAGAACAAGAGCTGCTTCCTCAAGAGCCAATGAACTTTCTGAGGAGAGGGAAGCGAGGCTTGCAGACATGAAAACAAGGTGAAATATATGTTGTGAAATTCTTCTATTAGCTTAGTTTTTGCCTTTGGCGAAGCCGGGTGGTACAGCTAGTGTGTGTGCGTGCGTGCATATATATATTTATTCATTCTATCTATATATACATACACATATATACATATTCACACACACACATACACAGGGATTTTAGGAAAAAAAATATTCCTGCCGTGTCCCTATTAGGACGCTATAAGTCTGGTAGCATTCCTGACAGCGGAGGTTGGCACCCTAAGAGTCGATATGGCGCCCCCACTCCACGTCGGCTGTCCCTTAAAGGGAACCTGTCACCCCCAAAATCGAAGATGAGCTAAGCCCACCAGCATCAGGGGCTTATCTACAGTATTCTGTAATGCTGTAGATAAGCCCCCGATGTATCCTGAAAGATGAGAAAAAGAGGTTAGATTACACTCACCTGGGTGGGCGGTCCGATCCGATGGGCGTTGCGGTCCGGGGCCTCCCATGTTCTTACGATGACGTCCTCTTCTTGTCTTCACGGTGCGGCGCAGGCGTACTTTGTCTTCCCTGTTGAGGGCAGAGCAAAGTACTGCAGTGCGCAGGCGCCGGGAAAGGTCAGAGAGGCCCGGCGCCTGCACACTGCAGTACTTTGCTCTGCCCTCAACAGAGCAAAGTACGCCTGTGCCGGAGCCACAGCGTGAAGATAAGAAGAGGATGTCATCCTATGAAGATGGGAGGCTCCGGACCAGACCGCGACGCCCATCGGACCGGACCGCAGCGGGAACGCCCCTGGGTGAGTATAATCTAACCTCTTTTTCTCATCTTTCAGGATACATCGGGGGCTTATCTACAGCATTCCAGAATGCTGTAGATGAGCCCCTGATGCCGGTGGGCTTAGCTCATCTTAGATTTTGAGGGTGACAGGTTCCCTTTAAGTCCCTGTAGGCCCCTGGTCTAGGAAAGTAGATATGTAATCCAACATGCATACCAAACACAATGTCTAGGGCACTTGCTATGTTAAAAGGAGATTTTTGTGTACTCACCGTAAAATCTTTTTCTCCGAGCCAATCATTGGGGGACACAGGACCATGGGTGATATGCTGCTTGCCACTAGGAGGACACTAAGTAAACACAAAGAATTAACTCCTCCTCTGCAGTATATACCCCTTGACTGGCCAGTAATGACCCAGTTCGGTAGTAAAGCAGTAGGAGTATAAGAAAACCAAGACAAGTAAACTATGCCAAAAACTGAGGAACAAACAACAAGCCAATATGCTAACAGTGTGGGTGCTGTGTCCCCCAATGATTGGCTCGGAGAGAAATATTTTACAGTGAGTTCACAAAAATCTCCTTTTCTCCTACGCCACATTGGGGGACACAGGACCATGGGACGTCCTAAAGCAGTCCCTGGGTGGGCAGCAATTGCACTGCTAAAACCCCATGTACCACTGGCTTACTGAGGTACCGCTGTCTGCAGAATGCGCCTGCTAAGGGCAGCGTCTGCCGAAGCCTGGATATGAACGTGATAGTACTTCGCAAAAGTATGCAGACTGGACCAAGTCGCAGCTTTGCAAAGCTGTTGTGCTAACGCCTGGTGCCGAATGGCCCAAGAGGCACCGACCGACCTAGTCGAATGCGCTTTAATCCCTGCTGGGACAGGGGTGTTCCTGACGCGGTAGGATTCCTGGATAGTAGAGCGAATCCACATGGCTAGAGGCGGCTAGACCTTTCCTATGTCTCTCCGGAAGCACGAAAAGGATGTCCGACTTATGCAAGGGAGCCATCCGAGATATGTACCTCCGAAGAGCCCTAACTACATCCAGAGTATGGAGAGCTTTCTCAATACGATGGGTTGGTGCCGGACAAAATGACGGCAAGACAATGTCCTCAATTAGGTGAAAAGAGGAGACGACGTTAGGTAGGAAAGAGGGAGAAGTCCTCAAAACTGCCTTGTCTGCGTGAAAAATCAGAAAAGGGGGGCGGCAAGAGAGAGCCGCCAACTCAAAGACTCGCATGATTGACGTAATCGCCACTAGAAAGACCACCTTCCATGAAAGGAGGGTGAGAGAGGTCCTGCAATGGTTCGAAAGGGGACTCCTGAAGAACTCCGAGAACCAAGTTAAGATCCCATGAAGCCAATGGCATTCTATAGGGAGGGACCACCCGGGAGACTCCTTGGATGAACGTCTTAACCGGCAGTCTGGAAGCGATCTTTCGTTGGAAGAGAACTGACAATGCGGACACTTGTCCCTTGAGCGAGCCTAGGGCAAGGCCTGACTCTAAACCTGATTGGAGGAACTCCAGAATGGACGGAATGAAAAACACCAGAGGAGAACGTCCATGCGAATTGCACCATGAAAAGAAGATGCGCCAGGTGCGATGATAAATGCGCATGGATACGGGTTTCCTAGCACGAATCATGGTAGCAGAAACCCCTGGAGAGAATCCGGCTTGGGCTAAAATCCAGGATTCAACGGCCACGCCGTCAAAGACAGGGCCCCGGAGTTCTGGTGGCAAATCGGGCCCTGTGAGAGAAGATCCATGCAATCTGGAAGCCGCCAGGGGACGTCGGCGACCATTTGGACGAGTTCCGCGTACCATGCTCAGCGCGGCCAGTCCGGCGCGACAAGGATCACCGGTCTCCCCTCTGCCCTGATCTTCTTGATGACCCTCTGGAGCAGAGGAAGAGGAGGAAATATGTACGGCAGCTGGAACCGATGCCACGACAGAACCAGAGCATCTGCTCCGATGACGCAAGGATCGCGGGATCGAGCAATGAACTGGTGAACCTGGTTGTTTAGCCATGAGATCCACATCCGGCGTCCCCCAGCGAAGACAAATCTGCTGGAAGACTTCCGGATGGAGGGACCACTCACCCGAGTCAAGACCTTGGCGACTGAGGAAGCCCGCTTCCCAATTCTCCACACTCGGTATGTGCATAGCCGAGATGAGCGAATGATTGGTCTCGGCCCAGCGTAGAATGTGGGAGACTTCGCGCATGGCCGCCCTGCTGCGGGTTCCCCCTTGCCGGTTGATATACGCCACGGCCGTGGCGTTGTCGGATTGGATTCTGATGGGATGGTCTGCGAGAAGGTGGTGAAAATTGCATAAGGCAAGTGTGATCACTCGAATCTCCAAGATATTGATTGGGAGACGCGACTCTCGCGTGGACCAACAACCCTGTGCCATGTGGTGGTGATTGAAAACTGCGCCCGAGCCCAAAAGGCTGGCATTGGTGGTCACCACTAACCAACGCACAGGGAGAAAAGACTTCCCTTGGTTCAGGGAGGACTGTAGCGTCCACCTGAGGGTTTTCCTGACCTGTGGGGATAAGCAAATACGACGGTCGAGGGAAAACGGACTCCTGTCCCAGGCTATCAGCAGCGCCTGTTGCAGGGGACGGAGATGCAACTGCGCAAATGGAACGGCTTCCATTGCCGCAACCATTTTTCCGAGGATGCGCATCGTGAAGTGAATGGAGTGAGGGATTGGGAGGGAGAGTTTGCGCGCTCCCTGTTGTAAGGACAAGACCTTCTCTGGAGGGAGAATGGCTAACCCGCGGGAAGAGTCCAAAATCATGCCCAGGAAGCAGATTTGCTGAGCCGGAACTGGAGATGATTTCTCTAAGTTGATTTTCCAACCCAGGCGAGAAAGAGAATCCACGGTGATACTTACAGACTCCTCGCAGGCAGAATGGGACGGACACATGATCAATAGGTCGTCCAGATACGGAAGAACTACCACTCCCCAAGCGTGAAGAATGGCCATGACAGCTGCCATGACCTTCGTGAAGACTCGGGGGGCAGTGGCGAGTCCGAAGGGCAAGGCCACAAACTGGAAGTGTTCGTCCTGGACTGCGAAGTGCAGTAATTGCTGATGAGAGGGAAAAATCGGGATGTGGAGATAAGCATCCTTGATGTCTATGGATGCAAGGAACTCTCCTCTTTCCAGGGACGCGACCACGGAACGGAGCGAGTCCATCCTGAAGTGTCGAACCCGTACGAACTTGTTTAGCAGTTTGAGGTCCAGTATGGGCCGTAGAGTCCCGTCCTTCTTTGGGACCACGAATAGGTTCGAGTAAAACCCCCTGAACCTTTGGTCTCGAGGGACCGGAACGATGACACAGTGCCTTCGAAGTGCCTGTATGGCCTGAAGAAGATGTGACGCTCTTGATTTGGGGGGAGATGATTGGAAGAAGCTCGATTTTGTATCCGGAGGACACAAGCTCTCTGACCCACTCGTCGTGGACGACCGAGAGCCAATTTTGACGGAACGAAAGAAGACGTCCGCCGTCTTTGTCGGGGTCCGCTGGACACGTCGACGAGTCATTGTGTAGAAGGTTTAATGGGTGCGGATGCCTTAGGGCCAGAAGGTCTCGGTCTGAGTTTCCAGGAATGGTTAGGTCTGTATGAGACCTGGGGATTTCTGTCTCCCCGCCGTCCCGAACCAGGGGAAGTGGATGGCCAACTGGAGTTGTTACGAAAGGACCGGAATCGAAAATGTTGTTGATTCCAAAAGGGCCGGGTAGGTTTTTGCTGAGGAAGAAATTTACTCTTCCCTCCGGTAGCGTCAGAAATGATTTGGTCTAGTTTTTCCCCAAATAAGCGGCCAGCATGGTAAGGTAAAGAAGTCAGCGACTTTTTAGAGGCAGAATCTGCTCGCCAATCGTGGAGCCACAAGGCCCTCCTGATGGAGATTGCATTTGCAGCCGCTTGCGCTGCGCAATTAGCCGCATCTATGGAAGCGTTAACTACGAAGTCTCTGGCCCGAGCTATCTGGTTAGCGAGTCTGGCTGCCTCTGGGGGAAGATTACTGCCGTGGACGGTAGAGATTACCACCTCTGCCCAGTCAACCATTGCCTTACCCATCCAGGTAGCAGCAAAAGATGGAAGGAGTGCTGCTCCTGAGGCCTCAAAGACTGAGCGAACCAGGTAGTCAATTTGACGGTCAGAAGGGTTTTTGACTGATGAACCGTCGGACAGAGATAGGATTGTTTTGGATGCGAGAAGCGATACGGAAGGATCCGCAGAAGGAGAGAGAAGCAACTCCTTCATTAGGTCCTTAGAGAAAGGATATTTAGCTTCTGTGACTTTTTGAGCCGTAAAACGCTTCTCTGGGTGTTCCCTGTGTTTTTGGACAATGTCCCAAAACTCAGTGTGATTAGCAAATATCTTTTGAACGCGTTTAGTCTTTTTAAAAGACACAACGTGTTCCTGAGTGGATACAGATTCCTCGTCCACCATCAGCGTTTTGTTAACTGCCTCAATAAGGGAGTCAAGTGTCTCCTGACCGATCGAGGAGTCTTGGGTTAAAGATTCCTCCGACTCGTATTCCGAGTCATGTACGCTGCGACCCTCGGGGGAAGGGGAGCGAGAAGTTGAGCTCGCAGATGCTGAAGCTCGAGCGTGTACGGCGGACGAGGCATGGGTTCTTTTTCTGGAACCCCGAGATTCCCATAGTACGGTACACCCCTTGTGGTCAGACGGACCCATACCGGCGCCAGATTCCGTCACGGTCGATGGAGGGGAGTTCTGGCTTAGGGAGGATCCCCGGAAAGAGTCCAATGCCTTGGCCAAAGAGTCCATAGAACATGACAAGGAAGCGGCCCACTCAGGAGGGTTAGGCTCGACGGGGTCGGTGGAGACATTGGAGGTGGAGGCAGAAGGCGGCTGCGCACAGACCGGGTCACAGTTCTGGCACAAAGGGGTATTGTGGGCACGTGGCAAAGCAGAATTGCATGTGGCACATGAAGTAAAAAAAACACAGTGTGCTTTTTATTGCCCCTTTTTGCCTCCTTAGTTTGAGACATAGTGTATGTCTATACCTCCAATACATTGCGGTAGCAGGGCTATGGGTGCAGAGAAGGGGTCAAGCTTTTCCCTATAGAGTGGAGCAGCTTACCCACGGTCCAGTACTGGTGTCCCCATGGAGAAAGAGAGGAAAATTAGCGTTTTCGGCTGATTTCCCCGCAGAAGTGGAGTCCCAAGATGGCGCCCGAGATTTGCAGGGCTCTTCTCGTTCAGAGCGAGAAGCGTCTGAGCGGTGGGCAGGGCTCCAGCGGTGGGCGGGAATTTCAACCGCGGCCTAGTCCGGCTGAAGAAGCCGGGAACTAAATTTATGAAGCGTGCCAGCGGAACGCGCCGGCGGCCGCGATGTAGCGCCGAATGATCGCCGCTGGCACCTAGCCAGCGGCACCTCTCCCCAGGGACCCGGACAGCACCTTCCCACGCAGGCAGTGTGAGGAAGGGTACTACTCACGGAGTAGAGATGCAGCCTCCAGCTCAATCGGTCCTCCCTATGCCGGAGGATGGAGAGCGTCCTTATATGTGCCTGCCGCAGGAGACTTACGGATGTGCCTGCCGCAGGGGACTTACGGATGTGCCTGCCGCAGGGGACTATGCCGAGGTGAGGGCTTGATTGCGGTGGAGCCCGGGAGATGCACATAAGAGCTATACTCTATGTGCTCGCCATCTTACAGGGGGGAGATCGGGAGGGACCGTCGCCCTGGCGTAGATTAGGTGTGCCCCATTCGTCGCAGGAGAGGTACGGGGAGGTATACTCGCCGTGCTCACCTGTTGATGGTTTGGGGGAGAGCGGACCCTAGAAAGGAATCTGTTGCCCCTTCACTCCGTTAATTAAAAAATAAACATTTACAGAAAATAAAATAAAATAAAAATGGAGTCTGAAAACAGACCCAAGTGCCTCCTACAGACACTAAGCAAGAACTGGGTCATTAATGGCCAGTCAAGGGGTGTACACTGCAAAGGAGGAGTTAATTCTTTGTGTTTACTTAGTGTCCTCCTAGTGGCAAGCAGCATAACACCCATGGTCCTGTGTCCCCCAATGAGGCGTAGGAGAAATATACTCTTATGTTGCTTGTGATGTCATTAGAGCTCTATTTGTGTGGATCTCTATTAGTCTTCTTGTTCATAGTCAACATAGTAAATTTTAAGTAATGCAAAAAGTGTTTATATAATAACTCAATTCAACAAAAAAAGGATATATAGAAATATCAGTATCCAATTACTAAATGACACACTTAGAATAGGAGTACACTGTATTCAGCAGTATGCAGACAATAGAGCTAATATGTCTGTTGTAAAATCATATTGTCACTAGGTAGACCAACAATTAGACATAGCATCTAATTAGACAAAACAAAACAGCCCCATTTTGCAGTAAGTAAATGAGATCACAGTGGATCACTTAGCTTCATTGTAGTGATAGTCCCATGTCCTACGCGTTTCGCCCCCTCCTCATGTCGGGGATCGTCAGGGGACCAAGGAAAGGAGTACGCCACAGTGGGGAGTTGGACTTGGACTTTTTTCAATTTTTAAATAATACTAAATAAAGGAATTTAAGGTTTTTTTTCTGTATGGTTATCTGACTGATTGTACATGGCAATGACCTTCTTGACCTCGGACGCGCTGTCTCACCTTGCTGCTCCTGGTGAATCTCCATGTGCTGCTCCTTGATCACCTCCAGCAACTTCTCCTGCTGGTCCAGGAGTCGCTTCTGTTGCACCTGCTGCTCCTTGATGACCTGTAACAGAATGGCGTGGTCCAGCTTCTCCTCTTTACCTGCATCTGTAATCCAAACACAGAACATTCAGAAATGGAAGGTAAAACAATATGAGATGAATATCTGTCTGTTGTTGTGTGAGGACATTACAGGGCTTCAGAAAACAAGAAAAGCCATCTCCAGACCTCCGCAGATCCATAGCAAGATCACAATCCTGCTAAATAACGTACTGCTCGAACATGTCCCCTCACCCGCCACTTGGCCAAACATGTCACCACACTGATGTTGACTAATCAGCCATTACCTAATGATCCGCCAAGCACAGCCCCCTCCTCCCTCAGCCACCCTGCCTTGGCCAAGCGTGGTCCTCCCCCAGCCATTCTGCAACAGCCGATCGTGGTCCCACCAGCCACTGCGCAACATCCGAGTGCCGTCCCCCCCAGCCACTCCACAACGGCTGAGCGTGGTCACCCCCAGCGACATCAGAGGTGGTCCCCCCCCAAGCCATTCCACAGTGGCCAGACTCTACACTAACACAAACCGCAAGGGAATTTGGACAGTAAATCAGACACAAAAATATGAAGCTACAGAGATTAGTACTAGAAGATCTAAACTGTATACACTAGGAGAAAAAGGATCACACAGCCCAACACAGCATATGCATCACACAGCCCTACGCTACTCATGCATCACATGGCCATGCTTACATTCTGCTAGCCTCCTCAGATCAGCTGTGAAGGATCCAGGAGAGCAAGGGGGAAAAAGACAGAAAGGGCATAAAAGAAAGGAAGACGCAAATCTAAGCTGCACATAGAAGCAGTATTATGGTAGTTACATCCCTGTATATATGGGCAATACATATTAGTTATATTCTTATACATAGGGGCAGTATTATAATAGTTATATTCTTGTACACAGAGGTAGTATTATAGTAGTTATATTCTTGTACACAGAGGTAGTATTATAGTAGTTATATTCTTGTACAGAGGAGCAGTATTATAGTAGTTATATTCTTGAACAAACAGAGCAGTATTATAGTAGTTATATTCTTGTACATAGAAGCAGCATTATAGTAGTTATATTCTTGTACATAGAGGTAGTATCATAGTAGTTATATTCTTGTACATAGGATCGGTATTGTAGTAGTTACATTCTTGTACATGGTGCAGTATTATAGTAGTTATATTCTTGTACATAGGGGGATGTATTATAGTAGTTATATTCTTGTACATAGGGGGCAGTATTATAGTAGTTATATTCTTGTACATATGGAGCAGTATTATATTAGTTATATTCTTGTACATATGGGGCAGTATTATAGTAGTTATATTCTTGTACATATGGAGCAGTATTATATTAGTTATATTCTTGTACATATGGGGCAGTATTATAGTAGTTCTATTCTTGTCCATAGGAGAGGATAGACGACAGAGGCATAACTTCTGACCTAGGTGGAGGGGAGGGAAGCTGGGCTGATGATCCAGGGGAAGCTCCCAGCCTGGAGTGTGGGCTGCAGCATGGACCTGATGGTAATGGAAACCTGGAAATGGTGGCTGGTGAGTCTTTTAAACCTGCTTGTTATGTTGCTGGATTGAGTGCTAAAGTTACAAGCCAAAGAATTTTTAAGCTGGATTGCAAATCAGCAAATTAAAAGATGAAAAGAATGAGACTGATCCAAAGCTAAAACTGATGAAAAGTGAGAGCCTGGATGACTGGAGACGAGAGCTGGCCATTCGGAAAGAAAACCTAGACAAAGATGTAAACTCTGTGCCCAGAAAGGTAACTTGGGCTATAGAGGAAAAAAAAGAGGATCCAGAGCCCAGAAGGAGAGTAGAAAAAGCTTCATTGGTAAAAAGGACATTAAAAATAAAACTGTGCACGGTGTGGAGCAAGGAAGTCCGGAAAGAAATGCAGAACTTATATCAGCCACACAATGTGAGGGGTCTGAGGCAGCAGACAATGCTGGGATCACTGCGGAGGAAAGTGTGTCAGCAAACGAGGGGTTAACTGCAGTGCCCTCTGTATGCTGCAATGAAGTGAGCACAGCTCCTGTGTGTGATAAAGAAAGTGCCCCCTGTACTGACACTGTGTGCAAGACCCCGCTCACTGGTGCTTGCCTGTCTGCAACAGATACAAACATTATAATGGATTCTGAACTCTCCATGTCAGTGAATGGAGACAGTGATGTACATCGGTCAACGGTAATGGAGTCTATGTCATGCATGTCAGTGAATGGAGACCACACTGCAGTTATAATGGACTCTGAACCGTCAGTGGTATTGAACTCTGAACCCTCCATGTCAGTGAATGGAGACCACATTGTGCAACAATCAGTAGTGGGACTGGACCTTTTTGCAGCACAAACAGGTGTTAGTAATCATGGGGCTGGGGAGAGCTTCAGCGCTGATCCTCCTGCGGCGGTGGAGATTTCCAGCACTGGTCCATCTGTGGCTGGGAAAAGCTCCAGCACTGATCCACCTATGGCTGGGGAAAGCTCCAGCACTGACCCTTCTGCTGACCAACATCAGTTCAGGAGACTTTTCTCCAATGTCACAAGACTAGTGAACCCTCCACCTCAGAGGAGGAACGCAGTCAGGATAAAGTACACAGGACCAGAGGAGAAGATCCCATCCAGAATTTATATTGGATAAGTTCTTCTGAAAGAGTTTATGAAGTTTAAGGCCACGTTCACACTTTGCGGCGTCCCTCTGCGGGTTCTTCCGCAGCGGAATTGATAAATCTGCAGGGCAAAACCGCTGCGGTTATCCCTGCAGATTTATCGCGGTTTGTTCCGCGGTTTCCGCTGCGAAATTACTCCTATACTATTGATGCTGCATATGCAGCAATATGCAGCATCAATAGTAATGGTAAAAATAATAAAAATTGCTTATACTCACCCTCCGATGTCCGGATCTCCTCGGCGCTGCACGCGGCGCTCCGGTTCCAAAGATGCTGTGCCGAGAAGGACCTTCGTGACGTCACAGTCATGTGACCCGGGCGTCATCACGGTCATGTGACCGCGACGTCACCGCAGGTCCTGTTCGCACAGCAACTCTAACCGGCCGGCCGCGTGCAGCGCTGAGAGGTGAGTATAACATGATTTTTTATTTTTATTCTTTTTTTTACCCCAAATATGGTTCCCAGGGCCTGGAGGAGAGTCTCCTCTCCTCCACCCCGGGTACCACCCGCACATTAACCGCTTACTTCCCGCAACGTGGGCACAGCCCCATGCGGGAAGTAAGCGGTTCAATGCATTCCTATGTGTGCAGAATCGCAGCGATTCTGCACAAAGAACTGACATGCTGCGTGTTTTAAACCGCTGCGTTTCTGCGCGGTTTTTCCCGCAGCATGTGCACTGCGGTTTGCGGTTTCCATAGGGTTTACATGTAAATGGAAACGCTATGGAAACTGCTGCGGACCCGCAGCATCAAAATCGCCGCGGTTCCGCGGTAAAAACCGCAAAGTGTGAACATGGCCTGAGGCGTCTGAGGTCTATGCTCTGATCCATGTCCCATCCAGCAGGATCTATGACATCAGCTTTAAGCTTCAGTGTGATCTGGATATGTTTTGGAACATCTATAATGACAACAGAGGAGATGAGATCCGGGATCATCTCCATTGTATCCAGCTGTCTAAGCCGCAGGAAATAACGGCCACTGTTCTGTTCCAGTCTGAGGTGGTGGCGCTGGCGGATCTGCAGCACTGGCTGAGCCGGCAGTGCATGGTGAGAAGTCATCCCGAGAAGATTTATGATGGAGGAGCAAATATGGAATGGAGGATATTCTGTCAAAATCCAGCTTCTACAAGAGAATGGTGTAACCAGACATCTGCCGCACTCCTACCTGGGCTCAGAGAGGGGGATATGCTACTACCCCGGTCAGCCACGTCTGTGCCATAGATGTGGGGGCAGGCACCTGGCCATGAACTGCTCTCGTATCACGTGCTCATTGTGTGGACAGTCTGGGCATACAAGGGACACATGCACAGGACCCGTCATCTGTAAGGCTATGTGCACACGTTGCAGATTTTCCTGCGGATTTTTCTGCACTAAAAACCGCAGCTCTTGGCAGAAAACGCAGGTGCGGTTTTTGGTGCGTTTTTTGATGCGGTTTTTAGTGCGGTTTTTAATGCGGTTTTCTCTGCAGATTGTCTGTGTGTTTGACACAAATAAAGCTTGAACTGCAGTGGGGAAAAAAAAAAGAAATGATGTAATTCCCAAAATGGAGGATGGAAGAAGAAAAGGGTTGGACAAGGAAATAACACACCAAAATGAGTGGACGTATTTTGAACATTGACAGCGCTCCGCAGAGTGCTGATCATAGGCCAGATCGCAGCCCGCAGATCCAGTACCGCACGCCACACCGGAAGCCCGGTTAATGGAGAAGCGTCAATAAGACGCCCATCCATTATTAATCCTATTAAAAGGATAAAAAAATATATATGGGGAACCCCCCAAAAAATGACATAGGGTCCCCCTATATTTTTAGGCCAGAAAGGCTAGGCAGACAGCTGTGGGCCAATATTTGTGGCCCGGGAAGGGGTTAAAATACCCATGGCTGTTCCCAGGCCATGAATATTAAGCCCACAGCTGTCTGCGTAGCCTTTCTGGCTCTCAAATATAGGAAGAGCCCCCCCAAAAAAAGTGTTGGGGTCCCCCTATATTTTGAGGCCAGAAAGGCTACACAGAAAGCCGTGGGCTTATATTCATAGCCTAGGAAAGGGGCCATGGATATTTGCCCCCCCTGGCTACAAATAGAAGCCAGCAGCCGCCCCAGAAAAGGAGATTTTTGTTTACTTACCGTAAAATCTTTTTCTCCGAGCCAATCATTGGGGGACACAGACCGTGGGGTGTTATGCTGCTTGCCACTAGGAGGACACTAAGTAATACAAAGAAAGTTAGCTCCTCCCCTGCAGTATACACCCTCCTGCTGGCCCTCAGCTAACCAGTTCGGTGTAAAAAGCAGTAGGAGATCAGTAACAACATATTAGCTTACAGCATGTCATATTATATATGAGAGTATAGCATATCGGATTATAAACAAACAAGCATAAGCCAATACCAGGGTGGGAGCTGTGTCCCCCAATGATTGGCTCGGAGAAAAAGATTTTACGGTAAGTAAACAAAAATCTCCTTTTCTCCTACGCCTCATTGGGGGACACAGACCGTGGGACGTACCAAAGCAGTCCCTGGGTGGGGACAACGTCAGATCAGGCCCTGTGTAACTGCTACTTACAAGTGCGCCACCGCGGCCTGCAGAGTCCGCCTGCCCAGAGTCACATCTGTGGAAGTCTGGGAATTATAATGCTTCAAGAATGCATGCGGACTGGACGAATCCGCAAGCTTGCAGGCGTGTCTTGTTGACGCCTGGTGCCTATAACCCACGATAGACAGGGAGATAGGCTGTCATCTAACACGGAAGGACTCCTGGATGGTGAAGGAATACACCAGGCTAAATGGCCGATGGAGACGGCCAAACCCTTCCTGTAAACGTCAGGAAGCCTTCCTCTTACTGTTAGGAAACCCAAGATACAGTGTCCAACCTTCGGAAGGACGCCGTCCTCAAGACGTACCTACTCAGAGCACTCGCTTCGTCCGGAATATGGGGAACTCATTCCATTTTGTGGAGTGGTGCCAAAAGAGATGAGGGAAGAACTATGCCCTCATGACAGTAGTAATACAATACCACCTTGGTAACTAGGGACAGGGAAGGCTTGAGGACAACCTTGCCTTGAAGGGAATAAGAGAAAAAAGTCTGAAAAGACCCGTTAGCCCGAAGACTCGTCAGGATGAGGATATCGCCGAGAGAAAAGGAAGCAACCTTCCCTAATAGAATAGATCCCAATGATCTAACGGTATGCAATAGGGAAGAACTACATGTGAAAAACATCCTGCGAGGTGGTCCCTACTTGCAGTTTTGTTGCAGAAAGACAGAAAGCTACCAGCTCCGCAAGCGAACTGACGTGGTCAGTGCGGATTTCCGAGGACCACTGGGGCCCTTTCTGCTTCTGAAAAGCTTTCGGAAGTGGAAACTGGTACCACGGAATAACCGGAGCATGCAGTGCGAAGGCTTCTGGATCTCGAGGCCGACCAACAAACTCCAGTACACAGGCGATCAGTCAGGACGCCATCCGAACTACAACTGTAGAGCTCCAGTGAAGGCGGGTCTGATGGAATACTTCCGGTGAAGTTCCCACTCACTTGAGGTGAAACCCTGATGGCTAAATATGTTCGCAGCCCAGAGTTCTCCTGGGATATGTACTGCCAAGATCACCGAGTGATAGATCTCGGCCCATGTGAGGTACTTTGGCCATGGTGCTTGAACGTGGATACTCGCTAGATGATTGACGTATGACACAGCCGTGGCGTTGTCAAATTGAATTCGGATGGGTTGACCCGCCATAAGGAGTGGACCTACTATAGGACTACCCTTGAGATCTCCAGAGCAATGATCGGGAGAAGAGGACTGGCATTGGAAGTTACCAGTAACCATGGAACCGGAAGAAAAAACTCCGGATGAAGAAGGAGCTCAGAGACTATCGTCTGAAAGGCTGCTTGACTTGCTGAAAACTAACGGAGCGAAGGAAACTGCTTCCATTGTCGTCTCCGTTTTTTTTTTTTTTTTTTTTTTGGAACCCTCCCAGCAAATCGAATGAAATGAGGGGATGAGTGAGCAAGAGCGCGAGCTCCCTGTTGAAAAACCATGACCTTGTCTGGAGGAAGATTTACCACCCTTCTGGAAGAATACTGGATCATCCTCAAAGAAGGATATCTGCTGGGCTGGAAATGAGGAGTTGTCTAAGTCTAGCCACCAGCCCAGGTGAGAGGGTATCGCAAGTGATATAGACGACTTAGCGTAGTCCTGCAAGGGCGGGTAAACAGTCGGCCAAACAGGGTAGGACGGCCACACCTCTAGGTGCAAGATGACAGCCGCCATGACCCTTGCGAACACCCTGGGTGCGGTAGCAAGGCCGAAGGACAAGGTCGTGACTTAAATGCTGTTCACGAATGGAAAAGCAAAGAAATTTTTGAAGAGGTTAGGCATCCCGAATGTCGATGGATGCCAGAAACTGCACCTTTTGTGTTGAAGTAATGGCTGAGCGGAGGAGACTCCATTCGAAGAAAAAGAACCTTGTGAAAAGATTGTTAGAAGTTTGAGGTCCGGGATCGGTCCTACTTCTCGTTCCCCTTTTTAGGAACCAAGATCCCTTAGATCTAGACTGTCCTGGACAGCCCTTTCACTGTTGGTCGGGGCTGCGGGAACGTACGATTCTTCGTTAGTCTCCCGCTCAAAAATATGATTGACCAGCTGAACTGTCTTCAGGAAAGGGATACTGGTGTGAATCAAAGTAGTTAAGGACTCCAGCAGGAGACCGTTGCTCTAGCAATCCATGCGGCGGATAGGGAGGTTAAAGGGCTGGACCCGTAGCTGCCAAACGGAACAAACCAGATGTGCTATTTGACAGATCGTGGTATTTTTAATTGAGGACATATCGGGCAGGGATACTGGTAGGTAAACCACAGGGGATTGTACCCGGTTAATCTGCCGAGTGACAGAATGCGCCGCTGCTTCCAGCAGGTCATTGCAGAGTTAAAAATTAGGAGCCTCTTAACAAGGAAGTGGAGAGGGAACATTCGCCTACTTGCATCTTCTGTTAAATAGTGGTGATGCAGAGGGGGTGCTCAGACGCCCGAAAAAAGGGTGCCTCTGTACATCCACAGAGTTCAGGTCTCCGGGTGGACAGGACAGGTTGTTTGGCGTTAGGCCTGGACCTTCGTGTGCCCGTCTGTTGATGGTGTGGGGAGACCGGCGCCCTTTAAAGTGCCTGTCGCCCTTAAAAATCAGACCAGGCATAGCGTCCCACGTAGAGGCTTCTGTCCAGTGAATCGCATATCCGGACTGGATGGCAAAAGCTCTACGAGGGAGTTTAGACTGAGGGAACTTGTTACACTGGGATAAACTGGGATCAGCGGCAGAGGGCTCCTCATTTATGACCAATTTCGGATTGGTCATGGTGCCCTCCAGACCAGGGAATACTGGTCGTGTGCCTTTAAGACCAGGGAATACTGGTCGAGTGCCTTTAAGACCAGGGAATACTGGTCGTGTGCCTTTAAGACCAGGGAATACTGGTCGTGTGTCTTTAAGACCAGGGAAAACTGGTCATGTGCCTTTAAGACCAGGAATTACTGGTTGTGTGGCTTTAAGACCAGAGAATGCTGGTCGTGTGCCTTTAAGACCAGAGAACGCTGGTCGTGGGCCTTTAAGACCAGGGAATACTGGTCGTGTGCCTTTAAGACCAGGGAATACTGGTCGTGTGCCTTTAAGACCAGGGAATGCTGGACGTGTGCGTTTAAGACCCGGGGATACTTACTGGTCCCGTGTCTTTAAGACCCGGGAATTCTGGTCACGCGCCTTTAAGACCAGGGAATACTGGTCACTTGCCTTTAAGACCAGGGGATACTGGTCACGTGCCCTTAAGACCAGGGAATACTGGTCACATGCCTATAGACCAGGGAATACTGGTCACGTGCCTATAGACCAGGGAATACTGGTCACGTGCCTTTAAGACCAGGGAATACTGGTCACGTGCCTTTAAGACCAGAGAATACTGGTCGTGCGACTTTAAGACCAGGAATACTGGTTATGCGGGTTTAGGTAAAATCTCGCAGCGAGCGAGAAGCGCCAATTCAGGGGGCGGAGCCACAGGCACGACGTGGGCGGAGCCTCGAGACTTCCATGAATAGGCCCCAGCCGGGGCGTAAATTTCTGCAGCCGGCGTCAGCGTAGAAGTTAGGGGTGGTCACCCGTTGCTCGAGAAAATTGAGCGCTTCCGCGTCAGGTGAAAAAACGCCAGGAAAAAAGGCTAAGCCGCCTTGAGGCGACACAGTGCGCTTCTGCGGTGCGGACTACACATCGGCCGAAGCCGGGAGCTAAATTTTTTAGCCGGCTGGAGCGTTACCTCAGGGAGGTGGCCACAGGGAAGCCTGAGACTGCCTGTGAATATCCCGCTGCAGAAGCCCATCGCTGGCAGGATCCACTTACCAACGGTGCGCGTCCCGGCATGGAGCCGCCGCGGATGTCGGGTATTGCAGCGTGGACGGTACAGGGATAGAGAGATAAACCTCAATCCATCATCCCTTTTGTTAGGGAGGTGGAGAGGAACCGTCCGCCTCCTTGTGCCATCCGCTTTCACAGTGGTGGGACAGTGGGGGCTGCCCGGACCATGGAGGGGGGCTTCTGTACATCCACGAAGTTCAGCCCATCGGGACCATGAAGGCATTTCAACTGCGGCCTAGTCCGGCTGCAAAAGCCGGGGACTAAATTTATGGAGCCTGCCTGTGGAGCGCGTCGGCGGGCCGCGCGCCGAATGATTGCCGCTGGCGTACCGGCCAGTGGCACCCCCAGGACCGCATTTTCCACGCAGTCAGCGTGAGGAAGAATGGCCCCCGAGATCTGCAGGGCGCCTCTCGTCCCAGACGAGAAGCGCCGATATAGGGGGCGGGGTTCTGGCCG
Organism: Ranitomeya variabilis; assembly: GCF_051348905.1. Classification (NCBI taxonomy): domain Eukaryota; kingdom Metazoa; phylum Chordata; class Amphibia; order Anura; family Dendrobatidae; genus Ranitomeya; species Ranitomeya variabilis. The sequence goes on from NC_135235.1 coordinate 609,996,692, forward strand.
TGGGAGGGATCTGCCCACTGCGGCCTACTCCAGCTGAAAAGCCGGGGACTAAATTTTCGGCCTGCCTGGCGATGCGCGGCGGCCGCAACGGAGCGACGCTTCCCCGACCGCCGGCGCCACTCTCCAGGGGCTCTGCCGCAAGGACCGCCGGCGCCTGCCCCATAGAGGCCACTGCGGCCTACTCCGGCTGAAGAAGCCGGGGGCTAAATTTATTTGGGCCTGCCGACGATGTGCGGCGGCGGCCGCGACGAGCGCCGCCGAGCACCACCGACCCCCGGTCGGCGGTGCCTCTCCCTGGGGACCCGGACCGCATCGCTGCCGCTAAGGGGGAGCAGGGGGGAGTCCCCTGAAGGTACTTACAGCCGCCATTGTCCCGGTTCTCACAGGTGTGTGGGCGCTTCTGTGAGGATGTGAACTCAATCCATGCACCCTGGATGGGGATGGAGAGGCCCCTGATGCATCACGCTGCTGTAGCAGAGGGGGGCTGCGGCACAACATCCCCTCCGGACTGCATTCTTCTCCAGATTACATTGCTGTAATGCAGGGTCCTGGAGGGGGTTGGGGGAAATCGGGACCAAAGAGGAACCGTTGCCCTGGCGCAAACTTTTCGTGCGCCATACGTCGCAGGAGAGGGACGGGGAGGTATACTCGCCGTGCTCGCCTGTTGTTGGTTCGGGGGAGAGCGGACCTTATGAAAAAAAGGACCCGTCGCCCCCTTCACTCCGTTAAATAAAAAATTAAAAATTTACATAAAATTAAAAAATCAAAAATTAAAATAAAGTTGGGGTCTTGGAAAAAAGACCCAAGTGCCTCCTACAGACACTAAGCAAGAACTGGTTAGCTGAGGGCCAGCAGGAGGGTGTATACTGCAGGGGAGGAGCTAACTTTCTTTGTATTACTTAGTGTCCTCCTAGTGGCAAGCAGCATAACACCCCACGGTCTGTGTCCCCCAATGAGGCGTAGGAGAAAAGGCGCATCTAAAAGATGCGCCGATTCCGGCACTTAGCCCCTCTCTTCCCACTCCCGTGTAGCGGTGGGATATGGGGTAATGAGGGGTTAATGCCACCTTGCTATTGTAAGGTGGCATTAAGCCCGGTTAATAATGGAGAGGCGTCAATAAGACGCCTATCCATTATTAATCCTATGAAAGGGTTTAAAAAAAAAAAAACACACACTAGAAAAAATTATTTTAATGAAATAATGACACCCACTTTTTGACCATTTTTTTATTTAACTCTCAATCCACCAGAAGACCCTCGACCTGAAAAAGAAGTAAAAAAATAAAGCAAATTCATACTCCCTGGCCCTGTCCGCAGAAATCCATCGAGGGTCCCACGAAGATCTGCCATGGAGAACAGACACATCCGGAGATGTGTCTGCTCTCCACGGCTGCAGCAACACACTGACAGGAGCTATGGCTCCTGTCGGTGTGTTACTGCGCATGCGTGAGAGTTTACCGGCGTTCATTGACCCCGGTACTCTCGCTTTACGGCAGTGCTGCGTGAGAAAGTTCACACGCAGCTGTACTGCCGTAAATAGAGACGCCGGAGCCGCTGAACTCCGGTAAAGTACGCAATACACTACCAGGAGCGAAGCTCCTAGCAGTGTATCGCCGGAGAGCAGGCGATCAGCGTGGGACACTCGGTTTTGGATTCTGCGGACAGGGAGTATGGATTTGCTTTTTTTTTTTTTTTTCTTTTTGGATTTTTTTCTAGGGGCGAGGGCTTCGCGTACCTGTATGTGCTGTATGGTGAGTATATACTCTATGTTGTATGTACTGTGTGTCATGTATGTTACGTTTATTGTATGTGTATTGTATGTGTTATGTGTTACTTACAATTGTGCCAAGTCGCCGGACACAGGGACAACTCTCCCATCCTAATACCGGATGGGAGTAGTAATCCCATACGGCGACTTAGCACAATTGTAAGTATGTATGTATGTAAGTAAGTATCCATGATGACAGCCACACTCCGCCCACGCACTTCCGCCCACGCACTTCCTCCCGCTTCCCCGCACTTCCTGCTGCAGCGGTTTCTACACCCAAAACCGCAGAAAACCCACAGATATTTTTTCATCTGCGGGTTTTACTGCGGGTTTGACCCTCACAATGGAGGTCTATGGGTGCAGAGACGCTGCAGTTCCGCAGAAAGAAGTGACATGCTGCGGAATGTAAACCGCTGCGTTTCTGCAGCATGTGCACAGCGGTTTCCATAGGTTTACATGTAATTGTAAACGCAATGGAAACTGCAGCGGACCCGCAGCGGCAAAATCGCTGCGGTTCCGCGGTAAAAACCGCAACGTGTGAACATGGCCTAACTTGTGCTCAGGACCCGGGCATACGTTCCGTGATTGCCCATATGCAGAACATAACAAATATTATGGCCAGAGCTCCTTGGAAATGACAGAAAAAGATGTCACCAGAGGTGCAGATATTGTCAAAAAAGTTGGCACTGATGAGGTGATAAGTCATAGTAGCAGTCAACATGCTCCAGAGACTGAGATATTACTAACGGATGCTGCACTACTAGGACCACCACCAGCCACTGAAGAAATACCTAAAGTACCACCAGCCATTAAAGTAAGATCTAAGCACTGGTCAGCCACTAAAGTAAGGCATAAAATGCCAGTTACTAAAGAGAGACTTAAGGTGTCCAGAAAACCTGTTGCCAAACCGTCCAAGCTTCAGCTCAGCACATCTGTAGAAGCAGATAAACTGTCCGCAGTGTCCAGTGTGGATGAGGAAGGTTTTGTGACTATAAAAAGAAAAAATGCCTTTGTGGATTTTTCCAGAAAATTCACAACAGTCCAGAAAACCTCCGAGCCTCCATTGTTGGCGATAAGTCCTGGACGTTACTATGTACTGGGAGAAGAAGACAAAGAAGAAGAGGCACAAATGGAGCAAGGTCCTTCATACACCATAGAACATGTCTCTGATGAGATGGATCCTGATCCTCCTGTGTCCACAAAGAGATGGGGCACTGCAGGTGACAGCAGTGGAAGGAGGAAGAAGACCAGAAAGTTTAAGTAATCAGGATGCGGCTGAGAATAAGCTCCATTAATGTGAACAGTGTGAGGACTGGTAGCCGGCGGCAAGAGATTTACCAGCGTTTGTCTGATGAGAGATCAGACGTCTTCTTCTTGCAGGAGACGTATCTGAAGTGCAATGCCCAGGTGTATGCAGCCAAGAGAGACTGGAGACTGGGTAAGTCATTCTGGTCTTTCGGGCTAGAGAGAAATGACGGTGTGGGGATCCTCTTTAATACCATGGATGTCCAAGTGGACAGAGTCCTGGAGATTTGTCCGGGCCACTGTCTGATGCTGGACTTTACATTGGATTCTATGCATTATAGAGCAATAAACATTTATGCTCCGCAGACTAGGAAAGAGAGTAGGGAACTGTTTAATCACATGAAGCCATATTGCTTTACCTCTAAAGTGTTTATATTATGTGGGGATTTTAATAATGTATCTTGTAATGTGGATAGATCCAGCAGTCACAAGAAACTGCAATATGATGAGCCGTTTCTTAATAATATAATCCAGCAGGCCCATTTAGTAGACCCTTATGGTTCCTATTATACCAAGATGACATACACATACCATAAGGGGGTAATGCCAGCAGAATAGACCGGGTGTATATAAAGAGGGAGGCGAGATGTTCTCAGTACAGGTCCAGCCCTCTGGAGTTCTCTGACCATTGTATGGTGAGTGTGACGCTTGATCTGGCCTAAGCTATGGTCTGTGGAAAGGGGTATTGGAAGGCGAATAGCTCTGTGATCCAAGATCCACGGTTCAGAGAGGCCTTTACCACCTTCTATAATGATCGTAGGACCACCCAATGTATGTGTGATGACACAGCCGAGTGGTGGGAGACCATGAAAAGTGATATCAAGCAGTTTATTATACGAGCAGCCGGGAAACATAGTAATATGGAGTATATGAGATACTCTGCCCTGAGACTGCACCTGAGCCGGCTATATAGCAGGATGAATGGTGGTGAGGAGGTGGACGGACGGAGCGTCAGCCATATAAAGCAGCGAATGAGGGAGCTGCAGTACGATCGCCTCAAGTCTCTCAAGGCAGAGGGACAGTTTGATAATTGGGGCATTCATAACCCAGATCCCTTTATTGCCTGTAAAAACAGGGTCAGTAAGAAGCTAATCACTGGCTTGTTGGATGAGAATGGGGTGGAGCAGTCACAGCAGGAGAAAATCCACAAGATCATTGGTGATTATTATAGAGATCTTTATAAAGGGTCTCATATCAATAAGGAGGACATTAAAGCCTATCTGAAGGGGGTGTCCCTACCAACACTAGATCCCGCGCTGACAGCTAGTATGGCCGCTCCCATAACTAAGGAGGAGGTGAAGAAGAGCATTGACTCCTTAATAGTGTTGAGCATTCCGATACCGCAAGTATCGGGTATCGGCCGATATTTGCTGTATCGGAATTCCGATACCGAGATCCGATACTTTTGTGGTATCGGGTATCGGTATCGAAACAACATTAATGTGTAAAATAAAGAATTAAAATAAAAAATATTGCTATACTCACCTCTCCGACGCAGCCTGCACCTTACCGAGGGAACCGGCAGCATTGTTTGCTTAAAATTCGCTCTTTAACTTCCTTACTTGAAGTCCCGGCTTGTGATTGGTCGCGCGCCGCCCATGTGACCGCGACGCGACCAATCACAGCAAGCCGTGACGTAATTTTAGGTCCTTCAGGATTTTAAAATTACGTTCCGGCGTTGTGATTGGTTGCGTCGCGGTCACATGGGCGACGCGACCAATCACAAGCCGTGACGTCACGGGAGGCAGGACACGCGCGCATTTTAAAATGCGCGCGTCTCCTGCCTCCCGTGACGTCACGGCTTGTGATTGGTCGCGTCGCCCATGTGACCGCGACGCAACCAATCACAACGCCGGAACGTAATTTTAAAATCCTGAAGGACCTAAAATTACGTCACGGCTTGCTGTGATTGGTCGCGTCGCGGTCACATGGGCGGCGCGCGACCAATCACAAGCCGGGACTTCAAGTAAGGAAGTTAAAGCGCGAATTTTAAGCAAACAACGCTGCCGGTTCCCTCGCTGAAGTCCAGGCTGCGTCGGAGAGGTGAGTATAGCAATATTTTTTATTTTAATTCTTTATTTTACACATTAATATGGTTCCCAGGGCCTGAAGGAGAGTTTCCTCTCCTTCAGACCCTGGGAACCATCAGGAATACCGTCCGATACATGAGTCCCATTGACTTGTATTGGTATCGGGTATCGGTATCGGATTAGATCCGATACTTTGCCGGTATCGGCCGATACTTTCCGATACCGATACTTTCAAGTATCGGACGGTATCGCTCAACACTACTCCTTAACGGCCAACAAAAGCCCGGGGCTGGACGGCCTGACCAGCGAGTTTTATAGAGAGTTCAGGGACTTATTAGCTGCGGACCTGGTGCAGGTCTATAATGATTGCCTCTCTGCAGGGAAGCTCTTACAGTCCCAGTATAAGTCTGTTCTGGTTCTTCTGGCAAAGAAAGGAAATCTAAAAGACATAAAGAACTGGCATCCATTGTCTTTGCTGAACACGGATTATAAAATTCTGGCCGAGATCTTGTATTATCGGCTGAGTGAGGTGGCGGGTGAGCTCATCATCGCCAACCAGACGTGTGGTGTGAAGGGTCGGACGATAGAGGACTTATTGCTGTTGGTGAGAGAAGCTGTGACGTACATTAAGCAGCACCATGTGGGGGCTTATATTGTGGGCTTAGACCAGAGTAAAGCCTTTGATAGAGTCCATCATGACTACCTGTATCAAGTCTTGTTGCAGTATGGCCTCCCAGTGCGGTTTGTGCAATGACTGCGGTTTCTGTATAAGGGAGCTATAAGCCTGCCTCTAATTAATGGTCACTTGGCCGAGCCCTTCACGATCATGTCAGGGGTGAGGCAGGGATGTCCTCTTAGCCCATTGTTGTATGTCTTCAGTCTGGATCCTTTTCTCAGAAGGATCACAGGGATTTCACAGGGCTGAGTTGCCACCTGCAGAGTATGGTGGAGGATGTAAAGTTCTGTGCCTATGCTGATGATGAGTCGGTTGTGATATCTTCTAAAGATGACTGTGTGGCTCTACAGCAGGAGATCACAGCCTTCTCCAATGTATCTAAACTCCGCTGTTAACATGGAGAAGAGCGAGGCGCTGTGGTTGGGAGGTGACCATGATGTCTTCTCTGTGCCCTTCAGAACAGTTCAGGGTCAGATAAAGATTCTAGGAGTTGTGTTTGGTGCTGTAGATGATGGGAATGTGAATTGGGAGGAGAAGCTGGTGGTGTGTGAGCGGAAGGTGCAGAGCTGGAAACACTGGAAGCTGACATATCTGGAGAAGATCCGCCTGCTGAAGACCTTCCTGCTCCCCCTCTTCCTCTATATCAGTGTGGTGTTCCCGATGCCAGATACGCTGCTCCCTAGACTTACCAATGTCGTCTTTCACTTTTTGTGGGTAACAGAGTGAATGTGGTCAGGAGAAACATTGTCTCATTGTCTATCTCCCTCATAAGGATGGTGGTCTCTCCATGCCTTGTCCAGAGCTCTTCTTTAATCTTTTGTTTCTCATGAAGAATTTTTCGTTTTGTAAGAATTCGGAGAAGGTGCCATGGTCTTGTTTGTTTAAGAGCCAGATCCAGCAGTTTGTGTCTGTGTGATCAGTGGGGGACCCCATCAAGAAAATCTCAGGAAGAATAAAGAATAATGTTTCTTGGTATGGTGTCCACATAATAAGAAAGGTCATCAGATGGAGGATCCTGTATGATGACGTCAAGCAGCTCAGTAGAAAGGAGTTGTATAAGAATGTCCTGTCTTCTCATTTCAGTGTCCAGGTACAACTGAGGGGCGCCCCAAGTGTAGATGTAAAACAGGCTGCAAGAAACGTGCTAGATCCCAGAGTTCCCCCTCATATTAGAGATGTAGTGTGGCTGGCGCTCCATGGTAAAACGTACGTTAGAGATAATCTAAAGTGCAGGAATGTATCAGACAGATCCTGTCCCAGAGAAGAGTGACTCCATATACTGGAGACGATGGAGCATCTGCTGTTAGAGTGTCCCTTTAGTATGCAGGTATGGGAGTCTGTGTCCTTGTCCCTAAAGTTACCGCACCTGGTGAGACAGTCATATGGTACGCTGCTGTATGGAGACTTCCAGCCTGAGCTTAGGGCGTATAACAGGAGCTCCCTGTATATAATAAATGTGGTGACCATCTACCACCTGTGGTGTGCGCCTGCTCATCAATAAGGAAGTCCTGTCCTGTGATACTGTCAGGTATAAGATCCTAGAAAGTCTCAAGGCTGTATATAAGAAGGATATGAAGAGGAACCCAGGTAATGTGACCTGGAGGAACATACATGTATCGGGATTTGTCATTGCTATCGTGTAAAGTGATGTAACAACACTATTTATTTCCTTTGTTATTTATTGTCTTGTGATTTTAATGTAATATATTTGTAATATATGGTTGTCAGTTTTAAAATAAAAAGATCATTATAGTAGTTATATTCTTGTACATAGGGGCAGTATTATAGTAGTTATATTCCTGTACATAGGGACTGTATTATAGTAGTTATATTCTTGTACATAGAGGTAGTATCATAGTAGTTATATTCTTGTACATAGGGGGCACTATTATAGTAGTTATATTCTTGTACATAGGGGCAGTATTATAGTAGATATATTCTTGTACATAGGGGGCAGTATTATAGTAGTTATATTCTTGTACATAGGGGGCAGTATTATAGTAGTTATATTCTTGTACATAGGGGCAGTATCATAGTAGTTATATTCTTGTACATAGGGACAGTATTGTAACAGTTGTATTCTTATACATAGGGGCAGTATTATAGTAGTGGTATGCTTATACATAGGGGCAGTATTATAGCAGTTGTATTCTTATACATAGGGGCAGTATTATAGTAGTTGTATTCTTATACATAGGGGCAGTATTATAGTAGTTATATTATTGTACATAGAGGTAGTATTATAGTAGTTATATTCTTATACATAGGGGCAGTATTATAGTAGTTGTATTCTTGTACATAGAGGTAGTATTATAGAAGTTATATTCTTGTGCATAGAGGTAGTATTATAGTAGTTGTATTCTTGTACATAGGGGCAGTATTATAGTTATAATATTCAGTTGTCTAGAAGAGCTGAGTACCAGTTACTTAGGTAGCTTCAATAATTGTCATATTGGTTGCCAGCAACTTTGCCTTTTTACTAATTTGACAGAAAAGTAAAACTCAGATAGTAAAAGAATGAACTTGACTTTGGAGTGCCATCACCGTGGCCGGAGCAGAACGGTGTGACCAGGAGTCATGCTCGGCAATGCGGAAACCTTCTCACAGGGCTGAATGTTTCATGGCAGGGTAGACGTAGAGAAAAGCACCAACCTTCTTGATTTTCTACAGCCTTCATGTCGACATTTCTCACATCACGCTGCTCCGGTCCGGTGTCGCCAGGTGGCTGCTCTTTCTTCTCATCTGGAAAGGCAGTGAAAAGGTCACAATCAGAGCAGCCGGCTCTTCTCCATGCGCATCTAATCTTGTTAAAGGGAGCAGAATGTGCACGGAGGGAGGAAGACACGCAGACAGTCATGAGCTAGAGCTCCCCCTACTGAAGAAAAGGGGCACAATCATTTCCTTTTAACCTCTTTTCCGCAGCGGCCAATTTTCTTTTTTGCGCTTTTGTTTTCTACTCTCCTTCTAATATTCTTAACTTTTTCTCTTTATGCTTGGAGGTGTCAATCTACCATACAGTGTACTGAGCAACAGTAAGAATTTTAAAGTAAAAAAAAAATAAAAAATTGGTGGAATTGCATATTTTATTTTAATTGTGTGTGTGTGAGGGGAGGGGGTCGATTTTACTGTTTTTTTTGAGCAGTAAAAATTAACTGGCAATATAATTTTTCAGATCAGTACAATTAAGCAATAAAAAAAATATAAATTTGGTTATTGTACAAGTGGTGAAAAAAAAACCAAAACCCTGAAATTTATGAAAAAAATAAACAAATTTGTTTGCGTCGCTATTTTTTGACACCACAAACACTTGCTTGTGTTTGACTTGTGTTTTGACCAATTTATTGGTATCATTTTGGGGTAGGTACAAAATTGTGATGACTTCTTAATGCTTTGTTGTTGTTTTTTCAGGGAGGAGCAGTGACAGAAAAATCTTGACTTTTGATTTTGTTTTTTTTCAGGCTGGACTTTTGCGCACGGGGCAATACCAAACCAAAAAATAACAAACAAAAAATCAGGGTGCAGGGCCCCTCAGGTATGTACCAAACCTTGTCATAGAAGTCCAAAAATCAGAGGCAGCACACCATTCTGGATAAAGTTATGAAGGTATTCAAATTTAATAGCCCATAATGGCAACGTTTCGGCCCGTGGAGAGCCTTTCTCAAGCAAAGTGACAGTGTACAGACATGGTATTTATGTTATACAACCAATTAAACATACTTAATCTCATTTGTGCAAAAAAGATATAACAAATCTTGAGAAGCTATACATATATATATATATATATATATATATATATATATATATATAGTGCATATAGTGAACAATATAAGTGCAAGTGTAATAACGTGCAATACAGTGACATATATTTAGTACAAGAATAAAAACTATATCTGAATGGGCTTTTATGGTGGTTCTCATCTCCCACATTTTTATGGAGCTCTGGTTGGTGTTTCCCTGGGGTTACCTAGGATGCGATCGTGTCTGTCACAGGGCACTGGTCTCCCTTGGATCCCTTTATGGTGTGTAACCAGCCCAATGGGGGGGTGTACGTTCCATTATGGGTTAACTATGACCATCTCCTCTAATGCTGGGTTCTGAACCTATTCTGTGGGAGTTATCCAATAGGAATATACACATTTAGTTGTAACGAGAGTGTTTATGCTCCTTTAAAAATGTATTTAATTCCTTTGGTTATTTACTCCATTGCCCAGCAGATGGCGCTGTTACAATCTATGCTCCATTACTAGTGTTGAGCGATACCGTCCGATACTTGAAAGTATCGGTATCGGAAAGTATCGGCCGATACCGGCAAAGTATCGGATCTAATCCGATACCGATACCCGATACCAATACAAGTCAATGGGACACCAAGTATCGGACGGTATCCTGTATGGTTCCCAGGGTCTGAAGGAGAGGAAACTCTCCTTCAGGCCCTGGGATCCATATCAATGTGTAAAAGAAAAAATTAAAATAAAAAATAGGGATATACTCACCCTCTGACGCGCCCTGGACTTTACCGCCGTAACCGGGAGCCGTTGTACCTAAGAATGCGCGCTTGAAGGGCCTTAGATGACGTCACGGCGCTCTGATTGGTCCGTAGCGGTCGCGTGACCGCTACGCGACCAATCACAAAGCCGTGACGTCACCTAAGGTCTTTCAAGCGCTTGAAAGACCTTAGGTGACGTCACTGCTTTGTGATTGGTCGTGTAGCGGTCACGCGACCGATACGGACCAATCAGAGCGCCGTGACGTCATCTAAGGCCCTTCAAGCGCGCATTCTTAGGTACAACGGCTCCCAGTTACGGCGGTAAAGTCCAGGGGCCGCCGGAGAGGTGAGTATATCCCTATTTTTAATTCTTTCTTTTACACATTGATATTAATCCCGATACCGATTCCCGATACCACAAAAGTATCGGATCTCGGTATCGGAATTCCGATACCGCAAGTATCGGCCGATACCCGATACTTGCGGTATCGGAATGCTCAACATTATCCATTACCAATATATGGGTTGTTATTTACTCTGACGGTGTGAGGTCTCTCAGTGCGAGCTTTCCAGCAACCAATATGGTGCTGGCTCTGCAAATTGTCTTCCACACATGCGCGGGCTGACGGTGATTTCCTGTACTACATTTTTTTTTTTTCTTTCGGACATGCGCAGTTCAGGCAGCAGGACGCCGAACACGGCGTGTACACATGATTACAGAATGGGGTGAGCCATGAAATGATTTATGAAATCCAGCTGTGTGTAGATTATCAAATAACGTTGAAACAGCTATTGCATGTTGTTTTCATTTATATATGTCACTGTATTGCACTTTATTACACTTGCACTTATATTGTTCACTATATGCACTTTATATATATTGCTTCTCAAGATTTGTTATATCTTTTTTGCACAAATGAGATTAAGTATGTTTAATTGGTTGTATAACATAAATACCATGTCTGTACACTGTCACTTTGCTTGAGAAAGGCTCTCCACGGGCCGAAACGTTGCCATTATGGGCTATTAAATTTGAATACCTTCATAACTTTATCCAGAATGGTGTGCTGCCTCTGATTTTTGGACATTATATATATTTTATTTTTATTTTTTTCAGTCCTGTACTTTTCAAGGTGGACAACAGCACTTCTGCTTACCTTCTCTGAGCTGCTTCTCGAGGACTCTCTCGGCCAAGGCAAGATCGATTTTTGGCGGCTCTCCTGCTACAATTTCTAGGTTCTTGAAATCATCAGCTTCGGCTGCTTTCTTTTCTGGCTGCTGCTCTCTGTCTGCTGGCTGGACACCCAGATCTTCTTTTACCGGATCCTTCTCTGGCTCCTTGTTAGGTAAGCCCTCCTGCTGTGGGGGTTGCTGGGGAGCTGCGGCGTGGTCCTTCTCCACCATTTCTACTGGAGGTTGCTCTTTTAGTTCAGGATTACCTTCTTTATTTTCAGTCTGTTTTCCATCCTTTGGAGCAACAGCGATCTCATTGTCTGGCAGGTTCTTCTGCTGGGACTCCTCCTGGTCCTTCTGTTCGTCTACATGGACTTCATCCCGTGGGACAGGAGGTTCATGTCTATGAGCTTCACCGACCGGGACAGCAATGCCTGCTAACCGGGAGAAGAAGATGAGAGAATGATCAGGGTGACACCACTCTAAGTTCACCGACTGTGTCCATACCTGGTCACACACTAACTGGACACATTTAAAAGGGAAATAGTTATTCTCTGTTTATACATTTTCATGAGTATAATAGGGCCATAAAGATTCATAGAAAGATGCCCTGGAATAATTTCATAGTGAATACAAGTATTTACTACTAAAAACAGACGTATCAGGAGAGCGGAGAAGTCTTCATGTATGAATGGTACCTTGGTCAGGTCTGTCTAGTTGTACTTCTTGCTGTTTCCTCTTTCCTTCCTCCTTTTGTGGAACATCAATAGGCCCCTTAATCTGAGGCTGCTCCACCTCTACCTGCTTTGGAGGGAGTTTAGGTTTGTCCCGCTCATCTTCTGGTTCTTCCACAATTGGTTTCGGGACTGCAGAAAGGAGAAAGGGACATTTTTTAAATTCCAACTGTGAAGGCAGCAGAATAGTGAGTGCAGCTCTGGAGTATAATACAGGATGTACAGGTGCATCTCACAAAATTAGAAAATCATCAAAAAGTTAATTTATTTCAGTTCTTCAATACAAAAAGGGAAACTCATTATATAGAGTCATTACAGAGTGATCTATTTCAAGTGTTTATTTATGTTAATGTTGATGATTATGGCTTACAGCCAATGAAAACCCATAAGTCATTTTCTCAGTAAATTAGAATACTTTATAACACCAGCTTGAAAAAATGATTTTAAAATCCGAAATGTTGGCCTACTGAAATGTATGTTCAGTAAATGCACTCAATACTTGGTCAGGGCTCCTTTTGCATCAATTACTGCATCAATGCAGCGTGGCATGGAGGCGATCAGCCTGTGGTACTACTGAGGTGTTATGGAAGCCCAGGTTGCTTCGATAGCAACCTTCAGCTCGTCTGCATTGTTGGGTCTTCCTCATCATCTTCCTCATTACAATACCCCATAGATTCTTTATAGGGTTAAGGTCTGGTGAGTTTGCTGGCCAATCAAGCACAGTGATACTGTTGGTTTTTAACCCCTTCATGACCTTGCCGTTTTTTGCAATTCTGACCAGTGTCCCTTTATGAGGTAATAACTCAGGAACGCTTCAACGGATCCTAGCGATTCTGAGATTGTTTTTTCGTGACATATTGGGCTTCATGATAGTGGTAAATTTAGGTCGATAATTTCTGAGTTTATTTGTGAAAAAAACGGAAATTTGGCAAACATTTTGAAAATTTCGCAATTTTCACATTTTGAATTTTTATTCTGTTAAACCAGAGAGTTATGTGACAAAATAGTTAATAAATAACATTTCCCACATGTCTACTTTACATCAGCACAATTTTGGAAACAAATTTTTTTTTTGCTAGGAAGTTATAAGGGTTAAAATTTGACCAGTGATTTCTCATTTTTACAACAAAATTTACAAAACCATTTTTTTTAGGGATCACCTCACATTTGAAGTCAGTTTGAGGGTTCTATATGGCTGAAAATACCCAAAAGTGACACCATTCTAAAAACTGCACCCCTCAAGGTGCTCAAAACCACATTCAAGAAGTTTATTAACTCTTCAGGTGTTTCACAGCAGCAGAAGCAACATGGAAGTAAAAAATGAACATTTAACTTTTTAGTCACAAAAATGATATTTTAGCGAAATTTTTTTTATTTTCCCAAGGGTAAAAGGAGAAACTGGACCACGGACGTTGTTGTCCAATTTGTCCTGAGTACGCTGATACCTCATATGTGGGGGTAAACCACTGTTTGGGCGCACGGCAGGGCTCGGAAGGGAAGGAGCGCCATTTGACTTTTTCAATGAAAAATTGGCTCCAATCTTTAGCGGACACCATGTCGCGTTTGGAGAGCCCCTGTGTGCCTAAACATTGGAGCTCCCGCACAAGTGGCCCCATTTTGGAAACTAGACCTCCCAAGGAACTAATCTAGATGTGTGGTGAGCACTTTGAACCCCCAAGTGCTTCACAGAAGTTTATAACGCAGAGCCATGAAAATAAAAAATAATTTTTCTTTTCTCAAAAATGATTTTTTAGCCCACAATTTTTTATTTTCCCAAGGGTAATAGGAGAAATTGGACCCCAAAAGTTGTTTTCCAGTTTCTCCTGAGTACGCTGATACCCCATATGTGGGGGTAAACCACTGTTTTGGCACACGTCGGGGTTCGGAAGGGAAGTAGTGACGTTTTGAAATGCAGACTTTGATGGAATGCTCTGCGGGCATCAGGTTGCGTTTGCAGAGCCCCTGATGTGCCTAAACAGTAGGAACTCCCCACAAGTGACTCCATTTTGGAAACTAGACCCCCAAGGAACTTATCTAGATGTGTGGTGAGCACGTTCAACCCCCAAGTGCTTCACAGAAGTTTACAACGCAGAGCCGTGAAAATAAAAAATCATTTTTCTTTCCTCAAAAAAGATGTTTTAGCAAGCAATTTTTTATTTTCACAAGGGTAACAGGAGAATTTGGACCCCAATATTTGTTGCCCAGTTTGTTGTGAGTACGCTGATACCCCATATGTGGGGGTAAACCACTGTTTGGGCACACGTCAGGGCTCGGAAGGGAAGTAGTGACATTTGAAATGCAGACTTTGATGGAATGGTCTGCGGGCATCACATTGCATTTGCAGAGCCCCTGATGTGCCTAAACAGTAGAAACACCCCACAAGTGACCCCATTTTGGAAACTAGACCCCCGAAGGAACTTATCTAGATGTGTGGTGAGCACTTTCAACCCCCAAGTGCTTCACAGAAGTTTATAACGCAGAGCCGTGAAAATAAAAAATAATTGTTCTTTCCTCAAAAATTATGTTTTAGCAAGTAATTTTTTATTTTTGCAAGGGTAACAGGAGAAATTGGACCCCAACAGTTGTTGCCCAGTTTGTCCTGAGTACGCTGGTACCCCAAATGTGGGGGTAAACCACTGTTTGGGCGCACGTCGGGGCTTGGAAGGGCGGGAGCACCATTTGACTTTTTGAACGCAAGATTGGCTGGAATCAATGGTGGCGCCATGTTGCGTTTGGAGACCCCTGATGTGCCTAAAACAGTGGAAACCCCTCAATTCTAACTTCAACACTAACCCCAACACACCCCTAATCCTAATCCCAACTGTAGCCATAACCCTAATCACAACCCTAACCCCAACACACCCCTAACCACAACCCTAACCGCAACACAACCGTAACCCTAATTCCAACCCTAATCCTAACCCTAATCCCAACCGTAACCCTAATCCCAACCCTAACCACAACTGTAACCCCAACACACCCCTAACCCTATCCGTAACCCTAACCACAAGCCTATTCTTAACCCTATTTCCAACCCTAGCCCTAATTCCAACCCTAACCCTAAGGGTATGTGCCCACGTTGCGGATTCGTGTGAGATTTTTCCGCACGATTTTTGAAAAATCTGCAGGTAAAAGGCACTGCGTTTTGCCTGCGGATTTACAGCAGATTTCCAGTGTTTTTTTGTGCGGATTTCACCTGCGGATTCCTATTGAGGAACAGGTGTAAACCGCTGCGGAATCCGCACAAAGAATTGACATGCTGCGGAAAATACAATGCAGCGTTTCTGCACGGAATTTTCCGCACCATGGGCACAGCAGATTTGGTTTTCCTTAGGTGTACATGGTACTGTAAACCTGATGGAAAACTGCTTCGAATTCACAGCGGCCAATCCGCTGCGGATCCGCGGCCAATCCGCTGCCAATCCGCTGCGGATCCGCGGCCAATCCGCTGCCGATCCGCTGCAGATCCGCGGCGGATCCGCTGCGGATCCGCTGCCAATCCGCGGCCAATCCGCTGCGGATCCGCTGCCAATCCGCTGCAGATCCGCGGCCGATCCGCTGCCGATCCGCTGCCGATCCGCTGCGGATCCGCGGCCAATCCGCTGCCAATCCGCTGCAGATCCGCGGCCGATCCGCTGCGGATCCGCGGCCGATCCGCTGCGGATCCGCGGCCGATCCGCTGCGGATCCGCGGCCGATCCGCTGCGGATCCGCGGCCGATCCGCTGCGGATCCGCGGCCGATCCGCTGCGGATCCGCGGCCGATCCGCTGCGGATCCGCGGCCGATCCGCTGCGGATCCGCGGCCGATCCGCTGCGGATCCGCGGCCGATCCGCTGCGGATCCGCGGCCGATCCGCTGCGGATCCGCGGCCGATCCGCTGCGGATCCGCGGCCGATCCGCTGCGGATCCGCGGCCGATCCGCTGCGGATCCGCGGCCGATCCGCTGCGGATCCGCGGCCGATCCGCTGCGGATCCGCGGCCGATCCGCTGCGGATCCGCGGCCGATCCGCTGCGGATCCGCGGCCGATCCGCTGCGGATCCGCTCTGTGTGCACATGCCATAACCCTACCCCTAACCCTAACCCTACCCGTAACCCTAACCCTACCCCTAACCCTACCCCTAGTTCTAACCCTAACCCTAGTGGTAAAAGAAAAAAAAATATTTTCTTTATTTTATTATTGTCCCTACCTATGGGGGTGATAAAGGGGGGGGTTTATTTATTATTTTTTTATTTTGATCGCTGTGGTAGAACCTACCACAGCGATCAAAATGTACCTGTAACGAATCTGCCAGCCTGCAGATTCGGCGGGCGTACTGAGCATGCGCCCGCCATTTTCCAAGATGGCGGCGCCCAGCGAGGAGACGGCCGGACACCGGGAGGATCGGTAAGTATGAGGGGGTGGTGGGGGGGTGGATCGGAGCACAGGGGGGGGCATCGGAGGACGGGGGGAGCGGACAGGAGCACGGGGGAGCGGACAGGAGCACGGGGGAGCGAACAGGGGGACGGAGGGGGGTACCTGACAGAACGGACGACTGGGGAGGAGATCGGGGGCGGTGGGGGGGGCCAGTACATGATTTCCAGCCATGGCAGATGCTATTGCAGCATCGGCCATGGCTGGATTGCAATATTTCACCATTTTCATAGGTGAAATATTGCAAATTGCTCTGATTGGCTGTTGCACTTTCAACAGCCAATCAGAGCGATCGTAGCCACGTGGGGGCAAAGCCACCCCCCCTAGGCTGAAGTACAACTCCCCCTCTCCCTGCAGATCGGGTAAAATAGGAATTAACCCTTTCACCCGATCTGCAGGGATGCGATCATTCCATGACGCCGCATAGGCGTCATGGGTCGGGAAGGGGTTAAATCAGGTATTGGTACTTTTGGCAGTGTGGACAGGTGCCAAGTCCAGCTGGAGAATGAAATTTCCACCTTCAATAAGCTTGATGGAAGAGGGAAGCATGAAGTGCTCAAAAATTTCCTGGTAGATGGCTGCGCTGAAACACAGTGGACCTACACCAGCAGATGACATGGCTCCCAAAACCATCACTGATTGTGGAAACTTCACACTAGACCTCAAGCAGCTTGGATTGTGGCCTCTCCACTCTTCCTCCAGACTCTGGGACCTTGATTTCCAAGGTCTAGTGTGAAGTATCCCCAATCAATGATGGTTTGGGGAGCCATGTCATCTGTTGGTGTAGGTCCACTGTGTTTTATCAAGACCAAAGTCAGCACTTGAAATAGATCACCGTTTGTAATGACTCTATATAATATATGAGGTTCAGTTTTTGCATTGAAGAACTGAAATACATTAACTTTTTGATGATATTCTAATTTCTCCTTCGCCTCATTGGGGGACAAAGGACCATGGGTGTTATGCTGCCTGCCACTAGGAGGACACTAAGAAAACTTGAACAAAATTAGCTCCTCCTCTGCAGTATACACCCTCATGCTGGCTGTAATCGAACCAGTTCTTGCTTAGTGTCTGTAGGAGGCACTTGGGTCTGGGCTTCAGACCCCAACGTTATTATTTTACTTTTTAAATTTTTAATATTTTTACGTTTTTTTCCTTCACGAAACAAAGGGGCGACAGACCTCTTCAGGGATCCGATCTCCCCGAATCATCAACAGGCGGGAACGCGAAGTGTTGGCGTCGCCTCCCCGTACCCCCTCCTACACTGTTTCTTTGCCATGCCTGGGCTCGCTTTAGGGACGACTGTTCCCTCAGGGTCTTGATCTCCCCACACCACCAACTGACGGGAACACGGAGTGTCGCCTCCATGTACCCCCTTCCGGAGCCAGGCTACAGCCGGACAATAGCCCCGACGAAGGTCCTGGTCTCTAGGGGGAGGGTGTCCTGATGTCCGTGCCCCCTTGTCATCGCGCGCCGGCGCCGAAAATTTAGTCCCCGGCTTCTGCTAGGACTAGACCCGACTTTGCCCTTAATTCCGCCCACAGGGGCAGTCCCCTCTGTGTTTCAGGCACTTCTCATACCAAACGAGAAGCGCCACTGTGATCTCGGCGGCCATCTTGGACACACACACGTGGGGCTGTGTTTTTTCCAATGCAGTGTCTGGCACAGCAGAGCGGGCATGAACAGCAATAAAGAGCATGGACAAGGGACATCTTCCTTGGGGGCACAAGACACAGGACCTGGGTAAGCCACAAAACGGAGCTTAACTCCTTCTCTGCAGTACACTTCCCTGAGTAGAATGGGGTATCAAGGGTACACTATGTCACAGCCTAAAGCAAAGAAGGCTAATAAAACACACACATTGTTTTTTGCCTCATGTACCGCTTGCAATTCTTCATTACCCCAGGGCCATAATACCCCTTTCTGCGCAGCCTGTGACTCGGCATTTATCCAGGAGCCCTCCACTAATGCCGACCCTAGTCGACCTAGTCCCCCTGAGTGGGCTATGTCTCTGGCACAATCTATGTCTTCTCTGGTCAAAGCAATAGTCTCTCTCCGGGACCCCTCCTCAGGTCAGGGAGCCCTTTTACCTGGTACAGAAGCTCCCCTTCTGTTTGGGAACAGTCAGCCAGCAGAGGTCGTTCCCTAGCAAGAGCCACACAAGATTCTAGGAAGCGGACCCATACCACGTCCCCAGCGAACTCTCATGCTTTAGGGTCCGTGAGTCCCATTTCTTGCTCCCCCTCTGAAGGGGTTCACAGCGAACATAACTCAGAATACGAGTCGGACGTCTCCATAGACCCGGACTCGCAGGAGTATCAGGAGATGGTAGATACCCTCATCGAGTCAGTCAACAAGACTTTGAGAGAGGAAGACTCTTCCGCTATACCAGATCACACGGTGTCCTGCAAAAGCGCTAAACGTCCCCATAGGGTGTTTGTCAATCACCCCGAGTTTATGGACATTGTTTTGAGACATAGGAATCGGCCGGACAAACATTTCACTGGGCAGAAGCCCCATGAAACAAGATATCCCTTTGCTCCTAATCTAAGGAAGAGCTGGATAGAGTCCCCATCAGTAGATCCTCCCATATCGAATCTCTCATCAAAAACTCTTTTATCCCTATCTGACGGCTCATCGACTATAAATCCCACTGACCGTCAGATTGAAAATCTTGCTCGGTCAGCCTTTGAAGCCTCCGGTTCTGCACTTTTCCATCCTTTGATGCGACATGGGTGGCTAAAGCTATGACCGCTTGGGCAGAGGACCTTTCTAAATTCATTCAAGAAAGTAACCTCCTTCCTGAGGCAGCGAGTCTAGCTAATCAAATTTCCCGGACTGGCGATTATGTGGTACACGCTTCACTAGACGCAGCCAATTGCACTGCGTTGGCAGCCGCAAATGCCATCACCATCAGAAGGGCATTATAGCTCAGAGAGTGGCGCGCGGATTCCGCTTTAAAAAAGTCCCTAACCTCTCTGCCTTACCAGAGCGGTCACCTATTTTGAGAGAAACTAGATCAACTTATCTCCGATGCTACTGGAGGGAAAAGCAAATTCCTTCCCCAGCGAAAGCCCAGCTCTGGAATCGCGTCTCTCAATCAAACTCTTGGAAATACGAGCAATGAGGTTGGCCCTTCGGTGGTTTCATCATCTTCTGGCAGGTCGCCCCATCCAGATTCAATCGGACAAGGCCACAGCTGTGGCGTACATCAACCGTCAGGGGTCACCCTGATGCTCGAAGTAAGTCACATTCTCAGAGTAGAAAATTGGGCGGCAGATTTTCTCAGCCGTCAGGGTCTCGCCTCGGGAGAATGGTCTCTTCATCCGCAAGTTTTTCAGCAGATTTGCCATCGCTGGGGGACGCCGGATGTCGATCTGATGGCCTCAAGGCTAAATGCACAGGTTCCAC
Organism: Ranitomeya variabilis; assembly: GCF_051348905.1. NCBI lineage: Eukaryota > Metazoa > Chordata > Amphibia > Anura > Dendrobatidae > Ranitomeya > Ranitomeya variabilis. Next base: position 610,016,686 of record NC_135235.1, read on the forward strand.
AGTTCATAGCCGCTCTCGCGATCTGGTAGCCATCGGGGTGGATGCACTGGTTCTCCCGTGGCATGAGTTTCGCCTTCCCTTGCTCCCATTACTTCCGAGGGTCATCAGGAAGATCAGAGCGGAGGGGATCCCAGTGATTCTGGTCACGCCAGATTGGCCCCGGCGAGCGTGGTACACGGAACTGGTACAACTAGTCGTCCCGACCTGCTTTCCCAGGGCCCAATTTACCACCAGAACTCAGGGGCTCCGGCTTTAACGGCTTGGCCGTTGAATCCTGGGTTCTAGCCCAAGCTGTTTTTTTCCCCAACAGGTGGCTTCTACCATGATTAGCGCTCGGAAGCCCGCGTCAAATCGCATTTATCATTGCATTTGGAAGACTTTTTTCTCATGGTGCAAGGACCTTGGACGTGCCCCCTCGTGTTTTCAATCCCTTCCATTTTGGAATTTCTCCAGACTGGTCTCGAGTCAGGTCTAGCACTTTGTTCTTTGAAATGCCAGATTTCTGCCTTATCCATCCTATTCCAACGCAGGATAGCGACCAGATTGCAGGTGAATACCTTCATTCAGGGGGTGGCCCACATGGTACCTCCCTATAAAATGCCTTTGAAATCATGGGATCTTAATTTGGTCCTAGGTGTTCTTCAGGAGGCTCCTTACGAACCACTGCAGGATGCATCGCTAACCTTGCTTTCTTGGAAGGTAGCTTTTCTGGTGGCGGTAACATCGATCAGACGGGTCTCGGAGTTAGCGGCTCTATCCTGCCGAACTGAGTTCCTCATTTTCCACCAAGACAAGGTAGTCTTGAGGATGTCTCCATCCTTCCTACCTAAGGTCATCTCTTCCTTCCACCTAAACAAGGACATTGTCTTGCCTTCGTTTTGTCCAGCACCTGTCCATCGTATTGAGAGGTCTCTTCACACTCGATGTGGCGAGAGCTCTTAGAAGGTACGTCTCACGGATGGCGGCTTTACGCAAGTCAGATGCCCCGTTTGTGCTTCCGTAGGGGCTCAGGAAAGATCTACCTGCTTCTAAGGCTACAATAGCCAGGTGGATTCGCTTGGCGATTCAAGAGTCTTACCGTGTCAGAGGCAAGCCTATCCCAGCGGGGATTAAGGAAAACTCCACTCGGTCAGTGGGTGCTTCTTGGGCCACTCGGCATCAGGCGACGGCACAGCAAGTTTGCAAAGTTGCGACTTGGTCCAGCCTGCATACCGTTGTGAAGCACTACAATATTCATGCTAAGGCTTCTGCAGATGCGGCCCTTGGCAGAAAGATTCTGCAATCGGCAGTAACACATCTGTAGACTCGGTACATGGTGTTTTCAGTTGTGTGCCGTTTCCCACCCAGGGACTGCTTTAGGATGTCCCATAGTCCTGTGTCCCCCAATGAGGCGAAGGAGAAACAGGGATTTTTGTGTACTCACCGTAAAATCCTTCTCTCCGAGCCACTCATTAGGGGACACAGCACCCACCCTGTTAGCCTGATGGCTTTTGTTTGTTGTTTGGTTTGACATATCGTATTCTGTTTGATAGTTATAAGCTCCAACTGTTTTGGCACTGAACTGGTTTGATTACAACCAGCATGAGGGTGTATACTGCAGAGGAGGAGCTAATTTTGTTAAAGTTTTCTTAGTGTCCTAGAGGCAGGCAGCATAACACCCATGGTCCTGTGTCCCCCAATGAGTGGCTCGGAGAAAAGGATTTTACGGCAAGTACACAAAAATCCCTGTTTTGTGCGATGCACCTGTAACACAGGATCAGTACAGGATAAGTAATGCAATGTATGTACACAGTCACTCCACCAGCAGAATAGTGAGTGCAGCTCTGGAGTAGAATACAGCTAGCTAGTGACCGCAACTTCTGACTGGCAGATGTCAAAAGTTAAGTCACAAGCTCTTAATGCCAGCCTATGAGAGCTAGAACAAGGCCAGAACTAGGCTCCCATAGACTTGTATTGAGTTGTGACCTCCAGTTCGCACCCTGAAACATTGGCGGCGGGTAAGTATCAGACTAAGTGCAAGGACCTTAGATTTAAAACACCACTCCAGCTGTAAAAAAAATTAAAAAAAAAAACCTAATAAAAACAAACTCCAGATTCCTAAATTTCAAGGAGTAATACCAGACAAACAGTTCAATACGCACAGTTCTAAAACTTTATTTTGGAGATTCAATGTCAAAAGGTGTGCCACAAATGTCTAAAATGGTAATAACCCTTCATGACTTATTATTGTAAATATTGAGGGGAGAAAAAAAAAAAAAATAGGTTCTATAATTGAAAACTGGGGATTCCTTATTCGGAAAGAAATAAAAAAAATATTTGCTCTGCATTGATTTTATATACACTGCTCAAAAAAATAAAGGGAACACTAAAATCCCACATCCTAGATATCACTGAATGAAATATTCCAGTTGTAAATCTTTATTCATTACATAGTGCAAATTGTCTCTTCCCAGAGGAGCATTGCGGCTTTAAGTCTCCTCACCTCGACATGCTTATCATGTCACTCTCCGCAAGGAGAAACGATACTTCTTGGATCTTCATTACATAGTGGAATGTGTTGAGAACAATAAAACCTAAAAATGATCAACGTAGACCACAACTAATATCCCACGGAGGTCTGGAGTTGGAATGATGCTCAAAATCAAAGTGGAAAATGACGTTACAGGCTGATCCAACTTCAGTGGAAATGCCTCAAGACAAGGAAATGATGCTCAGTAGTGTGTGTGGCCTCCACGTGCCTGTATGACCTCCCTACAACGCCTGGGCATGCTCCTGATGAGGCGGCGGATGGTCTCCTGAGGGATCTCCTCCCAGACCAGGACAAAAGCATCTGCCAACTCCTGGACAGTCTGTGTTACAACGTGACGTTGGTGGATGGTGCGAGACATGATGTTCCAGATGTGTTCAATTGGATTCAGGTCTGGGGAACGGGTGGGCCAGTCCATAGCTTCAATGCCTTCATCTTGCAGGAACTGCTGACACACTCCAGCCACATGAGGTCTGGCATTGTCCTGCATTAGGAGGAACCCAGGGCCATCCGCACCAGCATATGGTCTCACAAGGGGTCTGAGGATCTCACCTTGGTACTTAATAGCAATCAGGCTACCTCTGGCGAGCACATGGAGGGTTGTGCGGCCCTCCAAAGAAATGCCACCCCACAACATTACTGACCCACTGCCAAACCGGTTATGCTGAAGGATGTTGCAGGCAGCAGATCGCTCTCCACGGCGTCTCCAGACTCTGTCACATGTGCTCAGTGTGAACCTGCTTTCATCTGTGAAGAGCACAGGGCGCCAGTGGCGAATTTGCCAATCCTGGTGTTCTGTGGAAAATGCCAATCGTCCTGCACGGTGTTGGGCTGAGAGCACAACCCCCATCTGTGGACGTCGGGCACTTAGACCATCCTCATGGAGTCGGTTTCTAACCGTTTGTGCAGACACACATTTGTGGCCTGCTGGAGGTCATTTTGCAGGGCTCTGCCAGTGCTCCTCCTATTCCTTCTTGCACAAAGGCTGAGGTAGGGGTCCTGCTGCTGGGTTGTTGCCCTCCTACGGCCCCCTCCACGTCTCCTGGTGTTCTGGCCGGTCTCCTGGTAGATCCTCCAGCCTCTGGACACTACGCTAACAGACACAGCAAATCTTCTTGCCGCAGCTCGCATTCATGTGCCATCCTGGATTAGCTGCACTACCTGAGCCACTTGTGTGGGTTGTAGAGTCCGTCTTATGCTACCACGAGTGTGAAAGCACAACCAACATTCAAAAGTGACCAAAACATCAGTCAGAAAGCATTGGTACTGAGATGTGGTCTGTGGTCCCCACCTGCAGAACCACTCCTTTATTGAGTGTGTCTTGGTAATTGCCAATAATTTCCATCTGTTGTCTATTCCATTTGCACAACAGCATGTGAAATTGATTGTCAAACAGTGTCGCTTCCTAAGTGGACAGTTTGATTTCACAGAAGTTTGATTTACTTGGAGTTATATTTTGTTGTTTAAGTGTTCCATTTTTTTTGAGCAGTGTATTAACTATTCACCACCCTGAGATAAACTATCAGGGGTGTGAGGTAAACAGGACACCAGTGATTTTTCCTTAGGATTATTTGAGGATATCCAGGTAGCCATTCTGACCTCCGTTTCCTCACTGCATTCTGCACAATGTTAGGAAGCAGCTGGAAAGCCCTGATCATAAACACTGCTCTGAAAGCAGAAGAATCCCCAGAGCTCCTTACATCAACGCCGTGTCCTTGTGTCCTGCTCTTGTCGCACACGAACCACGGTATAGATCAGATATATTGAGACCTGCGGACACAAACATTGAAACGACGTCCCATTCCCATGGTGATCGTCTGACAACTCTATGACAACCCAACATAAACAGGCATTGTGTGCAAGACAAACATGTACAATGCGGTGTGCATGATCGCATAATAAAGCCTGTTGGATTTTGAGGATTCCCTTATAGTTTAAAGCGGCTGAAGGCTTTTGCATACAAAAGGATATTACCAACTCCTTGCACCCCATCCTATGTGGTTCATAGAAGAACAGCACCATACATACAGCTGTGGTATATGGTACATGAAACGCTATCATGTAGCCTAGGCCAGGGGTGTCAAACTGCATTCCTCAAGGGCTGCAAACAGGTCATGTTTTCAGGATTTCCTTGTATTGCACAGGTGATCATTTAATCACCTGCACAGAATGATTCCAGCACCTTGTGCAATGAGAAGGAAATCTTGAAAACACGCATGGTTTGAGGCCCTCGAGGAATGCAGTTTGACACCCCTGGCCTAGGCCACTAGGGAATAAAATACGAACCCTAAACCACCAACGAATATGAACCCCAACAATATTCCTTAGAACACCTTGGAATAAAATAAGAACCCCACCCTGTACCTTAGATCACCAGGGAATAAAATACAAATACCAATCATATATCTCAAGGTCATTGCAGAATAAAATATCAACTCCCACCATTTACCCTAGACCACCAGGGACTAAAAACACGAACTCTCGGCAGTTTTCCCTCGACCTAGAAGTGTCTTGTGAGCTCGTGCAGCACCCCGGACCCCGTGCAATGTCTTGTGAGCTCACGCAGCACCCCGGACGCATACAGTGTCTTGTGAGCTCACATAGCAACCCGGACTCGTGCAATGTCTTGTGAGCTCGCGCAGCACCCGAAACCCTGTGCAGTGTCTTGTGAGCTCAGGAAATATGAACCACTACCATATACACTACACCTCTAGGTAATAAAATGCGAACCCTAATCATATACCCTAAGACCATTACGGATTAAAATATCAACTCCCACTTTTTACACCAGGGAATAAAACATGAAGCCCAACCATATGCTATAAGACCAGCGGGGGAATATTAACCCCCACCATATACCCTAGGCCACTAGGGAATAAAATACGAACCCCAACCACATACCCCAAGACCACTGTGGAATTTAATGTTAACTTACTATTTACCCCAAACCACCAGGGACAAAAAACACGAATCCTCACCATGTAGCCTAAACCACCAGGGCAAGTTAACAACTATCATATACCCTAGACTGTCCAGGAATAAAATAGGAACTCCAATTATATATCCCAAGACCATGGTGAAATTTAATATAAACTCCCACTATTTATCCCAGACCACCAGGTAATAAAACATGAACCCAACCGTATGCAATATTACCATAGGGGAATATGAAACCTCCCATAAGCCCTAGGGCACTCTGGAATAAACTATGAGCCCTTGTCATTTACCCTAGACCACCATGGAATAAGAACCCCAGTGTATACCCTTTACCACTAGGTAATAAAATATGAACCCTACACCACTGTTAAATATTAACCCTTCTATTACCCAAGATCACCAGAAAACAAGATATATACCTACTCTTCTACACTAGGCCACAAGTGATAACGACATTAAGCCTTTCACTGCCCTAGACCACCAGGGAAATATTAGTATGTTTCTTGTTGTTGTTGTCAATGTCTTGATTTATATATTTTGGGCTTTTTTTATACATGTAAAACTGTCACCAAGACTGCTGAATAGGGCCAGGAGCAACCGTCAAAGCAAATAGAGCAATACATAATCTAAGACATACACTGTGGGAACCTCACCTGATATTTTGGGAATGTGAATGTTCTCCTCCAACTCGGTTTCTTTAAACCCTTCTCTTCCCTGAAGATCGGATTTGACTTGTATGGACGGCTCTACCGGGACGGTCAGAGTTGCGTAAGTGCTGATTACGAGAATCACCAGGCCGACTCCAAAGATGAACTATAAAAAACAAAAACAATGTGAGATATGGCGCCACCCGCAGGCTGCAGAATGCATAGTCAAATATGTCACCCTGATTCACTAATCTACATGTTTTGGAGCCTGGGGCCCATTTTCATTTACATGGATGACCTGACGACAACCTGTGGTGTAAGCATCCTCTCCCAGCCCTGAAGGGTTAACCCTCGCCCGTAGCTTTTCCTTTGGGATGCCTATTCTTGCCATGTGTTACCTCCCTCCCATGGTGTATCCTGGCCCCAGCACTATTAGTGCCCTGACCTAAATTTCCTAAGGCTGTGGCTGTGGTTTCCCCTTTACCCTGTTCAGCTGCAAATGGGATGTGGACGTAAAATAAGGTCACTGGAGCACAGAGGCAACTTCAGAGGGCGCCTGCTGGGAGTTGTGGTACAAGACTGCAGACTTAGCTGAGCCGCTGCCTTAAGTTTCACAGAAATAAAGGGGAGGCAAGCAAAAGACATAGTAAAGTAACAAGGCAGGCGCCTACTTAAAAGGGTTATTCAGCCTTGGAAGGTGCGGTTGATGCAGAGTCTGACGGCTTCGGGCCACGTCTCACGCACCCAAGCACCATGTCTGTAAATACCCGGCAGTGGCCGACAGATGCCATTTCAGAGACTGGTACAAAGTTGCTTCTCCATCAGCAGAGTACAGGCAGCCGTTTCTAAGATACGATTTTGGGAAGTGTTATTTAAGCAATTGCCCCACAGACAGGATCATTTCCGATTCAACCATGATGAATCTATCGTGCTAGCAATGGACTAACTAAATCTATTTCTATAGATTGTGCTCTAGAAGTCTTACCCACGATCAGCGGATTACAGACTACCCCACACGAGAGGGTTGTTTCCCTGCAGCGCCACCAAGGGGGAATATGAAGTATTTCATGATGCCCCTTAAAATAAGTATACGGTCGTTGTAGTGGACAGACTTTCCATGTCCTCCACCGAGAGATGCTGCGATCTGATTCTTGATGAGATTCCAAAAAGGGGCAACATCCTCACCCCCCCCCCCCCCACTATTAAAGGAAGTATCCGGTTTAACAATTCGGGGTATATGCATGGTGGGTTTCCATTCTTTACGACCCTTATCCTAGGGTGGAGAGAGGAGCTTGTCCTGTATAACACACAAGTGAGCTATAATACCCCATTTACTTTGTGGTGGCACTGCACAGAAACTGAACATTTACTATTAGTATTCCCCATAGATGCAGCTGATTACTAGGGGTCCCAGCCGGGAAACACTATGTGATCAGATTATCAACAACATGTCCTTCTAACGTAGAATTGTCCAAAGCAGAGAACCCCTCTAAATCTTCCTAAATCAGACAACCCCTTTAATGACAGCTTTTCACATTGCAGAGTTCCTCATCAGGATTTAGACCAGGATCCTGTTGTAGCCGGACTTCAGGGGTCACTAATGCTGTCAGCTGGAAATGAGGTCTACTAAAAAGGAAAAGGACAATCGCGGGTTCTCATCTCCTCACAGTCCTGATAATTTGCCCTTTTCAACTTCCGCTTGCCTGCGTGGTAGCTCTGCCTCTTAACTAAGCCGGTCAGGTCCGAGGGCTTCCTGAATGCCGTAATTAACTACTTGTTGGCAGAATTATAAGGCGTTGGCGGTAACATCTGTACTGCACAGGGTTCGGGGTGCTGCGCGAGCTCACAAGACACTGCACAGAGTTCGGGGTGCTGCGCAAGCTCACATGACACTGCACGGGTTTGGGGTGCTGCGCGAGTACAAAAAACACTGCAAGGGGTCCGGATTGCTACGTGAGCTCACAAGACACTGCACGGGGTCAGGGGTGCTGTGCGAGCTCACAAGACACTGCACCGGTCCGGGGTACTGTGCGGGCTCACAAAACACTGCACGCGTCCAGGGTGCTGCGTGAGCTCACAAGACACTGCACGGGGTTTGGGGTGCTGCGCGAGCTCAAAAGACACTGCACGGGGTCCGGATTGTTACATGAGCTCACAAGACACTGCACGGGGTCCGGATTGTTACATGAGCTCACAAGACACTGCACAGGGTCCGGATTGTTACATGAGCTCACAAGACACTGCACGGGGTCTGGATTGTTACATGAGCTCACAAGACACTGCACAGGGTCCGGATTGTTACATGAGCTCACAAGACACTGCATGGGGTCTGGGGTGCTGAGCAAGCTCACAGGACACTGCACGGATCTGATTTACTACGTTAGCTCACAAGACACTGCACGGGGTTTGTGGTGCTGCGCGAGCTAACAAGACACTGCAAGGGTCCGGGTTACTATGTGAGCTCACAAGACACTGCACGGTGTCCGGGGTGCTGCGCGAGCTCAAAAGACAATGCACGGGGACCGGGTTGCTACGTTAGCTCACAAGACACTGCATGGGGTCGGGTGCTGCGCGAGCTCACAAGACACTGCATGGGGTCCGGGTGCTGCGCGAGCTCACAAGACACGGCATGGGGTCCGGGTGCTGCGCGAGATCACAAGACACAGCACGGGATCCTGGCTGCTGCGCGAGCTCACAAGACATGGCATGGGGTCCGGGGGTGCTGTGCAAGCTCAAACGACACTACCCCGTCTTATTGGCTGTAGGTACACAACCTCCTATCCGATTCCGGGGCACGGACCTGGGATGTGAGGCCATTCTTGTGGATCTTCTTATAGATGATGGCGGGGCAGATGAAGCAGATCAGGCTCCCCATTGTGGCACCAGTCAGTCCGAGGATGGTCTCCACTGGAAGTGAAAGGAAAGTAGCAGGGTCATTGTGTATACACATACATATAATATGAATGTAAAGATATAAGTATTAGATCCTGTTGAACAGCAGAATCGGTGGAGCTAAAGCAGCGGTGACCTATAAATGCAGTAGTATTACGGTATAAGTAGGTCATCACATACACTGGGTAGGTGACAGCTGTGGGAACCCTGCAGATTGCCATAAAGGAGGGGGAATTGTGTCAAACGATGGATTGAATTGGCTAATAACCCCATCTTTTAGCAATTGCGTTTTATGGACTCCTCATAGGTTAGACCTACTCCACCCTTCCCCACTGTTATCAATGACTCGGGGTATTTTTCATATACTTAATTTGGGCCAAAGTTGACATGTCCTGACTATCCAAGTCTGTCCAGCCGAGTAATGTCTGTGCCTGGAGCATGTTGTAACCTCACAGTTCAGATTTCCTGAGCCAAACCCCAAAAGCCCTGGCAGGGGTTGGAGTACGGTCATGTTCTCACCCTTGTGCACAGTGTAGAAGGAGATGTGGAGATGCTAGAAATTTACTTACCCTTTGCAGCCATTCTTTGGTACAATACCTGAAGTATTCTCCTAGGCTCACCGATTAATATTGAACTATCTGATCGATGGTCGTAAAAACTAACTTAACAATTCGTTATGAGGCTAAAACCCCATGGAGCCATAAGGTATTCCTGGTCTGTTGTCATACACTTTCCCATGAGGAAGAGAGCGGCGTTGATCACAATATCAGCTGGTGCATGCACAATACCGGCCGATCGTGAGCCCCTCCTGGCAGGCATCTCACAAGGTATCATCATCAATACCTCTCGATGAAATTCAGGATCACTTCTTACAAATGAGGTGGCCATACACATTAGATTACTGTCAGCTGAACCTGTTGAATCGGGAAGGGCAGACAATGTAATATGCATGGGGGCATCTAGACTCTTCCCTGGCGAAAGGCGTCAGAACAAAGGAAGATCAAAGACCTGGATTTCAATTTCTTTCTTATGAGAAATAATCCTTTGTGAGAGGTGTCCAGCAGCTGCTGACTCCCTGCTACCCATTAGAAACAGCTAGGGATACAAATGCTTGTGTATGGGAGGAATGGCTGCCATGTCGAGACTGAGACCCCGCTATTTGTCAAGAAGGCTATACATATGGCCGCTCTATCACCATACTGACTTGTGTCTGGATGGACAGTTGGATAAGACTGGCATTGTTCTGTAGCAACTGCGGTTTACTGACTCCTCGTATATCTTCGGCCTGCTATGAGACTCACCATTTGGTATCAGAATTCCACCCATCATTGTACCAAACACGATGACCAGGGTCAAGACTTTGAAGCGTAATGGGGGCATATATCCTCCAGCAGCAAAGGTGCCATCTTTTTGCTGTAGGGAAAAAAAAAATACATGTTTGGGCAGCAGACACAGAATCGATAATGGCCGATAGCAGAGAGCATTAGGTTGCCCATCTCTTCTTTTAGACTAAGCCTGCACTGAATGCGGTGACATTTTGCTTTTGAATAAGCTGGTATAAATGTGCAGTGATCACAGGGAATCTGATTGTGGGATGACCACCTGCATCTAGGCTGAGATGATGCAGCACCTCTCGCTTCTACATCGGGAGGCGCAGACATTATGGCAGCCATCGCTACTTCACAGGTATCCGGTATCTGCACCCTTACCAACCATGTACGATACCTGGCAAGTGGCTGCAGACGTAACGTCAGCAGTGAGTCTCATGGCAGAATGTGAAGGTGAGAGAAGCTGGTTGAGCCCCATGAACACCTTCGGGACAGGGCAATTCTTTGTTTTTGTGCCTTCATTTTTTTTTTCCTCCCCTACATCCAAAAGCCATAATACTTGTATTTTTCTGCAGACATAGCTGGATGAGGGATTTTTTTTTTTTTTTTTTTTGTGGGACGAGTTGTATTTCTGAACGACAGCATTAATTTTACCATATGACATAATAAATAACGGGAAAAAAAAATAAGTGTGGTGAAAAATAAGCTATTCTGACATTTTTTGAGGGTTTTCCATTGGCGATGTTCATTATGCAGTAAAAATTACCTAGGACCGTGCTTTTCCAGGACAGTACGATTACGGAGATATCAAACCTTGCATTTTTTTTGTTTTTATTATTTAAACTTGGGAGAAAAAAAAAATTGGTTTAAGTCGCAATTTTCCAACACCCATAACGTTTTTTTCAATCAGGGGCTTATTTTGTGTGTGGTGTGCTGACGTTTTTATTTATACCATTTTGATTACTTTTTATTGTATTTATTTTTGGAGGGGAGGAGTGGTGAATAAAAAAATTGGCAATTCTGGGGTTTTCATTTTTTTTTTTTTTTTATTATTACACCTAGTGATTATTAATTATTATTATTAATTTATATCGCACCATTAATTCCATGGTGTTTGTACATGAGAAAGGGGTTAGTGATGAAAGAACGTGCACAGATAAGGTGTTATTCGACCATGCTCGTGTGCTAATTGAGTGTCTATGGCGTGCTTGATTTCCTGTTTATTAGGCAACCCTGCATGTGTTGCGTCTGTCGAACAGTGGCAAGACATGCAGCCGAGGGGACATGAACATATTATCCGAGCACGCCGAAGATACTCTGTTAGCACATGAGAACGTGGAATAACACCTTATCTGAGCACATTTGCTCATCATTAATTACAGTGTTTACTAATTGGGTTAATTTTATAGTTTGAAAGGTCAGACTTTCATGAATGCGGCAACACCAAATATGTAATTTTTTTTTATTATTTTAATGACGGAAGGGAAGGAAGGATGAATTAGAATTTCATTTCAGATTTTTTTTTACATGTCACTTTATTTTTCAGTCCCCTATAGAAGATTTGAACCTGTAATCATCCGATGGCTTATGTTATATATTGCAATACCGTAGTGCTGCAGAATATAGTGAAAATGGCAGTCTCCTTTGAAGCTCAGCATATAGTTGAGCTCCAGGAGTACAAACATGGTGGTGATGGGTGAAGGGGTCTTCAGAAGGCCCCCAGCTGTGATTGCGACCCATTGGCAGAGTGCCGATGGGGGCCGGTGCTCAATTGCACCAGTTGTGATGTTGTTTAAATGCTTTCAGAGAGATAGCGGGATCTAAATTGTTAAAAGCCGCTGCCAGAACTCAGCTCCGGCCACGGCTGCTAGAGATAGGTGATCAGTAGCTAGGAAGGGGTTCCAGAAATGCTGGTTACATCTTAGGTTGTCTCTTGTACTCACTTGCTGCTCGAACAATAATGTGTTCAGGGCTTGTCTGCAAGGCAGGATCATCATAGGAAACCCGACAGCCACGGACATCATGAATCCCACCCTGATCATCTCAGTCACCAGGTTTGAGGGAAAGTTCACTAGTACATTACCGGCTATGGTTTCCGTAAAACTGACATAGCCAAAAAAACCAACCTGTGAAGAAGAGCAGAAGGCATAATATGTGGATAGGAAGAAGAAAGAGCCCATTTATCTCTCGACCTCAAGTATAAATCCAACATTTCATGTAGATCTTGTAGTATAACTAAATTTACTGAAGGGGGAGCTGTTGTCATTTATGAAATGCATGAAAATTATGCCCTTATGACGATGTTTGGCCATTTGTTAATAATCGATAGGGCAAATATGTATCCACAGAAATGTAGGGACTTCCATAGAAGTCATTATCTACCCTAGATAACAGCCAGTAATGGGGGTGGGGACACTCCCGATGATCGTTCACTAGAAGAGCAGGCAGCGATCACGTACTGCCATTTATTTGAATGGGGGCCATATGATACTTAATTTTCCCCGCAATGCAGTCCGAGAGCAGCAACGGTTCTCAGAAATGTAGCCCCTTGGCTAAACCTGCCAAACTCTCATTCAGTTGACATCATCCTCACTCCTTCATCTATGTATGCACCAGTGTAAGTGGGGCAATTTACCTCCTTCCTAGGTTGTAAGAAGTGGAGGAGAGGTCCTTATGTCTGCCCATTCTCTGATGACATCACAGGGATCACCTAGAACACATCTAAGGGCTTCCCCACCTAGTGTCTCCCTTTGTATGCTGTGACATGTCATTTTCCTTCATCAGGCAATAGCTACAGCTAAAACCCGTGTTGACGAATGACTATACCTCACATGCTCATGTGCTATGTTGAGGGGTATGGCTGACGTGGTAGCACCATCATAGACCGGCACATCACTCCACAGTACGTGATCTTACCAAGACGTAGAAGCTAGTCACCACATTCAGAGACAAGGCAAAGATGGAGCTCATGGTCTTGACAGAGGGCTCGTCCAGGCTGTCGTACGTTGGAAGGACTTGTCTACAGCAAACAAACAGGCAGCGATTAGTTATAAAGTTCCCCCAAAAAAATTATACACAGGACTCCCATATTAATGCCAATAGCTATATAAACTATATATCCCATAAAAGTTATATCTAGCGTAATATGAGATAGGCCCATTTCCTTATCGTGGCTGGAGGGAGGATCAGGTAGTCTTTACCGAAGAGATGGACCAATATATCTCATCTATGATCTATGGGCAAGACATTTAGATAATCGTCCTGATCCTTAGGTCCGATTCCAGATTTATGGAATTTGTCAGTCGTCTCACTCAAAATGACCTTGGTCTGTATTTTACAAGTGGGTATCAAGCTGAACGAATTCACTTTTTGGATATCTCGGTTGTGAACACCGATATGGGAAACCCGATGATTCTACATTGCAACCTTAATAAGTCTTCTGTCCTGGGAAAGTCATCATCCTAAATCATTAAGAGGGATTCCCAAAGGACAATATCTTAGACGAAGAAGCAATTGCTCGGAGGTTCGTGGTTATAGGCTTAAATGGAAAGATCTGGTTAGGACTCCTTGTCTATAGGATCCTTTGTCCATTCCTTCTCGCCTTTACCTCCACTTTGTGCTGCTTTTGTCTGGCTGGAGTGTTGTCGGGGAATCAAGGCTATGACAATTAAGGGTTAAGCAAAATGATGCGGTGGTCGGGCATCGAGTCCAATCCTATGAGGCAGGTGGACCAAGGTGGTGTTCTTCTGCGTCTGGCATTCTTGGTGCCGGTTACGTTTACTAGCCTATGTGACGTCATGGTGCTACAGGGCCTAGCAAGTCCATGTGGTGCCCAGGATCCCAGACACAGAAGAAACCTGCCTTGGTCCTGCTCCCTTTGCATTGGATGTCGGACCAGGGCACCTCAAATCCTTTTGCGCCACTGTTTTATTCACAGGCACTAAAGTGAGGGAAATTAGAGAAGCAGATCAGACTTGCCAACACTACTGCAGTGTTTTCTCTACTCATAGATCAAGCCTATGCTTTTACATCTAAGGTGGTTTTCCATTTTATTATTGAGCTTAAAATCACCTTAAAAAGAAAAACGTTCTGCAATTTTTAAATAAGCTTTCAAATGTATCACTATTCTTTTATATGTCCGCTTGCTGCCAGTGAAGGGAAACATTACGTATTTACCTCTGGAGGCTGTACGCCCTTCTTATAGACCCAATACTTCCAAGAGCTGAGCGTTTGCTGCAGTTTATCCAGTATAAACAATCCTCAATGAAGAACGCTGCTTGGATGGCACACTGACATTTTACATGCACAGATATGTAGAAAGATGTCCCTGTTCGCTCACGGCAAGCAGAGGTCTTGAAAATAGTTAGGAGTGGTCGCACATGTTAGAAAGATGAAGCACTCATTATATGGTGCTGCAAACCCTTATAACTTGCGGTGTCCCTCCCCACCATTACTAGTATCCCTCCCCCTGTAGCTCGGCATTCGCTCCCTCTTCTCCTCCGGAGATTTGGAGTGACTGTGCAATGTTAACATTTCATTATCAACGTGTGAGAAAATGTACGAGCTGCCACTGGATGCGAGAGGCCGGGGCAGGCGCTGACAGATGACGGCTGGACGGGACACCAGAGGAATGAGCAGCTACCCAGGACAGGGCAGCAATGTGGCACCGAGGATTTGCAGACTCTGAAGGGGTAAAAATTCCCATGTGAAGCATCTGTACGTTATAGGGTATTAATATAGAGGTTATCTGGCTCTTTAAAACCAATGGCCTATCAATATAGATTGTTGATGGCAGTACGAGGTATTGATGCCTATAATCATTTCCATTATTATTATTATAATAATTTCCATTACACATTATTCTGCAGCTCTGGGCTGTATTATCAGATGCCGGATTAAAAAAAAAAAAAAAAAAAAAAAAAATGTCACCGACAGTAAGAGAGGAAGGGATTACCCCCATAACAACGACCTGGGACCCCTCAGTTATCACCCAGGAAGCACCTCACTGTCCAGTCACATGTGGTGGTCACATTACCAATTACAGGGGTAGAGGCAGATTTGACATTCAGGAGATGAGAAAGCTGAGTGACAACAAAGTTGTCACCTAATTCTCTTGGAGCCCTTGTCACAAAATTACCACCTATGGAGGAATAGGTCCAACTGTAGTTGAGCTAATATCAGAAATCAAGTGCTGCATCTTGCAGGGCAGGACGGCCAGTATATGTACATGTGGTGGGGGGCTGTCAGCGAGACTTCCAGGATTGTGAACACTTAGTGAAGGTGCTGAGAGACATACGGCATCTACCAACCCCCCCATCGTAAAGCCCTGATCCCTTTTACAATCAAAGCCTCTGGAACAGGATGGAGATCTACAAGCCTGGCCATGAAATTCGATCTTGGTGACACCAAACGGGAAGCACGCCCACGGCTGTGCCACCGGGAGACCCCATAAAGCTATCACTCTGGAGAACTTTCTAATCTTTTTATGGCCTTGGCTTCAGGAACGTGGGTCTTACTGTTCCGGCCTTTGAGCGTTGATGTGTGACAGACGCCCAGGGCTGGGAGACATCACCAATAGGTTCGGGCTACAGTGAATTCAGCCACTTGCAATATGTCTTCTAAAGTCCGACAATGCGACCAAAGTCACCATAGGGCACCACTCTTCGTCCCCCCTAAAGCACAAGTACGTACCTGTACATCTGTGCTGGGATCCCCATATATAAAGCTGGCTAAAGAGCAGAGGGCAGATGCCAAAAAAAACACTGAAGAGCCAAAAAGGCAATTTTGCACTCGCTGCACCTCCCCCTTAAAAATAGTTATGGGTCTTGGAAGAAAAGAAGGAAAAAACAGAACCATAAAAATTAAAATTGGTGGCAGTGGGAAGATGGTTAAATTGTAGCACCCCTTTAGACTTAAGAGCCCCTTGGTACCGTCATATGGTGCACGCCATGGTCAGTCCCATGTACCACATCCATGGGCTTGTAGGACAGGAGAACACATGGTGTGATGGGACACTACTCCCCGAAATGTGTGACCTGGGTCATGTACTTACCTGTATAACATGGCAGCCTGGCTGTAGATTATATGTAATATTGTTCATACACTTACGCTCCTCACCTCGACAACAGACCCGACAACTGATGTGTATTGGAGAATCTACAGACAACTAGATTAGACATACTGATCATCAACATGCTCAATTCTTCATTAGCATGTGGAATAGTGCTTGGTGGTGCACTTCCCTCACTCCCTTCACAGTTGTCAGGATATTCAGCCACCTTTGGGGTATGGGCAGCTTTATACACCCAGATGGTGTCCTATATAATCCATTGTTAATACACCAGCGTGACACAGGCTACATGACATTTATGTAGGATCTGACTCGGCACATGTCATATGTTATTATTCTTGCCAGAAATCCTAGAGAACCCATAATAAGTCAAGGGGATATCATTCAAATGCATTGTATGACGGATCTAGCACTGCTTCCATCATAAACTGGAATCAATGTGATCATAGCTTTAGTCCCAACTGTCCGCTCATGGATGCTCCACGCAGAATATGGAGGTAGATATTTACTATATTCATATCCAGGAAAACAAAGCTACTTACGACTGGCAGGCAAAGGACATGCCAAAGATGGGTATGCAGCGGAAGACGCCCTCGAAGCGGACGTAACTGACCTCCTTTGTCCACTCACCACCGAACAGTCCATGCTTGAAAGAGGAGAGCACAATCTGTGTAGGAGAGGTAGGAGATTAGATGTCAGAGTGACATCAGGATAATGTACTACCACCCCCCACTGTAAGCGTCCGATAAATGACTGCACAAGTGGGGAGCATGGAGACTTAAAAGGGCCACTGTCACCCCCTCCAGCCGTTATAAACTAAAAGAGCCACCTTGTGCAGCAGTAATGCTGCAGTCTAACAAGGTGGCTCTTAGTTTTTGATTCATTTATTACCTCAATAAAGCGTTTTAAAAATTGGCCACACATACCAGATATTGTACCAGGAGGCGGTCCGAAGCGTCCTGTATGTATCCCCCAACTGCCGTCACTCTTCTCTTCAGGGCCCATGGTACCCGCCCCCTGAGCGCTGTTGCTTCTTAAATCCGGCGCCTGCGCTGTGCGTGCCTGCCTGGGGCCTGCGCAGTGTTCTTTGTCAGTCACATCTCAGATGCAGGGTGCCTGACTGCGTCTGTTCGGGCAGTGCGGCCGCCCTGTTACTGAATCCCCGCCCCGCACTGTGTTACTCATTATGCACAGTGCGGGGCTGGCATTCCTGGGCATGCGCACTGCGCTGTTCAGGCGCTCCCCCATCTCGGACGCTCTCCCATCTCTGACGCTCCCCCGCCTTCCCAGGAACCCCAGCCCCGCACTGTGCATAATGAATAACAGTGCGGGGCGGGGATTCAGTAACGGCGCAGTCAGGCACCTGGCATCTGAGATGTGACTGACAAAGAACACTGCGCAGGCCCCAGGCAGGCACGCACAGCGCAGGCGCCGGATTTAAGAAGCAACAACGCGAAGGGGGCGGGTACCATCGGCCCTGAAGAGAAGAGTGACGGCAGTTGGAAGATTGATAGAGGACGATTCGGACCGCCTCCTGGTACAATATCTGGTATGTGTGGCCAATTTTTAAAACGCTTTATTGAGGTAATAAATGAATCAAAAACTAAAAGAGCCACCTTGTTAGACTGCAGCATTACTGCTGCACAAGGTGGCTCTTTTAGTTTATAACGGCTGGGGGGGGGGGGGGGGGGGTGACAGTGGCCCTTTAAAATGCAGACCCATACATCAGAAAGAGCAGAGCTAAGACTTCCTGACACAGAGAAATAGATTGCTATGTACTGTGGCGGTCATCCAGCTGAAAAAGACAACAGAAAGCAGTCCTTTCCAGCTACATACCAAGCATAAAACAAAACATTGCAATAATGGCTGTAACACTGCGATGGGATATTTTCTGTATCTGAACAGTTTGCTTCTCTCCTGTCTTGCTCAGTAGTGTTGGCTGACCAGTAACTATAGGTGAAAGGGAACATCTGTCATCCCAGCATCAGATTCATTATAAACACCGATCTTCTATACTTAGCCTCAAATATTTGTCCTGATATTGAAAGGTGCAGGCTAAACTAAACTTTGGCACCATTCTTCATCATTATTGGACCTCGGATATTGATTTTATTTGCACCCGTTATGTTTTCCAATAGCCATTCTTGGCAGTGTCATGGGGCTCATTAGTATCAACCCTGGGGCTTACCGCATCGCTCACCATGGTGGTATAGATATGACTAACGCCAATGGCAAGCACGCCTCTGCCAAATAATATGCATATGAAACTTCTCCAGTCACTACTAAAGCGGGAGGCAAAAATGCAAAACTCCTGAGCACATCAGCAGGCAGATATATGTATTGTTAGTATATAGGGACCAGTATTATAATAGTTGTATTCTTGTACATAGAGACAGTATTATACTATTTATATATTCTTTTACATAGGGTCAGTATTATAGTAGTTATATTCTTATACATAGGAGCAGTATTATAGTAGTTATATTCTTGTACATAGGAGAAGTATTATAGTAGTTATATTCTTGTACATAGGGGGCAGTATTATAGTAGTTATATTCTTGTACATAGGGGGCAGTATTATAGTAGTTATATTCTTGTACATAGGGGGCAGTATTATAGTAGTTATATTCTTGTACATAGGGAGCAGTATTATATTAGTTATGTTCTTGTACATAGGGGACAGTATTATAGTAGTTATATTCTTGTACATAGGGGGCACCATTTAGTAGTTATATTCTTGTACATAGGGGCAGTATTATAGTAGTTATATTCTTGTACATAGGGGCAGTATTATAGTAGTTATATTCTTGTAAATAGGGAAGTATTATAGTAGTTATATTCTTGTACATGGGGACAGTATTATAGTAGTTATATTCTTGTACATAGGGGGCAGCATTATTGTAGTTCTATCCTTGTACATAGGGGCAGTATTATAGTAGTTATATTCTTGTACACAAGGGACAGTATTATAAAAGCTATATTCTTATACATGAGAGCAGTAGTATAGTAGTTTTTTCTTAACATCAATATTTTTGCAAGGCTCAGCAGAGTCGAGTAATACATACCACAAACATGAAAACTGTGTAAAATATAAGCGCCATGGCGCTAAAAGATTGGATGGATGCCATCATGTTGCGTTGCAGGCTGAGTGGAAGGACGATGCACAGTGAAACAGCAAACAAAAGGAATATGCGAAAACTTTCCGTGGCCTGCACAAACAGAAAGAAAGCAGATGCAGAAAGAAAATGAATAGACTAACATTAAATATTAGAATACGGCTTGTGCCCGCAACATCGCTTTAACAAATGACAAGTCTCTGACAGTGAAAAACAGCAAAATTTCGTGCCACTGAGTCACAGTCCAGGTGGATGTCCTAGTAACAAAACGTTCTAGACAGTGCAGCGATGCAGTGCTAACCATTTATCTGATGCACTCAGCAAGGTCCTGGGCATTACTAAGCGGATACGGCCCAATTTACCTGCAGTCCAAGCAACCGAGCGAAGAAGGTGGAACCAAGGTCTCCGATCACGACATAGAACGCGATGCAGGTCCCCAACATGAGTCCAATCATACTGTGAAAAAGAAAGGACATTGAGGCAAGACCTGAACATGAGCAATTTCACCCAATGACATGGTCAATGGCTAAGATCTGCTTATTAGGAAATTCTGGGCTAATATATGCAGCGTCCTGTTCAGGATCATCATTTTGTGCCTCATTACCGGAGAACTTTCCAGGTACATGCATTGCACAGCAAGATCATTGAGGCATATAGGTTCTCTATAATACCCCATTTCCCCTCTGGGGGAGCTGTGGGGAAACTGAACACTTGCTGGCAGGTTCCCCTGCCGATTGTTGGATGATTTTCGCAAAGCTTCTGTGCAACCCATAAAAAGTAACATGTTGTCTCTGCTTACCTGGTCTCCACTAGCATCTTCCCTGCTTTCCCATAGGCATGAAATGCTGCAGAAAATAAAAGAGTAGAATTATATAACCTTACAGGACAGCAAGGGGCATATATCAATAACATGGGCATATATCAATAACATGGGCATTATAGGGGAGCAGTAAGGTTCACAGTGACACTGGTTTGGCGTTCGCATCAGCTTGGGCGCCTCTTTCGATTACTAGACCCTAGCGACATTATGGGGTCCTTTTAAGCACAAGAGCCAGATGCCGGCACTTGAGTGTTGTACTGGAAATTTAGGAAATGGCCCAGCTGCCTTGGAGTAATGAGCGTTTGCCAGCACCAGCTGAAGGTCCTAAAAAATGCTCATCTCTAGACGGCCCGATACAAGTTACTCTCACATTTTGTGACATTTAGACACAGGCAGCACGGTGGCGCAGTGGTTAGCACTGCAGCCTTGCAGCGCTGGGGTCCTGGGTTCAAATCCCACCAAGGACACCATCTGCAAAGAGTTTGTATGTTCTCTCCGTGTTTGCGTGGGTTTCCTCCGGGTACTCCGGTTTCCTCCCACATTCCAAAGACATGCTGTTAGGGAATTTAGATTGTGAGCCCCAACGGGGACAGCAATGATAATATGTGCAACCTGTAAAGCGCTGCGGAATATGTTAGCGCTATATAAAAATAAAGATTATTAAAATAAAGATATTATTTAGATCAGTTGTGCACCAAAATTGTTTGATAAATCGGCGTCATGGTATATGGGAATCTTTGAGAAGTTTTCATCATTTAGTTGTTAAGGTTCATTTATAGGAGCTTGGAAAATCCCCTCCTTACAATGAGCCGTTTGGCAGAACAGGATACGTTTTGGTCCCGTGCTTATTGGAGGAGCAGGAATCATGTGCAGAGGTGAAAGGGGAGGAGAAATAATCTCAGGATGGTCTGTATTAAGGGAGGCAAATGTCGGTCTAAGTACAGAGACCCATCTAGACTGGGCTGTGTTTAGACTTGGTGGTCTAATGTGGTGGTGGGGGGTCATAGCAGTGATGGTCGTAGCTGGTGGTGGCTCTTACCAAGACCTGCGTAGGTCCGCCGCTTGCTCATACTGGCCGTCTTCACAAGGAACATGCAGGACTGATGGGTCATCCAGCAGCACAGCATGAGGAGCAGGGTGCCCAGCACAAAGCCGCACTGCAAGAAAAGACATGGGGGCATTAGGGTCATCGCGGACACGTCCAATCATTGCCTGACTCTCAGCTGATCATCCCACAGCGGTGCACCAGGGAGATCATGTCTATTTCTCATCAGTACAAGTCTTCAAGATCACTTAGGTCATTCATCCCCAACCTATGACTCTCTAGCAAGACTATAATTCCCAGCATGCCACAGGTTGGGTACCACTGTATTAGATGCTCTACAGAAACTAAACAGAAGGGGTGCGATCTTTAACTCCTCAAACTGAAATCTTTCAAGATGCGGTCATGTCTCAACGGTTAATGGTGTATTTCCCTTTCAGTAAGAGTTGATATAGCGCCAGGATTTGCCAAGACTTGATTCCAGGGAATCCAACCTCTGATCTTGAGAAATAAGAGGTCACATTGCTTTGTCTCAGTGTTGCAGGGCGCCGCTTCTCTAGTTAAAGAATGTATTGGCTGCAGTTACCTGCACAGCCAGGAGAGGCGCCACTGTGCAAGGAAAATGGCAACAACTCTGTGCCACCACTAATCTTCCGATCAGTATCTTAGGATCCCAGTGGTAACCCTGGTGCTATCTCGAGCCGCACAGTTCTGCTTTGGAAGTGAGACAATGACGTTACGACACCACGTACCTGATGGATCAGGTGGTAACAAGCACGTGTCCTGTTCATTCAAAGGTGTACTGGTATCATCATCGCTCTGGGCAGAACCAAACAACCCCTTTAAAGGGAACCTACCACCCCGTTTTTTAAAAATGAGATAAAAATAGTGTGAAATAGGGGCAGAGCTGGGCTTTACATTAGGGCCTTTTCGGTGCCTTTACACCCCCGTTAGGCTGCCTAAATACCTTTGTGAAGTGGCCGTTTTCTGCTGTCACTCAAGTGGGTCAGGTCGGATGGGCGTGGTCACAGCGCTGTTTGTCCCCCAGGATCCTGCTCATCATTACGTTGGTGGCGTAGTGGTGTGCGCATGTCCAGCAGGCGAATCCACTGCCCAGGAGATGAATAACGGCGCGGTCTTCGCTATTCAGCCGTTTACCGGTGGGCGCGGCCATCTTTCCTGTGGCCGCGCCTGCGCAGATGGAGCGCTCTGCTGCCCGGGACTTCAGGAAAATGGCCGCGGGATTCCGCGCGTGCGCAGATGGAGATCGCGGCGGCCATTTTCCTGAAGTCCCGGGCAGCAGAGCGCTCCATCTGCGCAGGCGCCGCCACAGGAAAGATGGCCGCGCCCACCGGTAAACGGCTGAATAGCGAAGACCGCGCCGTTATTAATCTCCTGGGCAGTGGATTCGCCTGCTGGACATGCGCACACCACTACGCCACCAACGTAATGATGAGCAGGATCCTGGGGGACAAACAGCGCTGTGACCACGCCCATCCGACCTGACCCACTTGAGTGACAGCAGAAAACGGCCACTTCACAAAGGTATTTGGGCAGCCTAACGGGGGTGTAAAGGCACCGAAAAGGCAGTAATGTAAAGCCCAGCTCTGCCCCTATTTCACACTATTTTTATCTCATTTTTAAAAAACGGGGTGGTAGGTTCCCTTTAAGTGATGACCTACCCTAGCGATACGCCACCACTTACTAAGATGGAGCCAGATGGAAGAGTGGTGGCCACATCCAAGGGGTGTCTCTTTTCTGATCCAAACGAGACTGCAAATTAAAAGTTGCAGCCCCCCGATGAATGTCCTATAGAGCATCGGGATGTGACCTGATCAGACACGTAAAGCTGCGTGAGCAGGACGAGGTCAGGGCAGCTGCTCCAGCTCTGAATGGAAACAAGCATGTTCCTATTCACTGACAGCAAGCAGATAATGAGAACACATTCTGCGGAGACACAACCCCCAGGCCGCCCCGTACGCTCACCTGCTTGAAGCAGAAAGGCATGGTCAGCACGCTCACTCCCACAATGCTGTTCACAATGTTCATGATCAGTCCCCAATTAGAAGCCGCCATGTCCACGACCAAAAATATATCTAGATACAGCAATTATTAATAATAATAAAGATTTCAAAAAAATATATATTGTATATTGTTAGCTTTTCAGACAAAAAATAATAATAATAATTAAAGAAAAAAAAAAATGACTAAGAGCAAAACATGCTCTGCAAAAAAAAAAAAATGGCACAGCCGTATGGGGAAGAGAGGTCCGAAATAGGAATATTGACCGAACCGGACAGGACAGCTTATTATTGGCTCGATAGCCCCAAGGGGGAAGAAAGACAAAGATCAGACCCCACAAAAACGGCCACGGCAGCAACAGATTTTTAAAGAAATCTAATTTAAGGGCAAAAAAAGAGTTGTTTTTTTGTTTGTTTGGTTTTTTTTTACAAATGCAAGTCACTATTTGTAAGCAATGCAAAAGAAAAATACCCAAAAGGGGATAAAAACCTAAATAGCACCCGAGCCACAATTTTTATTTTTTTTTCTTAAGTATATTCAAAATTATAAAAATAAATCCTCAAGAAATTTAAAAAAAAAAAATGTGCAATTTGATTATTAACTTTGGAAAATCCAAAAATAAATAAAAGAATAAAAGTTGTTTTTAAACTTCTAGGAGGCAGTGTGGATTTAAGAAAATAATATATATAGAAAGAATACCTCACAGTTTGGAAATTGGGAAATGGTGGAAATTAGCTGAAAAAGATTTGATCACTAGAAAAAAAAAATTCTGTCTAAATAATAAAGAAAAAAAATGGGGAGGAAAGGGGAACCCCAAAAAAATCCGACAGAGGCCGAGGGGGAAAAGGATGCAAAAGAATTGTTAAAAAAAAACCGCAAGCGACTTGGTCCAGGCTTCTCCAAGGCAGTGGTGGGTACACAGGTCTGTTGCTGAGGTAGGAGGCGCCCCCTGGTGGTGGGGCAGCCCTGCTCGTAGTCACATGACCAGCCGGCAGATGACGTGTCCACTGTAAACACACACTGACGTGGCGCCAGACGTGACGTGTCCGGGACGAGGTGTCGCTCCCCGACTCTACACCCGGAGACCCCTGTCCATCCTCATATCACCATGTGGGGTCCCGCTATGACGCTGCCACCCTGGCGTCTGCTCGCTCCACTTCCGGGGTTTCCTGCGCTGACTGTATCCAGGATGTATGACACCAACGAGGTGGAAACGAGGGGACAGAGCGCCAGAAGGCTAGAGAAGCAGAAGGCGACATCTGGCGTCTGGGAGGAGGAGACACGTCAGAAAGTGTGACTGCTATAAATAGCGTTCCGTCCTGCTGGAGAGACTAGAGCAGGTCTGGCTGGAGTGGTCGCCGGCGGAGCGCTCGCTGGAGGAGGCAGCCCTGCTAAGGGGCTGTACATGACCTGCTTGCAGTGCATGCTGGGAGTTGTAGTTTTGCAGCAACTGAGAAAGCATGAAATTGGAGACAACCCCATCTCCAGTATCTCTCTGCAACAAAATGGTTCGTAAGTTTTGCTGGGAATTGTAGTTTCCTAAAATAATCAATGGAGAGCGCTACAGGTACTATTTTAAGGGTATGTTTCCACATTCAGGAAACGCTGCGTGTTTGACGCTGTGCAGAGCCGTAGCGTCAAACCCGCAGCGTCCAGATGTTACAGCATAGTGGAGGGGATTTTATGAAATCCCGTCTCCGCTATGAGTGGTAACACGCACCCGGCGGCCCTGCGATTCCGGACATGCGGCGCGTCTTTTTAGATCGCAGCATGTCCGTTTACCTTGCGGGGACACTGCGCCGCCGCAAGGTAAAACACAGGGTCCTATGTGTGGGGTGCGATGATTCCGGATGTGTGCAATGAACACATCCGGAATCACCGCGTCACAGAAGGGGGCGGAGCGGGTTTGCCGCTCCGTCCAAACCGCCGGCCAGCCTGAACGTGGACACATACCCTTAAGATCACATGAATCCCTCCATCTGCACCCTCCTACCACACGTATCCGTCCAACTACCCCTCGTATCCCACCATCTGCCCCTCCTACCACACGTATCCCTCCACCTACCCCTCGTATCCCACCATCTCCCCCTCCTGCCACACCATCCCTCCACCTGCCCCTCGTATCCCTCCATCTGCCCCTCGTATCCCTCCATCTCCCCCTCCGGCCACAGGTATCCCTCCATCTGCCACACCTATCCCACCATCTCCCCCTCCTGCCACACAAATCCCTCCATCTGCTCCTCCTGCCACAAGTATCACTCCATCTGCCCCTCCTACCACATATATCCCCTCACCTGCCCCTTGTATCCCACCATCTCCCCCTCCTGCCACACAAATCTCTCCATCTGCCACAGGTATCCCTCCACCTGCCACACGTATTCCTCCATCTGCCCCTCCTACCACACGTATCCCTCCACCTGCCCCTCATATCTCTCCATCTCCCCCTCCTGCCACGCGTATCTCTCCATCTCCCCCTCCTGCCACGCGTATCTCTCCATCTCCCCCTCCTGCCACGCGTATCTCTCCATCTCCCCCTCCTGCCACGCGTATCTCTCCATCTCCCCCTCCTGCCACGCGCATCTCCATCTCCCCCTCCTGCCACGCGCATCTCCATCTCCCCCTCCTGCCACGCGTATCTCTCCATCTCCCCCTCCTGCCACGCGTATCTCTCCATCTCCCCCTCCTGCCACGCGTATCTCTCCATCTCCCCCTCCTGCCACGCGTATCTCTCCATCTCCCCCTCCTGCCACGCGTATCTCTCCATCTCCCCCTCCTGCCACGCGTATCTCTCCATCTCCCCCTCCTGCCACGCGTATCTCTCCATCTCCCCCTCCTGCCACGCGTATCTCTCCATCTCCCCCTCCTGCCACGCGTATCTCTCCATCTCCCCCTCCTGCCACGCGTATCTCTCCATCTCCCCCTCCTGCCACGCGTATCTCTCCATCTCCCCCTCCTGCCACGCGTATCTCTCCATCTCCCCCTCCTGCCACGCGTATCTCTCCATCTCCCCCTCCTGCCACGCGTATCTCTCCATCTCCCCCTCCTGCCACGCGTATCTCTCCATCTCCCCCTCCTGCCACGCGTATCTCTCCATCTCCCCCTCCTGCCACGCGTATCTCTCCATCTCCCCCTCCTGCCACGCGTATCTCTCCATCTCCCCCTCCTGCCACGCGTATCTCTCCATCTCCCCCTCCTGCCACGCGTATCTCTCCATCTCCCCCTCCTGCCACGCGTATCTCTCCATCTCCCCCTCCGGCCACGGGTATCTCTCCATCTCCCCCTCCGGCCACGCGTATCTCTCCATCTCCCCCTCCGGCCACGCGTATCTCTCCATCTCCCCCTCCGGCCACGCGTATCTCTCCATCTCCCCCTCCGGCCACGCGTATCTCTCCATCTCCCCCTCCGGCCACGCGTATCTCTCCATCTCCCCCTCCGGCCACGCGTATCTCTCCATCTCCCCCTCCGGCCACGCGTATCTCTCCATCTCCCCCTCCGGCCACGCGTATCTCTCCATCTCCCCCTCCGGCCACGCGTATCTCTCCATCTCCCCCTCCGGCCACGCGTATCTCTCCATCTCCCCCTCCGGCCACGCGTATCTCTCCATCTCCCCTTCCGGCCACGCGTATCTCTCCATCTCCCCCTCCGGCCACAGGTATCCCTCCACCTGCCACACGTATCTCTCCATCTGCCCCTCCTGCCTCACGTATCTCTCCACCTCTCCCTCCTGCCACATCTATCCCTCCATCTGCCACACGTATCTCTCCTCCTTTTCTCGTATCACTCCATCTGCCCCTCCCGCAACACGTATCCCTCCAGCTACCCCCTCCGGTCACACGTATCTCTACACCACACAGACCACATATTACCACCACATACTGCCTGAATATTACCACATACAGGGGACAAATACCACCACACCATGACCAGACAACATATTACCACCACATAGTGACCAAATAATACAAGATACCAAGAAACAAATACTGCCACACCATGACCAGATCACATATTGTGTTGCGTGCCTCTGCCTCTTGTGATGCATGCGCTCCCCTGCCCTTTGTGTTATTCACACTTGCCCCTCGTGACGCTCGCACCCTGACCGTCCTGTCACACATGTATCCCTCCCCTGACCCTCGTGTCGTGCACGCCCTCCCCCTTCTTCCGTTATGCCTGCTCCTCCCGTTGGGCTTGCCGCTCTCATCTCACCTGCCCTTGCCAATGCCTCTCTCGTGGCGCCTGATGCTCCCATCGTTCCTGCCGGTGCCTCTGCCTCTATCGTCAGACAAGTATCTGTCTCCCTGCTCCTCCCGTCAGACACATATCCCTTCTCCTGTCACATATGCCCCTTCTTTTACTCAAGTACCCCTCCACCTGCCCCTCGTGTCAGACACGTGCCCCTCGTGTCAGACATCTATACATGGGATATGTAGCTGCTAATCTGCCCTGGCCCTGCTTATTATTCCAAGACCCGAGGATCGGGCTGCTGACCCCGTGCACCTTAGATCACTTCACGTGAAAATTTACATTTGCTCGTGTTCATAAATGCCATAACGCCAAAGTGCAAATACTGGTGCTCAGGTAATCCCGCCAAGAGGAGTCTTAATTGGCCTCAATATTAGAAAGGTGCGGCCTCCGAAGGAAATGAGCCGGACGCCTGTCTTCTTTCTTGGCATCTGTCCTTCTGGCATTGGCATACACCCCGTCCTCACTCTGTTTATATATTATTTTAGTATTTGCCTGTCATTTAATAATCATAGCCCCGCTCCTTGAGGGCATCAGTGGGGGTGAAAGGGTTATTTATGGGTGTACTTGTGGCTTAGGGTGATGAAGGTGTTAATACTGTTGGTCCAGGGCAAGAAAGCGTTTCTATCATTTAATTGTGTTTAATCTTAATGTATTCATATTATTTTATGGGTCAGAGCTCAGCTTTTCTGCTACAAAGCTCCAAACCCTCTGCACAATTCTTTTCAGCGATAACAAATGTATTCCTGCTGTCGCCACTAGAGTGAGCTCTCTGCATAGGAATTCATACTGTTCCTTTTGAACTTGGTAATGCAGCAGCATACAGTGAGCTCCCTCTGGTGGCAGCAGGTAGAATGCCTTTCCTTTAAATGAATTACCAGTGTATTTAGGCCCAATTTGTGCATAAACTGCTCATAATAAAGTTGCAAATGTTGATAAGTTTAAAGCCAGGAGCATTTTTTTTAATCAGCTAAATATTTTATTTTCTTGATTTTCAGACAGTTTCTGTATTCTCCAAATTTGCACCATTTAAAAATGGCACAAACTATTACACCATTTCAAATTATTTGGATGGTATATAAAATTCTTGTCCCAATTTGTTGTCCTCAACTGCTCAGTGAATGTTTCTCTAAGGGCATAATCATGGGTCCACATATCATATGTGTGTAATAACCCAATAGGTCTAGACTGGAATTAACCAGCCGACCAACAGAAGATAACCAATATACACTTAAAATATCAAATTTATTGGTAATTATTAAAAGATAAAAGACATAATACATCAAAACACAGAAATGCCCATAGAGGGGACCAAGTAAACCAACGCCAAATAATTAAATTAAATAAATACGTGGTTATCTATGGTTTTCTAGGCACCAGGTCCATGCAAGTTTACGCTGTAGGGAGCTACAGTGTAAACTTGCATGGACCTGGTGCCTAGAAAACCAGAGTATAGCATAAAGCTTATACTGCAATTGTAAAGTCATACAGGGTATTGTATATTAGTGTAATAAACCAGT
The DNA here is from genome assembly GCF_051348905.1 of Ranitomeya variabilis. Classification (NCBI taxonomy): domain Eukaryota; kingdom Metazoa; phylum Chordata; class Amphibia; order Anura; family Dendrobatidae; genus Ranitomeya; species Ranitomeya variabilis. The sequence goes on from NC_135235.1 coordinate 610,045,849, forward strand.
GCCTATGGCATCTTTAAATAATAACATTCTTTGAAGTAAACCCTGTATAACAATATTGCACATCAGGTATACACTATGTTACCCCTTGCTGAGGAGCCACAAGTACATCAAATGATAGACGGCAGAGTTATGGGTGGTTAAGCTGTCCCCTCTCGCCCCGACGCGCGTTTGCCTTGGCTTCTTCCGGTGGGTATTTCTGTGTTTTGATGTATTATGTCTTTTATCTTTTAAAAATTACCAATAAATTTGATATTTTAAGTGTATTTTGGTTCTCTTCTTTTGGTCGGCCGGTTAATTCCAGTCTAGACCTATTGGGTTGTTATGGTAATTTGAAGTGCCAAATTTATTTATTATAGGACATTTTTGTTGTGTTCATATCATATGTGTGACACAGGGGCCAAAAGGTTAAAGGGCCCAATGCCACCTTCAGTGCAGTTTTCCACTATGCCAGTAACAGTGTTAGCCCTCCCAGTTGCTCCGCTGCTTCCTTTCCATCTTAAATTTCCTGTCTTCTTGCACATTATCACATATTCTCCCCTTACTGGGAGAGATCTTCTATAATCTGTGTAGAAAGTGGGCAGAAAGTGTTCAATTTCCCTACAGCGCCACCTCAGGCAAAATTTGGTATTACATATTGCCCATTTAATCAGTGGGTTATCTATGTAACGCCGGAAAGGACAGTTCCTCCAGAGCGCGAGACGATCTTTTTGACCAGTCTCCATTCTGGCCAAGAGATGAGGCTCCCGACCATAGGACCCCTCTCCCTTGCCTCAAAACTTTCTAATGGGGTCCATGAAATTTTATCCTGGAGGCTGGGACTTCTTAGAGACTTTGGCCACTAGTCAATGATCACTGTATGCCATTACTATGTGTGACAAGCAAGTCACGGAATTATCCAACTGGTTCCGACTTGCATTGTTATGTTGCGGTGTCAGTGTGGCCTGTTGTGGATTCTGTTTGTGGGCTCCCTCTGGTGGTTACTGCTGGTACTGGGTGACTTTGGTGGGTTGCGGCCTTTGGTTTCCACCTGTCCATCAGAGGCTGGGTGTTTCCTATTTTACCTGGCCTTTCTGTCATTCCCTTGCCGGCTATCAATGTATTCAGATGTGCTCTGTTTGGTTCCTGCCTACCTGCTCCCAGATCTTTCAGGATAAGCTAAGTGCTGATTTTCAGTTGTTTGGTTTTTTGTCCAGCTTGCTTATTATGTCTCTATGCTAGCTGGTAGCTCTAGTGGACTGAGGTTCTCCCCATGTGCCATGAGTTGGCACATGGGTTCTTGTAATCTCAGGATGGTTTTTTTGATTAGGGTTTTTTGCTGACCGCTCAGTCCCCTTTTGTATCGTTCTGCTTTCTAGTTTACAGCGGGCCTCAATTTGCTAAAACTATATATATCATCTCTATGTGTGTGCCTTCCTCTCATTTCACCGTCAATACATGTGAGGGGGCAACTATATCTTTTGGGGTTCATTCCTCTGGAGGCAAGTGAGGTCTTTATTTTCTCTGCAGTACTAGTTAGCTCTTAGGCTGGTGCGTGGCGTCTAGAACCAACGTAGGCACGCTCCCTGGCTATCTCTAGTTTCGTTTGTCAGGCGTAGGGCAGCGGTCAGCCCAGGTTCCATCACCCTAGAGCTCGTCCGTTATCTATTTGTACTTTGCTTGTCCTGTGCTATCCCTAGCCATTGGGGATTCATGACAGTATAGCCGGCCCACAAAGTGTTAATTGTTTGGGCTGAAGCAGGAGAAAAAGAAGTGTTTAAGGGATATTTTTTTTTTTTTTCCCTTCAGAGTTTTGCTGCCTAGCCCTTAATTGCTGTCTAGCTGCTTCTTACCTCCTCTTAACCCTTGAATGGCTCTGATCTTAGCTGTTTAACATGGATGTCCAGAGTTTGGCTTCCAGCCTGAGTAATCTCGCGGCAAAAGTTCAAAACATACAGGATTTTGTTGTTCACACTCCCATGTCTGAACCTAGAATTCCTATTCCAGAGTTCTTTTCTGGAGATAGATCTACCTTCCTGAATTTCAGGAACAATTGTAAATTGTTTCTTTCTTTAAAATCTCGCTCCTCTGGAGACCCTGCTCAACAGGTCAAGATTGTAATATCTTTCCTGCGGGGCGACCCTCAGAATTGGGCATTTGCATTGGCACCAGGGGATCCTGCATTGCTCAGTGTGGATGCGTTTTTTCTGGCATTGGGATTGCTCTATGAGGAACCTAACCTAGAGATTCAGGCTGAAAAGGCTTTATTAGCCCTCTCTCAGGGGCATGATGAAGCGGAAATATATTGTCAAAAATTTCGGAAATGGTCGGTGCTTACTCAGTGGAATGAGTGCGCCCTGGCTGCAAACTTCAGAAATGGTCTTTCTGAGGCCATTAAGGATATTATGGTGGGGTTCCCTACGCCTACAGGTCTGAATGAGTCTATGGCTATGGCCATTCAGATTGATCAGCGTTTACGGGAGCGCAAACCCGTGCACCAGTTGGCGGTGTCTTCTGAACAGGCACCTGAGACTATGCAATGTGATAGAATTCAGTCCAGAAGTGAACGGCAAAATTATAGGCGGAAAAATGGATTGTGTTTTTATTGTGGTGATTCAGCTCATGTTATATCAGCATGCTCTAAACGCACAAAAAGGGTTGATAAATCTTTTGCCATTGGTACTCTGCAGCCTAAGTTCATTTTGTCTGTGACTCTGATTTTTTCACTGTCTTCCATTTCCGTCGATGCCTATGTGGATTCGGGCGCTGCCCTGAGTCTTATGGATTGGTCATTTGCTAAACGCTGCGGTTTTAGTCTGGAGCCTCTGGAAGTTCCTATTCCTCTGAAGGGAATTGACTCTACACCATTGGCTATGAATAAACCGCAGTATTGGACACAAGTGACCATGCGCATGACTCCCGTTCATCAGGAGGTGATTCGCTTCCTTGTACTGTATAATTTACATGATGTACTAGTGCTTGGTCTGCCATGGTTACAAACTCATAATCCTGTCCTGGACTGGAAAACAATGTCTGTGTTAAGCTGGGGATGTCAGGGGGTTCATGATGATGCACCTCCGATTTCAATCGCTTCATCTACTCCTTCTGAGATCCCTGCGTTTTTGTCTGACTATAGGGATGTTTTTGAGGAGCCTAAGCTCAATTCGCTCCCTCCTCATAGAGAGTGTGACTGTGCTATAGAATTGATTCCTGGCAGTAAGTTCCCTAAGGGTCGTTTATTTAATCTGTCACTGCCAGAGCATACTGCTATGCGGAATTATATTAAGGAGTCCTTGGAAAAGGGACATATTCGTCCATCTTCGTCCCCTCTGGGAGCAGGTTTCTTTTTCGTGGCTAAAAAAGATGGTTCCCTGAGGCCTTGTATAGATTATCGCCTTCTGAATAAGATTACGGTCAAATACCAGTATCCATTGCCATTATTAACTGATTTGTTTGCTCGCATTAAGGGGGCTAGGTGGTTCACTAAGATAGATCTTCGCGGTGCGTATAATCTGGTGCGGATAAAACAGGGTGATGAGTGGAAAACCGCATTTAATACGCCTGAGGGCCATTTTGAGTATTTGGTAATGCCTTTTGGACTCTCCAATGCTCCGTCAGTCTTTCAGTCCTTTATGCACAATATTTTCCGTGAATATCTGGATAAGTTTATGATTGTGTATTTGGATGATATTTTGGTGTTTTCTGATGACTGGGAGTCTCATGTTCTACAGGTCAGGAAGGTGTTTCAGGTTCTGCGGGCCAATTCTCTGTTTGTGAAGGGTTCAAAGTGTCTCTTCGGAGTCCAGAAGATTTCTTTTTTGGGGTACATTTTTTCTCCTTCTACTATTGAGATGGATCCCGTCAAGGTTCAGGCTATTTGTGACTGGACACAACCTACATCTGTTAAGAGCCTTCAGAAGTTCTTGGGGTTTGCTAATTTTTATCGTCGGTTCATTGCTAATTTTTCCAGTATTGTCAAACCATTGACTGATTTGACTAAAAAGGGTGCTGATGTTGCTGATTGGTCTCCTGCGGCCGTGGAGGCCTTTCAGGAACTTAAGCGCCGGTTTTCTTCTGCTCCTGTGTTGTGTCAACCAGTTGTTTCACTTCCTTTTCAGGTTGAGGTTGATGCTTCCGAGATTGGAGCGGGGGCGGTTTTGTCACAGAGAAGTTCTAATGGCTCGGTGATGAAGCCATGTGCATTCTTCTCTAGAAAATTCTCGCCCGCCGAGCGCAATTATGATGTGGGTAATCGGGAGCTTTTGGCCATGAAGTGGGCATTTGAGGAGTGGCGTCATTGGCTTGAGGGTGCTAAACATCGTGTGGTGGTCTTGACTGATCACAAGAATCTCATTTACCTTGAGTCTGCCAGGCATTTGAATCCTAGACAGGCTCATTGGTCGTTGTTTTTTTCTCGTTTCAATTTCGTGGTTTCATACCTGCCAGGTTCAAAGAATGTGAAGGCAGATGCTCTTTCCAGGAGTTTTGTGCCTGACTCTCCTGGAGACTCTGGGCCTACTGGTATCCTTAGGGATGGGGTAATATTGTCCGCCGTATCCCCAGACTTGCGACATGCATTGCAGGAGTTTCAGGTGGATAAACCGGATCGTTGTCCACCAGAAAGACTGTTCCGGATGATTGGACCAGTAGAGTCATCTCCGAGGTCCATTCTTCTGTGTTGGCTGGTCATCCTGGAATATTTGGTACTAGAGACTTGGTGGCCAGGTCTTTTTGGTGGCCTTCCTTGTCTAGGGATGTGCGTACCTTTGTGCAGTCTTGTGAAGTGTGTGCTCGAGCTAAGCCTTGCTGTTCTCGGGCCAGTGGGTTGTTGTTGTCCTTGCCCATCCCGAAGAGGCCTTGGACGCACATTTCCATGGATTTTATTTCTGATCTTCCGGTTTCACAGAAAATGTCCGTTATCTGGGTTGTGTGTGACCGCTTTTCTAAGATGGTTCATTTGGTGCCCTTGCCTAAGTTGCCCTCCTCCTCTGAGTTGGTCCCTTTATTTTTTCAGAACGTGGTCCGTTTGCATGGGATTCCGGAGAATATCGTTTCTGACAGGGGATCCCAGTTTGTGTCTAGATTTTGGCGGACGTTTTGTGCCAAGATGGGCATTGATTTGTCTTTCTCGTCTGCATTCCATCCTCAGACGAATGGCCAGACGGAGCGAACTAATCAGACCTTGGAAACTTATTTGAGGTGTTTTGTTTCTGCTGATCAAGATGACTGGGTTGCTTTTTTGCCACTGGCCGAATTTGCTCTTAATAATCGGGCTAGTTCTGCCACGTTGGTCTCTCCTTTTTTTTGTAATTCGGGGTTTCATCCTCGTTTTTCCTCTGGTCAGGTGGAGTCTTCGGATTGTCCTGGAGTGGACGTGGTGGTGGACAGGCTACATCAGATTTGGAATCAGGTGGTGGACAATTTGAAGTTATCTCAGGAGAAGACTCAGCAGTTTGCTAATCGCCGTCGCCGCGTGGGTCCCCGACTTCTTGTTGGGGATTTGGTGTGGTTGTCTTCTCGTTTTGTCCCTATGAAGGTCTCTTCTCCTAAGTTCAAGCCTCGGTTCATCGGTCCTTATAGGATCTCGGAGATTCTTAACCCTGTATCTTTTCGTTTGGATCTCCCAGCATCGTTTGCTATTCATAATGTGTTCCATCGGTCATTGTTGCGGAGGTATGAGGTGCCCGTTGTTCCTTCGGTTGAGCCTCCTGCTCCGGTGCTGGTGGAGGGAGAATTGGAGTATGTTGTTGAGAAGATCTTGGATTCTCGTGTTTCCAGACGCAAACTCCAGTATTTGGTTAAGTGGAAGGGTTATGGTCAGGAGGATAATTCCTGGGTGGTCGCCTCCGATGTTCATGCGACTGATTTGGTCCGCGCCTTCCATAGAGCTCACCCTGATCGCCCTGGGGGTTCTCGTGAGGGTTCGGTGACCCCTCCTCAAGGGGGGGGGTACTGTTGTGGATTCTGTTTGTGGGCTCCCTCTGGTGGTTACTGCTGGTACTGGGTGACTTTGGTGGGTTGCGGCCTTTGGTTTCCACCTGTCCATCAGAGGCTGGGTGTTTCCTATTTTACCTGGCCTTTCTGTCATTCCCTTGCCGGCTATCAATGTATTCAGATGTGCTCTGTTTGGTTCCTGCCTACCTGCTCCCAGATCTTTCAGGATAAGCTAAGTGCTGATTTTCAGTTGTTTGGTTTTTTGTCCAGCTTGCTTATTATGTCTCTATGCTAGCTGGTAGCTCTAGTGGACTGAGGTTCTCCCCATGTGCCATGAGTTGGCACATGGGTTCTTGTAATCTCAGGATGGTTTTTTTGATTAGGGTTTTTTGCTGACCGCTCAGTCCCCTTTTGTATCGTTCTGCTTTCTAGTTTACAGCGGGCCTCAATTTGCTAAAACTATATATATCATCTCTATGTGTGTGCCTTCCTCTCATTTCACCGTCAATACATGTGAGGGGGCAACTATATCTTTTGGGGTTCATTCCTCTGGAGGCAAGTGAGGTCTTTATTTTCTCTGCAGTACTAGTTAGCTCTTAGGCTGGTGCGTGGCGTCTAGAACCAACGTAGGCACGCTCCCTGGCTATCTCTAGTTTCGTTTGTCAGGCGTAGGGCAGCGGTCAGCCCAGGTTCCATCACCCTAGAGCTCGTCCGTTATCTATTTGTACTTTGCTTGTCCTGTGCTATCCCTAGCCATTGGGGATTCATGACAGTGGCCCCATTCATCTGCATTACACTGTGATGTAACCGCACAGAGCGATCTTTGGCCACTCAAGCTGTGTCGTAGCCAAAGTCGCCGTGTAACCCCAGCCTTAAAGGGGTTGTCCACTACATTAAAAAAAAAAAAAAAGTGACCACGGTGGTCTAAAAAAAACCAAAAAAGCACACAGAACAACTTCCTGGACTGCCGCCATTCAGTTCGCCCACCAGTCTCTTCGCTCTTCCCGCCGGTCTCTTTCTCTTCTGGCAGGGGATGAATTCTGCACTGATTGGTCAAGTCCCGTCTGAGCCAAAAGTGACAGCTAACAGACTGGTTCTTTGGTTTCACATGTCTTATGTCTGCTGCAGCCAATCATTTGCCACTGATTGACTGTAGTGGTCATGTTATGTCCCTGATTACATGTCTCTGTGCTGAAGATGAAATAAGGAGCCCAGTGGGAGAAACAGCAGTGTCCAAAAGCAGAGTATTTCTTTAAGACCACCATGGGTTCATTCCCCCCCCCCCCCCATAGCATCCCCTATCTCTGCTTACATGTCATATCAGATTTTTCTAGTTTTCTAAGGTGCATTTTTCAATCGCCTCTTGCTCCAGTGACCGTAATAATCTTCCTTTTTCCCAGGTTTAGTCAGCACGGGAGGGGTCAAGCAGATCACCAGTCCTGCAACTTTTCCAAATTCCTGATCTCTAATGAGCCAGATAACGCAGTTTTATTATTAATCATCGGTGCTTTCAGAAATTGCCTCGGAATGATCCGACTTCAGAGGAGAAATCAATAGGAGACTGAAATTGCACGTATGCAAATGACACGGTGACAAAAGCAGTCATCTGTATAATGAACACTTAGACTTCATTTACTCAATTATGTTTCTCAAAAGGCTTTCTCTCCCCCAAAGATTTCACTTCACATCGCTTCGACATCAACTTGCAGCTATTTCCCTGCATAAAATTATTTGTTCAGTGTGAAATTGAGCTCCTGCTAATGGCGCGCTCAGGGCCTCTCCCTGAATTTCCCAGAATCTGCGGTAAATCCAGTCTCTTGGGCCCCCCGGTGTATAGCAGAGACGGCGGAGGGCAATCATACACGGGATGGGACGCCACGGTGCCTAAGCTCTGTATCGGCCTTCTGGAGAGCTAGGAATAAGGGATGGGGGGTCATGACTTTTGGTGGGAAATTCCTGTATGGTAAGCCCTTTCCAAAAAGAGACAAACCTTGACCAATTCCCCAACCCTCCATGCTAGAAGATTTAGAGACAAATAGCCTCCCCTTGAAGCGTCCCTCAGACCTTATCATGATTGATAATGACTCTCCAGGATGGAGACCCAGAAAAAAGAGACCCTGTCTTGCTCTGGAGGACTCAGCACATGCGTGAACTATATCCATAGCCCATTGATTTCCATAAAAACCATGTAATGCTTAGCTTCACCTGCGGAGGCGCTGCAGAATAATTAAACACTTGCTCCAGGAATTTCTACAACTTATAGCTAATCGCTGGAAATCTCGGCAGATTTGATTGCGGAGGGACCCTTCAGAAAGAAAGGGATTGTCTGTGACCTAAATACATCAGTAGCATAAATCTATCTCCTGTCCTAAGGGTGAATGTGTCAGTGCTGGTAAACTGCATCTGTCCCGGCTGTTTAGCTCACAGATGATTGTGTAGACTAGATACAGGTGGAATGAACTCTCAGCTATGAGATGTAATTAGGTCCATACAGGTTTTCAGCGTAAGATAAACAAGTAAGTCCTGACTGACAGCAAGGAGAGATCTAATCAGAAATTAAAACACCAACAGTGTCCCCTTTTAAGTTGCATGCCTTCTTAGCTTAGAAACTTCCCCGATTTAGGGAAAGTAATTTCTCTGAGCTCTTCCCTAATGATTAGACAGAGCTGATGAAGCTGAGAAATCGGTGCAGCTTTCTGCTAAACTGGAAGGCAGTGTGAGGCTGGGGTGTATGAGGTTTGTGCAGTGGAGGAGCAGATTTTGTGAAGGTCCTTGAAGCAGTCTATGTGGAGGAGGAGCAATCTGTAGAGGGAGAGCTGCCTTCCTGGACAGGGGTCAGTCTGGGAGGAGGAGCAGCCTGTGTGGAAGATGAGCAGTTGGGGGGAGGAGGAGGAGCAGTCTTTGATGAGGAGGAAGAGCAGTCTGTGGAGGAGCATATTGCAGTGAGGAAGGAGGACCAATCTGTGTAGAGAAGGAACAGCCTGGGTGGAGGAGGGGTTGTTTGTATGAAGGAGGAGCAATCTGTGGAAGAGGAGCAGTCTGTGTGGAGGAGGGGTAGTTTGTATGGAGGATGAGCAGTCTGCATGGAGGAGGATCAATCCCTAGAGAGAGAAGCAGCCTGTGTGTGTTGAAGAGGAGCTGTCTGTGTGGGGGGAAAGTGATCTGCCTGGAGGAGTAGTCTGTGTGGAGGAGGAGTAGGCTATGTTGCTGCGTGGAGGAGGTGTAGTCTGCGTTGAGGGAATAGTGGTCTGTGCAGTCTAGAAGGAGCAGTCTTTGCAGAGGGACGAGAAGTTTGAAGGAAAACTGGTCTGCTTTGAAGATGGGCAGGCTGCCTGGAGGAGCAGGCTGTGTAGAGGTAATATGGTCTGCATGGAGGAGGAGCAGGCTGTGTGGGGGGAAAACGGTCTGCATGGAGGAGGAGCAGGCTGTGTGGAGGGAAAACGGTCTGCATGGAGGAGGAGCAGGCTGTGTGGAGGGAAAATGGTCTGCATGGAGGAGGAGCAGGCTGTGTGGAGAAAGGGCAGTCTGTGTAGAGGGAAAGTGTTCTGTGTGGAGGAGGAGCAGCCTTTGTAAGAAAAAGGAGCATAAGGAGCCCTTTTTGTGGGAGATTGGAGTATGTCTGCCCATTCTAGTCATACCTTTCCTGCTACAGGGACAACACTGGAACCTAAGGCCGGAGTCACACTAGAGCGTAATACGGATGAGTGCTATGCGATAAAAAATCGCATAGCACTCAGACCACTGTTAATCTATGGGGCAGCTCCCGCCATCCATTGTTTTCTCGGCTGTATTATACGTGCGAGAGAAATCGCTGCATGCGAGAATTGCTAATGAAAGTCTATGGGCACGAGAAAAACTCGCACACCACACGGACCATCAGTGTGACTTGCAATAAATACACACCGGTGTCCTTTAGAAAAGCCGGCAATTCAATGCGGTGTACAGTAAAATCACACTGACAAGTTAGAATAGATAAAATGAATGTTTACACATAGAATAGGTAGGTATATATATATTACTAGATGGTGGCCCGATTCTAACGCATCGGGTATTCTAGAATATGTATGTAGTTTATGTATGAAGATTTCCACGTAATGTATAGCACAGCCCACGTAGTATATAGCACAGCCCACATAGTATATAGCACAGCCCACGCAGTATATGACAGCCCACGTAGTATATAGCACAGCCACTTAGTATATAGCACAGCCACTTAGTATATCACACAGCCCACGCAGTATATAACACAGCCCACGTAGTATATAGCAATGTGAACATATCCCAGCGGACAGGTATGGGATATTGCTGCTTTTTTTGTTTTATACAGAAGAACGAGGGCTTTGCTTGGATTGAGTGTAATAAAAATGTTAAACCTGTGTTTTTATTTAATTAAGACTATATTCTTAACTAGATGGTGGCCCGATTCTAACGCAGCGGGTATTCTAGAATATGTATGTATATAGCAGCCACATAATATATAGCACAGGCCACGTAGTATATAGCAGCCTCGCGGTATATAACACAGCCACGTACTTTATAACACAGCCCACGTAATGTATAGCACAGGCCACGCAGTATATAACACAGGCCACGTAGTATATAGCAGCCACGCAGTATATAGCACAGGCCACGCAGTATATAACACTGCGTTTGTAGTATATAACACAGCCTGTTATGATCCTAGTGGCAAGGATCGCAAGTAGGACTAGCTAAGTAACTAAACCGACTACAAACTCTGGGGAAGTGGTAACTGAATTGACCGCAACCTGATCCTATCCGCAAACAACTATAGGCAGCCGTGGAACGTTACCTGAAAATCCTAGACGTCTCTTCACGGCCTGAGAAACTGACTATTCCTAGAGGGAACGAAAGTCCTCACTTGCCTCAGTGAAATGACCCCAAAGATATAGAACAGCCCCCCACAAATATCAACGGTGAGTTAAGGGGAAAGCACAAACGCAGAGATGAAATTAGATTTAGCAAATGAGGCCCGCTAACACTAGAAAGCAGAAAATAGGAAGGGAGCTGTGCGGTCAATTAAAAACCCTATTCAAAATATCCACGCAGAGATCGCTCGAGCCCCTGCACCAACTAACGGTGCGGGGGAAGCAACTCTGTACCCCAGAGCAAACCAGCAGAAGAAATCACATATTAGCAAGCTGGACTAAACTCATCATACACAGAAATCATATTGCAGACTGATGAGCAAAAAATAAATAAACAGAACTTAGCTTCTCCTGAAGAGACTGAAACCGAAGATAATCGGGAGTAATCAGAATAGCACTGAGTACATTGACAGCCGGCAACAAGTGGAAGTGAAACAGAGCTAAATAGGAAACTCCCAAGAGAATAACGAGGCAGCTGATCAGCCACAGACCCGCAGGATAACAAACAAAGCCACCAGGGGGAGCCCAAAACAAAAGTCACACAATACCACCTGTGACCACAAGAGGGAGCCTGAAAACAGAGTTCACAACAGTACCCCCCCCCCTTGAGGAGGGGTCACCGAACCCTCATCAAAACCCCCAGGGCGATCAGGGTGAGCCACATGGAAGGCACAAACCAAATCGGCCGCATGAACATCAGAGGCGACAACCCAGGAATTATCCTCCTGACCATAGCCCTTCCATTTAACCAAATACTGAAGCCTCCGTCTAGAAATACGAGAATCCAAGATCTTCTCCACCACGTATTCCAATTCTCCCTCAACCAGCACAGGGGCAGGAGGCTCAACCGGAGGACCCAGAGGCACCACATACCTCCGCAACAACGACCGATGAAACACAGTATGAATAGCAAACGATGCTGGGAGGTCCAAACGAAATGACACAAATCTTATAAGGACCGATAAACCGAGGCTTGAACTTGGGAGAGGAGACCTTCGTAGGAACAAAGCGAGAAGACAACCACACCAAGTCCCCAACGCAAAGTCGGGGACCCACACAGCGACGGCGGTTGGCAAAGCGCTGAGCCTTCTCTTGTGACAGCTTCAAATTGTCCACAACATGATTCCAAATCTGATGCAACCTATCCACCACAACATCCACTCCAGGACAGTCAGAAGGCTCCACCTGACCCGAGGAAAAACAAGGATGAAACCCCGAATTACAAAAAAAAGGAGAAACCAAAGTAGCAGAACTAGCCCGATTATTAAGGGCAAACTCGGCCAATGGCAAAAAAGTCACCCAGTCGTCCTGATCAGCAGAAACAAAACATCTCAAATAGGTTTCCAAGGTCTAATTAGTTCGTTCGGTTTGGCCATTCTTCTGAGGATGGAAGGCCGACGAAAAAGACAAATCAATGCCCATCTTAGCGCAAAAGGTCCGCCAAAATCTAGACACAAACTGGGATCCTCTGTCGGAAACAATATTTTCAGGGATCCCATGCAAACGAACCACATTTTGAAAAAACAGCGGAACCAACTCGGAGGAGGAAGGCAACTTAGGCAAGGGCACCAAATGGACCATCTTAGAAAAACGATCACACACCACCCAGATGACAGACATTCTCTGAGAGACAGGGAGATCCGAAATAAAATCCATGGAAATGTGCGTCCAAGGCCTCTTCGGGACAGGCAAAGGTAACAGCAAACCACTGGCACGAGAACAGCAAGGCTTAGCCCGAGCACAAATTCCACAAGACTGCACAAAGGAACGCACATCCCGCGACAAGGAAGGCCACCAAAAGGACCTGGCCACCAAATCTCTGGTACCAAATATTCCAGGATGGCCCGGCAACACCGAAGAATGAACCTCGGAAATAACTCTGCTGGTCCATCTATCCGGGACAAACAGTCTCTCCGGTGGACAACGGTCAGGTCTATCCGCCTGAAACTCCTGCAGCACTCGTCGCAAATCTGGGGAGATGGCAGACAAAATCACCCCTTCTCTGAGAATACCAGCCGGCTCTGAATCTCCAGGAGAGTCAGGCACAAAACTCCTAGAAAGAGCATCAGCCTTTACATTCTTCGAACCAGGCAGGTGCGAGACCACGAAATCAAAACGAGAGAAAAACAACGACCAACGAGCCTGTCTAGGATTCAGCCGCTTGGCCGACTCGAGATAAATCAGATTCTTGTGATCAGTCAAGACCACCACACGATGCTTAGCTCCCTCGAGCCAATGTCACCACTCCTCAAATGCCCACTTCATAGCCAACAACTCCCGATTACCGACATCATAATTCCGCTCGGCAGGCGAAAACTTTCTTGAAAAGAAAGCACATGGCTTCATCACAGAGCCATCGGCACTTCTCTGCGACAACACAGCCCCCGCTCCAATCTCGGAAGCATCAACCTCGACCTGGAAAGGAAGAGAGACATCTGGCTGACATAAGACCGGAGCCGAAGAAAACCGGCGCTTCAGCTCCCGAAAGGCCTCCATAGCCACAGGAGACCAGTTAGTAACATCAGAACCTTTCTTGGTCAAATCCGTCAAAGGCTTAACAACACCAGAAAAATTAGCGATGAAGCGACGGTAAAAATTAGCAAAACCCAAGAACTTCTGAAGACTCTTAACAGATGTAGGCTGCGTCCAGTCATGAATAGCCTGAACCTTGACTGGGTCCATCTCAATAGTAGAAGGAGAAAAAATGAAACCCAAAAAAGAAACCTTCTGGACTCCAAAAAGACATTTTGAGCCCTTCACAAATAAAGCATTGGCACGCAGGACCTGAAACACCATCCTGACCTGCTTAACATGGGACTCCCAATCATCAGAAAAAAACAGAATATCATCCAGATACACAATCATAAATTTATCCAGATATTCGCGGAAGATGTCGTGCATAAAAGACTGAAAGACAGAAGGAGCATTAGAAAGTCCAAAAGGCATCACCAAGTACTCAAAATGGCCTTCGGGCGTATTAAATGCAGTTTTCCATTCATCGCCCTGCTTAATACGCACAAGGTTATACGCACCACGAAGATCTATCTTGGTGAACCAACTAGACCCCTTAATGCGAGCAAACAGATCAGATAACAATGGCAAAGGATACTGAAATTTGACCGGGATTTTATTTAGAAGGCGATAATACAAGGTCTCAGAGAACCATCCTTCTTAGCCACAAAAAAGAACCCCGCACCAAGAGGGGAGGAGGAGGGGCGAATAAGTCCTTTCTCCAAAGACTCCTTTATATAACTCCGCATGGCAGCATGCTCCGGCACTGACAAATTGAAAAGTCGTCCCTTAGGAAACTTACTACCAGGAATCAAATTTATAGCACAATCACAATCCCTATGAGGAGGTAGAGAACTGAGTTTGGGCTCATCAAATACATCCTGGTAGTCTGACAAAAACGCAGGGACTTCAAAAGGAGTGGATGAAGCAATTGACACCACAGGAGCGTCGCCATGAATTCCCTGACAACCCCAACTTGACACAGACATTGCTTTCCAATCCAGGACTGGATTATGAGTCTGCAACCATGGCAGACCCAACACGACAACATCATGGAAATTATGCAGCACAAGAAAGTGAATCACCTCCTGATGAACAGGAGTCATGCACATGGTCACTTGTGTCCAATACTGAGGTTTATTCGTAGCCAATGGCGTAGCATCAATTCCCCTTAGTGGAATAGGGAATTTTAAAGTCTCTAAAACAAAACCACAGCGCCTGGCAAATGACAAGTCCATCAGACTCAGGTCAGCACCTGAATCTACAAAAGCCATAACCGGGTAAGATGACAAGGAACAAATCAGGGTAACAGACAAAATGAACTTAGGCTGTAAAGTACCAATGGTGACAGATTTATCAACCTTTTTTTGCGCTTAGAGCATGCTGAGATAACATGAGCTGAGTCACCACAGTAAAAGCACAACCCATTTTGCCATCTATAATTTTGCCGTTCACTTCTGGTCAGAATTCTATCACATTGCATAGACTCAGGTGTCTGTTCAGAAGACACCGCCAAATAGTGCGCAGGTTTGCGCTCCCGCAAACGCCGATCAATCTGAATGGCCAGAGTCATTGACTCATTCAGACCTGCAGGCGTAGGGAACCCCACCATGACATTCTTAATAGCCTCAGAAAGACTTTTTCTGAAATTTGCAGCCAGGGCACACTCATTCCACTGAGTAAGCACCGACCATTTCCGAAATTTCTGGCAGTACACCTCTGCTTCATCTTGCCCCTGAGAGGGGGCCAACAACGCTTTTTCAGCCTGGTTCTCAAGATTAGGTTCCTCATAGAGCAATCCAAGGGCCAGAAAAAACGCATCAACACTGAGCAATGCCGGATCCCCTGGCGCCAATGCGAAGGCCCAATCTTAAGGGTCACCACGCAAGAAAGAAATTATAATTTTAACTTGCTGAACGGAATCACCAGAGGAACGAGGTTTCAAAGAAAGAAACAATTTACAATTGTTCTTAAAATTCAGGAACCTAGATCTATCTCCAGAAAACAACTCCGGAATAGGTATTCTAGGCTCTGACATAGGACTGTGAACAACAAAATCCTGAATACTTTGTACCCTTGCAGCAAGATGATCTACACTGGAGGCCAAACTCTGAATATCCATATCAGCAGCTGAGTTCAGAGCCACACCAAGATTAAGAGGAGGAGAGAAGCTAGACACACAGCAGCTAGACACACGGCAAAAAAAAAAAAAAAAATTCTCAAGGCTTCTTTTCTCCTGCTTCTGCCATGCAATTAACACTTTACTGGCCGGCTGTACTGTTATGATCCTAGTGGCAAGGATCGCAAGTAGGACTAGCTAAGTAACTAAACCGACTACAAACTCTGGGGAAGTGGTAACTGAATTGACCGCAACCTGATCCTATCCGCAAACAACTATAGGCAGCCGTGGAACGTTACCTGAAAATCCTAGACGTCTCTTCACGGCCTGAGAAACTGACTATTCCTAGAGGGAACGAAAGTCCTCACTTGCCTCAGTGAAATGACCCCAAAGATATAGAACAGCCCCCCACAAATATCAACGGTGAGTTAAGGGGAAAGCACAAACGCAGAGATGAAATTAGATTTAGCAAATGAGGCCCGCTAACACTAGAAAGCAGAA
Source organism: Ranitomeya variabilis (assembly GCF_051348905.1). Lineage (NCBI taxonomy): Eukaryota > Metazoa > Chordata > Amphibia > Anura > Dendrobatidae > Ranitomeya > Ranitomeya variabilis. The sequence continues at coordinate 610,061,776 of NC_135235.1, forward strand.
AATAGGAAGGGAGCTGTGTGGTCAATTAAAAACCCTATTCAAAATATCCACGCAGAGATCGCTCGAGCCCCCGCACCAACTAACGGTGCGGGGGAAGCAACTCTGTACCCCAGAGCAAACCAGCAGAAGAAATCACATATTAGCAAGCTGGACTAAACTCATCATACACAGAAATCATATTGCAGACTGATGAGCAAAAAATAAATAAACAGAACTTAGCTTCTCCTGAAGAGACTGAAACCGAAGATAATCAGGAGTAATCAGAATAGCACTGAGTACATTGACAGCCGGCAACAAGTGGAAGTGAAACAGAGCTAAATAGGAAACTCCCAAGAGAATAACGAGGCAGCTGATCAGCCACAGACCCGCAGGATAACAAACAAAGCCACCAGGGGGAGCCCAAAACAAAAGTCACACAATACCACCTGTGACCACAAGAGGGAGCCTGAAAACAGAGTTCACAACAACAGCCCAAGTAAAATATAGCACAGCCCACGTAGTATATAACACAGGCCACACAGTATATAACACTGCCCACGTAGTATATAGCAACCACGCAGTATATAACAGCCCACGTAGTATATAGCAGTGTGGGCACCATATCCCTGTTAAAAAAAATAATAAAAATAAAAAATAGTTTTATACTCACCCTCCGTCGTCCAGCGAAGCTGTCTCGATGCACGAGCGGCTGCCGCCAGCTTCCATTCCCAGAGATGCATTGCAAAATTACCCAGATGACTTAGCGGTCTCGCGAGACCGCTAAGTCTTCTGGGTAATTTCGCAATGCATCTCTGGGAACGGAAGCTGGCAGCAGCCGCACGTGCATCGGCGGACAACGGAAGGTGAGAATAGCAGGTTTTTGGTTTTTTTTATTTTTAACATTAGATTTTTTTACTATTGATGCTGCATAGGCAGCATCAATAGTAAAAAGTTGGTCACACAGGGTTAATAGCAGCGCTAACGGAGTGCGTTACCCGCGGCATAACGCGGTCCGTTAACACTTCCATTAACCCTGTGTGAGCGCTTGACTGTAGGGGAGTATGGAGGGGGCACTGACTGGATGGAAGTAGGGAGGGACTAATTATCGGCTGGACTGTGCCTGGCGGCCTCGACCAATCAGCGACGCGGGATTTCCGGGGCAGACAGATGGAAGTACCCCTTAGACAATTATATATATATAGATGTGTGTGTGTGTGTATCTTTAACCCTTTCATACTATTGGATTAATAATGGATAGTTGTCTTATTGACACCTCTCCATTATTAACCAGGCTTAATGTCATCTTACAATAGCAAGGTGACATTAACCCCTTATTACCCCATATGCCACCACTACTCGGCAATGGGAAGAGAGAGGCTAAGTGCTGAATAGGCTCATCATACAGATGTGCCCTTTCTGAAGTGGCTGGAGGCAGACTTTTTTTTGGCGGAGGGGGGGTGGCAATAACCATGGTCCCTCTCTAGGCTATTAATATCTGCCCTCAGTCACTGGCTTTCTCTGGCGGAGAAAATTGCACTGGAGCCCACGCCAGTTTTTTTCCGTGAATCAATCCTTTAAAACCTACAGATCCAAAATTTTACACACACACACTACTAACATTATTAGTGAGGGACATATATAAATCTAGCGGATATGCAATGGTTTACTGTATGTAAACCATGTCTCATATCCTGTCGGGTTCTGTAATGATTTTACAGATGCCGATAATTGAATTACCGGCTATTCTGCTATCTAGCTCTGTATGAAATCTAAAGATATATATGTCTCATATACTAGATGGTGGCCCGATTCTAACGCATCGGGTATTCTAGAATATGTATAGTTTATTTATGAAGATTTCAGAATAATGCAATGAATACACAGGATTCGGCCGGCCGGGCACGACCAATTAGCGAAGCGTGGTTCAAATCCCGCACCAATTCGCGGCCGGACTGCGTCTGTCGCTGATTGGTCGCGCCCGACTGGCCGCGAACAATCTGAAGCCAGGGCGAGCTCCAGGTTTTTGCACAGCCACGTAGTATATTGCACAGCCACATAGTATATAGCACAGCCCACATAGTATATTGCACAGCCACGTAGTATATTGCACAGTCACGTAGTATATAGCACAGCCCACGCAATATATAGCACAGCCCATGTAGTATATAGCACAGCCCACGTATATAGTACAGCCCATGCATTATATAACAGCCCACACAGTATATAACACAGCCGACGCAGTATATAGCACAGCGATGTAGTATATAACAGCCCACGTAGTATATAACAGGCCCTGGGTGAAAGAGTCACAGCCCACGTAGCAAATAACAGCCCACGTAGTATATAGCACAGCCACATAGTATATAACACAGCCCACGTAGCATATAGCACAGCCACGTAGTATATAGCACAGCTACGTAGTATATAGCACAGCCACGTAGTATATTCAACAGCCACGTAGTATATAGCACAGCCCACGTATATTGCACAGCCACATAGTATATAGCACAACCCACGCAATATATAACACAGCCCACATAGTATATAGCACAGCCCATGCAGTATATAACAGCCCACGCAGTATATAACAGCCACGTAGTATATAGCACAGCCCACATAGTATATAGCACAGCGACGTAGTATATAACAGCCCACGCAGTATATAACACAGCCCACGTAGTATATAGCAATGTAAGCACCATATCCCTGTTAAAAAAAGAATTAAAATAAAAAATTGTTATATACTCACCTTCTGGCGGCCCTCGGATCCAGCCGAGGCCTTTAGCGATGCTCCTCCCAGTAATGCCTTGCGGCAATAACCTGTGATGATGTAGCGGTCTCGCGAGACTCCTACGTCATCTGGGGTCATTGCCGCAATGCATTCTTGGGAGCGTCGAGAGGAGCGGGAAAGGCTGCCGCAGATGCCGGAAGGTGAGATTTTTTTTATTATTATTATTTTGAACATTATATGTTTTTACTATTGATACTGCATAGGCAGCATCAGTAGTAAAAAGTTGGTCACACAGGGTTTATGGCAGTGTTAACGGACTGCTAAAACGCTCTGTGGGCGCTGACTGGAGGGGAGTGTGGAGGGGCACTGAATGGAGGGGAGTAGAGAGGGGCCAATTCACGGCCGGACTGTGCCTGTCGCTGATTGGTCGCGGCCGGCTGGGCGTGACCAATCAGCGACGCAGGATTTCCGTGACAGACAAACAGACGGAAGTGGACCTTAGACGATTATATATATATATATACATATATATATACACTCACCGGCCACTTTATTAGGTACACCTGTCCAACTTCTTGTTAACACTTAATTTCTAATCAGCCAATCACATGGCGGCAACTCAGTGCATTTAGGCATGTAGACATGGTCAAGACAATCTCCTGCAGTTCAAACCGAGCATCAGTATGGGGAAGAAAGGTGATTTGAGTGCCTTTGAACGTGGCATGGTTGTTGGTGCCAGAAGGGCTGGTCTGAGTATTTCAGAAACTGCTGATCTACTGGGATTTTCACGCACAACCATCTCTAGGGTTGACAGAGAATGGTCCGAAAAAGAAAAAAAATCCAGTGAGCGGCAGTTCTGTGGGCGGAAATGCCTTGTTGATGCCAGAGGTCAGAGGAGAATGGGCAGACTGGTTCGAGCTGATAGAAAGGCAACAGTGACTCAAATCGCCACCCGTTACAACCAAGGTAGGCCTAAGAGCATCTCTGAACGCACAGTGCGTCGAACTTTGAGGCAGATGGGCTACAGCAGCAGATGACCACACCGGGTATCACTTCTTTCAGCTAAGAACAGGAAACTGAGGCTACAATTTGTACAAGCTCATTGAAATTGGACAGTAGAAGATTGGAAAAACGTTGCTTGGTCTGATGAGTCTCGATTTCTGCTGCGACATTCGGATGGTAGGGTCAGAATTTGGCGTAAACAACATGAAAGCATGGATCCATCCTGCCTTGTATGGAGCATCTTTGGGATGTGCAGCCGACAAATCTGCGGCAACTGTGTGATGCCATCATGTCAATATGGACCAAAATCTCTGAGGAATGCTTCCAGCACCTTGTTGAATCTATGCCACGAAGAATTGAGGCAGTTCTGAAGGCAAAAGGGGGTCCAACCCGTTACTAGCATGGTGTACCTAATAAAGTGGCCGGTGAGTGTATATATATATATATATATATATATATATATATATATATATATATATATATATATATATACTGCATATATGTTTTCAAGAGTATTTGAGGCCATGAATCCATTATATGTCCATTTTTCAAGCCGGTGAGAAAATCTCACCATACGGATGTTACACGGATACTTTCATGAGAGAAAATCGCATCATCGCATTGCACACAGATGACATACGGATCACTGTTCGGGAGCATTTCTGCAAATCTCGGCCTTGAAAAGCGGACCGATTTTTTTATTTTTTTATTTTTTTTTTTTAATCTTTTTTTTTTAAGTACAATATGTGTGACTCCTGCCTAAGGCAGTGAGTATCCCAGTGGACACGAGGCATGCAATGCAACTTTAACAATTGCTCTGCACTAGATCACCACTGACATTAACCCTTTCACTACCCTAAACCGACATGGATAGTTATATTAGCATTATTTTTGTGGTACATTATAATTTATGATAATGGTAAATTTAGATCCATATGTTTTGTGTTTATAAAACATATGAGAAATTTGACAAATTGTTAAAAAAAAATTGCAATTTTCAAACTTTAAATGATTATCCCTTTAATCCTGATATTCATACCACAGAAAAATAATTAATAAATAACATTTCCCTCATGTCTGCTTTACATCAGCACCATTTGTAAAATGTTGTTTTATTTTGTTAGCATTTTAGGAGGTTTAACGTGTAGCAGCAATTTTTCATTTTTTCAAGTAAATTTACAAAATTTATTTTTTTAGGGACATGTCCAGGTTTGAAGTGAATTTCTGGTTCCTATATATTGGAAAACCCCCAAAAGTGATGCCATTTTAAAAACAGCACCCCCTGACATACTGCAAACTGCTGTCAGGTAGTTTATTAACCCTTCAGGTAATTTTCAGGAATTAGGCCGGGGTCACACATGCGAGTTTTACGGACGTAAGAGCGCAGAAACTACGTCCGTAAAACTCGCATAACATACGGCACAATTATTCTCAATGGGGCTGCTCCTATTAGCCGTATATTACGGTTCAGTATTATACGGCTTTCTACGGCCGTACAAAATCGCAGCATGCTGCGTTTGTCACCGTATTGCGCAAAAAAATCGCCAATGAAAGTCTATGGGGGCGAGAAAAATACGGATTCCACACTGACCAGCAGTGTGACTTGCGAGAAATACGCAGCGCTGTTAGTGAAAAGTCGGTAATTCAATTGCCGGCTTTTCATTTCTCCTGCACAAACCCGACAGGATATGAGACATGGTTTACATACAGTAAACCATCTCATATCCCCTTTTTTTTTGCATATTCCACACTACTAATGTTAGTAGTGTGTATGTGCAAAATTTCAGCGCTGTAGCTGCTGAAATAAAGGGTTAAATGGCGGAAAAAAATTGGCGTGGGCTCCCGCACAATTTTCTCCGCCAGAATGGTAAAGCCAGTGACTGAGGGCAGATATTAATAGCCTAGAGAGGGTCCATGGTTATTGGCCCCCCCGTGGCTACAAACATCTGCCCCCAGCCACCCCAGAAAAGGCACATCTGGAAGATGCGCCTATTCTGGCACTTGGCCACTCTCTTCCCACTCCCTGTAGCGGTGGGATATGGGGTAATGAAGGGTTAATGCCACCTTGCTATTGGAAGGTGACACTAAGCCAGATTAATAATGGAGAGGCGTCAATTATGTCACCTATCCATTATTAATCCAATTGTAGGAAAGGGTTAAAAAACACACACACACATGATTTAAAAGTATTTTAATGAAATAAACACAGCGGTTGTTGTAATAATTTATTGTACTCTCAGTCCATCAGGAAACCCTCGCTTGGAAAAATAATAAACGCACAAGATACATACCTTCTGCTGTCAGATCAGGTCCCACGATGTAATCCATCTGAAGGGGTTAACTAATATTACAGACAGGAGCCCTGCAAATGCAGCTGTGCTCCGTGCCTGTAATCCCCGGCGAATGAATGAAATGTAGGTAATTGACCTACATTTCCTTCAGTCGCGGTGATGCGCCCCCTGGTGGATGTTCTCATGAACTGCAGCCTGGGAACTTTTTCCCACGCTCCAGGTCATATGAGGACATCCACCAGGGGGCGCATCACCGCGACTGAAGGAAATGTAGGTCAATTACCTACATTTCATTCATTCGCCGGGGATTACAGGCACGGAGCACAGCTGCATTTGCAGGGCTCCTGTCTGTAATATTAGTTAACCCCTTCAGATGGATTACATCGTGGGACCTGATCTGACAGCAGAAGGTATGTATCTTGTGCGTTTATTATTTTTCCAAGCGAGGGTTTCCTGATGGACTGAGAGTACAATAAATTATTACAACAACCGCTGTGTTTATTTCATTAAAATACTTTTAAATCATGTGTGTGTGTGTGTGTTTTAACCCTTTCCTACAATTGGATTAATAATGGATAGGTGACATAATTGACGCCTCTCCATTATTAATCTGGCTTAGTGTCACCTTCCAATAGCAAGGTGGCATTAACCCTTCATTACCCCATATCCCACCGCTACAGGGAGTGGGAAGAGAGTGGCCAAGTGCCAGAATAGGCGCATCTTCCAGATGTGCCTTTTCTGGGGTGGCTGGGGGCAGATGTTTTTAGCCACGGGGGGGGGGGCCAATAACCATGGACCCTCTCCTGGCTATTAATATCTGCCCTCAGTCACTGGCTTTACCATTCTGGCGGAGAAAATTGCGCGGGAGCCCACGCCAATTTTTTCCGCCATTTAACCCTTTATTTCAGCAGCTACAGCGCTGAAATTTTGCACATACACACTACTAACATTAGTAATGTGGAATATGCAAAAAAAAAGGGGATATGAGATGGTTTACTGTATGTAAACCATGTCTCATATCCTGTCGGGTTTGTGCCGGAGAAATGAAAAGCCGGCAATTGAATTACCGGCTGTTCACAGATATCGCGCTGAATGAAATCTAAATACAGAATATATATATATATGTGTCTCAATGACATATATATATATATACTGTATATATGTTTTCCCGAACATTTGAGCACATAAATCCATTAGATGTCGGTTTTGCAAGCCTGCGCGAAAATCTCGCAGTACGGATGCCATACGGATTACATACGGAGGATGCCATGCGCAAAATACGCTGACACACCCTGACTACGGATCAATATTTTGGGAACATTTCTCCGTATTACGGCCGTAGTACGGACGTATAATACGTGGCGTATTGTCTTACGCCAAGTGTGACCCCAGCCTTAATGTATGACAGTGACATGACAGGAATGAAAAAGTGTATTTTTGCCACCCAAACGTCAGTAACTTCTAAACAGGCCACTGTAGCCGGCAGACTCTAAGGCCGCTATTTGGCCATGAATTGCTATGGCAAACATCAGGGTGCCGATGGGGTTAAAGAGGGAGCCTTCACACTCTGTTAACCATTTATATGATGTAGCCACTTTCAACAGCAGCATCTAAGGGGTTAAATGACCATAGACTGTGCCAACGTTGATCGTAGCTAATGCAGCAAGTTGTCATCTATAGTGAACAGCCATTGTACAGGATTGTCACCTGTATGGGGATGCTATTCGCTTATATCTCAGGTCAGTAAAAAGATGTGTTGGTGGTCATTAAGGAGTTAAATGGGTTTTCCCAATAACAAAGTTGATTTTAATCAATACATCTTGGAACAATAATAATTTCCACAATTTGATGTTTCCAGTTGTGGAAATTATTAATATTCCAAAATGTTTTGATTAAAATCAACTTTAAAATTAACTTTGTTAGTGGGGAACCACCTTTAAATCCTTTTTTGGGCAGGAAAAGCCCTTAAGTCTACGTTCACATTAGCGTTCGGCGCCGCAGCGTCGGGCGCCGCAGCGTCGCCGCATGCGTCATGCGCCCCTATATTTAACATGGGGGCGCATGGACATGCGTTGTGCTGCGTTTTGCGACGCATGCGGTTTTTTGGATGCAAGCGTTGGGCGCAGAGAACGCAGCAAGTTGCCTTTTTTTTGCGTCCAACTTTCGGCCAAAAAGAACGCATGCGTCGCAAAACGCAGCGTTTTAGCGTGCGTTTTGTTGCGTTTTTGTTTGCGTTGTGCGTTGCGTCGCCGACGCAGCGGCGCACAACGCAAATGTGAACGTAGCCTTACTTCCTCGCTCACGAGATACAAAGGCTTAGAGGAAATGTTGCTCCCCATTAGCTGACTGGGCTGCTGGTTCTACATCGAGAGGCCACATAACAGACTCAGCTGGAAGTTAAACTTTTGCACATATAATAACTTTTTTATTATACAGTCATTAAACTTTTCTGTAAGACTGCAAGTAAAGATATTTAGTGGAGGACCGATATAGTTTAGCAAGTTGAGCATAAGGAGATATCCCTAGACCTGTGCGTATTAGACCTGGATCATTGAGCTAAGGAAAGCGCCATCTGGATGAAGGAATCAAGATGTGAACATTGGAGCGTACATGTTGCATAGACTGCGTCGTGGAGATGTAGGCAGAGTACAGTGAATCGTGACTAGTGTTAGGGTTGGGTGGGAATCTAATATTTGGATCAGTCCTGTAATTTCTGAAGACAAATATTGGTGGTAGTATGCGATGCATTAAAAAGCTTAGTGATGATAAAAATGGCACTGTGATAAGTTGCACCATTGGTATAATTAAATTTCAGATTTGTTGGATCTCCCCTGTAAAGTGCTATTATTGTGAAATGGGAGAACATAGAGTAACAACTCAGACTGATTGTCTAACAGCTGCAACTGTAGAGTAGAATAAACTCATACATACAGATACGATGGTCAGTTGTGCATATACTTTTGTCCATATAGTGTTTCATGGTTTACTGCTTCTATAGTAACAAGATCATGATTATATCAAGTTTATCCAACTAAGTAATCTGAGAGGTTACCCAGGGTAAGCCACAAAGATATAACCCAGGGTCAACTTTTGCAAAATTCATCTGGAGGTAGTTATCATAAAGGTAGCAAGGTCACCTCTCAGAGCGAGAACCAAGAGGTAGCACTTAGAGAGAAAATCCAGAATCAGTTTTTTTGGAGAGACAACCAAAAGCAGCTCTGAGACTATTAGGTGGCAGCTCGCGGAGAGACAGCGCAGAGGTAACTCTTAGACCATCTTGAGGCAGCTCTTTGACAGACTATCTAGAGGCAACTCTTCCAAAGACTATTCAGAAGCAATTCTTAAACAGACCATCAAGAGGCGGCTTTTGGTAAGAGAGAGATTATTCAGAGGCAGCTCTTGGTAAGACCATTTGAAGGTAACTCCTTGCAAGATTATCCAGAGGCAGTTCTTGGAAAGACCATACAGATGCAGCTTTTGGACAGATTCATCAGAGGCTAATCATTCTGAGTTTATCCAGAAGTCACTTCAGGAGATATTATCAAGACGTAGCTTATGTAGAGACTTTGCAAAATGAGCTGTTAGAGAGATCATCCAGAGTCAACTTTAGGAGAGACCATCCGAAGGTTACTTTTGGAGACACCATTAAGAGAAAGCTCTTGTTGATACTATTCAGAGGTACCATCCAAAGTAAACTCTTGGAAAGATCATCTACAGTTAGTTCTTGTAGAAACAATTTGGAGCCAACTGTTGGACAAAAAAAATTCAAGAAACAATTCTTGGCTAGACCGCCAAGATCGAACTCTTGAAAAGACAATGAAGAATCACAGTCCATAGAAAATTGGCTCTAGATTTTTTGGTGTGAGAACACATGCACCCTGATGAATCCTCTTCTAATCATCCTTCACCTTCCAGGAGTATTCTACTGGATCTAGAAACAGATTCCATAGGGATCTACAGAAGCCCGAAAGTATGATGGCTACAAGTCCAATCGTGCATTCACTATCCACATCCAGATAAGTCTGCTCCACATGTGTAATACATCAACACTTTTAAGCCGTTCCTTGCCAGTGGAGGAATCATTAATTCTAGCAGTGTTCAGGATTCATAAGAAGAAGGGAGTGAGTCCACAAGGACATCAGTGATGTGCTGAGCCTTGCAACACGTGATTGATTTCATTGCAATGAACAAATCACTCATACAGCAGCTTGGTATGAAAGCCGCAGCCCACACTGGAGACATGGTTTCTATGCAGTTTCCTTCCCACAATTAAAGTCAGGCTGAAAAAAAAATCCTGTGTGTTTTGTGTAAGAACAATGTTTACTCAGTTTAAGGGAAATTTAGCAAAGTGTTTTGCTTGGATTAATGTTTATGCGTCATTCTCCAGTAAAACGCGTCTGGTATTTTTAAAATCTGTAGAATGTCAGCTAAGGATTTGTATATCACAGGGGGTAGGAGCACACAAAAAAATAACAGAAAAAGGACATTTCCTGGTAACTTTGTTTTTTTTACCACCCATTAACACTAGCCACAGACGCCCTTGGTCAACCCTGGATTCAGGGCTGGATTAGGGTTGGTAGATAGGTCCTTGGCAAAACAAAATGTTGTGGAGACCCCTACTCCACCTCAGGCATCCCTGAGCTTTCCTGACGCCTATAGCAGTCACATATAGGACAGGTGGTTGGTGGCACTATCCACCAAAGTGTATGGGAACAGGAGCCAATTAACCATCTCCGTATTTCCTGCTCTTCTCGCTTAAACGGTTATGAAAGACAAACCATTTTCCAAAGAAGAGGGGTTATAGACCACTGTGACAAATAAATATAACTAGAAAATGCTAGTTCACAAAGCAAACTTTTGAGAATTGCCTTTTTAAGTTTTGTAGCAGCCATTTCATCTTCTGTGTAAGTCTTATCTATATATATAATTGTCTAAGGGTACTTCCGTCTGTCCTTCTGTCTGTCACCGTTATTCGTTCGCTGATTGGTCTCGGCAGCTGCCTGTCATGGCTGCCGCGACCAATCAGCGACGCCCACAGTCCAGAAAAAAATGGCCGCTCTTACTCCCCGCACTCACTGCCCGGCGCCCGCATACACCGCTCACACAGGGTTAATGCCGGCGGTAACGGACCGCGTTATGCCGCGGGTAACGCACTCCGTTACCGCTGCTATTATCCCTGTGTGTCCCCAACTTTGTACTATTGACGCTGCCTATGCGGCATCAATAGTACAAAATGTAATGTTAAAAATAATAAATAAATAAAAAAAACCTGCTATACTCACCCTCCGCCGCCTTTCTCGCTCCTCGCCACGCTCCCCGGACAGCTCCATTACAACCGTCAGCTTGCGGTGAGGTCCCGTCCCAGGGCTGGTGTGCGGCAAGGACCTTCCGTGACGTCACGGTCATGTGACCGCGACGTCTTCATAGGTCCTGCTCCCACCAGCCCTGGCACTTGCAATGGAACTCGGCTTCAGGAAAATGGCCGCCGCGATCTCGATCTGCGCACGCGCGGCATCCCGCGGCCATTTTCCTGAAGCCGAGCACTACCATCTGCACAGGATCCCATGAAGAGGAGAGGCAGGACGCAGAGGAGCAGCGACAAGAATGGTGAGTATGATACACTACAAGGGGCCCTCGGATCGTTAGGTGAGTATGTTTATTTTTTATTTTTTGCACCTGTCACATACGTGCCTCGGTAATATACTACGTCACTGGGCAATAGCCTACGTGGCTCTGCTGTATACTACAAGGCTGGGCAATATACTATGTGGCTTTGCAATATACTACGTAGCTGTGCTGTATACTAGGTAGCTGGGCAATACACTACGTGGCAGGGCAATATACTACGTCGCTGGGCAATATACTACGTGACTGGGCAATATACTACGTGACTGGGCAATATACTACGTGGCTGGGCAATATACTACGTGGCTGGGCAATATACTACGTCGCTGGGCAATATACTACGTGACTGGGCAATATACTACGTGGCTGGGCAATATACTACGTGGCTGGGCAATATACTGCATCAATGGGCAATATACCTGTGTGACTGGGCAATATACTACGTGGCTGGGCAATATACTACGTAGCTGGGCAATGTACTACGTCGCTGGGCAATATACTATGTAGCTGGGCAATATACTACGTGGACATGCATATCTAGAATACCCGATGCGTTAGAATCGGGCCACCATCTAGTATTATATAAACAATTATCTTTTATTGGTACAAAATATTAAAACAGTAATACATTCCAAATGGTTGGTGTTACCCAGTCAAGCACAAGAAGGGGAGGTACCCCCTATATTGCCCCCATATATAGATACATAAATGATCATAAAAGGGAGAGCAAAAACCCCCCACAGAGAGAGTAAAGATAAGCAAACCCGGGTATGTCTAGAGCCAGTGCAATAGCCAGAAAAGGCTGGAATAAAGATGGAACATAGTACAAAGTAGCATGGTAAATACCACCGGTGAGCTTACCAATAAAGAGGAGGGTCCCACCGGAACAAAGCGCCCCGACGCGCGTTTCGCGGCTTAACCACGCCGCTTTCTCAAGGCCCTTGCGAAATCGGCGTGGTTAAGCCGCGAAACGCGCGTCGGGGCGCTTCTTTGTTCCGGTGGGACACCCCCTCTTTGCCCTCTTTATTGGTAAGCTCACCGGTGGTATTTACCATGCTACTTTGTACTATGTACCATCTTTATTCCAGCCTTTTCTGGCTATTGCACTGGCTCTAGACATACCCGGGTTTGCTTATCTTTACTCTCTCTGTGGGGGGTTTTTGCTCTCCCTTTTATGATCATTTATGTATCTATATATGGGGGCAATATAGGGGGTACCTCCCCTTCTTGTGCTTGACTGGGTAACACCAACCATTTGGAATGTATTACTGTTTTAATATTTTGTACCAATAAAAGATAATTGTTTATATAATATTATATGCTCCTTATTTCCTCCTGTTTATATGTGTACTCTATGGAGCTTAATTTGTCTGGGGGCACTTAATGTTTATGTGCTTGGGTCCAGACTATCGCTATGACTTTGAGAATTTTGTTAATATAGCATTCTGTAATGCTGTAGATAAGCCCCCGATGTTACCTGAAAGAGGAGAAAAAGATGTTAGATTATACTCACCCAGGGGCGGTCCCGGTGCGGTCTGGTCAAATGGGTGTCTCCGGTCCGCTCCGGCGCCTCCCATCTTCATTCCATGACGTCCTCTTCGGGTCTTTACGCAGCGGCTCCGGCACAGGCATACTTTGCCCTGTTCAGGGCAGAGCAAAGTACTGCAGTGCGCAGGCGCCGGGCCTCTCTGACCTTTCCGGCGCCTGCGCACTGCAGTACTTTGCTCTGCCCTCAACAGAGCAGACAAAGTACGCCTGCGCCGGAGCCGCGGCGTAAAGACCCGAAGAGGACGTCATGGAATGAAGATGGGAGGCGCCGGAGCGGACCGGAGACACCCATCCTACCTGACCGCACCAGGACCGCCCCTGGGTGAGTATAATCTAATGTCTTTTTCTCCTCTTTCAGGTAACATCGGCGGCTTATCTACAGCATTACAGAATGCTGTAGATAAGCCCCTGATGCCGGTGAGCTTACCTCACCAGCCATTTTGGGGGTGACAGGTTCCCTTTAAATGGAATCGTGGCTACCAAAACCCGGAGTGGAGAGAGGTATTCGCCCCACTACCAAACCTGCAAATCCCTCTAAAAATAAAAGCCCTTGTCGAGTTTTCCTAACCATTTGACTGGGTCAACTACTTGGACCCAATCCACACTTCCTTTTATTTTGCCTTGTGATTCACAGGCGTTCTGCTGTAAACAGAAGGCGCCCCAGTGGGTTTATTATGACTCCATCCGCATCCTGGGGGATACATATCGACCCTCTGTTCAAACTTATGGGATTGAACAATTATCACCATACAGGTTGAAACCGTGTATGGTGACAATTGTGGCATGGTATCGTCTCCACACCCTGTTGCTGAGCAATCCCATTTACCTCTATCACTCTTTCCCATGCCTGGGACAGAGTGGGATCCTGTAGCTGGGCTGTCTTAAAAGTTCCCCAGAGCAGTTCTAGCTCTGGAATTGTCAGGGTCCCCTCAACCTCTCCTGCCATCACCTCTAGGGGAACCCTATCGGATTCACACAATTTCCCTATGGGAGTGACCCCTATGGCAGGAATCCCTGTCAGGATTTTCGAGCTCTGTGCCATCACTAAAACACGGTGATGAAAGCTTCCATGACATCCTCAGAACTCATCTTCCTCAGTGCTGACCGGACTTTGTCCCAGGCCTCAGGACGGATCGGGGTTGCTGGTTAGGGCGACTCTCGCAGGGCTGCAATCTGTTGCAGGATCAGATTGTTGGGCTGCTGCTGAAACTCCTGCAACTTCTGCTGCTGCCCCTGAAAGAGGGACAACTGTTTCAGTATTTCCTCCATTTTACCGGCGGGCTTGATCTGTAGTGTTGCAGGCTTAGCTATCGACATGGAACTTTGGTGCCCCCATTGAGGAAGCATTTTGTGAAACGGCGCTGTCGGGGTGAGAGGACGAGGCATTTGGAACCCTTGCACTTAGCACTTTAGAGGTATTTTATCATCTTTCACCTTCATCATTTAAATCATTACATGTCAACATGATCGTGGCAAAACCTTCATTACAAGATATATATGAGCCCTTTGTGGTCATGTGTTCTGTTCCTTGCATTTGTTCTATGGTATCCACTTTAGACTTTTTCAACTTAATGTGAATATTTATGTTTTGCACTATGCACTTTATGGCTCATTCACTTACTGATTGATATTATCATGGTGTTTGGATACATATATACCATCCTTGATTGAAGGTTGCTATTTCACTATTTGAGTATTATATTAGCATGCTCTATGCTTTACATTTTGGCGGTTCCATGTCTTCATCCTCTTTCAATTCCTATTGCTTGGTTCATGCATTTCATTTTTTTGTTTAAAATTTAATAAAGACTTATTTTTTAAACTTTATATTTGTGATTTATCGTCTTTCGTCATATTGTTTTTTTGAGGTTGTGTATAGAAAATTCTTCACCATATGTAGTGTAGTGGGGTTGGTACAGTGCGACAGATAGGCAGGGACCACAGAAAGTTGAACATATAAGTGTCTTTATTTCCAGACTCACAAAAACAGCAGCAATATCCTCCGATTTGCAGCCGGGTTCCCACAAATAGTCCTCGTTAAAACTCATTGCCGTGGGCAATGGCACCGTTGTAACTCCTGGGTGTGTCACCGCTGTGAAGTCCCTGTGTTGGCTTCACACATACCTGGGTTGCACAGATCCTCCTGCTCTGCAGCTTGCAATGTAACATCCCTGCCAGCATCACTGCATGGCTTCCCATCTCCCATCTTACTCACCACTCCGGACCATGCTGTGAGTTCTGTCCTCTTCTGGCTCCATGCCCTGGGCCTCATGTCCTTGGCTGCATACTTCCTGGCTGTATTAGGGCGGTGGCCCCGACACTTCCTGGTTCTTATTGATACAATGTGCACCTTCCTAAGGTGTTCCCTGCCAACTGGCAAGAAGCCTCAGGTACTTAAGGCATCCCCACCCATAGGGGGATGCCTGAGCAACGTACTTTCTCAGTTAGTGTCTTGCTGCTGAGTTGCCAGGTCCTGTCTCGCTGTATCTCTCGTTTCTGCCACCCAGGGGGTTTCGTACCCTGGCCTGTACCTGTGCCCAATGTCTCTCGTTTCTCCCTCCCAGTGGGGGTGCATACCCTAGTCTGAATCCTTGTCTCTGTGTCTCGTCCCATACCTGACATTGTCTGAACTAAGTACTATACTGGTGTCCGTTTGTATCCCTGTCTGTAGCTTTCCATATCCCACTCTGTTTCCTTTTGTTCACTCCCGTCTCGCCACCTGCGGCTCTACTCTTTGCTCCTCATCCTGCGGCTCTCTTATCCTCAGCAGCTCTGTGCTCTGCTCCGCACTCTGCAGTTTTGCTCTGCTCTCTGCAACCTGCGGCTCTGCACTGCTCTCTGCTCCATACTCTGTGGCTCTCCTCTGCTCACTGCTCCACACCCTGCGGCTCTGCTCTTTGCTCCGCAACCTGCTGTTCTGCCCTTTGCTCTGCCACCTGTGGTTCTGCCCTTTGCTTCGCAACCTGCGGTTCTGCTCTGCACCGCATCCTGCGGTTCTGCTCTGCACCGTGTAAGGAGACAGCAGGCATGTAGGATGCAGTAACGGAACGTAGTCAGAGCAAGGGTTAACGAGATTTAAATCTACAGTGGATACTCCACGCAGGGAGAAATAGAGGGAAATTTTCTGAGTACAAATTACTGTAACTTGGAACACGGTAGTAAATCAAGTAACTAAGACAATACGTTCAGAGGAAAAAGACTTATCAATCCGACGCAGTCCTCAGTGGGTGCAAACAGTGGTGCCAAGGTAATGGCGAGGTGGAAATTCGGCCTTGTCCTGGAGAGGATGGGGTCCTGGAGAAGATGGCGTCTTGGGTCCTGTCGTGGGCGATGTTTCCTTGTGGTTCTGATGCCGGCTTTGGGTCCAGAAGACGTTTAGAAGCTTATCAGAATAAAGTTCACAACGGATGATACAACTCTACGGTCTGCGATATCTGTACATGGCTCTGATGACAGTCTCCATTTATTGCCCTCTGGCCTTCAAGTCTTAGGCCTGCTCTCTCACGATACTTCGCGTTAGAAGCCTCTACTCTGACCTCTTGCGCGCTGCACGTACCCTCCGTAACTGTCAGATTACTCGCACGCTGCAGTTCCTTCAGTTTAACCACGCCCCCTTTTCTCAACTGCCGGGAATGGTCCGGGGCCTTAAGCTTTCCTGCAACATAGGTGACAGCCCCAACAGTTCCGGACCCGTTACAGAGGAAGCACGCCTAGCCGGGTTCTCCTTACAACCGCATCCTGCGGTTCTGCTCCATTCTGCATCCTGCGGTTTTGCTCTGCTCCTACTCCGCTCCCTGTGGTTCCTGCCCATTTAGTCTGAACTGGTTCCTTACAGTTCCTGTCCCTCTAGTCTGTACTGGTTCCTACCTGCCCCCTTATCCTACTCTTTCTTGCCTGTGTTCCCGTGTCTCCTGTAACAGTTCCTGTCCCTCTAGTCTGAACTGGTTCCTAACAGTTCCCGTCCCTCCAGTCTGAACTGGTACCTACGTGTTCCCTTTTCCTACGCATACCGGCCTATGCTCCTGTCCTACCCGAACCAGCCGTGCCTGCCTGCCTAGAGTGCCAGCCGTGCCCGCATGCCTGCCTAGAGTGCCAGCCGTGCCCGCCTGCCTGCCAGAGTGCTAGCCATGCCCACCAGAGTACCAGTCGTGCTTGTCCGTACTTGCTCGCACCTGTTAATAGTGTTCAGTCCCTCAGTGGGATCAGCGGCACAGCCAGACACCACCCTGGAGTGGTACCTGGCCGCTACCTGCCGCACAAGCCTGACGTCAGCATCAGAAGCTCCAGTGAACACCAAGGTAGCTGCTTAGTCATGCCCCATCCAGGGTAGTCTGGTTTGTGGCACAGTGGGGCCACAATCCCCTTGGTCACGCCACCCAGTCAGGACGCGAGCGTGACATGCAAGACTCAAAACTGACACACCCAAGGCTAAATTGAGAGATTAAATGGAATCGTGGCTACCAAAGCCGGAGTGGAGAGAGGTATTCGCCCCACTACCAAACCTGCAAATCCCTCTAAAAATAAAACTACTTTGACCCAATCCACACTTCCTTTTTATTTTGCCTTGTGATACATATCGACCCTCATATATGATCCCCCCTCACTACTTCACATACCATAGTAGAAGGATAAAAAAATAAGAAAATATAAAATGGGTATTTGACCCTCAATTCCATTATCCAATCTACCATACCCAACTAACAAGATGGGGATAACTTGTGGTTTTGGTGGCCGTATGTACTAATAGACCATAGGATGACTTTTGGGTGAATGCTCACTGGGCTATAAGGAAAGCTTATTTATCTGGTTCTTTGAATCATTGTGTTACTCACCTGCCCTGGCTCCAGTGCTGGGTCCTGCTCTCATCTCCTATGGCCTCCTGCCTTTGCAGTATTCATTGAAAGGTAAGCCAGCAAACTCCTCTGACATAATCACCCTATACCTTTTTCGTTCACATCAGGAAGACACTAAGTTCTTGGGTTAGCATTCTCCACAGTTGCCTTAAGTCAGGAGTTTGCTACTACTGGCTTCATTCTTGCCAGGAGTCTATCACCACTTTTTCAACTCCTGACTTGCATCCTACAACCAGCATTATTTCTGGGCTCAGTCCAGCTTACCAGGTGTTATTCACACCAACCTCTCACCAAGCAATCTTCAAAGTTCTTGTAACTGTTGTCAGTGCTGTTCTTACCTGGCCTCTGCAATCAAGGTAACATATCTCTTCAAGGGATAGTCCTGTTTGCCTATACTATATTGCTCTCCTGAGGTTAACCATTTCCTCATTACAAGTTCACGCTTGCATGCATCGCTGCTATTCACCATTTCCCCGCTGGAAGTTTCCAGACTAGATTCCTGTGGTTAACTGCTTCCCTGCTTAAAGATACTAATTTCCTACGCAGTTACTGTTCCCACGTGTATCTGCAAACCTAGCTCTGCTTCATTTGTGCACGTTCCAGGTTATACCCCCAGTTCCATCACTCTCATTCCCTTCTTTTGAGGTCCACACCATCAGGCTCTTCCGTCCCCTCTCCCTCAGAGTAGCGGTCATATACCGGCCCCCAGGCTCACCCACCCACTTCCTGGACCACTTCTCAGCCTGGCTGCCGCACTTCATGTCCTCAGAACTACCAACCCTTATCCTGGGAGACTTCAACATTCCCATTAACAGCCCCACTTCCACATCTGCATCCCAGCTTCTATCACTAACCACTTCCCTAGGCCTCTCACAGCTCTCAACCTCTGAAACACACAAAGACGATAACACCCTGGACCTGGTCTTTGCCCGGCTCTGTTCAATCTCTTACCTAGATAACTCACCACTTCCCCTCTCTGACCACAACATTCTCTCCTTCACACTCACAATTCCTCGCCCACCCCAGCACTCTCCTAACCTACCACACATTCAGAAATCTACAAGCCATTAACCCTCATACACTTTCAGACTCCTTACACTCATCATTGTCCCCAATCTCTTCTATTTCCTGTCCTGATCTCGCTGTACATCACTACAATGACACTCTTAGAAGCACCCTTGACCAAGTAGCTCCCCTCACCCTCAGAACCTCCAAACACAGAGTGAAACAGCCCTGGCTCACATCGCAAACCCGATTTCTCCAGCGATGCTCTAGAAGTGCTGAACGCTTATGGAGGAAAACACGCACACCAGAAGACTTCATCCACTTCAAATTTATATTAAGGACCTATAACTCTGCCCTTCACCTCGCCAAACAGACCTACTTCACTACTCTGATCTCCTCACTATCCAACAACCCCAAGAAACTTTTTAACACCTTCCACTCCCTCCTCAGGCCAAAAGCACAATTCCCTATCACAGACATTTGTGCTGATGACCTGGCCTCCCACTTTATAGAGAAAATAGACAATATCCGTCAGGAAATCCGCTCCCAGACACCAAGTGCAATGACTCCCATTCCTCCCTGCATCTCCCCTGGCTCACTCTCCACTTTCGATCCCATCACAGAAGAAGAAGTCTCCAAGCTCCTCTCCACTTCTCGTCCGACTACATGCACCACCGACCCCATTCCCTCACACCTCCTCCAGTCTCTCTCTCCAGTCGTCACAACTCACCTAACTACAATTTTTAATCTCTCCCTTTCCTCTGGCATTTTTCCCTCCTTCAAACACTCTATCATTACTCCATTACTAAAAAACACCTCCCTTGACCCATCATGCACAAACAACTACAGACCGGTCTCCAATCTCCCCTTCATCTCAAAACTCCTGGAGCGCCTAGTCTACTCCCGTCTTACCCGTTACCTCTCCACTCATTCCCTCCTAGACCCTTCACAGTCCGGGTTCCGCCCCCTACATTCGACAGAAACTGCACTCATCAAGGTGACCAATGACCTTCTGACAGCAAAATGTAACGGTGACCACTCGCTGCTCATTCTCCTCGATCTTTCTGCAGCTTTCGACACTGTTGACCACCCTCTCCTACTCTCTAGGCTCCAGTCACTAGGCATCAAGGACACTGCTCCTGGTTTTCTTCCTATCTTTCTGAACGCTCCTTCAGTGTTCTGTTCTCTGGCTCTACTTCATCTCCTCTTCCTCTCACTGTCGGGGTACCTCAGGGCTCAGTCCTTGGCCCCCTTCTCTTCTCCCTCTACATGGCCTCAATTGGACAGACCATCAGCAGATTTGGCTTTCAGTACCATCTTTATGCTGATGACACACAACTATACACGTCATCCCCTGACCTTACCCCCGCTGTACTACAGAACGCCACTGACTGTCCGCAGTCTCTGACATAATGTCCGCTCTCTATCTGAAACTCAACCTCTCCAAAACTGAACTTCTTCTGCTCCCACCTTCTACTAACCTCCCTAAATCTGGCATTTCCCTCTCCGTGGGTGGCACCATAATAACACCCCGGCAGCCGGCACGCTGTCTGAGTGTTATGTTTGACTCCGATCTCTCCTTCACCTCCCACATACAATCTCTTGCCCGCTCGTGCCGCTTACACCTAAAGAACATCTCTAGAATCCGCCCTTTTCTCACCATGGAGACAACAAAAACTCTCACTGTCGCCCTAGTCCACTCCCGTCTGGACTACTGTAACGCTCTATTAATTGGCCTCCCCCTCACGCGACTTTCCCCTCTCCAGTCTATCCTTAATGCAGCAGCCAGGGTCGTCCATCTGGCTAATCGTTACTCGGACGTGTCAGCTCTTCGCCAGTCATTACACTGGCTGCCCATTCATTACAGGATACAATTCAAAGTACTTATTCTCACCCACAAAGCTCTCAACAGTGTGGCACCCCCTTACATCTCCTCCCTCATTTCTCTCTATCGGCCTAGCCGACCGCTGCGCTCTGCAAACGACTTTCGACTAACCTCTGCACTAATCCGTACCTCACACTCCCGACTCCAAGACTTCTCCCGTGCTGCACCAATCCTCTGGAATGCTCTACCCCAAGATATTAGAACCATCCACAATTTGCATAGTTTTAGGCGCTCGCTCAAAACACATTTGTTCAGAGAGGC
Organism: Ranitomeya variabilis; assembly: GCF_051348905.1. Classification (NCBI taxonomy): domain Eukaryota; kingdom Metazoa; phylum Chordata; class Amphibia; order Anura; family Dendrobatidae; genus Ranitomeya; species Ranitomeya variabilis. Next base: position 610,082,956 of record NC_135235.1, read on the forward strand.
CTATCACGTTCCCTAATCAAACTCATTTTATGTTTGTGTGTGTGTAGCCCATTCGTTATCTCCATCTACCCCCCACTCCCTGAAGATGGCTGGACCATCATTGTGAATACATCATTGTAAATACATCATTGTAAATACACACCTGTACTTTGTATCTCCCCACCTTATTGTAGATTGTAAGCTCTCACGAGCAGGGTCGTCGTATTTTGTTTTATTCTGCTTTATTACTGTATTGTTAACATTGTTACCTATGACTGTTGTGTTTGAAACTGTTAAACTGTAAAGCGCTGCGGAATATGTTGGCGCTATATAAATAAAGATTATTATTATTTGTGCTACCTGCTTTGCTTGTTTGTCTGTCGTCCTACATACTCCTTTATCTCCTGAGGTTAACCATTTCTTCATTACAAGTTCAAGTTTGCATGCATCCCTTCTATTCACCATTTCCCTGCTGAAAGATTCCAGACTGGATTCCTGTGATTAACTGCATCCAAGCTAGAAGATTCCAGTTTTCCTACGCAGGTACTGTTCCCATGTGTATCCAGAAACCTGGCTCTGCTTCATTTGTGCTACCTGCTTAGCTTTTTTTTTAATAAGATAAATTTTTATTAAGGAAAATCAATGATAACAAATGACATCAAGCTGTTATTCACAGATAATCATATATTTTATGAACATAACTCCCTCCCCTCCTTTTCCCTCCCTATCCCCCCCCTTCGAGACCCCTTTAATGCTTTCCCAAATTCCCATCCGAAAGTCCTTCCCCAATTCAAATACAGTTGTATAGTATGAACATCATCTATAACATTATGCATCCTCCGCACAATTCTAATTCCATTCTATCCATGGCTGCCAAATCTTTTGAAATACATCTAGTTTATTTCTCTTAGTATAGATACTTTTTTCTTTTATATGATCCGCCTGCGTAAGAAAGTCTCGTCCAGTTGGAGGCTCCTCCCTGATCCAGAACCGAGCTATCAATTTCCTTGCTATGAATAACAATCTAGCAATCGCCATTTTAACCATAGATACCGCTGCTATTTCTTCCACATAGCCTAATATATAGACCAAAGGGTCTCTGGGAATGACACACCTATATACCAATTCAATCCGATTCAATACAACTGTCCAGAAGGCAGACAATCTAGGGCAGTGCCACAGCATGTGTAACATGTCTGCCTGTTCCTGCGAACATCGTGGACACTGGGAATCAGACCTCAAACCCATCTTGAACAGTCTATCGGGAGTTCTGTAAGCTCTATGAATCACATATAATTGAGACATCCTCCCAGGTTCGCTCATAGAGATCTTAGTCACATATTCTAAAATAGATTCCCATCTATCATCATTTATCTCTCCCAATTCAGCTTCCCATTTCACTCTAGACTTGATGGGATGTTTGACTAGAAAGGTGAATAATAAATCTCTATACACTTCTGAAATTGTCCCCCTTGTCCCGCTGTTCTCCAAAATGGAAGCCAGCGTGATATCAATCTGGATCTCAATAAGTTTTCTCCGACATTGCGACTGATACGCATGCTGAATTCTTTTATAATGATATAAATGTAAATGTGATAACTAGAATTCTGTTTGTAACTGCACAAATGACTTAAGTCCCCCTTGACCCAGTAGCTGACCCATCTTTCTAATTCCTGCCACTCTCCATGGCCCATATCCTTCCATTTGCTTAAATTCTTGTAAGTTTATATTATCCCATATAGGTGAGTATTTGGTAAGGCCTGTGACACCCCTAATCTGTTTAACTTTTTCCTATACCTTATGAATTAGGAGAACAGTGGGAAACCGAGAACCCAGTTTCAAAAATTGCCCCCCTCCCAATCTCTCACTCAGAGGCCATTTTCCAAACAAATATCTCAAACTACTGGGCAATTGCCCCTTTCCCATCTCCTCCCCCATCCTCCAATATGCTGGCATTGTGCTGATAAAAAATATACCCAAGGGTTAGGGAGCGCCTTTGGCCTCTGCAAACTTTCTTGTTTAAACCTTGGGCTTTCCCCCCCCCCCCCATATTAGTTCGCCAAACAGCGATTTGATTTTATGGAACCTACTCTGCGGAATCCAAATTGGAGAATTATGCAGTACGTATAACAGCTGTGGCATCACAATCATCTTCAAAAGGTTACCTGCTTAGCTTATTTGTCTGTCATCCTGCATACATCGTTAGCCTGCTTTTTTGCTGATCCAGATGTTGCCCACCAAGATCTGCTCCACTGCGCCATTGCTTCCAGTCCATGTTGCTCATCCAGACCTATGGTTTAAATAATCCACATCACCTGTAACACATTGCTTGCTACATTTTTAAAGGTACGTGTAAAGTTTCGCTGGCTCTCCTATGGTCGTGCATGAACTCCTGCTTTCAGGCAATACTCTGCTGCTGTAACAATCCAATCTGGCTGTATGTCACATACTTATGTTGGCTCCAGTACACACTAATTAGACCAGACTTGGGGCTTTTGGTTCCTGAAGCCTCCAACTCTTTGTTCTTGCTCCTTTAGTCATCAACCCGGCTTATGGAATCATCAATTTATTTTTATATGCCGCCCATCCTGCTCTTAACCTGTCATTTACCACCAAATTACGTCTGTCTTACTGTCTAACTAATTTTACTTCCCCTTTTCTTGGTACCCTGACTTGGTACCTTCGGTCCTCCTATGCATCAATGGAGACTACTCTTTGGAAATCAACTGTGAAGTCCCCAAGGAAAGTTCATACCCCCATAGGGAGTTTAACAATCAAAAATGCACAATCCTTTAGATTTTTGTTGCTAGAAAGGGGGTCCATATCTCTGGTAGACCTTGTTACTACTGTATTTGGACACCATTTCAAATTGCCCACTGTTTTGGCATTGGTTTGTCACTGCAAATTACAAATTAATACGAGGTTCAGTTGTCTACGTCATGGAATGACGTCTTGGTCTTTCATAGTGGTAGCAGATTTCTATGTTTACTGTGTCATTCTCATCTGTATATGTACAACCTTTGCAGAAAGAACAGACAGCTGAAGTTCAATCCATCCTTGATCAGAATCAGGGACACTGCTTTTATGTTATGGCAGTGAGGAATGTCTGCCAAATCCTTGACAGGACATCTATTAAATATATGACCACATGTTGAGGCACGCTCAAATTAAAGAATGTGATCTACAGGGTGAAAGAATGCAGGATGATTCTGCTTGTATATACTGACGAAGCACAAATGTCCTCACATAAGCTGCACATGTTGTATAGGCAGCCCCATGGCTGCAGAGTTTACCTTTACCCCTAGTATGGTCTGATTAATGTTTCTATTGAATGATGTGACACCCCTCTCTTTTCTCTAGGCTTTGGCAGATCTGAGAACGATGTCATCTTTTGGTCTGGGTGTAGACATAAAATGACCCGGCACTGGGGGCCATAAGGGGGCGATGAATGATAAGTTCTGGGGGCAGCAGAAGAGTTGGAAAAATATTTGTTTTTGGAAAATGATCTGGTTTTGATGGTGACTGGGGACATATAGAATGTTCAGAAGGTTTGCAGGAAACAAGATGGATGATCAGATTTGCGGTGCTTGACAATTCTTGAGGAACATCTGACCCTAGAGCTGTGAGAAGGGCTTGCGGAGCAATCTGATCTCGGTTCTTCAGAGGATATTTAAAATAATTGGATTTTTGGGAGACATTAAGCATAAAAAAAGTTGGAAGTTATAGATACAGTGAAATAACATGAAAGTCATTGTAGTATGCTTCTTACGTGTGGTGTAACGTTATATTACAACGACCCTAGATGACAACTTTTGCAATTCTGTAAATACATAATTCAATACAAAATTGGAATCCATGACCTGCTTACAAAGCTTGTATCACTAAATTAGCTTGTTGAGGGGAATATTTAAATTCAGACATAAATGTAGCCTGGCACAATTTTTTTGGTAATCTCACACTTGGAGTGCTATTACTAATGCTTGTGCCCTGAACCTTAGTAATATACTTACCAGCCGCCATTTGCTGCTGTTGCTCTGGTCTGTCTTCTGCAGGTTGTGACCTGCCAGATTGCTCCAGTGTATGATGGGTGAGCCGGAGGTCACTTCTCAATGTAATCATGTGAGAGAAATAACAAGGGCCTCATAGAGCTACATTTAGAGCTTGTGACCTTTACCTCTGACTTCCGGTCAGTCAGAAGTTGCCATCACAAATGGAGAGGGACCGCAGCAGCGTCGGGAATAGCAGAAGACGGTGGCTGGTAAGTACCGGTATATTAATAGGTCCAGGTAAATAAAAAAAAACACACCAGAGTGGTGCGTTAACTAATATGCTGTAAATTGTGAATCTTCATTTGCATATTTTGCTGTGACTTGAAGCTATGATAGGGGAAGGGAGAGCTACATCATATGAAGAGTAATACACATTATTACTGCAGGGATTTGTAAATGAGAAAGTGTCGAAGAGCAGCGCCAATACACTTGGAAAAATCAATTTAATCACACATCTGACCAGAAGGCCAAATGTTGAGGAAAAGCTAAGCAGGCAGTTGTCCAAGCCATAGAGGGCATACAAGAACTGGCAGTCCCAGGCAGTGATAAAGGTTAATATAGTACTGGTCTTAGTGTTAGGAGGTGATTTGTAGGAGGTTGTCCTGTACTGTGACACCACAGACCTTAGTAACCACAAGTCCAGGGTTTGGATCATTCTTTCCAATGTCATTGGACACTAATGTATGAATACCATATCTGCCCTGGCATCAGGTTCAGCGACCTTCTAAGACCCTCACAATCATTCATGCATTGCTCACAGTGTTTTTGAAGGCTGGCCTGAATCCATTTGGCTGGGTTATAGTCTATATGTGCACGGTTGTCGAAAGCGATCAGGTTGAGTTATTGTACGGCTGAGCTGAACTGCAGGATCTCATCAACAGGAAAATCCAAGCAATAACTTTTCCAAACTGATCACTGACAATCCAATTGCATGTAAAATGTTTTAGAATTATTTTCTGATGTTTTCAATGTTTTTGGTCACAAAACAAATGCAATTTATTCTTAATGCTATATAAAACAATGAGTCGATCATAAAGGGGAGAGAAGAAGGGCTAGGGTGCATAGTAGGGCATGACTTAAAGTTTTCATCTATCCGAAAGATTGCTGATGGTCTGACTACTGGGACCTCTCAGTCATAAATTCATGACAGATCCATCCTAGTGATGTATCATTATTTTTTAAGGTGAGAAACCCCTTTAACGGGATTGTCCAGTGTAAACAAGTTATCACCTGTCTATGGGATAGGTGATTACTTATTGATCAGTGGGGTTCATGCCCAGACTGGCAATCTGCCAAGGCTGGCAGATGCCCAGTGAGTCGGCTCTGAACTGAAAAATGGGCCTTCAGCCCTTTAGAACTTCTGCATAAAGGCCCTGTGCACTTGCTCAAACTCACAAGGGTCGTTGCGGCGTGTACAGTGTTCTCTCTCTCTGATGCTGGCCAGAACCAGGGATCTGTTCCTCTACACACCCTACGCATGACACGCTCCTTCTTATCATCCCCCCATCTCAGGGATCTGGGTGAGTCCCGTGATGGAAACCTTTTTTTATGTATATATAGCAGTCGCAGTATCACCTACATATTGCATATACAGCAGTTCCAGTAAATCACCTATATATTGCATATAAAGCAGTTGCAATATCACCTATATATTGTATAGACAGCACTCTCAGTATCACTTATATATTGTATATACAGTAGTCTATATACATCATACAGGTGATACTGCGACTGCTGTATATACAATATATAGGTGATACAGCGGATGCCGTTTATATGTTATGTAGGTGATACTGTGACTATACATACCTCTATAATGTATTTACAGCAGTCATTGTCACCTGTATAATATATACAGCAATCACTGTATCACCTATGTAGTGTATACACAGCAGTCACAGTATCACCTATATAATATATATAGCAGTCATTATATCACCTGTATAATATATACAGCAATCACTGTATCACCTATGTAGTGTATACACAGCAGTCACAGTATCACCTATATAATATATACAGCAGTCATTATATCACCTGTATAATATATACAGCAATCACTGTATCACCTATGTAGTGTATACACAGCAGTTACAGTATTACCTATATAATATATACAGCAGTCATTATATCACCTGTATAATATATACAGCAATCACGGTATCACCTATGTAGTATATACACAGCAGTTGCAGTATCACATATATATATTATGTAGGTGATACTGCAACTGCTGTGTATACACTACATAGGTGATAGTGCAACTGCTGGCAGTATCACCTACATAATGTATATACAGCAGTATTACCTCTATAACATATACTAGCTATTGAAACCCTAGTAATATACCTTGTAGGAAAGAAAAAGCGCAGATCGTGTCTTATCTCACAATTTAAAAGAAGATTCGCCAGTAATGTAACTGCTCACCTGATGTAGAAGATTCATAGGCATATAGTGCCGGCTGCCGCAGATCCACCGGTCGACACGCGACCATAGCTAAATCGCTGAATAGGAGGATTTGTGGGTTAAAATCCGGGCTGCCAGCTCATGCAGAACAGACAAATTGTACAATTGAACAGTGGTTTATTCTACGCGTTTCGGAGTGCATATGACTCCTTCTTCAGGACTTGTGGTATTTTCCTGAAGAAGGAGTCATATGCACTCCGAAACGCGTAGAATAAACCACTGTTCAGTTGTACATTTTGTCTGTTCTGGATGAGCTGGCAGTGCGGATCATAACCCACAAATCCTCCTATTCAGCGATTTAGCTATTGAAACCATTCTACGCCCGGGTGGTGAGCATTTTTATTGGTACGTTTTTTGTTCTATGTTAAAGGGAACCTGTCCCCAGAAATAGCGCTTTTAACATGCAGATATGTGGTTAATCCACATGTTAACATCATTATTGTGCTGCCCGGAGCCTACACGCAGCCAAATTCAGCGAGGAGTAAATGAACTTTGTTCTCCCCACCAACATTCGGTTTTAGTCATGGGGGTAGCGGCAGTGCTGATTCTAGGGCCGAACTAGCCATTTGGCAATTCTGACAAATGCCAGAAGGGCCGGTCTGGTTGTGGGCTGCCTTGTGTGCTACGTTGTTAACAGAATCAATGTTCTCAAGACTCCCATGCTGTTAACAGTAGTAATGGAGCGCAAAGCCGGTGACTCCGTCACTTACCCCAGCAGCCATGGGTATAATTAGAAATATTGGTCTTGTAGTAAATCTTCCTTTCCTCCATCCATGGTAATATTAGTAATATATCCCATCTGGTTATTGGGGACGGGGACACCATGGGCCTGTGTGATTTCAAATGCCAGGGCTGAATTTCATCCCCACTCCGTACCTGGCTGATTCAGTCACCCCTCTGAGAATACAGGTTCCCTTTTGTTTTGTAGTGCAATACTTCAATAAAATGGCACATGGTCAGCACGTTCATATGCCGTGCTATGCAGCGCCATTTTTTAAAATAACACGTGTCTGCAAATATGCATATACAGTGTCTTCAATAAAATGGTGCCAGAGTTCATGGTATGCGCATGCATTGACTTTGGCACCATTTTATTGAAGTATTGTACTAAAACGTCAACATAGCAGTGTGCACGAACCAGCACTGCTATGTTGACATTGTAGTAGAATTCTTCAATAAAATCAATCATGCTTTGGGGTTGTGTTGCAGCCAATGGCATGGGGGAACATTTCACGCATAGAAGAAAGAATGGATTCAATGAAATTTCAACAAATTTTTGATGCAAACATAGCACCAAACCAAAAAATAGAGGTGAAAAAATGGCTTTGGAGAGATACATCAATTATTAACAAAGTGGGGAGAGCCCCCCAAAAATCCCTCTCTATCAAACCTTTAAATTTAACTTTTATCAGTGTGAAGACACGGGGGGTCAGTGAGTGCTCTCGTCCGCTGGCCCGGCTGTCTTTAGAAAGACTGCATGGACCAGGGCTCACACCACTGAATGCCCTCTCTCTTGCCCCGTGGTGTTATGATCCTTAGAGGTTGAGGATCACGAATTACTCCAGCTAAGTAACAAACATAGGACAAGCTCTAGGAGGTGGCAAACTGGACTAACCGCAAATCTGAACCTATCCAAACACGCTAGAAGTAGCCGGTGAACGTGCCTAAAAAATCCTAGACGTCTCGAGCCAGCCTGAGGAACTAACTACCCCTAGAGAGAAAGAAAGACCTCTCTTGCCTCCAGAGAAATAATCCCCAAAGATATAGAAGCCCCCAACAAATAATAACGGTGAGGTAAGAGGAAGGCACATACACAGGGGTGAAAACAGATTCAGCAAATGAGGCCCACTAATACTAGATAGCAGAAAATAGTAAGGGGTCTGTGCGGTCAGTAAAAAACCCTAACAAAATATCCACACTGAGATTTAAAGAACCCCCGCACCAACTAACGGTGTGGGGGGAGAAACTCAGTCCCCTAGAGCAACCAGCAAGCGAGGAGATCACATCTTAGCAAGCTGGACAAGAAACATGATGAATGCTGATAATCAAAAAATGAACGGACAAAAACTTAGCTTGTCTTGGAGAGGCTGGGAGCAAGGTAATCACAAGGAATCTGAAGAGCACTGAATACATTGATAGCAGGCAAGGAACTGAGTATCCAGGTGAGTTAAATAGGAAACGAACCAAGGATAACGAACCAGCTGATGCAGCCAACCTGCAGAAGACAACACTACACAGTACCGCTTGTGACAACTAGAGGGAGCCTAAAAATAGAGTTCACAACACCGTGGGCAGAACACTACTCAGACAACACAGGGTGAGGGTAAAACAGTGTGGCAATAATTTATTGAAGCACCAACACACAATAACATACAGAACAGTCACAGCAAATGCCCAAGATGGTGAAAATTACAGAGTCTCACCCTTCCACTGTCTCGCCGGGATTAGAGCTGCTTCCAATGCTGAATACCCCCACCAGTGACTCCCCGCTTTTGGCAGACCCCCACAGCGAAGAGATAACGACAAGCTTAGGAAGCTAATCAAGAGCAGTGTGGTATGTGGCCAGATGACCCGATTGTCCCAACCTGGATTCTTTAAGACGTCTCTGGGGTTTCAGTGATGGTCAATGAAGCAGTCCTGTGTTTTTCCAGATGTGGCTGTAGGCCGGGGTCACACTAGTGTATGGCATCCGATGCGAGCGCATCGGATGCAATATACTAATGACCCTCAGCTCCTGCTCTGCTGCGAGTGGGAGCCAAGTGTCATGTTACTGTGGTCCAATCCTTTTGCACAGGAAGAATTGGAGCACAGCTGTGGAGGAGCCGGAGAAAGTAATTTCCCCATCTCCTCCACTGCCGTCTACGGTGTATATCGCACCACACTTGGATGATATCCGAGTGCTGAGCGTTGTGTCATAGACTTATATGGGTGCGAGTGAGCCGAGTCTCGGCGCCAATCACAGCATGCTGTGATTGTTCTCGCATGCCGGTTTGGCATGAGAAAATAATCGCAGATGTGATCTTCTCCATAAATTAACACTGGTCCGAGTGCTATGCGATGTTTTCTCACATAGCACTCATCCATATTCTATGCTAGTGTGACCCTGGCTGCAGTCCCCTAAACTGATCTGAAGAGTCACACGGACCAGAAGAAAATATCTCTATATATAGTTTACAACTGCCCTTCAACCAACATCCAGAGGTCAGAGAGATGTGAATGAGGTCAAATCTATTTGGATAGTTTTTCCTCCTCTGTTTGGGAATACCAACAAACTGTCTAGCATGTACAATGTATGTAATCAACATATCAGCAAACATCATTGTTCAGTGGCCATGCATTATTGTTCGGCAAAGATAACAGAAAATAAACTGTAGAAGATAATAGTAGAGATAAATATTCATCCTACAAGAAGAGTCTATACTTCAGACAACAGTTTATGATTCTGGGCCTACACAATTTACGTCTGGCATAATTAAGAAGAAATGCTGTGTCGTCACAATCAGTAATTAGGAATAAAATGCTAAAGGATATAAAAGCTTGCCCCTAATCTGCCTCAAAATAAATTATTCCTGACAATTATCAATTGTATGTATTCATTGGGTGACACCCGGGAGTGCCATCACCTATAAAGCAGAATAGGACAAACAGAATTATAGCACTAGTCCCCCCAACATGTCTCATTGCATGTTCAGCGTCATCGGGATGGAACACTGGCATGATTCATTCTTGAGAAAAAGGCACGGAGTTCACCGCATATCAAAGATCTGCGGTGAACTTACTGAGCTGCACTGCGGTGAACTCAGTGCCTTTTTCTCACGGTGCTGAAGTCACCGCAGTTTAGCCCGGTTGGGAACGCAGCCTAAGTGACCGGTGGTAACCTTGATGACATCATCGCTAGTTACAGATGCTGCTCATTCATCACTGGTTCTAAGCCTGGAAGGTCGTATCTTGGCACCATCCAGGTTGAAAACTATTTATCCCGAGACATAGATTACAGCATGGGACAGAACGTTGGACAGGTGAGGGATATGGTTGTTTCTTTATTTTTTGTTATTACAGGAGACAAGGGCTTCAGTGGAATGGGTGTTATGTGAGTACTGTGTTTTATTATTTTTAAATAAAAATGGAAACGTGTGTTTTCTTTTTATTTCAGATAAAGGACTTTATACTGGTGTGTCTTAATTAACGATACATCTATAGGTTTAGTAATGAATAGATATCTTATAAATGCCTCTCCACTACTAACCCGTGGGCTTGATGTCACCAGACAATAAAAAGGTGACATCAACCCCACAAATATGAACTCCACTTGCCACCGCTACAGGGCAATTGGGAAGAGCCGGGCAAAATGCCAGAATTGGGGCATCTAATAACTGTGCCTTTTCTAAGTGGTTGCGGGCTGCTATTTTTAGACTGGAGGGGTCAATATTCATAGTCCCTTACCAGCCTGAGAATACAAGCCCCCGGCTGTCTGCTTTAGCAAGGCTGGTTGTCAAAAATGGAGGAACTCCACACCATTTTTTTAATTTATTTAAATAATTAAAAAAACACTTGGGGATCCCTCTATTCTTGATTAACCAGGCATGATAAAGCTGAAAGCTGAGGGTTGCAGCCCACAGCTGGCAGTTTTGCCTGGCTGGTTATTAAAAATACAGGGAGACCCACGCTGTTTTTTTAAATTTATGCATAGCGCAAGCAGCGGCTGATGAATACTCCCATGAGCCGCTGCCTGCTCTCACTGTTATTAGCGGCAGCAGGTGTAGGTTGATGGGAGTATTAGTCCCATCAGCCGCCGCCTGCTGTCGCTGTAAACAGTTGAAAAAAGCTCTCATTCTCCCCTGCTCACGCTAATCGTTGGCAGAGCAGGAGAGAATGATGAGATTGGTCTTCAGCACCTGGCACCAAGGAACAGCGCTAACTATACCGCTGCTTCTCAGGCGCCAGTACAATTCACACTGATGACATCCCTGTGTGTCATTCGTGTGCATGTGTGCGGGACGTTTTGCGGCCCGTGCTGCTGTTAAAAAACATACATTTTTCCGGTGGACACACGGTCTAAGGAAACACACTGACATGTTCACAGACCCATTCACTTGAATGGGTCTACGTGTGAAACTGTCTCCGGTACCTGTAAAAAATGCCACCACACGTACCGGACACGACACACTGACATTTGAAAGAGGCCTGAATTGGAGTGCTGCTTATTTTCTTTTTAGAAATCCCTTTGACTTGTTGGTATATGTCTTAAAAGCTTTTTACCCCCATCTTAAAATTTTATGCTGCTAGTTTATGGTATTAATAAATATATTTTTACTAGATGGTGGCCCGATTCTAACGCATCGGGTATTCTAGAATATGTATGTAATTTATTTACGAAGATTTAAGAATAATGCAATGAATACACAGGAATCGGCCGGCCGGGCGCGACCAATCAGCGAAGAGTGGTTCAAATCCCGTGCCAATTCGCTGCCCGACTGCACCGGTCGCTGATTGGTCACGCCTGGCCAGGCGCGACCAGTCAGTGAACCCAGGGCTGGCTCCAGGTTTTTGAGGGCCCCGGGCAAAAGAGTCTCCCTGGGCCCCCCCTTTAATACATACCACGATTCATGATACACAGATACAGCAGAGAAATATAGCACAGCCACGTAGCATATAACACAGCCCACGTAGCATATAGCACAGCCATGTAGCATATAACACAGCCTACGTTGCATATAGCACAGCCACATAGTATATAGCACAGCCACGTAGTATATTGCACAGCCACATAGTATATAGCACAGCCCACATAGTATATAGCACAGCCCACGTAGTATATAGCACAGCCCACGTAGTATATAGCACAGCCCATGTAGTATATTACACAGCCCACGTAGTATATAGCATAGCCCACGTAGTATATAGCATAGCCCACGTAGTATATAGGACAGCCCACGCAGTATATAGCACAGCCACATAGTATATAGCACAGCCCACGTAGTATATAACACAGCCCACGTATTATATAGCACAGCCACGTAGTATATAGCACAGCCCACGTAGTATATTGCACAGTCCACGCAGTATATAGCACAGCCACATAGTATATAGCACAGCCCACGCAGTATATAGCACAGCCCACTTCAGTATATAGCACAGCCACATAGTATATAGCACAGCCCACGTAGTTTATAACACAGCCCACGTATTATATACCACAGCCACGTAGTATATAGCACAGCCACGTAGTATATTGCACAGCCACGTAGTATATAGTACAGCCCATGTAGTATATAACACAGCCCACGCAATATATAGCACAGCCCACGTAGTATATAGCACAGCCCACGTAGTATATAGCACAGCCCACATAGTATATAACACAGCCATGTAGTATATAGCAGTGTTAAAAAAAGAATTAAAATAAAAAATAGTTATATACTCACCTTCCGGCGGCCCCCGGATCCAGCCCAGGCCTTTAGCGATGCTTCCGCCAGGTCTGTTCCCAGTGATACTTTGCGGCAATAACCCGTGATGATGTAGCAGTCTCGTGAGACCGCTATGTCATCTGGTGTCATTACCGCAAAGCATTACTGGGACTGGAGCATCGCAAGAAGCCGGAAAAGCTGCCGGGGACGCCAGAAGGTGAGAATATGACGATTTTTTTTTTATTATTATTATTATTTTTAACATGATAGGCAGCATCAATAGTAAAAAATTAAGCGGTGTTTAAATCCCGCCCCAATATCGCTGATCGGTCGCGGCCAGCCGGTTGCGACCAATCAGCGATGCAGGATTTCCGTTACAAACAGACGGAAGTGGACCTTAGACAATTATATATATAGATGCTTCCCGTGGGGTGTAAGTCTAAGTATTTATATATATATATATATATATATATATATATATATATATATATATATATATATATATACCACTTCTGTTCTATATTCTGGGTGTAATTATCTATCAGGTTCCCACAACAGCATAAAAAAATAAAATCGGTACTATTTTCTTCCAGAAAAGAGACGCTTTTTCCTCACTTGTGCAAACCGCTTTTTTACTCAGCAGCTATTAATCTTTTACAGGACCATTTACAGTTCCCTATGTTACAGAATTGTAATGTATCCATAAATATTGGATGCAATACTGTGGCATCTGATTTTTATTCTTGCACCCATAGAGTCAACCGGTTTCACAGTAAAATATCAGCATGCTACAATTTTTTTCTCTCACCGAATCAGTATGAGAAAAAAATGTTCATCTGCAATGCATCACTACTCCTCCTGTCCTTTATACATACACTGCACAGTACCACTCCTCCTGTCCTGCATATATACACTGTACAGTACCGCTCCTCCTGTCCTGTATATATATACACTGCACAGTACGACTCTTCCTATCCTGTATATATATACTGCACAGTACCACTCGTTCTGTCCTGTATATACACTGCACAGTACCACTCCTCCTGTCCTGTATATATACACTGCACAGTACCGCTCCTCCTGTCCTGTGTATATATACACTGCACAGTACTACTCTTCCTGTCCTGTATATATATACTGCACAGTACCACTCGTTCTGTCCTGTATATACACTGCACAGTACCACTCTTCCTGTCCTGTATATATACACTGCACAGTACCACTCGTTCTGTCCTGTATATACACTGCACAGTACCACTCTTCCTGTCCTGTATATATACACTGCACAGTACCACTCGTTCTATCCTGTATATACACTGCACAGTACCACTCTTCCTGTCCTGTATATATACACTGCACAGTACCACTCGTTCTGTCCTGTATATACACTGCACAGTACCACTCTTCCTGTCCTGTATATATACACTGCACAGTACCACTCGTTCTATCCTGTATATACACTGCACAGTACCACTCTTCCTGTCCTGTATATATATACTGCACAGTACCACTCGTTCTGTCCTGTATATACACTGCACAGTACCAAATCTCCTGTCCTGTAAACTGGTCATTAATATGGTGCTTCAAATAACTCCTTTGAGACAATGGTGACGGGTATGACAAAGTAAAAGCAAAATTCCCTGATCGGGGGTAATGGGTGTTATAGTATGGAGGTTAGTGGGGTTTGTGTGCCAGGGCTTCTTTTTGGTCTGTCTGGCCCTGATGGGGTTCCAACTACTGGCATCCACAAAGATTGGCAGAATGCGGAACTTTTATCCCCATGAGAATGGAGTGACATTGTGTATGCTTGACCTGCACCCCCTCATTCTTTATTGGGCTGTTGAGCGTGGCTTTTTCCAGAAGCCACATAGGGAATTAATGGATTGATGGTCAGGTGTTTGACCTGTTGTGCAGCGCCCCCACTGCCGCAGGGCCGAGGGGTACCCGGTACCGGGCCTCTGAGTCTCTGCTCTGGGGTTGTCACGGTGGCTAGACCCGGTCCGTGACCCTGCTGAGGGGCGCCCAATGAAAGGTGTGGATGGTGGTGGTAGTGCGGTGCAGTGCTGGTCACAGTAAATAACGAGGACACCAGGTTGCAGTCTCTTTACCTCTTTACTGAAGGTCTCGAGGTGTCCAATCCAGGGCACTGTTAACCGGGCTGTCTGAGACCGGCCGGTCCGAAGGCACATCAGGAGTCCCCTTTAACAGGTGGGAATCAGCGTCTACCTTCTAGCGCCTGTGTGTTGTAGTCCTTCCCTGCTGAGCACCCCGGGATAGTCCTCACAACTTATTCTGTCTGTCTCTGATCTTCGTTCTCTCCGTCCCCCAGATGATATGGTAGGACGCACCCGTATGACGGGGTAGGCCTGGAGTTCTTCCGGGACTCTAGAGTTGCCCCTCTCCCACAGCTGCCTCCGTTGTCTGCTTAGGTGTTTAAGTGAGGCAGCCAACCTGTAATTGGCTGCCCTGCCGTGGTTTGAAGTAATACTTAAAGTCTCTTACTTTCTCGGCGTTCCGGCCACCGACTGTTTGCGCCTCAGAAGGATGTGGCCTCGGTCTTACAGCACAACTCCTTCTGGTCCTATTGCCTCTTTGCTGTATTCCTGCTTTTCTCACTCAGCACGATAAACCTCGCTTCTTGTCCTTTCTTAGGAATCTGTCAGGATCCCATCCCTGACAGGTCCTCTCTCTAGCTCTTCCCAGTTACTTCTCCCTGTCTTCCTGTCCAACCCCCAGTTTTACCAGAGTGTGAGGAGTGGCCTACTAGATAGAACCACTCCCCCTGGTGGCCGGAGTGTGAAGTGTAGTGTGAGTGATACCTGGTCAGGTGAACTCCTTTAGTGCAATCAGACGTAACATCACTCCCCTTAGCGGCAGAGCGACATTACTGCAACGACCAGGACTCTGGGGCACTGCATGTTGCGCCATTTTTCAATGGGATAAAATTTCAACAATCTGCCAATAGGTGTTGGTCCCAGAGGGTGTACACCCACCAATCATAAAGTTGTAACTAGTCCTGAAGAGTGTTAACTGCACATCCCCTTTAAGAGAAAATAGTTTGAGCCCCATGTGACACCAAGTACTTGCGGCTCATGTCCTATCAGCCTCACTCTATTGTTGAGGAAAGTATTGTGCCGCCAGGTACAGATGTATGCCTAGGATGTTATTAAGCAATGGTAATGAATATGAGCAGAATAATTGGATGTCATTCAACAATCATAGGTGCAATCCTTTTTATTAGTGGAAATCCATATGAACAGTGCACACCAGTAAGCAGAGAGTACCTGAGATGTGCTATAGGCAATGCCTTGCGCAGGCGTGTACTCCGGAGGACAGAGAATTAACTTCAATCCAATAGTGCGGGCAGCATGCAGCCAGCGGGTAAGGAAAGGGTGAATCAAAAACCCCAAAACCCCGCCCATATGACCCAAAACTGGTCCCGCCAAATTCAGGTGACAGGTTCCCTTTAATCTTCGCGTGACCATGGTGGCCTTATTATAAAGAGAAAAGCTGACAGCACTCACTATATTGGGGCGCTCATTTCAAGTCCAAGGAACCCTCTTGGAAAATCCCAGCAATCAAAGATAGAAGAACAGCGCTCCATCCAGGTGTAGTAGTAGAAAAACTTTATTCCGCCATAGTGCCACACACGTTTCGATCAAAGCTCTATTGCTGAACGAAACGTTGTGTGTTGCACTATGGCGGAATAAAGAATTTCTACTACTACACCTGGATGGAGCGCTGTTCTTCTATCTTTGATTGCATGGTGGTCTTGTTATCTGAAGCCTGAAGTCTACTCTTCTAGTGACCATGGTAGTCATATTATCCAGGGACTGAAGCCTATGCTTCTCATAACCATGATGGTTATATTATCTGGGGACACCTACTATTCTTGTAACCATGGTAGTCATATTATTTGGGGACTGAAGTCTACTCTTTTTGTGACCATGGTGGTCATATCATCCGGGACTGAAGCCTACTCTTCTCTTGACTGAAACCTACTTTTCTTGTGACCATAGTGGCAACATTATCTGAGGACTGAAGTCTTCTCTTCTTGTGACTAATTAGGTGTTCATATTATCTGGGGACTGAAGTCTATTCTACTAGTGACTATGGTAGTCATATTATTCGGGCACTGACATCTATTCTTCTAGTAACCATGGTGGTCATATTATTTGGAGACTAAAGTCTAGTCTTTTAATAACAGGATAGTCATATTATCTGGGGACTGAAGTCTACATTTCTCGTGACCATGGTAGTCATATTATATGGGGACCAAAGTCTATTTTTCTTGTCATGGTGGTCATATTATCTGGGAACTGAAGCCTGCACTTCTAGTGACCATGATGGCTACATTGTCCAGGGAATGAACTCTACTCTTCTAGCAATCATGTTAGTCATATTATACGGGATCTGGAGTCTACTCTTTTTGAGATCATGGTGGTCATATTATCTGGGGACCGAAGTTACGCTGCTCATGGCCATGGTGGTCATATTATTCAGGGGCTGAAATCTACTCTTCTCGTGATCATGGTTGCGATCTAATTCAGGGACTGAAGTGTTCTCTTCTCGTAATCATGGTGGTCATATTACCCGGGCACTGAAGTTTACTGACAACATAGACATTGGCCCATATTTTCTTTGTGTTATTTCACGCTTGTCATAATCTAAGCCTTGAAATGACCTTTTTCCCGGTGAGCCAGTTAATCAGAACACGGTGGAACTTGTCAAGGCAGGTGGGTCAAGTCATCGTGCTTCATGATGAAGAGGCTGGTCTGAATTTGGAAATGGTGAGAAAGACCTTGGGTTGGTTTCAACTGACTGAAACAATTAAGAAGCATTGAGAATCGGACAAGTTCACACAAAGGAGGTGCATTGTTCTAAGTGTCAAGATGTTCCATCACTCACCCCCTACATGAGGACTTAAGAAAATCATCGGTGACAAATCTAAATATTATTATAAAGTCCATGAATGGTGGGAGAGTAAGAAGGTGAAGATGAGATTAAGAAACCAAGTTTCTTCAAGAATGTGTGAATCATCACAACATTCCATAGTGTGGAGCTGTATTTTGTATTATTGCCTCATTCTACCAGTAGAGGGAGGTGTGTGTTCATTTTACCAATCTTTAACCCCTTTGGTTTCAAATTAATATTTATCTGCCATAATCACTTTGATGCTCTGCATGTTTATGTTGTAGCTGTGTCTGAATTTTCAGGCCAGTGCTATGTACATTGTGTGGCTAAACGTGTATTCATTAGGGAATATGTAATAAATAATTACAATGGGAAATTCTCTATTTTTTATTGGAGTTTCCCTTTAAATATTAAAATGACAGTAGCATAATTAGCATAATTTGTTTTAGCATTACACTGGGCTGGATTGTTTTATACTTTTTTATACTATCAGTCAAATTAAAGGATTTTATTCATTTCTTTCGTGTCCATTTTTTTTTTTCCGTGTATATAGCAGTAAGGACATCATCAAACAGGACCTCAGATCTCATCCCCCTGAAAACCAGTAGATATAACATAATGGGAGGAATGTTGCAGGAAACTGCACTCTTATAGACATGATTAGATTTTGATTGGATTTAGTCTTTACTCAACCAGGAGGTTCAGGATTAACACTGCTATACATCTACAGGGCCTTCTGAAACAGAACTTGTAATAATACATTTTTTCCATGCCCCAGTTCGTGACACTTCAGCATCTTCCAAGAACATTCCTTCTGCTCCTTACTTGCCATAAAGAAGAATGGATGAGGACCAAATGCTGCCAATAATAGAAGAAGGGTTGTTGTGAAAGTCAAACATTGCAGTGCAAATAGCAGATCCCAGTTGGTGGTGGTGGTGGTGAAGGGTTGGGGGGGCTGGGGGTCTCCACAAATCTAACGATCAGGAGGATTTCATGTATCTAGACGATAATGTAACAAAGTAAATCCTAAACCAATGGTGAAACTTGACGTTTGTGGGCCCCAATCTACAAGGCCCTCAAATATCACAGGTCATTAATACAATTGATCTTCTCATATGGGCCAAAGTAGACTTTTTGGCCCCTCTAAGCCCATGGGCCCCAATGTAACTGCAGCCCCTGCACCTATCATAGTTATGCCCCTGGCTTCAATGTAAAATCTGTAACGGGGACCCCCACCTGCGACTAATAATAACGGTCTGTAGTTATGTGGCAGAGTGGTCTTTGGGACCGCTTTGACTCCAGTGCCTACATTTAACTACTACAACTGACTAAGGGGTCAAAAATATGCACACCTTATATCAATATTTCTCACAAATGCACAGGAAGCTGAAATATGGGGAGCTTTTTCTTTGGGGACCTCACACTTTATATCCGGCTTATCTGTCCCTGGTTGTGGTATTATTGAAGGGAGATGGTGATCATTCGCCCGTGTAAAATAATGGTAGCTTGGTAGGGTCAAGGAGCCAAAAACAGCTCCTCATATCTCAGCTTCCTGGGCCTTAGTGAGTGAGATTTGAACTTACCTGTGGTAGCATTCTAGGGTTGGCCTACAGACCCACGAGCAGCATTTATCACCTATCCTTGGATCATTGGAATGCGGGTCCTATGTACCTCATTTGAATGGAGCAGTGGTCATCCATGAGCTCTACCACTCCATTTATCTTCTAATGGACTGACTAAAATCTCCATCAGTCACATAGACATTAAGTATGCATGCATGACCACCAACTTTCTCCTGGTCAGTGGGTAGGTGATGAATATTAATCACAGGCCAATCCCTTTAAAGATGTGGCCATTTTAAGACTCAGCCATTTTGGGCTCAATGGCTTGATTAATTTGTTTTTGTGTTTGAAAGCCAAAAGCGTTGTGTTCTTGTGAACCTCTAGACCAGGGGTGTGGAATGTTTTTTCTGTCAAGGGCCATTTGGATATTTATACCATCCTTCGTGGGCCCTACAAACTCCACCCACAAAGTGCATACTGACTCTGGCACTGGTGTCAGGACGTAATCTTTCATTGCATGCCCTTCAGTGATCAGTAGTGAACACTGCATGTGTGTGCTAACAGAGCAAGAAGAAATTAATGAGCTGGTTGTAATCAAAATTCACCTCCCTGCCCAACAATGCGGTCCCTGAGAATCTGCTCGGGGGCCTGATAAAAGATCATTGAGGGCCGTAAATGGCCCTGGGGCCTGAGGTTCCCCACCCCTGCTCTAGACTTTTCTATGTTTTTTCTTCAGTTCTCTGCCTTTTTTTTCACGGTTCCTTTCTGTGGATCCAAACCTTACATCTAGACTATACCTCATAGTCCTTCTTCTGGACTCTTCTACTGACCACCCAATTATTGCAACATTACTTACCCTAGCCACCGCAGTTTGCCTCAGATGTTGGTCCTATACACAGTTCTCCCAATGGGATCTGATTATAGGTTTTCCTCCTTAATGTCCAAAACCTACCTCAAAACGTAAACCCTTTATCCAACTTCATATTCCATTATTTAACTTCTTTAACCCCAGAGTGGGCAGATTTATTTTTATAATTGTGCACGTATATTTGCCTTTCCTCACATTCAAACCTGTCAGTATAACATCAACATCAAAGAAGCCATCTGAAGACCCGAAGTTTTCTCACCATTCCGCTGAAGACGGCATTACCGAAATCCCAACTTTTTCTTCAAAAGTCTTCTTTCCATACTTTTCCTTCTAGGCTTCATTCTGACCACCATCTGGTTTCTGACCCACAAAACTTGATAGTAAAGTTGGCCAATCCTCCAGATGACCTCTGACAGATGATTTCAAGGGGAAAGAAGGATAAAGATTGTGGAATCTCATTGCCCAATCCTTTTATTCTAAGCCACCAGCAAAAAGTTAATAACAGAAGCCCATTTCACTCTATGCATTGAGAATATATGGACGCCGAGGCGAGATAGCTATTCCTAGCTATTCGCCATAGACATGTATGCTATCAACCAAACAAGCATTTGGCCCATAGCTATTGAAGATTATGGGTACCCTAAAACTTCCCTTACCAAGGTCACTGATAATCTTCTTATTGATGACATGCCACCATCACCTCAGTTTCTTTTTCTTGTGAACAATCTCTCGGAATTTGGTTATAACTAATCAACCATTGCTTGTTTGTTGTAATTTATCATGTATTGACATCCATCAATCGAATCTTCTCCATTGTCCTCCCCCAAACCTGTCTTCTGGATTACACACTACAGACCAACTTTTCTCTGGTCACCAATGATTGCTCTCCACATATCATATCTGTCAAGATATTTAACCATTTGCTTTCTAATAAACCACTATATACATAGCAGCAGTGGACATTTACATATGCAGAGCCACGTTTAATTAGCAGTGTTAATTTGCCACCACCACGTGGTTCTGCAGCACTATAGAGAGAAGTAAGGTCTGCAAGCAGGAAGTAAGTCTGTGGTTTAGGCCACATGAGATAAAGAAGTCCTGGTGTTTATCCCCAGGGGTGGGATTGAAATTTTTAACAACAGGTTCTGTGTTTGTGTATAGGAAAACCACACCCATTTTTTAAGCCACACCCATTTACACACATCTTTTCCTCAAACATATACAAGTAGGGGTGCAGTTAAACCATACTTCCCAAATTTTGTAGAAGGGAAAGAGGGACAAAGTTTGTGGCAAATTTTACCACACCCATTTCACAACTAGAAACACCCATATCAGATCACACTGTTTCATAAACAATAATTATAAACAAAAAAATATGGCCACACAGTGCTCCAAACTGTATAATGGCCCCACATGATGCTCAATACTGTATAATGGCCACACAGTGCTCCATACTGTATAATGGCCACACAGTGCTCCATACTGTATAATGGCCCCACATGATGCTCCATGCTGTAAAATGGCCACACAGTGCTCCATACTCTATAATGGCCACACATAGTGCTGCATACTGTATAATGGCCATACATGATGCTCAATACTGTATAATGGCCCCACATGAAGCTCCATGCTGTATAATGGCCACACATGATGCTCAATACTGTATAATGGCCCCACATGATGCTCCATACTGTATAATGGCCAGACATGTTCCATACTGTATAATGCCCACACATGATGCTCAATACTGTATAATGGCCCCACATGATGCTCAATACTTCGTACACACACATAAACAAAAAAATATGGCCACAGTGCTCCATACTGTATAATGGCCCCACATGATGCTCAATACTGTATAATGGCCACACAGTGCTCCATACTGTATAATGGCCACACAGTGCTCCATACTTTATAATGGCCACACATGATGCTCAATACTGTATAATTACCCCACATGATGCTCCATGCTGTATAATGGCCACACATGATGCTCAATACTGTATAATGGCCCCACATGATGCTCCATACTGTATAATGGCCACACAGTGCTCCATCCTGTATAATGGCCACACATGGTGCTCAATACTGTATAATGGCCCCACATGATGCTCCATACTGTATAATGGCCACACATGATGCTCAATACTGTATAATGGCCCCACATGATGCTCAATACTGTATAATGGCCACACAGTGCTCCATACTGTATAATGGCCACACAGTGCTCCATACTTTATAATGGCCACACATGATGCTCAATACTGTATAATGGCCCCACATGATGCTCCATACTGTATAGTGGCCGCACATGATGCACAATACTGTATAATGGCCACACATAGTGTTTCATACTGTATAATGACCACACATGATGCTCCATACTGTATAATGGCCCCACATGATGCTCCATACTGTATAATGGCCACAAAGTGCTCCATACTGTATAATGGTCACACATGATGCTCAATACTGTATAATGGCCCCACATGATGTTCCATACTGTATAATGGCCACACATGATGCTCAATACTGTATAATGGCCCCACATGATGCTCCATACTGTATAATGGCAGCACATGAAGCGCAATACTGTATAATGGCCACACATGATGCTCTATACTGTATAATGGCCACACAGTGCTCCATACTGTATAATGGCCACACATGATGCTCAATACTGTATAATGGCCCCACATGATGTTCCATACTGTATAAGGGCCACACATGATGCTCAAGACTGTATAATGGCCCCACATGATGCTCCATACTGTATAATGGCCCCACATGATGCTCAATACTGTATAATGGCCACACAGTGCTCCATACTGTATAATGGCCACACAGTGCTCCATACTTTATAATGGCCACACATGATGCTCAATACTGTATAATGGCCCCACATGATGCTCCATACTGTATAGTGGCTGCACATGATGCACAATACTGTATAATGGCCACACATAGTGTTTCATACTGTATAATGACCACACATGATGCTCCATACTGTATAATGGCCCCACATGATGCTCCATACTGTATAATGGCCACACAGTGCTCCATACTGTATAATGGTCACACATGATGCTCAATACTGTATAATGGCCCCACATGATGTTCCATACTGTATAATGGCCACACATGATGCTCAATACTGTATAATGGCCCCACATGATGCTCCATACTGTATAATGGCAGCACATGAAGCGCAATACTGTATAATGACCACACATGATGCTCTATACTGTATAATGGCCACACAGTGCTCCATACTGTATAATGGCCACACATGATGCTCAATACTGTATAATGGCCCCACATGATGTTCCATACTGTATAAGGGCCACACATGATGCTCAATACTGTATAATGGCCCCACATGATGCTCCATACTGTATAATGGCCCCACATGATGCTCAATACTTCGTACACATGCGCCTCCGCTCCATACACCTTGCACACATGGCTCCGCTCCGTACACCTCATATACATGGCTCCGCTCCATACACCTTGCACAAACACCTTGCACACATGGCTCTGCTCCGTACACCTTGTGCACACATGGCTCCACTCCATGCACCTCGTACACATACGTCTCCGCTCCATACACCTTTTACACACGGCTCTGCTCCGTACACCTCGTACACACACGGCTCCGCTCCGTACACCTCGTACACACATGGCTCCCCTCCATGCACATCGTACACACACTGCTCTGCTACATCCACAGTGTCAACCCCTCCGGACCCCACACATAAGCTTACCCTCATCCAGCACCATGACAACCAGCACAGCAGAGTCCTGCAATACACGAAGGCCCTTGATCATGTGACTCCTGACTCCTCCCCTCCTGTGACCTTATCACAGGTCCTGTGCACACAGAGCAGCGGCAGCCATATATGTGGTGTGCGGCTCTCTGTGGGTGGAGGGATGCGGCTCTGCAGTGCAGGACCGCGGGGCACTCTCAAAATCGGGACTGACCCGTGGGATATGGGACGGTCGGGAGGTGTTGTACCGGATCGTGGCTCTGAATCTCCCAGGTTCGGGGAACCGGCTGCTTTTTTAACAAGCAGTTCCATCGAACTGGGGAGAACTGGCTGAATCCCACCCCTGGTCATCCTACAGGCATAGATCTGTTCCAAAGAAAAGTATTTGTAAGAAAAGCCCTTAGCTTTCTAAAAAATAGGTGCAAAAGACACCCAAAGATAAGTTATGTCAGTGTATACTGTCTGCTGTGAAGTGGTGTCTCAAAGTGACAACTATAGATTTGGACGGTGTAACCAGGAGACCACTCTCTGCAAATGTAAATGGTATGCATGCTACTTGTGTAATGTGAGGTCAAGTGTATTCCGGAAATAGGTAGTGACTTAGCTGTGTCAGACACCCTGAAGGTGCCAGGGCATCCTATACAATTAGATGATGCAACCTAGTGTATCTCGCCTTGGTGGGGTATAGTGTCATATCTAAAATAGAAAAAATAAGAAAAACTTACCATAAGGAAACAGCCTTACCAAAACCTGTCAGATGATAATGCACTAGCGGGATGCAGCAGGCCCCCACTATAAAGGCAGGGGCAGCACAGGTGCAAACTACTGATAGAAACAGCCACCCACACTCCTATCAAAATTATGTAGGGGCTGGCTGCATAGTAGAAAAAATGCACACAAATGAGGCTTGAGTAGAACTCCAGTCACACAGGTATGTGTGATGCAAAGTGTCTGGTTTACAGCCTATTGATGCCTTTATAGTGGGGGCCTGCTGCATCCTGCTAGTGCATTTATCATCTGACTGGTTTTGGTAAGGCTATTTCCTTATGGTGTAAGATGCAGAACCGTAGTCGTGGCTGAGATTAACTGATTACACATGCTCTGGCCCCCCATTACATGTAAGCAGTAGCACTGTTCCTTCTGCGGCATACCTTTTGCTTCACCCTCTGCACCATCTGGGTCCCATTGGGCTGGCTGTGGTTCCGCTGCTTCTGTTGAACAATAAGAGACAGAGTCCTTTTCCAACTTAAAATGAAGAACTTTACTATTAGACTTTATCAGCACATTCCAGTCAGTAACAGCATTAGCATCAGGTTCCACACAGTTCACATTCTTTCCCTACTCCCTACTTTCCCTACTCTTTCCTCTACATCCTGCAGTACATTACGGGGACATACCGCCTCTTGCAATAATGCAGCGTCCTCCCTGTGTGACCTCAACACACCTGAGTGTTCCTCTGTCCACTTCACCCTGGTACGAAAGGCATCAGCCCAAGCAATGATCTGCCACATGGCGAGCGACCTGTGTCCCTGTACTGGTTAAGGACGACTTCTTGACTTCTGTCCTGAACTGTGGAAAGCACTGCTGACTCAGCTGTATTCTTTGTCCTTCCGGACACTGTATGGCTGGGTACTTTACGTAAAGTTACGGAGCTGTCCCTGTGCGGTCCCAGGCGTTAGGCCCGAAGGGACTAACTGGGCACTATGCCCCTCCTGAGCTGTTCAGCTCCCAAGCTCTTACTAACTAACAACCAGGAAGACACTCTTACTTATCAATGGCAGCCTCTCCTACCAAACTATGTATAAAGTGGAGCCCCATCTAGTGTACTACGATAGGTTCTACACTTGCTCTACATTACACAACATTACATAGCAGCATAACACATTTAAAAGGTTTACACATTTAAAGGGGTAGAAATGCGACACCCCTTACAATGGTATGTATATTGTGATAGGCAGTCTTTTCCCTTAGACACATGGTAGCACACAGGCAATTGTGCAATTTATAAATCTTGACTCGAAAATTGTTCCAGAGCTAAAAGTCAGACCCAGACCAGCCTCCAAAATTTAGATACCGATATTTATACACTGGACCCTAAAATTCAAACCTCTGACTCCAACATTCAGAGCCATAACATCATACAATGTAATTTACACCCAAGACTATTCCTCGTAATTATAACTTCGGACCCCAAGACTACTTGACTACTCACTCCTCTCTTGTAGTTCCAGTTCCTCCCCTTAGGTCAGCCCTAAATCTGCCCCTGTAGAACAGTGCTACAGACAGTCATTTCCCAGGATTGCCCACTAAAAATACAAACAATTACACAAATTCAGGGCTTTTGGTAATTATGTTTTCCTCTAATAGGAGCCATACCCTTTCAGCTAATTGTAGCCTACAGTTATCTATTAAAAAAGAAACTGGACTTCACTAACCCATCCAGGTCCTGCGCTGTGTCTCCTTCAGGGCTCTGATATTTGATTACTTTTTAACACTCACAAAGCCTATGGGCTAAAGTTAGTTGGAAGGGAGCAGCTCCTTTAATCCAGTATAAGAGCTCCTGCATGTCAGATTAGCAGGTCTTCTGGATCACCACCTTCCATATGATTGGTATGCAGCTTGATTCATACGTCCTTCGCAAAGAATAACCTGCCCAGTTCCAGCCTTGCTGAAGTATCCCCAGATCATCTCAGATCATCCACCAAATTTCACAATGAGAGCAAGACATTGTGGCTTGTATGCCTCTCCAGGTCTCCCTCTAACCTTTAGACGACCAGGTGTTGATCTGGGGATGCTTCAGCAAGGCTGAAATTGGGCAGGTTGTTCTTTGCGAAGGACGTATGAATCAACCGCATACGAGATTATCCTGGAAAAACAGTTGATTTCTTCTGCTCAGGCAATGTTCCCCAACTCTGAGGACAGGTTTTTCCAGCAGGACAATGTGCCATGCCACACAACTAGGTCAATCAAGGTGTGGATGAAGGACCACCACATCAAATACCTGTCATGGCCAGCCCAATCTCCAGACCTGAACCCATTGAAAACCTCTGGAATGTAACCAAGAGGAAGATGGATAGTCAAAAGCCATCAAACAAAGAAGAACTGCTTACATTTTTGTACCAGGAGTGGAATAAGGTCACCCAAAAGCAGTGTGAAAGACTGGTGGAAAGCATGCCAAGACGCATGAAAGCTGTGATTAAAAATCATGATTATTCCACAAAATATTGATTTCTGAGCTCTTCCTGAGTTAAAACATTAGTATTGTTGTTTCTAAATGATTATGAACTTGTTTTTTTTGTGTGCATTATCTGAGTTTTTTTCAGAAAATAAATACAAAATTTATTGCTTGGAACTTCGGAGACATGTTGTCAGTAGTTTATAGTATAAAAGAACAATTTACATTTTACTCAAAAATATACCGTATATACTCGAGTATAAGCCGAGATTTTCAGTCCATTTTTTGGGGGGCTGAAAGTCCCCCTCTTGGCTTATACTCGAGTCATACCCAGGGGTCGGCAGGGGAGGGGGAGTGGGGGCTGTCTAATTATACTCACCTGCTCCTGGCGCGGTCCCTGCAGGTCCTTGGCTCCCCGGCTTCTTCCTGTACTGAGCGGTCACATAGGGGTGGAGCCGCATATTCATTACTGTAATGAGCGGTAACGGTGACCGCTCAGTACAGGAAGAAGCTGCGGCGCCGGAGAACCAAGGACTGCACAGCGCCAGGAGCAGGTGAGTATAATGGGGAGTGCAGCGCTGCGAGATATTCACCTGCTCCTCGTTCCAGGTGCCGCTCCGTCTTCAGCGTCTTCGGCAGTGACGCTCAGGTTAGAGGGCACGATGATGACGTGGTTAGTGCACGCCCTCTGCCTGAAAGTCAGTGCAGAAGACGCTGAAGATAGAGCGGCGCCGGACCGAAGTCAGGTGAATATTGAAAGTTTCGGGGGCCTGAGCGACGGAGAGGTGAGTATGTTATTTTTTTTTTTTTATCGCAACAGCAAATGGGGCAAGTGTCTGTATGGAGCATCTTATGGGGCCATAACGTTTGTGCAGCACTTTATGGGGCAAGTGTCTGTATGGGGCCATAATCAACGTTTGTGCAGCACTATATGGGGCAAGTGTCTGCATGGGGCCATAATCAACGTTTGTGCAGCACTCTATGGGGCAAGTGTCTGTATGGAGCATCGTATGGGGCCATAATCAACGTTTGTGCAGCACTATATGGGGCAAATATCTGTATGGAGTATCTTATGGGGCCATAACATTTGTGCAGCACTATATGGGGCAAGTGTCTGTATGGAGCATCTTATGGGGCCATAATCAACGTTTGTGCAGCACTATATGGGGCGAATATCTGTATGGAGTATCTTATGGGGCCATAACGTTTGTGCAGCACTATATAGGGCAAATATCTTTATGGAGCATTTTATGGGGCCATAATTAACGTTTGTGCAGCACTATAGGGGGTAAATGTGTCTATGGAGCACCTTATGGGGCCATAATCAAGGTTTGTGCAGCACTATATGGGGCAAATATCTTTATGGAGCATCTTATGGGGCCATAATCAACATTTGTGCAGCATTATATTGGGCAAATGTGTCTATGGAGCATCTTATGGGGCCATTATTAACCTTTATGCAGGATTACATGGGGCCTCTATATATAAGAGGCATCGTGATTACTCACTAATCCCACCCCCTGCACAGTAGCTCCGCCCCCCACCACATCACCACACATAATCCTGCCCCCACCCCATTACCACACACAATCCCGCCCCCACCACATCACCACACACAATCCCACCCCCCACAAATCCCGCCCCCACCACATCACCACACATAATCCCGCCCCTTCAACACATCACCACACATAATCCCGCCCCCAACACATCACCACACATAATCCCGCCCCCCAACACATCACCACACATAATCCCGCCCCCCAACACATCACCACACATAATTCCGCCCCCACCACATTACTACACATAATCCCGCCCCCCACCACATTACCACACATAATCCCGCCCCCTCACCACATTACCACATAATCCCGCCCCCCACCACATCACCACACATAATCCCGCCCCCCACCACATCACCACACATAATCCCGCCCCCCACCACATTACCACACATAATCCCGCCCCCACCACATTACTACAGATATCCCGCCCCCACCACATTACCACACATAATCCCACCCCCCCACCACATTACCACAAATAATCCCACCCCCACCACATTACTACAGATAATCCCACCCCCACCACATTATCACACATAATCCCGCTCCCCACCACATTACCACACGAGGCTCCGTCCCCACACATTACCACACGAGGCTCCGTCCTCACACATTACCACACGAGGCTGCGTCCCCACACATTACCACATGAGGCTCCGTCCCCACACATTACCATACTAGGCTCTGTCCCCACTCGTTACCACATGAGGCTCCGTCCCCAAACATTACCACACGAGGCTCCATCATCATACATTACCACACGAGGCTCCGTCCCCACACATTACCATACGAGGCTCCCTCCCCACACATTACCACACGAGGCTCTGTCCTCACACATTACCATACAAGGCTCCATCCCTCCACATTACCACATGAGGCTCTGTCCCCACACATTACCACACGAGGCTCTGTCCCTACACATTACCACACAAGGCTCTGTCCCAACACATTACCACATGAGGCTCCGTCCCCACACATTACCACACGAGCCTCCATCATCACACATTACCACATGAGGCTCCGTCCCCACACATTGCCATACGAGGCTCCATCCCCACACATTACCACATGAGGCTCTGTCCCCACACATTACCATACAAGGCTCTGTCCCTCCACATTACCACACGAGGCTCTGTCCCCACACATTACCACACGAGGCTCTGTCCCCACACATTACCACACAAGGCTCTGTCCCCACACATTACCATACGAGGCTCTGTCCCCACACATTACCACATGAGGCTCCATCCCCACACATTACCACACGAGGCTCCGTCCCCACACATTACCATACGAGGCTCTGTCCCCACACATTACCACATGAGGCTCCATCCCCACACATTACCACACGAGGCTCCGTCCCCACACATTACCACACGAGGCTCCATCCCCACACATTACCACACGAGGCTCCGTCCCTCCACATTACCACACGAGGCTCCGTCCTCACACATTACCACATGAGGTTGCATCCCCACACATTACCACACGAGGTTCTGTTCCCACACATTACCACACGAGGCTCCATCCTCACACATTACCACACGAGGCTCCGTCCTCACACATTACCACACAAATCCAGTTTGCTTTTGATTTTACACTGTGAATAAAATGTATTAGTATTATTCTGATTTTTAATTATTATTATTGTTATTAACTTCATTTTAAGTTAATCTACCACCTGCGTAAGCGCTATTGAATGTTGTCATTATTTACTTTAGTTTAATCACTAGCAGGGTTAATTAGATAGCAATGAGCATGCCGAGCGTTAGCTGGCTGGAAACAGCTAATATATATATATATATATATATATATATATATATATACAGTATATATATACACTGCTCAATAAAATAAAGGAAACACTTAAACAACAGAATATAACTCCAAGTAAATAAAACTTCTGTGAAATGAAACTGTCCACTTAGGAAGCAACACTGTTTGACAACCAATTTCACATGCTGTTGTGCAAATGGAATAGACAACAGATGGAAATTATTGGCAATTATCAAGACATACTCAATAAAGGAGTGGTTCTGCAGGTGGGGACCACAGACCACATCTCAGGACCAATGCTTTCTGGTTGATGTTTTGGTCACTTTTGAAAGTTGGTTGTGCTTTTACACTCGCGGTAGCATGAGACGGACTCTATAACCCACACAAATGGCTCAGGTAGTGCAGCTCATCCAGGATGGCATATCAATGCAAGCTGTGGCAAGAAGGGTTGCTGAGTCTGTCAGCGTAGTGTCCAGAGCCTGGAGGCGCTACCAGGAGACAGGCCAGTACACCAGGAGACATGGAGAGGGCCGTAGGAGCGCAACCACCCAGCAGCAGGACCGCTACCTCAGCCTTTGTGCAAGGAGGAACAGGAGGAGCACTGTCAGAGCCCTGCAAAATGACTTCTAGCAGGCCACAAATGTGCATGTGTCTGCACAAACAGTTAGAAACCGACTCCATAAGGATGGTCTGAGTGCCCGACATCCACAGATGGGGGTTGTGCTCACAGCCCAACACCGTGCAGGACGCTTGGCATTTGCCACAGAGCACCAGGATTGGCAAATTCGCCACTGATGCCCTGTGCTCTCCACAGATGAAAGCAGGTTCACACTGAGCACATGTGACAGACGTGACAGAGTTTGGAAACGCCGTGGAGAGCGATCTGCTGCCTGCAACATCCTTCAGCATGACTGGTTTGGCAGTGGGTCAGTAATGGTGTGGGGTGGCATTTCTTTGGAGGGCCGCACAGCCCTCCATATGCTCGCCAGAGGTAGTCTGACTGTCATTAGGTACCGAGATGAGATCCTCAGACCCCTTGTGAAGCCATATAGTGGTGCGGTTGGCCCTGGGTTCCTCCTAATGCAGGACAATGCCAGACCTCATGTGGCTGGTGTGTGTCAGCAGTTCCTGCAAGATGAAGGCATTGAAACTATGGACTGGCCAGCCCATTCTCCAAACCTGAATCCAATTGAACACATCTGGGACATCAGGTCTAGCACAATCCACCAATGTCACGTTGCACCACAGACTATCCAGGAGTTGGCAGATGCTTTAGTCCAGGTCTGGGAGGAGATCCCTCAGGAGACCATCCTCCGCCTCATCAGGAGCATGCCCAGGCATTGTAGGGAGGTCATACAGGCACGTGGAGGCCACACACACTACTGAGCATCATTTCCTTATCTTGAGGCATTTCCACTGAAGTTTTATCAGCCTGTAACTTCATTTTCCACTTTGATTTTGAGCATCATTCCAACTCCAGACCTCCGTGGGATATTAGTTGTGATTTACGTTGATAATTTTTAGGTTTTATTGTTCTCAACACATTCCACTATGTAATGAATAAAGATTTACACCTGAAATATTTCATTCAGTGATATCTAGGATATGGGATTTTAGTGTTCCCTTTATTTTCTTGAGCAGTGTATATACACTCACCGGCCACTTTATTAGGTACACCATGCTAGTAACGGGTTGGACCCCCTTTTGCCTTCAGAACTGCCTCAATTCTTCGTGGCATAGATTCAACAAGGTGCTGGAAGCATTCCTCAGAGATTTTGGTCCATATTGACATGATGGCATCACACAGTTGCCGCAGATTTGTCGGCTGCACATCCCAAAGATGCTCCATACAAGGCAGGATGGATCCATGCTTTCATGTTGTTTACGCCAAATTCTGACCCTACCATCCGAATGTCGCAGCAGAAATCGAGACTCATCAGACCAAGCAACGTTTTTCCAATCTTCTACTGTCCAATTTCGATGAGCTTGTACAAATTGTAGCCTCAGTTTCCTGTTCTTAGCTGAAAGGAGTGGTACCCGGTGTGGTCTTCTGCTGCTGTAGCCCATCTGCCTCAAAGTTCGACGCACTGTGCGTTCAGAGATGCTCTTAGGCCTACCTTGGTTGTAACGGGTGGTGATTTGAGTCACTGTTGCCTTTCTATCAGCTCGAACCAGTCTGCCCATTCTCCTCTGACCTCTGGCATCAACAAGGCATTTCCGCCCACAGAACTGCCGCTCACTGGATTTTTTTTCTTTTTCGGACCATTCTCTGTAAACCCTAGAGATGGTTGTGCGTGAAAATCCCAGTAGATCAGCAGTTTCTGAAATACTCAGACCAGCCCTTCTGGCACCAACAACCATGCCACGTTCAAAGGCACTCAAATCACCTTTCTTCCCCATACTGATGCTCGGTTTGAACTGCAGGAGATTGTCTTGACCATGTCTACATGCCTAAATGCACTGAGTTGCCGCCATGTGATTGGCTGATTAGAAATTAAGTGTTAACAAGAAGTTGGACAGGTGTACCTAATAAAGTGGCCGGTGAGTGTATACTGTATATATATATATATATATATATGTATTTATAAAGAAATATACACACACTTCTCATCCAGAATCTCTTGCACTGCTAGATTTTTCAGAGTCGAGCCTAAGGGTACCGTCTCACATAACGATTTACCAACGATCACGACTAGCGATACTACCTGGCCGTGATCGTTGGTAAGTCGTTGTATGGTCGCTGGGGAGCTGTCACACAGACCGCTCTCCAGCGACCAACGATGCCGAGGTTCGCTGGTAACCAAGGAAAACATCGGGTTACTAAGCGCAGGGCCGCGCTTAGTAACCTGATGTTTACCGTGGTTACCAGCGTAAAAGTAAAAAAAACAAACCGTACATACTCACCATCTGATGTCCGTCAGGTCCCTTGCCGTCCGCTTCCCGCTCTGACTGAGTGCCACCGTACAGTGAGAGCAGAGCGCAGCGGCGACGTCACCGCTGTGATCTGCTCTCACTTTCCGGCCGGCAGACAGTCAGAGCAGGAAGCGGACGGCAAGGGACCTGACGGACACAGATGGTGAGTATGTACGGTTTGTTTTTTTTTACTTTTACGCTGGTAACCACGGTAAACATCGGGTTACTAAGCGCGGCCCTGCGCTTAGTAACCCGATGTTTACCCTGGTTACCAGCTAATGCATCGCTGGATCGCTGTCACACACAACGATCCAGCGATGACAGCGGGAGATCCAGCGACGAAAGAAAGTTCCAAACGATCTGCTACGACGTACGATTCTCAGCAGGGTCCCTGATCGCTGCTGCGTGTCAGACACTGCGAGATCGTAACGATATCGCTAGAACGTCACGAATCGTGCCGTCGTAGCGATGAAAATGCCACTGTGTGACGGTACCCTAAGTCCCATTTAAATATCAAGCTATTATTGCCCCATCTCAGTAAACATCCCAGTAAGACAGTCTGATTGCGGAGAAGGGGGGATGTGCCACCACAGCATACGCAGGAGCCCACACAGCTGTGTAAATGACACTTCGACACCTACAATATTGCACCCACCTATGCCAGCCGGGGCTCGAGGTTCACTCAAGAGGAAGGCAGGACCACTAGTTTCCAACAATGCTGCCATGAGGTGTAAAGTTCAGCTCTAGGCAGTATAATAAGAAGTTCCCTATGTGTCTGAAATAAAAAATTCAGCAAATTTGTCGTGTTGTTTAACCACTTAATGACCGCCATTATATCTTTTTACTGACCTGAAATATAAGAGACTAGCATCCCCATACAGGTGACAATCCAGCAGATGTTGGCTGTACACTGTAGCTGACAACTTGCTGTATCTGCCGCGATAAGTGTTGGCACTTGACTATAGTTGTTTAACCCCTTAGATCCTGCTGTCAATATTGACTACATTATATAAATGATTAACAGAGTGGGGGGCTTCCGCTTTTACCCCATCGGCACCCTGAGATCACGATTGTGTGGTCCTGATGTTTGCCATTGCAGTTCACAGCCAAATAGCAGCCTTAGAGTCTGCAGGCTATAGCGACATGTTCAGAAGTTATCAACATTTTTGTGATAAAAATACACCTTTTCATTCCTGTCATGTCACTTTGCATTAATTCCTGAAAATCACCAGAAGGGTTAATAAACTACCTGGCAGCAGTTTTCAGTATATTAAAGGGATAATCATTCAAAGTTAGAAAATTGCCAATTTTTAACATTTTTGTCAAATTTCTGATATTTTTTGTAAATAAGCACAAGACACATTGACCTAAATTTACCATTATCATAAAGTGTAATGAATGTGCTATGAAAAAACGATCTTAAAATCACTGGGATTTGTTGAAGTGTTCCAGAGTTATTACTACATAAAGTGACACTGGTCAGATTTTTAAAAAACAACAACCCGTTTGATGTACACAGCTCACATGCAGACCTATGCGATGCCTTTGGTTATAGATTTTAAGCCCTGTGTGGAGTCTGACCCCGCTATCATGTGTTAAGCTCTTCTATCTAGTCTGCATAGAGGGTAGACACATCAGTGTAGAGAGGAGCTGTAGTCACAAAACGATACAATATTTTCAAAACTCGAACTTTTTTGCCCGGCTGCTCCCTTTGTTATTGTAGAAGCAGCAGTGCAATAAAAAAAAAAAGTTTGCAAAGGTGTAAATAATTTCTTTCCCTCACCTTTCTTATTGCCTCGTTCCAGGAGCCATAACTTAATCGAGGTGGGTTGTGTTTGTTAGTAGAATCATTTTGGGGTACATAACCTGTATGACTTATTAACAAACTTTTATTAACTTTTGTTGGCGAAGAATATAAATGAAGCAATTCTGTTGTTGATTTTTTTACATTTTAACCCCTTTGCGACCGATGACGTACATTTTTTGAACAGGTCGCCAAGCAAAGAATGAAGCCTCCTCAGGAGCTGGGCCTGCTTCATACCAGGCAGGTGGCAGTTGCTGCATTTTAACCATTTAAATGCCCCCGTCAATCTCTGACAGTGACATATAAATTACATTATTGACGATGAGTGCAGAGGGTGCCATTGGCCCCCCGCTTGGTATTCATGGAGATCCAATAGGTAACTGTCATCTTGGCCCTCCTGTGAAATTCAGCCACAGACTGAGCTTCATAGGAGAACCGCAATTTCTCTATACAAGGGCAGAGACAGACGGCCATATTACTCGTGGGAGAATCGCATCGTAAACCTCGTACTGGCTGTCGGTTCTCCTAACCTCAGCTTGACTGCTGCATAGTAATCCATCACGCCATCTTCCTCAGGTCAGGAGAGGTGCCAGGCCAATCCCTGCAGTACGATGCTCGCATGAGAAATGCGGCAGTCTGTCTCTGCCCTAATACTGCAATACTATGATAGTGCAGTATATGATATAAGTAATCGAACTATAGCAGATTCAAGTCCCCTATAGGGACTTAAAAAAAATGATTTTTTTTTAATAAAATAAAAATATTTGAAAAATCTATAAAAATTGTATAAAAGTTTAAATCACCAATCTTGACTCCCTTCAAAAATTAACAAATTAAAAAAGAAGAAAAAAAATC
Source organism: Ranitomeya variabilis (assembly GCF_051348905.1). Classification (NCBI taxonomy): domain Eukaryota; kingdom Metazoa; phylum Chordata; class Amphibia; order Anura; family Dendrobatidae; genus Ranitomeya; species Ranitomeya variabilis. Next base: position 610,119,059 of record NC_135235.1, read on the forward strand.
AAATTTGCTAATGTCGTCTTATCTATTAAAATATACAATTTATTTAAACCAGACATCAAACGCTTAAAGGGAAAAAGACAAACAAATGCAATTGGCAGAATTGCCATTTCTTGGTTGGGGAACTTTATGCGTACCCCACAAAATGTCAGGTCAGGGTGCAAAAGGCGGGTCCTTACACAGCTTCATCAGCAGGAAAAATGTTAAAAAGATACAGATCTCATAAAAAGTCAACACAAACCAATTTTTTTTTTTTACAAAATTCAGAATTTCTTTTAAGCATTACAATAATAGACAAGTTTGCTAATCACCATAATCATACTGACCAGGAAAATCATTTTTCCAGATCTTTACCATAGAGTAAATGTCGTAAAGTCAAAACCTAAAAAATAACAATGGAATTGCATTTTTTACATGATTTCACTGCACTTAGAATTTTTATCCTTCTTTTTAGTAAAATGAATGATGTAATTCAAAAGTAAAAGTTGTCCCACAAAAAAAACAAAACAATAATACAATGATATGGAAGGAAAAATTAAAGTGTTAACTTTATTCCGCAGGTCAGTGTGATTTCGGCGATGGCAAATTTCTATATATTTTTTTGTATGTTTTCCTACAATAAAGCCAATGAAAAAAAGCACATTTATTTTCGAGTCACCATATTCCAAGAGACGTAAATTTTTCAACTTTACGTCGGCTGAGCCGTATGACAGCTTATTTTTGCGAAACAAGATGTAGTTTTCATTGTTGCCATTTTCTGGTACATAAGACTTTTTGATCACTTTCGCTGATGCTCTCTTTGGGAGGCAAAAGGAACAAAAAAACATAAATTCTTGTTTTTTCCTATCGCCACGACAGCACCCACAACGAGAGAGGGGATCCGCCCACCTTCCGGACAGGAACCTACAGGTTAAAAAAGGGCGGCCCCCCCTCGCCCTCCAGTTTGGGTTCCTGTCCGGACGGCGGGAGCCTACAGGTCAGCTTACCCAGGTCCGCCAAGCCTCTGTGCGGTGTCCGGGTGAGAACGGCAGAGTCGGGGGCCTGGAAGCAGCGTCGGGGGAGGTTCTGTGTTCAGCCTCCCCCCTCGTCTGGCAGGGACCGGCTCGGTGGAGAGAGCGGTCGTAGTGGCGTTCCCGGGGGAAGGCACGCCGCCCCGGGTCGACCACGCGCGCAGGACGCTGGAAAGATGTCGGCGCTTGTGACCCGGAAGTAGATGAACGACTTCCGGAGGAGGCCGGGAGGAAGAGCGCGGGACCTTTGAAAAGAAGGCAGCGCTTGGTGAGTAGTGTGCGGCAGCATGTCTTCTACAGGAGACGCCGAACACCGACCGTTAGGTGAGCAAAGGAGCAGCAGCAGATCTCACGCAGGAGATGTGGCACGCGGGCAGCAGGACCCTGGCACGTCACGTCGCATCTCACCCCCTCAAAAACCGGTACTTTATTGTTTCATCAGCAGTGGTGAGTTTTTATATTGAACCATTGACTGATACAGATTGTCCCCTGTATTATGTTTTCTTATAGGGAAAAAAGACCTCAAAATCCAAACATAAGCAATGTGCGCTATGCACGGAGCCACTACCTGACACCTATCTAAAAAAGCTATGTCAGTTGTGTATATGCCGCACGTTAGAGGAAGAAGCTCCCCTCCGTGTATCAGATTTAAGGGAAGTAATTAGGGAGGAAATAAAATCATCCCTTAAAACCAAGCGGCATGAAAAAATTAGCATGGAGGTGATATCTGATTCCAGCCCTTCATTACAAGAGGGCGAGTGCTCGGACACCTCATCATCGGCCTCCTCGGACGAGGAAGGAAGACCTTGTTTCTCCACAGAAAATATGGACGCTTTAATTAAAGCAGTCCGTACAACGATGGGGGTGGCAGAGAGCAAAGAGCCAAAAACCACCCAGGAGATCATGTTTGCAGGACTAAACCAGAGGAATCGTAAAGCCTTCCCCGTGGTTGAGACCATTAAAGATTTAGTCAGACGGGAATGGGACAAACTGGATAAGGGGTTCTTACCTTCGGCTGCAAAAAGGAGGTATCCCTTTGAAGATGACACCTTGTCTCAGTGGGTAAAAATCCCGAAAGTGGATGCGGCAGTAGCCTCTACTTCAAAAACTGCCTCACTACCATTAGAAGATGTGGGACTCCTTAAGGATCCCTCAGATAGAAAGGCTGACATGCTTCTTAAAAAAGTGTGGGAAGCATCATCAGGAGCCTTTAAACCTGCAATCGCAGGCACCTGTACGGCAAGGTCAATCATGGTCTGGGTGACGCAGCTAGAAGAACAACTTAAATCAAAAACACCTAGGGATAAGTTGTTGAACTCCCTGTCTCAGGTCAGAGAAGGAGCGGCTTACCTTGCAGATGCCTCAATCGACTCCCTGAAATTAGCTGCGAGATCGGCGGGGCTCTCAAACGCAGCCCGAAGGGCGCTTTGGCTAAAGTCTTGGAAGGGAGATGCCCAGGCTAAAGCCAAGTTGTGCTCTATTCCGTGTAGGGGTGAGTACCTGTTCGGCTCGGTGCTGGATGACATACTTGCAAAGGCGGAAGATAGAAAGAAGGGATTTCCTAAAGCATTTAATCCCACTTTTAGGAACGCCTTCCGGAGACGCATGCCCTTCAGGAAGTTCCAGTCAGACCAGCAGGGATATAATCGTGACTGGGAGTCGTCGGATCAGAAAAAGAAAGGTGGATACTATAAAAACCCTTCATCTTTCTCAAGACGGAGACGCAGATAGAGCAGGTCTGCCAGTAGGTGGAAGATTAAAGTTCTTCTCAGCAGAGTGGCAGAAGATAACATCTAGTGCCTGGATAATGGGGGTAGTCGGGGCAGGCTTGAGATTAGAATTTTTGAAGACTCCCCCAGATCGTTTTATTGTAACATCACTAGACACTCTGGCCCAACAACAGGCCTTAGAGTTAGAGATTCAACAATTACTGACAAAGCGAGTCATTGAAGAAGTACCAAGAGATCAGGAGAAGACTGGCTTTTATTCTCCGCTGTTCTTAATCTCTAAGCCTGATGGGTCCTTTAGGACCATTATAAATTTACGCAGATTGAATGAATATCTTCAGTACCGCGCCTTTAAAATGGAATCCATCAGATCAACAACTAAGCTTTTGTTTCCTAGGTGCTACATGTCAGTGTTGGATCTAAAAGATGCGTATTACCATCTTCCAGTTCACCGGGATCATCGGCAATTCCTCAGGATGGCTGTATGGGTAAACCATCAGATTAAGCATTTCCAGTTCTTAGCAATGCCCTTTGGCCTATCCATGGCTCCTAGAATTTTTACAAAGATTGTGTCAGAAGCAATGGCCCATATCAGGGAAAGAGAAACCCTGGTGGTGCCCTATCTAGACGATTTTTTAATAATTGGAAATTCGATCGCTCAGTGTACATCTAGGGTAAATGCCATAATATCATCCCTACAGGGTCTCGGGTGGATAATCAACTGGAAAAAGTCAAGACTAGAACCAACAAGACATCAATCATTCTTGGGAGTTCTTTTAGACTCGGAAAAGCAGGCATCCTTCCTACCAGAAGAAAAGAAACAAAGGATCATTCAAAAGATCAAGGCCGTAAGGAAAGCTCCAAGCTTAAGTTTAAGAGACGCAATGTCTCTTCTAGGTTCTTTGACGGCATGCATATCGGCGGTGAGATGGGCTCAATCTCACACCCGAATGCTTCAGTACGAGGTGCTTCAGGCAGAGAAAGATCTTCACGGAGCTCTAAGCAAGAAGTTCAGTATAACGCCTGCCACTCTTCACGATCTCAGATGGTGGCTCAATCCAGTAAATTTGTCGAAAGGAGTCCTCTGGACCATCACCCCGGACAACGTAGTCACGACAGATGCCAGTCCGTTCGGTTGGGGAGCCCATATGGGAGACATTCTAACCCAAGGGCGTTGGTCAAGTCTAGAGTCCCAGAACTCCTCAAACCTAAGAGAGCTGTCAGCAGTCAACCAGGCTCTTCTTTCCCTGCTACCTTCCCTGGAGAGTTCACATGTTCAAATACAGTCAGACAATATGACTGTAGTATCCTACATCAATCATCAGGGAGGGACAAGGTCACGTTCCCTAATGACCACTGCAGCACAGATATTGTCTCTGGCCGAAGATCACTTACAATCTTTGACAGCGGTTCACATAGAAGGGAAACTCAATATAGAAGCAGACTACCTCAGTCGCCATTCCCTTCGTCAGGGAGAGTGGTCCCTAAACCACCACATATTCAATCAGATAGTCAATCTATGGGGATTACCGACAATAGATCTGTTTGCTACGAGGGAGAACAAGAAAACCAGGAGGTTCGCATCCTTACACAGGGCAGACCATCCTCTCATAGTAGACTCCCTTCGTGTCCGTTGGAACTTCCGACTAGCGTATGCATTCCCTCCTATGTGTCTAATTCCGATAGTTCTCAGGAAGATCCGGGAGGAAGGAGCCAGAGTAATCTTAATCGCCCCCTTCTGGCCCAGGAGGCCTTGGTTCTCTCTCCTCAAAACAATGTCTGTCACCGATCCCTGGGTATTACCAGTGGTTCCAGATCTCCTCTCTCAAGGTCCATTCCGTCATCCAGATTTGGAGACTCTTCACTTAACAGCGTGGAACTTGAGAGGGAGCTTCTGAGGGAGAGGGGGTTCTCCGAAGCTTTAGTAAATACCTTGTTAAAAAGCAGGAAGGAGGTTACAACAAAAATCTATTCAAAGATTTGGAAAAGATTCCTTATGTTCTACCAAAAACCATTGGGGAATAATGCTCCGATCTCAGCCATTTTAGAATTCCTTCAAAAGGGCTGGGAGTTGGGTCTAGCGGTCAACACTCTAAGTTCATGTATCAGCCCTAGGAGCTCTGTACAACAGTGACATAGCTGGTAATAGATGGGTGGCTAGATTTATTAAAGCATGTCAGCGTTCTAACCCAATCCATATTGCCAGGGTACCTCCTTGGGACCTCAACTTGGTGCTTGAGGCATTGACTGAACCCCCCTTTGAGCCCTTAGAATCTATTTCGATTAAAAATCTAACTTTAAAAACAGCCCTGCTCTTAGCGTTAACATCTGCCAGAAGGGTCAGTGATATTCATGCCTTGTCAGTAGATCCTCCCTACTTGATAATTCTCCAAGATAAAATTGTCTTAAAACCTGATCCTGCGTACTTGCCAAAAGTGGCAACTAAATTCCATAGGAGTCAGGAAATTTATTTACCATCTTTCTATGAAAATCCGGGTTCAGATGAGGAGAAAAAATATCACACACTAGATGTTAAGAGGGTAATATTAGAATACCTGGATAGGACACAAAGCTGGAGGCAGAGTAGGGCTCTGTTTATTTCTTTCCAGAATCGGAAAAAAGGTTCTGGTGTCACGAAAAGCTCTATCGCCAGATGGATTAGAGAAGCAATATGTCTTGCCTACTCTGCCAAGGGAGTAACACCACCTGAAGGCATCAGGGCGCACTCCACTCGGGCCATGGCATCATCCTGGGCGGAGAAGGCAGATGTCCCCATTGAAATGATATGTAAGGCGGCAACTTGGTCATCACCTTCCACCTTTTATAAGCACTATCGCCTTGATCTATCTGCTAATTCCACCTTACAGTTTGGCCGCTCAGTGCTTAGTGCTGTGGTCCCTCCCAGTTAATAGTCTTTGAAAGTCTCTCGTTGTGGGTGCTGTCGTGGCGATAGGAAAACCGGTTTTTACGTACCGGTAATAGGATTTTACAGAGTCCACGACAGCACCCATACATTCCCCCCCTGTAATTAGTTACTTATTCCTGCACTCTGTTGAGGGTGTGCTTTAGAGATCACTCTATAGAGGTGGTGGTATTTAGTAGTGTTTAAGATAATATTGTCATGTACTGATTCATTGGCGGTATCCCTTGTACTCTGGAACACAAACTGGAGGGCGAGGGGGGGCCGCCCTTTTTTAACCTGTAGGTTCCTGTCCGGAAGGTGGGCGGATCCCCTCTCTCGTTGTGGGTGCTGTCGTGGACTCTGTAAAATCCTATTACCGGTACGTAAAAACCGGTTTAATTTTTTTATTTTTCTTAAACACTGCAGTTGTATAATTGACACCTTATCTTTGTTCACAAAGTCGTTACAATCACTGCAAAACCCAAATTTATATACTTTTCATGTTTTGATACTTTTGCATAAAATTCCCATATTTTTGGGAAAAAAAATATTTTTTTAGAAACAAATATTTTGGAGGTTTTGCCATAACTTTTCTACATCTCCATAGACAGAGCGGTGTGAAGACTTATATTTGTTTTTTAGTGAGACAATAAAATTACATTTTTGGGGGGGTAGGAAGGAAGTACAAAAAAAAACAATAAATCTGGAATTGCTTCTTTGTATTTTTTATAGCATTCACCTTGCAGTATAATTGTAATCTCTATTCTGAGGATGCGACACAATTAAGGTAATACCCAATATATGTTTTTTTATATTTTACTACTTTTTAACAAGAAAATGCCTTTTTAAAGAAAACCTTTTTTTCAGCATCATATTTTCAGAGCCATAACTTTTACATTTTTCTTTCGATCCAGTATGTTGGTTTGGATTTTTTTTTTTCAAAATGAGCGGTGTTTTTTATTGCAGTACCAGGCACAGACTAAACATAAAAGTGGCGCTGCTTAATTAAAAAACAATGAAAAATAGACCCTATTTTGGATAATGTGCTTTGAATCTGTTGTCTCATCTTGTTAAATGGGTTAAATTGCAAAGTTTCTAGTGAAGACAAGCAACATTGAAATTTACCCTTTTTTAATTTATAGGATTTTTAATTCTATTGTGTTCAGCTCATTGCATCAGTTACCGACCACCTCTGCAGTCTATCAAAGGTGGCCATTTTTCTAAGCAAGGAGTTTGTGCTTGCTTGCTCTGTGCTTTAGAGCTTGCAATTGCTGCTCTGAAGTTGACTGGATCACTGGATCTCATCAGCATCCGCGTTCCCCACTCCCCCGCCCCGATGCTGCAGGGGTAAAAAATTGTCCACACTAGCTGGATTGGAGAGCGCAAAGTTCAGACTAGCAGCAAGTTAATGCTACTGGTCCGAACTGTCAATCTTAAAGAAGCACTCCTCCCATCTAAATGTTTATCCTCCTAATATATTGCAGCCATCATACTACCTAGCACTGTGCACTTACTATTGCTTATTTTACATTTGCACCCAGTTAATGCTTCTGTTTTCCATTAGGTCTATGGGATCATGTTACTAACAACTCCTGAGCTGAATCCATCTAAGCTCTGTGTAGAAACGGGAGATCAATTTTCCCTGTATGAGTCATAAGTTACTGCAAAAGTCTATGTCAGGGGGGAGGGAAAGAGAAAATGGGTCAGGAGATGAAGAGGGGAATGATTTCTACAGGGACAAGATATTTCCTGTTTCTACATAGAGAAGGGAAAAGAGAAGAAAGAGTTGGGTAGAAAGGCAAAATGAGCAATTGTAAGTATACTGTGCTATATAATATGATGAAAGCAATATACTGAGAGGATAAAAACTTTGATAGGAGGAGTACGTCTTTAGGGGCACCATCTTCCCACCAAGCAGGTATAGGGCAGAGAATAGTTGCATTCCTAACTAAAAATTATGATCAACCCCTTTAAGGAGCTCACATGCAGTGATGCAGTGCCCTGACCCCATGATTCTCACCACCACCTTCTTAAGACATCCATAAGACCTCCCTATACATTATACCAATCAATTGGGTGATTGCAGCAACAACGTGACCCCCGAAAGTGCCATTTATCTATCCACAATATCCTCCCGTTATATGTATTTAATATATGTGATGTCCCTTGGAAGGGTTTGGGGGTGTAAAAGAGCTTGGAAGTGATTATATCAGTACGTTAAATGACCGTCTGACCAAACCAAACACAATTTCCCATAGCCTTTAAAATGGTTGAAATGTCTATATTCAGTTAGAGTAGAAGAACAGCTCCGAAGCACAAACTGTAGACTATGAAATAGGTTCCATTATGTCAAGCCATTAGCCTGTACAGCAGGTGAAATAAGTATTTATTACGTCACCAATTTTCTAAATAAATACAGTATATGGAGGTTCAGTGCATTACTTATTGTTTTATTTGAAACAATTGTACCTGCTGATTCTAGGTCTTTCTGTAGCTTTCCACAGGTGGTTCTTGGCTCTTGGACAACTCTTCTGATAATTATTTTCACTTCTCTGTCTAAAATCTTGCTGGGAGCACCCGGTTGTGGCAAGTTTATGATGAGTTGATGTTATTTCCACTTCCAGATTATTGCCCCAACAGTGCTCACTGGAATCTTTAGTATTTTAGAAATCCTTCTGTAACCAATGCCATCAGTATGTTTTGCAACAATAAGGCTGTGAATGTTTTGAGACATCTCACTGGTTTTGCCCATTATGAGATGTTTCTTGAGTGGCACCTTGGTATTGGTACACCTTTATATAGCCCATCAGTTAAATCAGCTGATATTATTTGTCTCTAATTGTTAGGATTGTTTCTTAATTATTGATAGATTTCAGCTGGTGTCATGAGTTTTTGCACCTCTCTTTCTTCATGAGCTCAATTCTTTTTCCCTGTGTAATTTCTCATTATTACTCATGAGTTAATTTATGGACATCTATGGCTTGATTTCTTTGCCTGTGTGGTTTGAATGAGTTGTTGCCAACATCTAGTGAGAATTTCATGCCAATAGCACCTTTACAATAGCACCTTTTGTGATGTGTTCAATACTCGCTTTATGTAAGTGGTAACATGGAAATGTATTTTTTTTATTTATTTATTTGAACCCTTTAAATTCGGGTCAGTTGGCACCAATGTGCTTGGTATTATCTGGTATACAGGGGTGTTTTCTTTTGTTATCTGGGTGCGAGCATCACACACAGCAGCACAGAGGCTCTGTGTGTCCATAGGGCGCAGTAATGCCGGCCAGGTGCTTTCTGGACAATGCACCAATATATTCCAGCAGCTCACACTCATCTCTATGGCCTATCCACATTAACCACGCAATAAAGAGGAGAGCTGTGAGCAGCCAGCACTGGGAACAAGGCGTCTTTCTTCTGGAGCCGCTGCCCGCGGGCCTGAGTCCTGCCTTCCCTTTTCAGCTACTCTGGTCCTCTGGAAGAAGTGCTCTGTGACTCCTGAATGGACCCTTGTTTTCCGGGATGGAGCCGGAGCAATGTGAGGGGAGACAGGAAATGTCAGGCTTGACCCTTTTTCTCTCTTTCTCCTTTTCTGGTACTTTGGAATAAAACGGCGAATGTCACAAATTTATAGGGCTGTAAAATATTCCCATCGTGCATTTGGGGTTCACATGGAGCATTTTCGACCCCTGTGGGAATTTACCACAATTTGATTTTTGTATATATGAATTTGCCTTTATCTTTTTTTTTACTATATTAGTTTATCGTGAAATTGTAACTTGGGCATTTTCATGGCAGCAGCCATCACACAGTGGTGAAGAGTATGGTCCCAGCGTCCAGAGCCAGGCCTCTAAGTGGAATAATGCCCCATGATTGCCTCCCAGTTAAACAATTAATGACCCCCTTACATCCAATAGTACCCCCTTAAAAGGAATGATTCCCCGAGTGACCTACATACTTGCCTACATAAAGTGGATATAAAAGGTCTACACGCCCCTGTTAAAATGCCATTTAAAAAAAATCATGCCAAGAGGAATAATTTCAGAACTTTTCTCACCTTTAATGTATCCTATTAATGTCGTCCATTGAAATAAACTGAAATCATTGTGAGTGGAAAAGTAAAAATAAAGAACTACGTTAATATGATTGCAAAACGGTACACCTTTAAACAAATACTTGGTTGAAGTCACCTTTGAGTTTAGGACAGAATTCAGTCTTTTTGGGTCAGAGTCTATCAGCAAGGTATATCTAGAATTTTCAATTTTTGCCCACTCTTCCTTTGAGTAAGGCTCCAAATCTGTCAGCTTGTGAGGGCATCTCCTCTGCATAGCGCTCTCTTTAGGTCACCCACAGAATTTCAATTGGACTTAGGCCTGTGCTCTGGCTACGCCATCCCAAAACTTTGATCCTCTGCTGTACAAGCCATGCTTTTGCTTATTTGAACGTCGCTTAGAGTCATTGTTGCGCTGAAAGGTGAAATTCCTCTTCATCTTCAGTTTTTTAGTTTTTTGAATGCTATTTATAACTGTTCATATTTCACTCCACCTTGACTAAAACTCCAGTTCAAGGTGCCGAAAAACAGCCCCTATAGCATAATGCTGTCTCCATCATGCATCACTGTGGGTGTGGTGTTCTTTTGGTGATGCACAGTGTTTTCTTTGCACCAAACATACCTTTTGGAATTATGGACAAATAATTCAACTTTGGCCTCATTAGGCTATAATACGATTTACCACATGTTTTAGGCAGACTTGTTGAAGGTTTTGGCAAAACATAGCAGGGCTGCGATGTTTCTCTTTATAAGAAAAGGCTTCTGTCTTGTCATCTTACGCCACAGACCAGACATATGAGAATACGAGAGATTGTTGTCACCTGCAGCAGACAAACAGTACTTACCAGAAATTACTGCAGCTCCTTTTATGTTGCTTTAGGTCTCTTGGCAGCCTCCCGAACCAATTTTTTTCTTGTCTTCTCATCAATTTTTGAGGGTCGTCCACTTCTATGTATTGTCACTGTTGTGCAAAATTTTTATGTTTTCTTGACATATTCAGCGTTACATGGTATATATAATAGCTTGGAAAAAATATTGTACCCTTCAGCGTACTGATAATTTTTGAAAATGGGATTTGATCTGTTGTTAAATGTTTATGGACAATGGCTTTTGTTATAAAATGCAACAAAAAAAGTCAGGAAAATCCTACTAGAACAGCTAAACTTTATATGGGGTTAATCAGAAACTGTGTACTATTTACCATGAGATTAAATCTGATTGGCTAATTCTGAACACCACCACATCACCACTTATAGGAGCGTGTTCACACATATGTTACCACATTATTTTAGTTTTGTTATTTTTATTTCTCCCCTTAAAATGATTTAAGTGTATTTCTCAATTGAATTGAACAGATTATGGGTCACTTTAAAGGTGGAAAAAGTTCTGAACATATTCTTCTTGATAGGATTTGTTTTTTTTACACAACAGAGACATGTTATTTTAACCCCTTAGTGACCGAGCCAATTTTGACATTAATGACAAAGTCAATTTTTACAATTCTGACCACTGTCACTTTATGAGGTTATAGCTCTGGAATGCTTCAACGGATTCCACTGATTCTGAGTTTCGTGACATATTGTACTTCATGTTAATGGTAAAATTTCTTTGATATGACTTGCGTTTATTTATGAAAAAAAAAAACAGAAATTTGGCAAACATTTTGAAAATTTAGCAATTTTCAAAATTTTTAATTTTTGTACCCTTAAATCAGAAAGTCGTGTCACACAAAATAGTTAATAAATAACATTTACCACATGTTAACTTTACATCAGCACAATTTTGGAAACATCTTTTTTTTGTTGGGACGTTATAATGGTTAAAAGTTGACCAGCGATTTCTCATTTTTCCAACAAAATTTACAAAACCATTTTTTTTAGGGACCACCTCACATTTGATGTGAGTTTGAGGGGGGGGGGGTCAATATACAGTAACAGATAATACCCCAAAATGATACCATCCTAAAAACTGCACCCCTCAAGGTGCTTAAAACTTCATTCAAGAAGTTTAACTCTCAAGGTGCCCAAAACCCTTTATTAATTAAAGCAAGGTGGAAGGAAAAAAATGAACATTTGACTTTTTTCACCGAAAATTTACTTTAGACACAAACTTTTTTATTTTCACTAGAGTATCAGGAGAAAATGGACCACAAAATTTGTTGTGCTATTTCTCCTGAACACGCTGATACCCTGTATGTGGGGGAAGGCTACTGTTTGGCCGCATGGCAGGGCTCAGAAAGGAGGGAGCACCGATTGACTTTATGAATGCAAAATTGGCTGGAATCAATGGCAGGTGCCATGTTGCTTTTGGTGACCCCCTGTTGTACCTAACCAGTGGAAACCCACCAATTCTAACTCCAACCCTAACACAGCCCTAACCCCAACTCTAAGCCAAACACCACAACAGTAACACTAACACCGTAACCCCAACACAGTAACCCTAACCCCAACACAACCCTAGCTTCAACCCTAACCCTAGCTCCAACCCTAACCTTAACCTTAGCCCCTACCCTAACCCTAGCCCCAACCCTAACCCTAGCCCCAACCCTAACTCTAGCCCAACCCTAACCCTAGCTCTAACCCCAACCCTAGCCTCAACCCTAATGCTAACTGCAGAGAATGGAAAAAAAATACATTTTTTTTATTTTATTATTTTTACTTAACAAAGGGGGGTTTGATTTACTATTTTTTTTATTTTAATCACTGTGATAGGGTCTATCACAGTGATAAAAATGAACAAATGGGAAAAATCTCCTATTGTTGCCGGGTAAGGCCCCTTAACTGCCGCCATTAAAAGTTAAAATTGGCTGTCGTTAAGGGGTTAATAGGGGTGTGTAGACTTTTTATATCCTATATATATTTTTTGTACTGTGCAAAAATGTTAGACATGCCTGGAAAAAGTGCTGCAATGTAAGAATGCTTTGATACAAGTGTTAATAGTTTACTTTATCAGTTAACAAAATGAACAAAGGAGAAATATGACTTAGAATAAGATTTGGTGACCGCCCTTTACCGTCAAAACAGCATAAATTCTTCTGGCTACACTTGTGCCCAATTTTTTCAGGAACTCAGCAGGTGGTAGTTACAAACAACTTGAAGAACAAACCACAGATCTGCCGTGGATGTCGGGTTGCCCAAATCCTTCTGTCTCTTCATGTAATCCCAGACAGACTTGATGCTGAGATCAGGACTGGGGCTGGATCTTCACTTCTTGGACTCCTTGTTCTTCTCTACGCTCGCTCGTCCCTGATTGTATTGCCTGACAGATAAGTATCTGTCTGTGTTTCTCAGCATGGAGGAGGCCAATAATCCTAACGAAGTCCACAACTCCATTTGCTGAAATGTAGCCCCAAACTTGCAAGAACCCTCCACTGTGCTTCATTGTTCCTGCACTCATGATTGTGCAGCTTTCCAGCTCTTCAGCGAATAAACTTTCTTCTGTTACAGCCAAATATTTCACATTTTGAATAATCAGTTCAGAGCTCCTGCTGCCAATGTTCAAGTTTCTATGTTTCTGTGCATAGTTGAGTGACTCAGCCTTGTTTCCATGTTGAATGTATGACTTTTCGACCACAATTCGTCAGCGTAGTTCTTCACACAGTATATTGGTGCAGTTGGGTTCATTGGTTCCTGCCAGCTTTGAGCTGATGGCACTGCTGGACATCTTCTGATTTCACTTGTTTGACCATTGCTTCTACTGTTCTTATTGTTACTTATTGTTAACCATTTCATGGGGCTTCTTCAAAAGAGCATGAACAGCACATATTGAAAACTCCACTTCGCTTTGAAATCTTGTCCTGGGAGAGACCTTGCTGATGCAGTATAACTACCTTTTTGTCTTGTTGCCATGCTCAGTCTTGGTGTATATCCTGTGGCATTCAACTATCTTCCACAACCTCACCTTTATAGCAGACACCTGTTTGATATAATTTGATACTCATACACCTATAATTTTACAAAATCCCTGACTTTGTACACATGTACCTAGAAAAATTAATTTTGTTTTTAAAACGGAGGGTTGTTACACCAAATATTGATGTAATTTAGATTTCTCTTTTGCTCATTCACTTTGCATTTTCTTAATTGATAAAAATAAACTATTAACATGTCACGCAGTTCTGTCTGTATCTAGTTTTTGGAGTGACAATGCATGTCTTTGCTTTAACCCTTTTGCTCCTTTCCCCCTAATTGAGCTGGGAGACTGTTACCTGTATGGAGCCTTCTCAGTTCCCTGCTTTGCTGCATAGCCGTACATGGGTGGTTAGGTCTTTGCTCTGCTGGATGACCATCCGCTTGTGCAGTCCCTGGTTGCCGCTGTGGAAGCTGTCCGCGGGTTGCGAGGTCATTTGCAGCTGGTGAATGACTTTCCACGTGTGTCAGGGCGTGCAGTCGCTACCAGGTGCCCTAAGCCACAGTTCCTGCACTGATTGTGCTGTAATGGTTTTTGTTTGTGCTAAGGCCGTGCGCTGCCACACCTCCCCTGCTTTTATCAGGGTTAGTATGTGTACTTGAAATGCTGTCCCCAGCCAATTGCTGAGGGGCAGCTCCTATATAGAGTTCCCCTGCCCTATGGGTGGGGCCTGAGCTACTCACAAAGCTCCTGAACTTTGCTATGTGTGTTTGTGTTCCAACACCTCTCTTGTCTATGTTCTGGTACCAAAGTCCTTGCCTTGATTCCTGTTTTGTCCTGTTTTGGCGCCTCTCCTGGAGGCTGTATATCCAGGCCCGAATCCTTGATCCTCTACCTGTCCTGTACTTGACCCTGTCTGAACTGTGTTATGTTCCTGGAATCCCTCTGCATCTGGAGCCTCGCACTCAGTGACTTTGAGTCTCTTGTAACCGGAGTTCCTGCTGAGCATCTACTACTCTGTGCTCTGGATACCATGCGGTGTTAGCTCCTGGTAGGCCCAGCAATCCTGCAGATCTAGCAGCATCCCGCTTGAGTTCCTTCCTAGGTCCAATGCCCGGAGCCTGACGACCGTAGTCTGGAACCTGATGACCGCTGTCTGGAGCTTGGAGCCTGATGACTGTGATGGTGCCTGTAGGTCGTGTCGGATGTCTGGAACCGAACGACTTCTGTCTGATGTCCTGCCTGCGTCCTGAAGACCTCGTGTTCCCTAATGTCCTGATGTCCTTCCTGTGTCCAATTTCCTGATGTAACTTATGCCCTGGGCTGCCACGCCAGTGTCCCAGACGTCTATCCGGTATTCCTGATGTCCTGATGCCCTGCCTGTGTCCTGATGTCCTTCCTGTGTCCAGATGTCCTGATGTCCTGTCTGTACCCTGATTTCTTGCCTGCGTCCTGATGACCTTGTGTACCCTGATGTCCTGCCTGTGTCCTGATGTCCCGCCTATGTGTGCCTCGGTGATCTGTTGGTGCCTTGGGGTCCACTGGGTGGTACCCTTCTGGGAGGTGTGGAATCGGGAGCCTGGCATAGTCATGTTTGGTTTATGTACTGTGTGACTTTACTTTAGTAAACTTTACTTTCTCTATACCTGAAGTTGTGCGGTGTAATCAAGTCCTACGTGTCTCTTTCCTTGTCCACATGCTCAGCTGCCACAGAACCCCAGTCTCTGCCCTCCCATAGTTCGGGTAGGCCCGGGTCCCCCTCTGCAGCATAAAGGGTCCGTATTGTGTCCCCGGGGGATGCGCGCTCCATGCCTTCCAAGGTCAGTCGGCTTGGGGGCGTTTATGGGCTGGGCCGCATCAGCGGCTGCAGCTGATCGTGACATAACATTTCTATTTTTGAAAGAGATTACTTTGCACTATTGTTTCCACTGTTGTTACTGCTATATCGGCATACTGTTATAAAGGAAAATACTATAAAAAGACAATTATTACCAGTAATACCCCCATGCAAGGCTGATAATAATAATAACCCACATCATGAACATTAAGTAATGAATGAATAACATTCCCATATTCAGGGGCGTAAAGAATGCAGGGACCCGCTGATGCCAGCAGAAACTTCAAATGAATGTGCGTCCTCGAATGCACATCCAACTGAAGCATATTGCACAGTACAGACCCATCGGGTCCGTACGCACTAATACACGCTGCTGGCCAATCAGAGGCCAGCTGCTGAGTTGGAGTGCACGTGACCAGGGACACATGGCAGTGATGCCATGCGCTCCTGTCGCACATTGAAGTCAGCTGTTTGCTTCACAAGAGAACACTTTGTGGCAGAGGAGCAGAGGGAAGGTGAGTATAATGGTTTATTTTTTTAATAAGTGGCCATAGTACTACATGGATGCCTATGGTCTGTGCATTATACTTTATGAAAGACTATGGGCTGTGCATTAAACTTTATAGATGACTATAAGGTGCATTATACTTTATGGATGACTATGAGGTGCATTGTACTTTATGGATGTGTGGCACCCCAGGAGTTCGGGTACCACAGTAGTGATGCCTTCCTCTCGGGGAGGGTAGTGCTATGCCTAGAAACAAGAGGGATCTCTTTGGCAGGTAACCTCACACACAACACCTTCTGAATCCAGGCCAGGAGGGGGAGCTCTTAACCCTGTTTTAGGGCAGCATCCCTGAATAAAGATACTGGTCTGGAGGAGGAGTCAGACAGTCAGTGAGAGACTAGAGACAGGGAAGGAGCAGAGGAGAGATTGAGGGCTCAAGGAGGCGACGATTAGGCCCCTAAGAGCCAGAGTGCAGAGACCGGGTACCGGGAGCCCGTGGCTGTGGGCAGCTGCAAGCCCCATAGCAGAATCGAAGGGCACAGAACTACACGTATGTTGCCCAAATTAAGCCTGTGGTACAGCAGCATTCTGGAGCCTGGAGTCGCTGTGCAGAGACCCCAGAAGGAACGGCTCAAGCTGTGTAATATACAGGTACCTGTCCCCGGAGCAAGGGACTTATAGCGAGCGCAAAGTGGAAGGCTCCCAATCTGACTTGCCAAGGGGATTTCACTTGTTTCCAGGCTGCCTGGACTCCTTATGTACCTGTTGCCGGTACCCTGGACTGAGGCCTGTGACAACCTCAGTAAACCAGGTAAAGACTGCAATGCTGTGTCCTTTACTCATTGACTGGCATACACCATCATCGCCATACACCTTGAGAGCCCTGGGGACCCCGCTTCACCTGTGGAAAGCGTCACCATCATTGCTGCAACAACATCCCCCAGAGGACCCCTTTAAACCAGCGTTGGTCCTCCTATTGACTGAACTCTACAGGTGGCGTCACGACAGACTTTATCACAATTCCCTTTAAAGACTGTTCCCCTTTTACAGTGAGTCTCAGGGCCATGGACCTTGTCGCAGCCACTGTGACATCCCCTTTTATAGCAACCGGACCCATTACTGAGTACCCCGCTGCCCTGGTGGGCGACTCAGATGCCTATGGGCTGTGCATTACACTTTATGGATGCATATGGGCTGTGAATTATACTTTATGGATCCCTATGGGCTGTGCATTATACTTTATGGATGACTATGGGCTCTGCTTTAGACTTTATGGATGACTATGGGCTGTGCATTATACTTTATGGATGACTATGGGCTGTGCATTATACTTTATGGATGACTATGGGCTGTGCATTATACATATGGATGACTATTTGCTGTGCATTAGACTTTATGGATGACTATGGGCTGTGCATTATACTACACGTATGACTATAGGCTTTGCATTATGCTTTATGGATAACTGTTTTCTGCGCATTATAATTTTTGGATGACTGTAGGCCGTGTATTATACTTTATGGATGACTATGGGCTGTGCATTATATTTTATGGATGACTATGGACTGTGCATTATAATACAACAGTCCTGGTCTCTCATATGGTCCTTAGGAAAAATTAATTGCCTACCCTTGACATAGAAAGTAATATCGCCCTCTTCCCAACATAACGGTGCTCCTTCTGTACCTCCATATAGTAACAGTGCTCCTTCTGTGTCTTTATATGATAAAAGTACACCGATTGTGACTACATTTATTAGTAGTGTCCACCCTGGGCCTCCAGAAAATAGAAGTACCTCCATTTATGCCTTCATAAAATAATAGTCCAACCTCTTTTTATCCATATTATAATAGTGGCCTCCATTGTGCCTCCTTCTAGTAATAGTGCTCCCCGTTCCTCCATATAATAATAGTGCTCCGCTTTGTGCCTTCATATACGGTAATAATAGTGCCTCCTGACTCGGCAGCCACTCTGGCTGGAGGGTGGAAGCAGGCGCAGCGAGGGATCTGGATTCGGTGATATTTGGAGCTAGCTACTTGTTTGCCACAGTGAGGAGTATTAGTCGTGGGCTTACAGGAAGAGGACCTAAGCAGGCAGTGGCACCTCGCTCAGTATAGCAGTGTGTGTGTGCTTGTCTGCATGCAGTGTGAGAGCGCAGTCACAACAGTGCTGATGAGATGCGCAGTACTGCATTTATAATAAAACTAGATGGTGGCCCAATTCTAATGCATCGGGTATTCTAGAATATGTATAGTAGTATATAGTACAGCCCACGCAGTATATAACACAGCCCACGTAGTATATAACACAGCCCACGTAGAATATAACACAGCCAGGTAGTATATTGCCCAGCCACGTAGTATATTGCACAGCCACATAGTATGTAGCACAGCCCACGTAGTATATAACACAGGCCACACAGTATATAACGCATCCCATGCAGTATATAACACAGACCACGTAGTATCTAACACAGACCACGTAGTAATAGCAATGTGGGCACCATATCCCTGTTAAAAAAAAAGAATTAAAATAAAAAATAGTTATATACTCACCTTCCGGCGGCCCCCGGATCCAACCCAGGCATTTAGCGATGCTCCTCGCGACGCTCCAGTCCCAAGAATGCATTGCGACAATAACGCATGATGATGTAGCGGTCTCGCGAGACCGCCACATCATCATCTCGCGAGACTGCTACATCTTCTCCGGTCATTGCCGCAGTGAATTCTTGGGACCGGAGCGTCGCGAGGAGCGGGAAAGGCGCCGGAAGGTGAGAATATAATGATTTTTTAATTTTTTTATTATTTTTAAAAGTTGGTCACACAGCGTTACGGACTGCGTTACACCGCGTTATGCCGTGGTGTAATGCAGTCCGTTTGACGGACTGCTAAACCGCAATGGGGGCACTGACTGGAGGGGAGTAGGGAGGGGGCACTGACTGGAGGGGAGTAGGAAAAGGCGAATTCGCGGCCAGACTGTGCCCATCGCTGATTGGTCGCGGTCGGCCGGCCGTGACCAATCAGCGATGCGGGATTTCCGTGACGGACAACAGACAAACAGACGGAAGTGACCCTTAGACGATTATATAGATAGATGAACTTTATTTGAACATATGTTGTAAGTAAAATATGGACCCTTGGACAAGAGATCTGGGCATGCGTTCTGCCCCAGATCTTCAGTCCTAGCAACACCTTTGCTATTTTCATTTTTTTCCTTTTTAAATGTTTTACCCCCAAAATTTTGCACCTTGGGCAACCACCCTAGTGTCCCGCCCCAAACGACACCACGGCCTTTGCATGAAATGGGAACATGTCGAAATGTAGAGAACTTTCCAGAACTGATTATTTAAAAACATGTTTCCCAGAATGAGTCTGTATATGGGTGGTTTGGGGTCTATATTTAGTCTGAGGGACTCTATATTTAGGGGCTGGTCTAGGAGCCTACATTTATTTAAGAGGCTGGTTTGGAGGACCTATAATTAGAGTGTCTAGTTTGGGGTCTGTATACAGTATAGAAGGTCTAGGACCTATATTTAGGTATTTATTTAAGGGGTCTGGTCTGGAGGATTTATATTTAATTAGGATGTCTGGTTTGGGGCCTGTACATAAAAGATCTAGGCTCTGTCTATATTTATCTGGTTTTGGGAGTCTATATTTAGGTGATCTATTCTGCGGTCTGTATTTATTTAGGAGGTCTGGTGTGAGGTTTATATTTGTATTGGGGGCTTTTCTGAAGGATTAATATTTAATTAAAATATCTGGTGTGGAGTCTGTATTTAGACGGTCTGAGATGTATGTTTAGGTGGTCTTGGGTCTATATTTAGCAGGGTAGTCTTGGTGGCTCTACACTTAAGGTACCTTCACACTAAGCGACTTTGCAGCGAGAACGACGACGATCCGTGATGTTGCAGCGTCCTGGATAGCGATATCGTTGTGTTTGACACGCAGCAGCGATCTGGATCCCGCTGTGATATCGTTGGTCGGAGCTAGAAGTCCAGAACTTTATTTCGTCGCTGATCACCCGCTGTCATCGCTGGATCGGCGTGTGTGACACCGATCCAGCGATGTGTTCACTTGTAACCAGGGTAAATATCGGGCTACTAAGCGCAGGGCCGCGCTTACTAACCCGATATTTACCCTGGTTACCATTGTAAAAGTAAAAAAAAACACTACATACTCACCTTGTGATGTCTGTCACGTCCCCCGCCGGCGGCTAACCTGCACTGAATGTGTCAGCGCCAGCTGGCCGTAAAGCAGAGCACTGCGGTGATGTCACCGCTGTGCTCTGCTTTACGGCCGGCCGGCGCTGACACATTCAGTGCAGGGAAGCCGCCGGCGGGGGACATGACAGACATCAGAAGGTGAGTATGTAGTGTTTTTTTTAACTTTTACAATGGTAACCAGGGTAAATATCGGGTTACTAAGCGCGGCCCTGCGCTTAGTAACCCGATGCTTACCCTGGTTACCTGGGTGCTGCAGGGGGACTTCGGCATCGTTGAAGACAGTTTCAACGATGCCGAAGTCGTTCCCCTGATCGTTGGTCGCTGGAGAGAGCTGTCTGTGTGACAGCTCCCCAGCGACCACACAACGACTTACCAACGATCGCATCGCTGGTCGTGATCGTTGGTAAGTCGTTTAGTGTAACGGTACCTTTAGAGGGCTGGTCTGGGGGCCTACATTTAGGAGGCTGGTTTGGGAGGTCTGTAATTACAACGTCTTGTTTGGGTTCTGTAAATAGAAAATCTATGACCTATGTTTAGGTGGTCTGGGGTTCTATATTTAGGGGGTCTGGTTTGGCGTCTGTATATAGAAGATCTAGGAACTATATTTATGTGGCCTGAGCTTCTATATTTAGGGGGTCTGGTTTGGGATCTGTATATAAAAGGTCTAGGACCTATATTTAGGTGACTTAGGAGGTCTATATTTAGGGGGTCTAGTCTGGAGTCTATATTTATGTATGTGACTGGTCTGGGAGATTTATATTTAATTAGAATGTGTGGTCTGGGGTCTTTATATAGAAGGTCTGAGATCTATGTTTAGGTGGTCTGGGGTCTATATTTAGCCGGCTGGTCTGTGGGTATATTTTAATTTATTAGGCTGGTTTGGGGTCTACTATTAAAATGTCTGGTTTGGGGTTTAAATAACAAAAGACTGACTGGCACATCCAAACTAGTGTGAATAGGTGCATACCAGGAGTAGCCACCTCCATATACAATATACAAAAAACGGTTGCACTCTATCGTGATAAATCATGTCAATGTGAAATATATGAAGTATATTTCACATTGACATGCTTTAGCACGATAGAGTGCAACCTTTTTTTGTATATTGGTTTGGGGTTTATATTGAGGGGGTTTGGTTTGGGGTCTCTATTTATTTATTGGGTCTGGTACGGTGTCTGTATTTCGGGGTCTGTTTTGAAGGACTTTTGGACTTACTCAGTGGTCCTCCTCAGCCACCCACACAGACGGACACACATTAGACCTGGTTTTCACCCGTTTCTGCTCCCTATCTAACTTCACAACCTCCCCTCTCCCTCTATCTGACCACCATCTACACACTTTCTCATCACTGTCCTCCACACCTGTCACCCATCTCCAGCAACATGCGCACCACCGCAGAAACCTCGCACAGCTAGACCCTCGCACACTCTCTGACTCTATTCAGCCACTGTCCTCCATAGCTTCACTCCACGACACAGACACTGCCACTAGTTTCTACAGTGCCACTCTGGCATCAGCCATCGACTCAGTCACCCCAGTCATGCAAAGCAGATTGTGACAAATTAATAGACAACCCTGGCACAATAACATCACTAAAAAGTTTCGGCAAGTATCCAGAATTGCAGAACGGCGTTGGAAGAAAACGCATTCGCAAGATGATTTCACTGCACTCAAACAAGCAACACTCGCATTCAAATCAGCTCTCACCTCTGCTAAACAGGCCTATTTCACATCCCTCATATCTTCTTTATCCCACAACCCCAAACAGTTGTTCAACACCTTTAACTCCCTCCTCCGCCCACCACTGCCCCCTCCGACTTCCTTAATCTCTGCTGAGGACTTTGCCATACACTTTAAAAATAAGATAGACCAAACAAGGCAAGTCTTTGTTGCCCGATCACCACAACCCCTTTGTATGCCAGACCAAAGCCCTAACCCCATAACTTCCCTCTCTCAAATCACTGAATGATAGCTTGTTCATCGTCTCTCCAAATCACACCTCACCACTTGTGCACTTGACCCCATCCCATCCCACCTCCCCAACCTCACCACTACACTAATCCCATCCCTAACCCATCTCTTCAATCTATCACTAACTTCTAGTACCTTCCCCTCTGCTTTCAAACATGCCACAATCACACCTATCCTCAAAAAGCCTTCCCTTGACCCGAGTGCTATGTCCACCTACCGCCCCATATCTTTGCTCCCATTTGCTTCCAAACTAATTGAGCAGCACGTCCATGCTGAACTTTCCTCTCACTTTGCATCTAACTCTCTATTTGACAGCCTACAATCTGGCTTCCGTCCCCACTATTCCACTGAGACTGCCCTGACCAAACTTATGAACGACTTACTTACAGCCAAAGCTAACAGACAATTCTCTATACTCCTCCTTCTAGACCTGTCCTCTGCCTTCGACACTGTTGACCACTGCCTCCTACTACAGATCCTCTCTTCCTTTGGTGTCAAAGACCTCGCCCTATCCTGGATCTCCTCATACTTCACCAACTACACTTAGCGTTTCCCACTCCCATACTACCTCTTCATCTCTCCCCCCCTCTGTTGGTGTCCCTCAAGGCTCTGTCCTACGACCTCGTCTCTACTCAATCTATACCCTTTGCCTGGGACAACTCATAAAGTCCTATGGCTTCCAGTACCATCTATATGTCAATGACAGTCAGATCTACCTCTCTGGCCCAGATGTCACCTCTCTGCTCTCCAGAATCCCAGAGTGTCTATCAGCCATATCCTCCTTCTTCTCCTCTAGCTTCCTCAAACTCAATGTGGACAAAACTGAACTAATTATCTTTCCTCCATCTCGCACACCTTCCCTACCTGATCCATCTATCTATCACAATAAATGAATTCACACTTTCCCCCGTCCCGGTAATCCTCTGCCTCGGAGTAACCCTTGACTCTGCCCTGTCCTTTAAACCACACATCCAAGCTCTCGCCACCTCCTGTCACCTCCAGCTCAAAAATATTTCCAGAATCCGTCCTTTCTTCAACTCTCACTCCACCAAAATGCTTGTGCATG
Organism: Ranitomeya variabilis; assembly: GCF_051348905.1. Lineage (NCBI taxonomy): Eukaryota > Metazoa > Chordata > Amphibia > Anura > Dendrobatidae > Ranitomeya > Ranitomeya variabilis. The sequence continues at coordinate 610,142,195 of NC_135235.1, forward strand.
CCATAATCCTCTCTCACCTCGACTACTGCAACATCCTCCTTTGTGGTCTACCCTCTAACACTCTCACATCCCTCCAGTCCGTACTTAATTCTGCTGCCTGACTAATTAATCTCTCTCCTCACTACACTACTGCTTCCCCTCTTTGCAAATCCCTTCACTGGCTTCCATTTTCCCAGCGTATCCAGTTTAAACTACTAACACTGACCTACAAAGCCATCCATAACCTTTCTCCTCCATATATTTCCATACTGGGATCTATATTTTGGTAGTCTTAGGTATACACTCACCGGCCACTTTATTAGGTACACCTGTCCAACTTCTTGTTAACACTTAATTTCTAATCAGCCAATCACATGGCGGCAACTCAGTGCATTTAGGCATGTAGACATGGTCAAGACAATCTCCTGCAGTTCAAACCGAGCATCAGTATGGGGAAGAAAGGTGATTTGAGTGCCTTTGAACGTGGCATGGTTGTTGGTGCCAGAAGGGCTGGTCTGAGTATTTCAGAAACTGCTGATCTACTGGGATTTTCACGCACAACCATCTCTAGGGTTTACAGAGAATGGTCCGAAAAAGAAAAAAAATCCAGTGAGCGGCAGTTCTGTGGGCGGAAATGCCTTGTTGATGCCAGAGGTCAGAGGAGAATGGGCAGACTGGTTCGAGCTGATAGAAAGGCAACAGTGACTCAAATCGCCACCCGTTACAACCAAGGTAGGCCTAAGAGCATCTCTGAACACACAGTGCGTCGAACTTTGAGGCAGATGGGCTACAGCAGCAGAAGACCACACCGGGTACCACTCCTTTCAGCTAAGAACAGGAAACTGAGGCTACAATTTGTACAAGCTCATCGAAATTGGACAGTAGAAGATTGGAAAAACGTTGCTTGGTCTGATGAGTCTCGATTTCTGCTGCGACATTCGGATGGTAGGGTCAGAATTTGGTGTAAACAACATGAAAGCATGGATCCATCCTGCCTTGTATGGAGCATCTTTGGGATGTGCAGCCGACAAATCTGCGGCAACTGTGTGATGCCATCATGTCAATATGGACCAAAATCTCTGAGGAATGCTTCCAGCACCTTGTTGAATCTATGCCACGAAGAATTGAGGCAGTTCTGAAGGCAAAAGGGGGTCCAACCCGTTACTAGCATGGTGTACCTAATAAAGTGGCCGGTGAGTGTATATTTAAGAGATTTATTTAGGAGGTCTGGTCTGGGGAATAGAGTTTATTATAGAGTTTATATGTGTGCTGTTATGTAACATTTGTGACTCACATGCCATAGGTTGGGGTGTCCTACATAAATGGGCAGGGCATAAGGCCCCATAATTGTTGGCACCGCGCAGAGCTTTCCATTCCCAGGCTCGCTTGCAGATGATACACAGGAGGCATATGCGAGTCTTGTCTCTATCAGGTGCTCTTCCCTTTGAATCGCTTTTCCCACAGTCATGAAAGAGAAGTCAATGGGATAACATTATGTGTAATGCGGTAAGAAGTGGCAGAATGCGATCTGAAAAGCATAAATTAAAAACGATCGTGTTTTATACGGCAAATAAAGGCGGCTTTATATCTTATATTGCATGACAGCCAATGACAAAGGACTCTTCCTGGCTGCCTTAATTGCATAAGGAGAATGCGCTGCTGTCTATAAAACCTCCTCTTGCAGGCGGCCTGTCTGTGCGCTTTCTCTAATTCACCTGTCCTTGCTCTGTCATTTCCATTATTGTCTGCCTGTCACATTCTGCTATACAAAGTCCCACATTTCTCCACCGCGGCACAAAAACACAACTTACTGCTCTACAACAGGCGCCGCTGATTACTTGTTTGTTACTATCAGCCTTTATTTGGAAAGTGCCTACTCCTTCTGCAGAATGGCACTACAGGGACACACGAGGCTGGTGACACGCTATGAAACCATTGAGACATCCATCTGCTAGAAAAGCTCAGAACAGATAAATCGGGCCTCTATCCAGAAGGGCATAGGACCACGTCAGGACCTAAAGGGGCTCCTCAGCTTATGGTGGTCAAAATTAGGTGCCACCTAATAGTAGGAGTTCACCTACTTATTTTAATCAATGCTTTTATTCACCTACTATTAGCCATTTTGCTGTTCCTTTTCTTAGAACTCTGCGTTGTGCTCTTCTTTTATTATTCCGCCTGGAAATGTATTAATGATTTGACAATTGCACGTTACAATTCCTCTTGTCAATAGGGTATGGCAAGGGATGTAACGATCATGGAGGATGGGACCGCGACTGGGCCCAAGCAGATGCACATTCAGCTGAAATATATTGTGGTGCAGAGATACACCAGCTCCCTGCACTGCAATAAGCTCTGACGTCCAATCAGAAGCTGACGTCAGGGTGCAAGCCCTCGTTTGCACACTCAAGTCAGCTGCCTGCCTCTACGCCGGTAAAGAAGTGGACACCACACGTCATGGGAGCGGGCCGAGAGTCATTTATTTTTTTTAATATTTGTTGGAGAAGAGCTGCAGAAAAGGGACATTATTACTGGAAAAAGCTCAGGGTGGGGCACATTATACCAGGATAGTGGGCATTGCGGCAGGATGGGTGACATATATAACTAGAAGTGGCCTAGGATGGAGGACATTATTATAGAATGGGGGACATATGTTACTGGAAGGGGCCCAGAATGGGGGGCATTGTACCAGGATGGGAGACATATATTACTAGAAGTGGCCTAGGATGGAGGACATTATTACAGAATGGGGGACATATGTTACTGGAAGGGGCCCAGAATGGGGGGCATTGTACCAGGATGGGAGACATATATTACTAGAAGTGGCCTAGGATGGGGGACATTATTACAGAATGGAGGATATATGTTACTGGAAGGGGCCCAGAATGGGGGCATTGTACCAGGATGGGAGACATATATTACTGGAAGGGGCCCTGGATTTGGGGTATTACACCAGGATGGGAGATATATATTACTGGAAGGGGACTAGGATGGCGGCATAAATTACTGTAAGGGGCACAGGGGTCTAAGGGGTAACGTTTCTCCCTATGGAGAGTGACATACCAGCTGGCTTCTCAAGGTAAGGAGGCTTATTCGCCATGCATAGCTCCTCTGGGAAATTAAATATTCAAATTGCCTCTTCTGAGAAAAAGAGGACTCAAACCCTATAGCGCCACCTGTTGGAAGTAGCGATCCTACAAGTCACAATCAACCCTTTAACGAGTCGTGCAATATGACTTAGGATAAAAGCCAAATCAGTATCTCAATTCGCAGACACAGTGTTCCAACTTCCAACAGGTGGCGCTATAGAGTTTAAGTCCTCTTTTTCTCAGAAGAGGCAATTTGAATATGTAAGGGGCACAGAAATGGGAGGCATTATACAGTACGACGATGGGGGACATATACCGTATTACGGGAAACTTCCTAGGGTGGGGGGACATTTTTCACTCGAAGGGGCCCAGGATGGGAGCATATATTACTGGAAGGGGCACAGAATGGGGGACATATACAGTGAAGGAAATAATTATTTGATCCTTTGCTGATTTTGTAAGTTTGCCCACTGACAAAGACATGAACAGTCTATAATTTTAAAGGTAGGTTAATTTTAACATTGAGAGATAGAATATCAAAAATAATATCCAGAAAATCTCATTGTATAAAGTATATAAATTATAAATGTATTTGCATTTTGCAGTGAGAAATAAGTATTTGATCCCTCTGGCAAACAAGACAATACTAGGTGGCAAAACCCTTGTTGGCAAGCACAGCAGTCAGACGTTTTTTGTAGTTGATGATGAGGTTTGCACACATGTCAGGAGAATTTTGGTCCACTCCTCTTTGCAGTTCATCTCTAAATCATTAAGATTTTTAGGCTGTCACTTGGCAACTTGGAGCTTCAACTTCCTCCATACGTTTTCTATGAGATTAAGGTCTGAAAAATGGCTAGGCCTCTCCATGACCTTAATGTGCTTTTTTTGAGCCACTCCTTTGTTGCCTTGGCTGTATGTTATGGGTCATTGTCTTCCTGGAAGACCCAGCTGGGACTCATTTTTAAAGTCCTGGAGGAGGGAAGGAGTTTGTCACTCAGGATTTTGCGGTACATGGCTCCATCTATTCTCCCATTGATGCGGTGAAGTAGTCCTGTGCCCTTAGCAGAGAAATACCCCCAAAACATGTTTCCACCTCCATGCTTGACAGTGGGGACGGTGTTCTTTGGGTCATAGGCAGCTTTTCTCTTCTTCCAAACACGGCAAGTTGAGTTAATGCCAAAGACCTCAATTTTTGTCTCATCTGACCACATCACCTTCTCCCATTCACTCCAAGAATCATCCAGGTGTTCATTGGCAAACTTCAGCTGGACCTGCACATGTGCCTTCTTGAGCAGGGGGACCTTGCGGGCACTGCAGGATTTTAAACCTTCGCGTAATGTGTTACTAATGGTTTTCTTGGTAACTGTGGTCTCAGCTGCCTTGAGATTATTAACAAGTAGTTTTAGGCTGATTTCTCACCTTCCTCATGATCGAGGATACTCCATCAGATGAGATTTTGCATGGTGCCCCAGATCGATGTCAATTGACAGTCATTTTGTATTTCTTCCATTTTCTTACTATTGCACCAACAGTTGTCTCCTTCTCACCCAGCATTTTACGTATGGTTTTGTAGCCCATTCCAGCTTTGTGCAGGTCTATGATATTGTCCCTGACATCCTTAGAAAGCTCTTTGGTCTCGCCCATGTTGTAGAGGTTAGAGTCTGACTGATTAATTGAATCTGTGGACAGGAGTCTTTTATAAAGTTCTTTAATGCAGGTAATGAGTTGATTAGGAGCATCTAACTGGTCTGTAGGAGCCAGAACTCTTAGGATATGTGCGCACATTGCGTATTTGCTTGCAAAAATTTCTGCAAGGTTTCTGCATCTCTTGTTAGAAAAACGCAGCTGGAAATATGCGCATTTTTATGTGCTTTTTATGCTGTTTTGCATGCGTTTTTGTACATCCATAGAGCTAAATAAAGATATATTATTTAAAAAAAAAGAATTATGATGTCATTTCCATGTTCAACCTCTTCAGCCAGATACTCTCATTAATATTAAATAAAGACACACACACCAGCCTATGTAGGAGCATTAACATAATTAGCCTACATATACTGTAACAAAAAAGCAACTGTCAGAAATCTGCGTGAAATGCAATATCTGTTTATTAAAAAAAAAAAAAATAATTGTGTGGGCTCCCGTATAATTTTAATAACCAGCAGAGGGAAAGCCGGCTGAGGGCAGATGTTAATATTCTGGGAAGGAGCCAATAGCCAAAGGTTCCCAGGCTATTAATATCAGCCCACAGCTGTTTGCTTAGCCTTTACTAGTTTACAGGGGACCCCAGAAAAAACTGACATGGGGTCCCCCTATAAAATCGAACCAGCAAAGGCTAGGCAAACAGCTGCGGGCTGATATTAATAGCTTGGGAAGGGGCCATGTATATTGGCATCCCCCTAGGCTAAAAACATCAGCTCTCTGCCACCCCAGAAATGGTGCATCTTATAGATGCACCAATTCTGGCTCTTCCCACTTCCCATGTAGTGGTGGCAAGTGGGGTTCATATTTGTGGGGTTAATGTCACATTTGTATTGTCAGGTGACATCAAGCCCAGGGCTTAGTAATGGAGAAGCATCTATAAGACACCTATCCACTACTAATCATATAGTTACATGGTAAATAAAAACACGGCCAGAATAAAGTCCTTTATTTCAAATAATCACACAGACTCCTTTATTGAATCTACTGTATTTTTCGAACTATAAGATGCACCAGACCATAAGACGCAGCCCAAATTTTGGGGTGGAAAATAGCAACAAAAAAAAAGATTTTTATAAGATTGGTGTCCGTCTTATTGTCCGAATTTAAGGTATCTTACCTGAGGTCCAGTGGTGGTAGAGTGGGGTCCCAGGAAGCAAGGTCCCTTCCTCAGGAAGCTGGTGGTGGCAGAAGTGGGACAATGCTGCAGTCCGAGGGTGCGATGCTGCGGGTCCGGCGTCGGCGGTGAGGCCGAGCAGAGTGCGTTGCATGGAGCAGAGTCTCTTCCTCAGGATGCCGGCACCAGAAATGTGGCGATGCTGTGGTCCGGTGTCCACGGTGAGCAGAGCTGAGGGCATCATTGGTTTTGTCGGTGGCCATTTTCCTGAGGCCGTGTGTGCGCTGATTGAGATCTCAGCTGCCCTCGGGCTCGGAGCCAAGGGCCGCCAAGATCTTAAGCCCAAAGCCTCAAGAAAATGGAGTGCGAGAGGTCAGCAGAGCTCTCGATTCACGCACTTACTGCCTCCGGCGGCCCACGGCTTCAGGAAGCTGGCCGCAGGGAAACCAATGATGCACTCCGCACTGCTTCAGCATTGCCACACTTCAGCCACCGCCGGTTCCCTGAGGAAAGGATGCTGCTACACAACTGCCGCAACCCCACTGTAAGCCTGCGTTCGGACTATAAGACGCACCCCCCATTTTCCTCCCAAATTTTTTTTGGGGAAAAGGGTGACTTATAGTCCGAAAAATGTGGTATATTCTTGTACATAGGAGCAGTGTTATAGCAGTTATATTCTTGTACTTAGAGCAGTATAATAGTAGCTATATTCTTGTACATAGGAGCAGTATTATAGTAGCTATATTCTTGTGTATAGGAGCAGTATTATAGTAGTTATATTCTTGTACATAGGGACAGTTATATAGTAGTTATAGTCTTGTACATAGAAGCAGCATTATAGTAGTTATATTCTTGCATATAGGAGCAGTATTACAGTAGTTATATTCTTGTACATGGGGCAGTATTATAGTAGTTATATTCTTGTACATAGGGGCAGTATTATAGTAGTTATATTCTTGTACATAGGGGGCAGTATTATAGTAGTTATATTCTTGTACATAGGGGCAGTATTATAGTAGTTATATTTTTGTACATAGGAGGCAGTATTATAGTAGTTATATTCTTGAACAAACAGAGCAGTATTATAGTAGTTATATTCTTGTACAGAGAAGCAGCATTATAGTAGTTATATTCCTGCACATAGGAGCAGTATTATAGTAATTATATTCTTGTACATGGGGTCAGTATTATAGTACTTATATTCTTGTACATAGGGGCAGTATTATAGTACTTATATTCTTGAACATAGAGAGCAGTATTATAGTAGTTATATTCCTGTACATAGAAGCAGCAGTATAGTAGTTATATTCTTGCACATAGGAGCAGTATTATAGTAGTTATATTCTTATACATAGGGGCAGTATTATAGTAGTTATATTCTTGTACATAGGGGCAGTATTATAGTAGTTATATTCTTGTACATAGGAGCCAGTAGTATAGTAGTTATATTCTTGTACATAGGGGCAGTATTATAGTAGTTATATTCTTGTACATACGAGCTGTATTATAGTAGTTATAATCTTGCACATAGGGCACAGTATTATAGTAGTTATATTCTTGTACATAGGGGCAGTATTACAGTAGTTATATTCTTGTACATAGATACAGTATTATAGTTGCTAAATTCTTGTTCATACGGGAAGTATTATAGTGGTTTTATTCTTGCACATAGGGTCAGTATTATAGTAGGTATATTCTTGTACATATTCTTGTACATAGTAGAAAGTATTTTGGTAATTACAATGCTTCTATATGATCTACAGTATTATAGACCTTAGTACTCATGTACTAAAAATATATTTTAATTAGTATGTCAGCACAATGGCTAAATTGCCCTGAGAAGTGCTAGCAAGCTGTTGGAAGGTTGTAAGTAAGGTATAAAACCTTGAGATATTGTGATTTGTGGCTACTTTAAGGCTTTAGATTTAGTTTCTGTAGCCACTAAATTCTGTAGATTAAGGTGAAGGTTCACATACACCCCGGGGCTCCAACGAAATGGTTAGACAGACAAGCAGAACCAGTGTTTGACTAGCAAGCACTAGATTCATATCTGTATTTTGGCCAGGAGTCACAGATGTCCATCATCAGTCGATCTCAGGAATGTCTAGCTGTATATTTTCTTTCAGAATTTAAAAAATAATTCTCGTTACCCTTAAAGGCAAAAGAAAGTAACCAATTCCATACAGCCTAGTGGACCCTGACGTATTGTCACTTGTATTAGTAAGGAGGGTGATTGTTTTTTTTCTCTGGTGGCATGTTCTTGACATCTGCTGCTAAAGCATTGCTGTTCAAAACCATTTGGCTATAATCATTGACATCGTAGAAATAAGGGGGACCCCATAGTAATGGTCCAGTTGGGTCAACTTTTATGTTTTTCTGCCCTAAACAGTAGTGTCCAGTGTTGCTAACAATGTAGTTATGCATGGGTTTTGTAATAGCAAAGGCTTCTTCAGCAGTCTCCTTTCAGTACCTTGCATCATGGGCATGTGCTATGGGTCTTTTTTTAATGTCTCTTGGTACCTGTAATTACCACATTTAATTTTATCTGCATCCTTCCCCTCTGTCAATGTCCCATGGGGCCCTATGTATCTCCAGAACCTACCAAGACGGACCAAACCCTTTTTTATAAGGACCCATTGCCTTTTTCTATTGTCTAAAGGCTTAGCCATAACTGTTGGTCAACTAGTTAACCATGAGATGGTATATTGGTCCACGCATAAGGCATTCCTCCATTAAATTTTACTGGAGAACCTAATGTCCCCTCCATATTAGAGAAGGTGTTGGTAGATTCTGAGAATACCACTATAATCTACTACCGCTTAGCCATACTAGTAGTCAATTACTTATCTAAATAAATAATTTCAAGGTCCAACAGGCTTTGCACCATTACTTTATACTGTGGCACACAATTTCCCTTTAGTATTTGAGAAAGGGGGCTCTGATTTGGTGGGCCCAAAACAGGCAGTTAAGAGGTCTGCAGACCATTACAGTCTACCAACACCTATGGTCGGGATCAACCATTTCAGTACTCTCTCACCAAGGGCCTCATTGAATTTGTCTATGAATTGACTTCTTAACTATATTGGTGGTCAACTAGATAACCAAGAAATTGTAAAAGGGTCCTTCGTTAAGGCACTGCCTCAGAACTCTATATTGTTACTCATGATGTCCCTTCAGAATTGGGAAAAGTTGCTTAGTCCTGGTTGGCCCCAGCTAGACTTGGAAGACCAGCCTACAGATGCTCTGTGTGTCACCTTATACTATCTCCAGAAGTCTCTGCGTTCTCCAGTAAAACCAATGGTGCTAAGAATGAATACCTCCTGGGCCGCACTGGCTGTATGGCAGAAGGGCCTGTCTGATCGTGGGCTGCCTTGTCTGCTACATTGTTAACAGAATCTGTGTTCTAAAGACACCCCTACTGTTAAGACTTGTGAGGGAACACAAAGTCACTGACTAAGTCACTTACCCCAGCAGGCCACGGGTATCATTAGAAACATTGGTCTGTTAGTAAATCTTGCTTTCCTCCATCCAGGGTAATATTAGTAGTAATATATCCCATCTGGTTCTTGGGGACGGGGACAGCTTGGGCCTGTGTGATTTCACATGCCAGGGCTGAATATCTGCCCAAGTCTGTACCTGAATACCTCTATAAACAACATCCAATAGAGTATTGCAAATTTTCACTACCTCCATAATTAAAAAAAGTAAGCGTGTGGAACACAGAGTTTTAACATGTAGCAGCAATTGGCTCGTTATTACATGGATCTGTAATACAATCACGTATGTAAGTCCTAACTCAAAATCCTATATTTACTACTTGTAAAAGGGAGAAAGGTTCTTTCAGTAGTGATAATGACATTCTTGGAATATATGGAAACTGCAGCTCTGCAGAAAGGCCCAACAAAGAGAGGTTTCGGATTTATTACAGGAGCCTGCTGAGAGCTTTGAAAGTCAACAAGAAAGTTTTAAAAGCCATTTCTCCTTTACAGGCAGATCATAGGATGATACCAGTTGTATTGATAGGTCTGGTAGATTGGTTAGTGCCCAATATAATCAATGAGTCATCTCTCTCCAGAAAGACCAGACACCAGCATCTGCAGGTTATCTTCATTGCCTGTTAATAAGCACCATAAGTTCATGCTTTCTTGAGCTTTCAGGTCACCTCTGACCTTCTGGTTGCCTTAGACTGCTCTATTATAGGACTATTTCCCAATGCTGCAGGGGGCTGGGCCTCATTACTCTCTGGGAAGCCTAAAAGGTGGAAAACACTTGTAAAAAGTGATTTGTAGCATATGCTTGTAAATGTGAGTGCACCTTTTAGTCTTGTGTTTAGGACACTTGAACAATTTGTATTGGTCTTAGGATGGAGGTCTGTTTATAAGGATCGTACAAATGTTTGCATTATATTCACTCACTGTGCTTTTAACCTCCCTCCTCACAGCCTCCTAACAGTTTCCATATGTCCTCCATGCTATAAAGGAGGCTTCTGATAGAAAAGTCTAAGGAAAACAGCTGCTGTGGATTTTAGGAAAGAGTAACTGCTGGATACAATCCTATGGTAGATATGTTCTTCATACATAGTACAGCAGGAACTCAGAAAATGACCATGAGCTAGATCCGAAGACTAAAAAGCTTGTTGGTTTGCCCATAAGTTTTTTTTTTTTTACTTTAAGACATTTTGGTCCCAAGCGGAGATCTGATGACATAATGCAGAGATCTTGGAATCACAGATTATGATGGAGAAGCATAATGTTTAAAAGCACTTCTTCATTTTGGATATTGCGATGGCATTAACTCTGGATTCTGGAACCCACGCCGAAGATTTGTGACTGATCTGTTGAACATTTTAATTACAGCCAAATATATAGATATTGGGGGCCGTGATATATTTCAGATACACTGGAATAACTTAATCATAAGGATGAAAAATAGTGTTCTACCAGAACTTTTATCACTATAGTCATTAGAGTGTTATTGATCTGACTAGCTCAAAAACAGTCAGAATAGACATTGAGACAATGACATAGCTCAAATACATGGAAATCACTGAATTATGAGGGTTAAGCATAGTGTTCTAACAGGACACTTGCTCTTCAAGTCATGGTGGTATCAACTCTTGGACCTCTGATGAAGATTTGTCATTAATCTGAGTAGTTTAAGTATAGTTGGTATAGATATTGAGACAATGACATAGCTCAGAAATCACTGAATTATGAAGGTTAAGCATAGTATTCTAACAGAACACTTGTTCTTCTAGTCATTATGGTGATCTCTAGAGATGGGCGGACACCTAGATATTCGGGTCTGGCGGGTTCATCCAAACAGTTACAAAAAGTTTGGGTTTGAGGACCAAAACAGTAACCGGACCAGAACCCGAACCCGGATCCTATTCTCTTGGATGGGGGGCCTGAACATCTAGTGTTTACCACGATGTCATGTGCATGACAGCACGGCAAACATGGCATCTGATCGGCGGTAAAATCATCACCGCCAGTCAGACAGCCGCGGTTCCCACGCTGTCAAAAAACAGTGTGAGCGTGCACCTGTGATCGGAGGTATAAAGTTTACCTCCGGTCACTGGTGTCAGCTGATGGGACTACTGGTCCCATAAGCTGACTGCCACTAATAAAAGTGAGAGCTGGAGCGGCTAATGGGAGTATTCATCAACTGGCATCTGTACTGTAAATAAATAATTTAAAAACAAAATGCCATGACAGCACGACAAACACCCAGTATTCGGTGTCCATGCCCGAACACAGTAGGTGTTCGGTACAGATGCCAAACTTTACTGTTCAGGTTTGCCCATCTCTAGAGGTCTCACCTCTTGGTTGTTAACCAGGATTATTCCAAAACAGTTGAACATATAGATATTAAGACAGTGACATACTGTAGCTTAGATAGACTGGAATCACTGAATTATGAGGACAGAGAACAGTATTCTACCAGTTCCCTTCTTTCTAGTCATTGTTGCGGTGTCATCTCATGATGCCCTTACTGACAATTTATGACTGATCTGTTGAGAATTTAAAGAAATAGTCAGAGATTTTAACATTGAGAGAGTAACATAGCTCAAATAAGCTTTAACCCCTTTCTGACATTAGACGTACTATCCCGTCGAGGTGGGGTGGGCCCATATGACCACCGACGGGATAGTACGTCATATGCGATCGGCCGCGCTCACGGGGGGAGCGCAGCCGATCGCGGCCGGGTGTCAGCCTTACTATCGCAGCTGACATCCGGCACTATGAGCCAGGAGCGGTCACGGACCGCCCCCGGCACATTAACCCCCGGCACACTGCGATCAAACATGATCGCAGTGTTCCGGCAGTATAGGGAAGCGCATCGCGCAGGGAGGGGGCTCCCTGCGTGCTTCCCTGAGACCCCCAGAGCAACGCGATGTGATCGCGTTGCTCCGAGGGTCTCTTACCTCCTCCTCCCTGCAGCAGGCCTGCATCCAAAATGGCCGCAGCATCCGGGTCCTGCAGGGAGGTGGCTTCACAGCGCCTGCTCAGAGCAGGCGCCGGGAAGCCTCCAGGTGTGCACGTCAGATCGCTGATCTGACACAGTGCACAGCAAAGTGTCAGATCAGCGATCTTACACTATAACATGATGCTTGTCCCCCCCCTCCCCCCCCCCCGGGGCAATGTTATAGTGTAAAAAAAAAAAATATTCACATGTGTAAAAAAAATTTGAAAAAAATTCCCCCCCAAAAAATATTGTTCCTATAAATACATTTCTTTATCTAAATAAAAAAACAATAAGAGTACACATATTTAGTATCGCCGCGTCTGTAACGACCCACTAGTTAACCCCTTCAGTGAACACCATAAAAAAAAAAACGAGGCAAAAAACAACGCTTTATTATCATACCGCCAAACAAAAAGTGGAATAACACGCGATCAAAAAGACGAATATAAATAACCATGGTACCGCTGAAAACGTCATCTTGTCCCGCAAAAAACGAGCTGCCATACAGCGTATAATTTACGCTGTATTTTTCTATAAAATAGTTTTTATCGTATAAAAGCGCCAAAACATAAAAAAAGATATAAATGAGGTATCACTGTAATCGTACTGACCCGAAGAATAAAACTGCTTTATCCATTTTACCAAACGCGGAACGGTATAAACGCCTCTTCCAAAAGAAATTCATGAATAGCTGGTTTTTGGTCATTCTGCCTCACAAAAATCGGAATAAAAAGCGATCAAAAAATGTCACGTGCCTGAAAATGTTACCAATAAAAATGTCAACTCGTCCCGCAAAAAACAAGACCTCACATGACACCGTGGACCAAAATATGGAAAAATTATAGCTCTCAAAATGTGGTAACGCAAAAAATATGCCAATCATAAAAATCCGCTAAAAAACCCGCTATAAAAGTAAATCAAACCCCCCTTCATCACCCCCTTAGTTAGGGAAAAATAAAAAAATTTAAAAAATGTATTTATTTCCATTTTTCCATTAGGGTTAGGGTTAGGGCTAGGGTTAGGGCTAGGGTTAGGGTTAGGGCTAGGGTTAGGGCTAGTGTTAGGGCTAGGGTTGAGCTCAGGGTTAGGGTTGGGGCTAGAGTTAAGGCTACAGTAAGGGTTGGGGCTAAAGTTAGGGTTAGGATAAGGGTTGGGGCTAAAGTTAGGGTTAGGGTTTGGATTACATTTACGGTTGGGATTAGGGTTAGGGGTGTGTCAGGGTTAGGGGTGTGGTTAGGGTTACCATTGGGATTAGGGTTAGGGATGTGTTTGGATTAGGGTTTCCGTTATAATTGGGGAGTTTCCACTGTTTAGGCACATTAGGGGCTCTCCAAACGCGACATGGCGTCCGATCTCAATTCCAGCCAATTCTGCGTTGAAAAAGTAAAACAGTGCTCCTTCCCTTCCGAGCTCTCCTGTGCGCCCAAACAGGGGTTTACCCCAACATATGGGGTATCAACGTACTCAAGACACATTGGACAACCACTTTTGGGGTACAATTTCTCCTGTTACCCTTGGGAAAATACAAAACTGGGGGCTGAAAAATAATTTTTGTGGAAAAAAAGATTTTTTATTTTCACGGCTCTGCGTTATAAACTTTAGTGAAACACTTGGGGGTTCAAAGTTCTCACAACGCATCTAGATAAGTTCCTTGGGGGGTCTAGTTTCCAATATGGTGTCACTTTTGGGGGGTTTCTACTGTTTAGGTACATTAGGGGCTCTGCAAATGCAATGTGATGCCTGCAGACCAATCCATCTAAGTCTGCATTCCAAATGATGCACCTTCCCTTCCGAGCTCTGCCATGCGCTCAAACGGTGGTTCCCCCCCACATATGGGGTATCAGCGTACTCAGGACAAATTGGACAACAACTTTTGGGGTCCAATTTCAACTGTTACCCTTGGAAAAATACAAAACTGGGGGCTAAAAAATAATTTTTGTGGAAAAAAAAGGATTTTTTATTTTCACGGCTCTGCGTTATAAACTGTAGTGAAACACTTGGGGGTTCAAAGTTCTCACAACACATCTAGATAAGTTCCTGGGGGGGTCTAGTTTCCAATATGGGGTCACTTGTGAGGGGTTTCTACTGTTTAGGTACAATAGAGGCTCTGCAAACGCAATGTGACGCCTGCAGACCAATCTATCTAAGTCTGCATTCCAAATGATGCTCCTTCCCTTCCGAGCTCTGCAATGCGCTCAAACGGTGGTTCCCCCCCACATATAGGGTATCAGCGTACTCAGGACAAATTGGACAACAACTTTTGGGGTCCAATTTCAACTGTTACCCTTGGAAAAATACAAAACTGGGGGCTAAAAAATAATTTTTGTGGAAAAAAAAGGATTTTTTATTTTCACGGCTCTGCGTTATAAACTGTAATGAAACACTTGGGATTTCAAAGTTCTCACAACACATCTAGATAAGTTCCTTGGGGGTCTAGTTTCCAATATGGGGTCACTTGTGGGGGGTTTCTACTGTTTAGGTACATTAGGGGCTCTGCAAATGCAATATGATGCCTGCAGACCAATCCATCTAAGTCTGCATTCCAAATGACGCACCTTCCCTTCCGAGCTCTGCCATGCGCTCAAACAGTGGTTCCCCCCCACATATGGGGTATCAGCATACTCAGGACACATTGGACAACAACTTTTCGGGTCCAATTTCAACTGTTACCCTTGGAAAAATACAAAACTGGGGGCTAAAAAATAATTTTTGTGGAAAAAAAAAGGAATTTTTATTTTCACGGCTCTGCGTTATAAACTGTAGTGAAACACTTGAGGGTTCAAAGCTCTCAAAACACATCTAGATGAGTTCCTTAGGGGGTCTACTTTCCAAAATAGTGTCACTTGTGGGGGGTTTCAATGTTTAGGCACATCATTGACTCTCCAAACCAACATGGCGTCCCATCTCAATTCCTGTCAATTTTGCATTGAAAAGTCAAACGGCGCTCCTTCCCTTCAGAGCTCTCCCATGCGCCCAAACAGTGGTTTATCCCCACATATGGGGTATCAGCGTACTCAGGACAAATTGGACAACAACTTTTGGTGTCCAATTTCCTCTCTTACCCTTTGGAAAATAAAAAATTGGGGGTGAAAAGATCATTTTTGTGAAAAAATATGATTTTATTTTTACAGCTCTGCATTATAAACTTCTGTGAATCACTTAATGGGTCAAAGTGCTCACCACACATCTAGATAAGTTCCTTAGGGGGTCTACTTTCCAAAATGGTGTCACTTGTGGGGGGGGTTTCAATGTTTAGGCACATCAGGGGCTCTCCAAACGCAACATGGCGTCCCATCTCAATTCCAGTCAATTTTGCATTGAAAAGTCAAATGGCACTCCTTTGCTTCTGAGCTTTGCCATGCGCACAAACAGTGGTTTACCCCCACATATGGGGTATCGGCGTACTCAGGACAAATTGTACAACAACTTTTGGGGTCCATTTTCTCCTGTTACCCTTGGTAAAATAAAACAAATTGGAGCTGAATAAATTTTTTGTGAAAAAAAGTTAAATGTTCATTTTTATTTAAACATTCCAAGAATTCCTGGGAAACACCTGAAGGGTTAATAAACTTCTTGAATGTGGTTTTGAGCACCTTGAGGGGTGCAGTTTTTAGAATGGTGTCACACTTGGTTATTTTCTATCATATAGACCCCTCAAAATGACTTCAAATGAGATGTGGTCCCTAAAAAAAAATGGTGGTGTAAAAATGAGAAATTGCTGGTCAACTTTTAACCCTTATAACTCCCTAACAAAAAAAATGTTAGTTCCAAAATTGTGCTGATGTAAAGTAGACATGTGGGAAATGTTACTTATTAAGTATTTTGTGTGACATATCTCTGTGATTTAATTACATAAAAATTCAAAGTTAGAAAATTGCAACATTTTCAAAATTTTCACCAAATTTCCATTTTTTTCACAAATAAACGCAGGTAATATCAAAGAAATTTTATCACTATCATGAATTACAATATGTCACGAGAAAACAATGTCAGAATCACCGGGATCCGTTGAAGTGTTCCAGAGTTATAACCTCATAAAGAGACAGTGGTCAGAATTGTAATAATTGGCCTGGTCATTAACGTGCAAACCACCCTTGGGGGTAAAGGGGTTAATCACTAAAATATGAAGGACAAGCATAATGTTCAATCATAAACTTTGATTCTAGTTATTATGGTGGTTTCAACTCATGGACCTTGAAGATTTGTTCCTGATCTGCTAATCATTCCAAAACATTTATCATTAATCTGCTAAGCATCACAAAACATTTTGTAGTATAGATATTGAGGAAATTATATGGTAAGCAGCAAACACTAAAATGTGATGGAGAAATTAAATTGTCTACCACCTAGTAATCATGGCGGTCTCTGTTATGATCTGGTGACCTTGGAGCCGCATGAAACTTTCTCTGGAGTCGGTGGAACCTGTACTGACCGCAAATCCTGAACTAACACCGCAACTAGAAGTAGCCGTGGGGTGTGTCTAACAAAACCCTAGACACCTTGACACAGCCGGAGGACTAAATACCCCTATAGATGGAAATAGGAATACTGCCTTGCCTCAGAGCAGAACCCCAAAGGATAGGCAGCCCCCCACGAATAATGACTGTGAGTAGGAGAAGAGTAGACACACGCAGGTAGAAAACAGGATTTAGCAAAAGAGGCCACTCTAGCTAAATAGGAAAGGATAGGACAGATTACTAGGCGGTCAGTATTAAAACCGTTCCAAAAATATCCACAGCAGATAATACAAAAAGTTCCACAATCTAACTAAAGACATGGAATGTATATCTGCCACTCCAGAGAATCCAACAAGACTGAGAAAATACTGACACAATCTAAGCTGGACAAGAAAACACAAAGAATAGCACTGAATTGTGAAGCACACAACATGTGTGCCACAGGGAAAAAAAACAGACACTTATCTTTGCTGATTTGGCAGAAAGGCAGGAGGAACCAGGCAGAGGTCCTACACCTCCCAACAACAGTTGACAACTGGCAAGGACTAATGAATCCTGCACGCCTAAATACCCCAGTCAGAACTGCAATCAGCAGATACACCTGACCAGGACTGCAACTCAGGGGCAACTGCATTACCACCTACAACCACCGGAGGGAGCCCAAAAGCAGAATTCACAACAGGTCTCACCCTGTGAACCTCCACAGGTGACATCTAATAATAAGAGATGAGGTGGTTAAAGGTAATAGTGTCCTTCTGGGGGCCTTAATTTTCATGATTTTGGTGGCTTTGGACTCAACTTGAAGACATTAGGCAAACAATCCAAAAACTGTTGGTGTTAGAATCTGTTTAGTTTGTTACTATCTGCCATTTTCTTGTGGAGTTCTGGCTGCTGGTCTTTTTCTTCTGGTGCTGGGTTTGTCTTGGGTCAGGTGTTTGTTTCACTCTTTATTAACCAGCACCTGCCTCCCAGTCCTTGCTGGACAACAGTGTAAAGGTACCTTCACACTAAATGACTTTGCAGCGATAACGATAGCGATCCGTGACGTTGCAGCGTCCTGGATAGCGATATCGTTGTGTTTGACACGCAGCAGCGATCTGGATCCTGCTGTGATATCGCTGGTCGTTGCTGAAAGTTCAGAACTTTATTTGGTCGTCAGATCGGCGTGTATCGTCGTGTTTGACAGCAAAAGCAACTCTTTGAAGAGTTGGGGAAGAAAGTAAAGGAACTGGATGCACAGGTAGTTTTTTCTTCTATCCTTCCAGTAGACGGGCATGGCACCAGGAGATGGAACAGGATCCTTGATGCGAACAACTGGCTAAGACGATGGTGCAGACAACAAGGATTCGGATTCCTGGACCACGGTGTGAATTACTTGTACGATGGACTCCTCGCCAGAGACGGACTACACCTCAACAAACCTGGGAAACACACATTCGCCAGAAGACTCGCTACACTCATCAGGAGGGCGTTAAACTAGAAGAAGAGGGGACGGGAAGAAAAACATTAGACTCGAACAAAGAAGACCCAGGAAAACATACTCAGAAGGGAGGTAAGAACATTTCTAAAACAATCCACAGCGAGGAGATTGGAACAAAACAAAATCCTCTAAACTGCATGCTCGCAAATGCCAGAAGCCTGACAAACAAGATGGAAGAACTAGAAGCAGAAATATCTACAGGTAACTTTGACATAGTGGGAATAACCGAGACATGGTTAGATGAAAGCTATGACTGGGCAGTTAACTTACAGGGTTACAGTCTGTTTAGAAAGGATCGTAAAAATCGGAGAGGAGGAGGGGTTTGTCTCTATGTAAAGTCTTGTCTAAAGTCCACTTTAAGGGAGGATATTAGCGAAGGGAATGAGGATGTCGAGTCCATATGGGTCGAAATTCATGGAGGGAAAAATGGTAACAAAATTCTCATTGGGGTCTGTTACAAACCCCCAAATATAACAGAAATCATGGAAAGTCTACTTCTAAAGCAGATAGATGAAGCTGCAACCCATAATGAGGTCCTGGTTATGGGGGACTTTAACTACCCGGATATTAACTGGGAAACAGAAACCTGTGAAACCCATAAAGGCAACAGGTTTCTGCTAATAACCAAGAAAAATTATCTTTCACAATTGGTGCAGAATCCAACCAGAGGAGCAGCACTTTTAGACCTAATACTATCTAATAGACCTGACAGAATAACAAATCTGCAGGTGGTCGGGCACCTAGGAAATAGCGACCACAATATTGTACAGTTTCACCTGTCTTTCACTAGGGGGACTTGTCAGGGAGTCACAAAAACACTGAACTTTAGGAAGGCAAAGTTTGACCAGCTTAGAGATGCCCTTAATCTGGTAGACTGGGACAATATCCTCAGAAATAAGAATACAGATAATAAATGGAAAATGTTTAAGACCATCCTAAATAGGCACTGTAAGCGGTTTATACCTTGTGGGAATAAAAGGACTAGAAATAGGAAAAACCCAATGTGGCTAAACAAAGAAGTAAGACAGGCAATTAACAGTAAAAAGAAAGCATTTGCACTACTAAAGCAGGATGGCACCATTGAAGCTCTAAAAAACTATAGGGAGAAAAATACTTTATCTAAAAAATTAATTAAAGCTGCCAAAAAGCAAACAGAGAAGCACATTGCTAAGGAGAGTAAAACTAATCCCAAACTGTTCTTCAACTATATCAATAGTAAAAGAATAAAAACTGAAAATGTAGGCCCCTTAAAAAATAGTGAGGAAAGAATGGTTGTAGATGACGAGGAAAAGGCTAACATATTAAACACCTTCTTCTCCACGGTATTCACGGTGGAAAATGAAATGCTAGGTGAAATCCCAAGAAACAATGAAAACCCTATATTAAGGGTCACCAATCTAACCCAAGAAGAGGTGCGAAACCGGCTAAATAAGATTAAAATAGATAAATCTCCGGGTCCGGATGGCATACACCCACGAGTACTAAGAGAACTAAGTAATGTAATAGATAAACCATTATTTCTTATTTTTAGGGACTCTATAGCGACGGGGTCTGTTCCGCAGGACTGGCGCATAGCAAATGTGGTGCCAATATTCAAAAAGGGCTCTAAAAGTGAACCTGGAAATTATAGGCCAGTAAGTCTAACCTCTACTGTTGGTAAAATATTTGAAGGGTTTCTGAAGGATGTTATTCTGGATTATCTCAATGAGAATAACTGTTTAACTCCATATCAGCATGGGTTTATGAGAAATCGCTCATGTCAAACCAATCTAATCAGTTTTTATGAAGAGGTAAGCTATAGGCTAGACCACGGTGAGTCATTGGACGTGGTATATCTCGATTTTTCCAAAGCGTTTGATACCGTGCCGCACAAGAGGTTGGTACACAAAATGAGAATGCTTGGTCTGGGGGAAAATGTGTGTAAATGGGTTAGTAACTGGCTTAGTGATAGAAAGCAGAGGGTGGTTATAAATGGTATAGTCTCTAACTGGGTCACTGTGACCAGTGGGGTACCGCAGGGGTCGGTATTGGGACCTGTTCTCTTCAACATATTCATTAATGATCTGGTAGAAGGTTTACACAGTAAAATATTGATATTTGCAGATGATACAAAACTATGTAAAGCAGTTAATACAAGAGAAGATAGTATTCTGCTACAGATGGATCTGGATAAGTTGGAAACTTGGGCTGAAAGGTGGCAGATGAGGTTTAACAATGATAAATGTAAGGTTATACACATGGGAAGAAGGAATCAATATCACCATTACACACTGAACGGGAAACCACTGGGTAAATCTGACAGGGAGAAGGACTTGGGGATCCTAGTTAATGATAAACTTACCTGGAGCAGCCAGTGCCAGGCAGCAGCTGCCAAGGCAAACAGGATCATGGGGTGCATTAAAAGAGGTCTGGATACACATGATGAGAGCATTATACTGCCTCTGTACAAATCCCTAGTTAGACCGCACATGGAGTACTGTGTCCAGTTTTGGGCACCGGTGCTCAGGAAGGATATAATGGAACTAGAGAGAGTACAAAGGAGGGCAACAAAGTTAATAAAGGGGATGGGAGAACTACAATACCCAGATAGATTAGCGAAATTAGAATTATTTAGTCTAGAAAAAAGACGACTGAGGGGCGATCTAATAACCATGTATAAGTATATAAGGGGACAATACAAATATCTCGCTGAGGATCTGTTTATACCAAGGAAGGTGACGGGCACAAGGGGGCATTCTTTGCGTCTGGAGGAGAGAAGGTTTTTCCACCAACATAGAAGAGGATTCTTTACTGTTAGGGCAGTGAGAATCTGGAATTGCTTGCCTGAGGAGGTGGTGATGGCGAACTCAGTCGAGGGGTTCAAGAGAGGCCTGGATGTCTTCCTGGAGCAGAACAATATTGTATCATACAATTATTAGGTTCTGTAGAAGGATGTAGATCTGGGGATTTATTATGATGGAATATAGGAATATAGGCTGAACTGGATGGACAAATGTCTTTTTTCGGCCTTACTAACTATGTTACTATGTTACTATGTAAAAGCAACAATGCCAGCAATGTTTTACAATGGTAACCAGGGTAAATATCGGGTTACTAAGCGCAGGGCCGCGCTTAGTAACCCGATATTTACCCTGGTTACCATTGTAAAAGTTAAAAAAAAACACTACATACTCACCCTCTGATGTCTGTCACGTCCCCCGGCGTCCGCGCTGCTGCTCAGAGCTTCCTGCACTGAATGAGTCAGTGCCGGCCGGAAAGCAAAGCACAGCGGTGACGTCACCGCTGTGCTCTGTACTGCTGGCGCTTACACAGTGCAGGGAAGCGGACGCCGGGGGACGCGAATGTAAGTATGTAGTGTTTGTTTTTTTACATTTACACTGGTAACCAGGGTAAACATCGGGTTACTACGCTTAGCAACCCGATGTTTACCCTGGTTACCCGGGGACTTCGGGATCGTTGGTCGCTGGAGAGCTGTCTGTGTGACAGCTCTCCAGCGACCACACAGCGACGCTGCAGCGATCGGCATCGTTGTCGATATCGCTGCAGCGTCGTTTAGTGTGAAGGTACCTTAAGGGTATGTGCACACGTAGATGGAACCTCTGTAGATTTTTCTGCACCTGTTTTGCGAAATCCGCAGGTAAAAAGTACTGTGTTTTACCTGTGGATTTACTGCGGATTTACCGCGGATTTTATGCGGTTTTTGTGAGGATTCCATCTGCGGTTTTACAACTGCGGATTTCTATTATGGATCAGGTGTAAACCGCTGTGGAATCCGCACAAAGAATTGACATGCTGCGGAATAAACAACGCTACGTTTCCGCGCTTTTTTCCGCTTCATGTACACTGCTGTTTTCCATAGGTTTACATGGTACTGTAAACTCAAGGAAAATAGCTGCAAATCCGCAACTTCAAAACCGCTGCGGATCCGCAGAAAAATCCGCAACGTGTGCACCTATCCTTAATCTGTTTGAGCTCTAGCTTGGTGCTTTGCTTCATTTTCTGTTTGTGTTATTTGTGCAGTGCTGGTACCTCTGGTTCTGCTAGCCTTAGTTTCTGTTTTCTATTGGTTTCTGCAGCCTTCTCTGTGTTTTCTGCTAAGAGGTGACCAGTTTTTTGTACCCAGTCCTTAGTTCTTTTAGGGTACCTCTTCCCCTAGAGGTCTTCGTTTGAGATTAACCTAGGATCGTCGGTGGGTCTATTTGCAAGGAATGGGTCGCCCACTCTATCGTAGGGTTTCAGCCTAGTCATAGTGCAGGGTCAGTTTTCCCCCTTCTACCTTAGTCCTGTGTTGCAGATCCGTAACAGTTGGAGGTAAAGGTATTTGGGAGAAAGTTAATGGATACGGGTGCTACCTCATGAATGGGTTGCAGAGCTCCAATACATCCTTGTAATGACACTTGCAAACAAGGCTCATCTCTTTAAACATCTTATGCCTTGTCATCTAAGGTCCATGACAAAGAGCTCCAACAACTGCTAGAATGAAGGCGCCATGGTAATCTACTGCAAGTACACTACACTTCCAAAGATTTCAGTGTAAGAACAATCCTAAAAAATCTTTGCATTGGATCATACCATCCTCCTCTTTGTTCTTAACTTAGATCTTTGCTCATGGACCTATCACTGTTGACATTGTTCAAACCTATGTAGGACCTACTATTTGATGCCAAGACAATCAATTAGAAACCTTCTATTACTTCAGGTAGTGAAGTCAGAGGTGACCAGTGATCAAAGCAAAGCGAATGACCCCTTTTTCATACAGGAAACATACCTCTAAGGCAGTACTTGCTCAGTAGGGGGCGAAAATGAGCAATTTGACAAGAACAACAAATTCCAGAGCATGATGAGATTAACACAGATGGTTATATAACTTTTTTGGAGTTGCCGTTTTAGAATGAAAATTGATTAAATGCCATGTCATCTATCAAATAAATAAGTAATATTGCAATTAGCCTAACCACTCCCACTCATTAGCATAAGTGCAAAAAGCAGGAGAATAGGTAGAATAAACCGATGTAGTGTGGATTACAAATAACGACAAGCCCAGATATAAGTAAAGGCAAAAAATCAATTTGTGCTTTTTATGGATCATCCCCAGTGTGTGCTTAACATAAACTATTACTCCCAGCGGAGTGTGCTATGCGATTGTGACAGCGCTTCCCTAATTCTCAGCTACTGGGACTAAAAATGGCTAATTGTTTATTGGTCTTTTGTTACTGTACAATAACAGGAAGCTGTTGTGGCCGTCTGAAATGGGATCTGAGCCGTTCTCACATTTGGCAGGACTATCTGCATCTGAAATACTCCATACCAGGGATTGTAATGATGATACTTAAACTACAACTCCCAACAAAAGGAGAAACCTCACATTTACCATTACTTACTTCAACCACATAGACAAAACTTTACTTAAAGGGTTTGTCCAGGATCGGTAAATCAAGGGGCAAAGTAATATCTGTCCATTGTTTCAAGGCCCCGTCTCACATAGCGAGATTGCTAGCGAGATCGCTGCTGAGTCACAAGTTTTGTGACGCAACAGCGACCTCAGTAGCGATCTCGCTATGTGTGACACATACCAGCGACCCGGCCCCTGCTGCGAGATCGCTGGTCGTGTCGGAATGGCCTGGACCGTTTTTTGGTCGTTGAGGTCCCGCTGACATCGCTGAATCGGTGTGTGTGACACCGATCCAGCGATGTCTTCACTGGTAACCAGGGTAAACATCGGGTTACTAAGCGCAGGGCCGTGCTTAGTAACCCGATGTTTACCCTGGTTACCAGCGTAAATGTAAAAAAAACCAAACAGTACATACTCACCATCTGATGTCCGTCAGGTCCCTTGCCGTCTGCTTCCTGCTCTGACTGAGATCCGGCTGTACAGTGAGAGCACAGCACAGCAGTGACGTCACCGCTGCGCTCTGCTCTCACTGTACGGCGGCACACAGTCAGAGCAGGAAGCAGACGGCAAGGGACCTGACAGACATCAGATGGTGAGTATGTACTGTTTGTTTTTTTTGGTAACCAGGGTAAACATCGGGTTACTAAGCGCGGCCCTGCGCTTAGTAACCCGATGTTTACCCTGGTTACCCGGGTGCTGCAGGGGGACTTCGGCATCATTGAAGACAGTTTCAACGATGCCGAAGTCGTTCCCCTGATCGTTGGTCGCTGGAGAGATCTGTCTGTGTGACAGCTCCCCAGTGACCACACAACGACTTACCAACGATCACGGCCAGGTCGTATCGCTGGTCGTGATCGTTGGTAAATCACTATGTGAGACGGGGCCTTTAGTCTGGAACTCCAGTTTTTACAGTGTTATCAGTCTACAAGATTATTGATTTTTTTTCCTTGATGACCAGCTGAATTGTGAATGCAACTCTGGAGTATATAACAGGCTCTAACTCAGGATCAGTACAGTATTAGTAATGTAATGCAGGGGTGGATATACAGCATGTGCGGCTGCATCGGGACAAGGATGTGGAAGAGGGCCCCTGCAGGGCGGACAATACTGAGGGCAATCTGGCCTTTCTCCGGCCCCGAGGGGCCCCTGTCCATATTGCCCTCATGTGCGTTGGCCAGGGTGCGAACCCTGCAGCTCTGCTGCCTACTGGAGAAAATGGCAGCAGAGCTGCTGGGCTCTGTCCTGCTTCCTGCCCTCGCTTCCTGACACAGCAGTGAGGCTGGATGAAGTCAGCATTCAGCGTGCTTCTGTGTCAGACAGAAAGCTGCTGGCGACGACGATACTGCAGCTGCCGTGGAACGTGCGGAGAGCTGAGTGGTGCTGTGTGTGTGTATATGTGTGTAGGTGGTGGAGATGTGTGTCTGTGTAACGTGCAGAGAGGTGAGTGGTGTGTGAATGTCTCTGTGTGTGTAGGTGGTGGAGAGGGCAATGATTGGGGTAATGGAGAGGGCAATGATGGGGGTGGTGGGGGAGAAAGCAATGATGGAGGTGGTGGAAAGGGCAATGATGGGGTGGTGGGTGAGAAGGCAATGTTGGAGGTGGTGGAAATGGCAATGATGGGGTGGTGGAGGAGAAGGCAATGTTGGAGGTGGTGGAAATGGCAATGATGGGGTGGTGGGGGAGAAGGCAATGTTGGAGGTGGTGGAAATGGCAATGATGGGGGTGGTGGGGGAGAAGGCAATGATGAAGATGATGGAGGATGTAATGATGAGGAGAAAGCAATGATAGAGGAGGTGGAAAGGGCAATGATGGGAGTGGTAAAGAGAAAGCAATGATAGAGGTGGTGGAAAGGGCAATGATGGGAGTTGTGGCCAGAAAACAATGATAGAGATGATGGAAAGGGCAATGATGGGGTGGTGGGGAGAAGGCAATGATGGAGGTGGTGTGAAGGGCAATGATGGGGTGGTGGGGAGAAAGCAATGATAGAGGTGTTGGAAAGGGCAATGATGGGGGTGGTGGGGGAGAAGATAATGATGGAGGTGATGGGGAGATGGCAATGATGGAGGTGGTGGAGAGGACAATGATGGAGGTAGAGAACATTGTGGAGGTGGTTGAGAGGGTAATGATGGAGGTGATGGAGAGGGAAATGATGGAGGTGATGGGGAGAGAAATGATTGGGGTGGTGGAGAGGGCAATGATGGAGGTCGTAGAGAGGGCAATTATAGAGGCGATGGGGAGGACAATGATTGATGTGGTGGAGAGGGCAATGATTGGTGTGGTGGAGAGGGCAATGGTGGAGGTGGTGGAAAGGGCATAGATGGGGTGCTGACAATGCAGTGATGGAGAGGGCAATGTGTTATGATCCCAGTGGTAGAGGATCTCTGATATTCCGGCAAGATAGCAAAAACATAAATACTGCTCTAGGGAGGTGGAAACTGGGCTAACCGCATACCTGATCCTAACACACACAACTAGAAGCAGCCGGTGAACGTGCCTACGTTGGTTCTAGACGTCTCGAGCCAGCCGGAGAACTGACTACCCCTAGAGGGAAAATAAGACCTCACTTGCCTCCAGAGAAATTGAACCCCAAAGATATAGAAAGCCCCCAACAAATAATAACGGTGAGGCAAGAGGAAAACACAAACGTAGAGATGAACTAGATTCAGCAAAGTGAGGCCCACTAGTCTAGATAGACAGAAAATAGATAGTGGACTATGCGGTCAGCAGAAAACCCTACAAAAACATCCACGCTGAACATTCAAGAACCCCCACACCGACTGACGGTGCGGAGGGAGAATATCAGCCCCCTAGAGCTTCCAGCGAGCCAGAAAATCAAATATTGAGCAAGCTTGACAAAGACACTGAAAAATGCAAACGATCCAAATTATACAAAACGGACTTAGCTTTTCTTGCATGAGACAGACTGAAAGGAATCCGGAGGAGACCATATAGGTCTGGATACAACGATGCCAGGCAAGAGACTGAGTCCGGAGGAGACTTAAATAGGGAACACCCGCTGCTTAACGACACAGCTGGAGCTCAGGCCTGCAACAAGACATGCCTAACACAATACCGTTAGTGACCACCAGAGGGAGCCCAGAAACACAGTTCACAACAGTACCCCCCCCTTGAGGAGGGGTCACCGAACCCTCACCAAGACCCCCAGGGCGATCAGGATGAGCAGCGTGAAAGGCATGAACCAAATCAGCCGCATGAACATCAGAGGCGACAACCCAGGAATTATCCTCCTGACCATAGCCTTTCCACTTAACTAAATACTGGAGTTTCCGTCTAGAGATACGAGAATCCAGAATCTTCTCCACCACGTACTCCAACTCGCCCTCAACCAAAACCGGGGCAGGAGGCTCAACAGCAGGAACCATAGGCACCACATACCGCCGCAACAAGGACCTATGGAACACATTATGAATAGCAAATGACGCTGGAAGGTCCAAGCGAAAAGACACCGGGTTAAGGATTTCCAAAATCTTATAAGGACCGATAAAGCGAGGCTTGAACTTAGGAGAGGAGACTTTCAAAGGAACATGCCGAGAAGACAACCAAACCAAATCCCCAACACGAAGTCAGGGACCCACACCGCGGCGGCAGTTGGCAAAACGCTGGGCCTTGTCTTGTGACAATTTCAAATTGTCCACCACATGGTTCCAAATCCGCTGCAACCTATCCACCACAGAATCAACCCCAGGACAGTCAGAAGGTTCAACCTGGCCCGAGGAGAAACGAGGATGAAAACCAGAGTTGCAGAAAAAGGGTGAAACCAAAGTGGCAGAACTAGCCCGATTATTAAGGGCAAACTCGGCCAGTGGCAAAAAGGTAACCCAGTCGTCCTGATCAGCAGAAACAAAACATCTCAAATAAGTCTCCAACGTCTGATTAGTTCGCTCGGTCTGGCCATTAGTCTGAGGATGAAAAGCCGATGAAAAAGACAAATAAATACCCATCTTAGCACAAAAGGATCGCCAGAATCTGGACACAAACTGGGATCCTCTGTCAGACACAATATTCTCAGGGATGCCGTGCAAACGAACCACATTCTGAAAGAACAAAGGGACCAAATCAGAGGAGGAAGGCAACTTAGGCAAGGGCACCAAATGGACCATTTTAGAAAAGCGATCGCACACCACCCATATGACAGACATCTTCCGAGATACCGGAAGATCCGAAATGAAATCCATGGAAATGTGCGTCCAAGGCCTCTTCGGAATAGGCAAGGGCAAAAGCAACCCGCTGGCACGAGAACAGCAAGGCTTAGCCCGAGCACAAATCCCACAGGACTGCACAAAAGAACGCACATCCCGCGACAAGGAAGGCCACCAAAAGGACCTAGCCACCAAATCTCTGGTACTGAAAATCCCAGGATGTCCCGCCAACACTGAAGAATGAACCTCAGAAATAACTCTGCTGGTCCATCTGTCAGGGACAAACAGTCTCTCTGATGGGCAACGATCAGGTCTATCAGCCTGAAATTTCTGCAGCACTCGTCGCAAATCTGGGGAAATGGCAGACAAAATCACTCCCTCTCTGAGAATACCAGCCGGCTCCGAGACTCCCGGAGAGTCAGGCACAAAACTCCTAGAAAGTGCATCAGCCTTCACGTTCTTCGAACCAGGCAGGTACGAGACCACAAAGTCAAAACGGGAGAAAAACAATGACCAACCAGCCTGTCTAGGATTCAGGCGCTTGGCAGACTCGAGGTAAATCAGATTTTTATGATCAGTCAAGACCACCACACGATGTCTAGCTCCCTCGAGCCAATGTCGCCACTCCTCAAATGCCCACTTCATAGCCAACAACTCCCGATTACCAACATCATAGTTCCGCTCAGCAGGCGAAAATTTTCTTGAAAAGAAGGTGCATGGCTTCATCACGGAGCCATCAGAACTTTTTTGCGACAAAACAGCCCCTGCACCAATCTCAGAAGCATCAACTTCAACCTGGAAGGGAAGAGAGACATCCGGCTGGCACAAGACTGGCGCTGAAGTAAACCGACGCTTCAGCTCCCAAAAGGCCTCCACGGCCGCAGGAGACCAATTAGCAACATCAGAACCCTTCTTGGTCATATCCGTCAAAGGTTTAACCACGCTGGAAAAATTAGCGATAAAACGACGGTAAAAATTAGCAAAGCCCAAGAACTTCTGCAGGCTCTTAACAGACGTGGGCTGAGTCCAGTCATGAATGGCACGGACCTTGACTGGGTCCATCTCCACAGTAGAAGGGGAAAAAATAAAACCCAAAAAAGAAACCTTCTGTACCCCAAAGATACATTTTGAGCCCTTCACAAATAGAGCATTCTCCCGCAGAACCTGAAACACCATCCTGACCTGGTTCACATGGGACTCCCAATCATCAGAAAAAAACAAAATATCATCCAGATAAATAATCATAAATTTATCCAGATATTTCCGGAAGATGTCATGCATGAAGGACTGAAACACAGAAGGGGCATTCGATAATCCAAAAGGCATCACCAGGTACTCAAAATGACCCTCGGGCGTATTAAATGCCGTTTTCCATTCATCTCCCTGCTTTATGCGCACAAGGTTATACGCACCACGAAGATCTATCTTGGTGAACCAACTGGATCCCTTAATCCGAGCAAACAAATCAGACAACAATGGCAAAGGATACTGAAATTTAACCGTGATCTTATTCAGAAGACGATAATCTATACAAGGTCTCAAAGACCTGTCTTTCTTGCCCACAAAAAAGAATCCTGCACCAAGAGGAGAAGAGGATGGGCGAATATGTCCCTTCTCCAAAGACTCCTTTATATAACTCCGCATCGCGGCATGCTCTGGCACAGATAAATTAAAGAGTCGTCCCTTAGGAAACTTACTACCAGGAATCAAATCTATAGCACAATCACAGTCCCTATGAGGAGGAAGGGCACTGGACCTGGCCTCATTAAATACATCCTGAAAGTCTGACAAAAACTCAGGGATCTCAGAAGGAGTAGAAGAAGCAATAGACACCAATGGAGAATCGCTATGAATCCCCTGACACCCCCAACTAGACACAGTCATAGCTTTCCAATCTAAAACTGGATTATGGGCCTGTAACCATGGCAGACCCAAAACGACAACATCATGCATTTTATGCAGTACCAGAAAACGAATCACCTCCTGATGTACAGGAGTCATGCACATGGTCACTTGCGTCCAATACTGAGGTTTATTCTCTGCCAATGGCGTAGAATCAATTCCTCTAAGAGGAATAGGATTTTCCAAAGGCTTCAGGACAAAACCGCAGCGCTTGGCAAACGACAAATCCATCAGACTTAAAGCAGCACCAGAATCCACAAAAGCCATAACTGAGTAAGAAGATAATGAACAAATTAAAGTCACAGACAAAATAAACTTAGGCTGAAAAGTACCAATGGCGACAGGATTAACAATTTTTTTTAAGCGTTTAGAGCATGCTGAGATAACATGTGTTGAATCACCACAGTAGAAACACAACCCATTTTGACGTCTATAATTTTGTCGCTCGACTCTGGTCAGAATTCTGTCACATTGCATAGAATCAGGTGACCGTTCAGAGAGCACCGCCGAAGGATTAACAGATTTGCGCTCCCGCAAACGTCGATCAATTTGAATGGCCAGAGCCATTGAATCATTCAGACCTGTAGGGATAGGAAACCCCACCATCACATCTTTAATGGCTTCAGAAAGACCATGTCTGAAATTTGCGGCCAGTGCACACTCATTCCATTGAGTAAGCACGGACCATTTCCGAAATTTTTGACAATATACCTCAGCTTCGTCCTGACCCTGAGAGATAGCCAGCAACATCTTTTCAGCCTGATTTTCAAGATTAGGCTCCTCATAAAGCAAACCAAGTGCCAGGAAAAACGCATCAACATTCACCAATGCAGGATCTCCTGGCGCCAGAGAGAAGGCCCAATCTTGAGGGTCGCCGCGCAAGAAGGAAATAACAATCTTAACTTGCTGAGCGGAATCACCAGAGGAACGAGGTTTCAGAGACAGAAACAATTTGCAATTATTCCTAAAATTCAGGAACCTAGATCTATCTCCAAAAAACGGCTCAGGAATAGGTATTTTTGGTTCAGACATAGGGCTATGGATAACAAAATCCTGAATGCTTTGCACCCTAGCAGCAAGCTGATCCACACTAGAAGTCAGAGTCTGGACATTCATATCTGCAGCAGAGTTCCAGCCACTCAGAGAAAAAGGGGATGGAAGAAGCTAGGCAAACTGCAGCAAAAAAAAAACAAAACAAAAAAAACTCAGAACTTCTTCTTAATCCCGCTTCTGCGATGCAATAAACATTTTCTTTCGGCCTGGCATACTGTTATGATCCCAGTGGTAGAGGATCTCTGATATTCCGGCAAGATAGCAAAAACATAAATACTGCTCTAGAGAGGTGGAAGCTGGGCTAACCGCATACCTGATCCTAACACACACAACTAGAAGTAGCCGGTGAACGTGCCTACGTTGGTTCTAGACGTCTCGAGCCAGCCGGAGAACTGACTACCCCTAGAGGGAAAATAAGACCTCACTTGCCTCCAGAGAAATTGAACCCCAAAGATATAGAAAGCCCCCAACAAATAATAACGGTGAGGCAAGAGGAAAACACAAACGTAGAGATGAACTAGATTCAGCAAAGTGAGGCCCACTAGTCTAGATAGACAGAAAATAGATAGTGGACTATGCGGTCAGCAGAAAACCCTACAAAAACATCCACGCTGAACATTCAAGAACCCCCACACCGACTGACGGTGCGGAGGGAGAATATCAGCCCCCTAGAGCTTCCAGCGAGCCAGAAAATCAAATATTGAGCAAGCTGGACAAAGACACTGAAAAATGCAAACGATCCAAATTATACAAAACGGACTTAGCTTTTCTTGCATGAGACAGACTGAAAGGAATCCGGAGGAGACCATATAGGTCTGGATACAACGATGCCAGGCAAGAGACTGAGTCCGGAGGAGACTTAAATAGGGAACACCCGCTGCTTAACGACACAGCTGGAGCTCAGGCCTGCAACAAGACATGCCTAACACAATACCGTTAGTGACCACCAGAGGGAGCCCAGAAACACAGTTCACAACAGCAATGATGGAGGTGGGGGAAAGGACAATGATGGGATGTGGGGGAGGAGGACAATGATGGGATTTGGGAGAGAGGAGGACAATGAAGGATGTGGGTGATTGGGATAGGGAAGGGGGATTTATAATGGATTTACAAACAGGGGAGGTGGAGGAAGACGTTAGATATGGATGTAAAATAAATTGGGTGTTGGAGGAGGGTGCTAAGGACACTTTATAATGAACTAAAAGTTGGGAGAAGACGCTGTCAGTGACTTGTAATGAATTGGGAGGTGCCGGAGGATGCTCAATACCAGATAGCGTCTACTTCCACTTCCAAATTCATTATGATGCTATCATGGACTTATAGTGAATCATGGACTAAGGCTATGTGCACACACACGTTCAGGATTTGCAGGAGAAAATTGTGCTGCATCTCCTAATGTGTTGGCAGGAAGAAAGTTGTGTAAAATACATTTATTTTTTTTACCTCATTTTTGCCATGCTTTTGCCCTGCAAGAATTGACATTATGCAGATTTTAATCTGCTGCAAATTTCCAAGGAAAAAATGAGCAGCGCTTGCATGAGACTTCAGGGATTTCATTCACTTTTCCTGTACTGTAAAACCTTGCATATTTTCCGTGTGCACATAGACTTACAGTTAATTGGGGAGAGTCACAGACTGAATCATTTATATTATTGGAAGTCAGGGATTATAGTTAATGGGGGACACAGTGCTGCTTATCACTTTATATTTTAGCTAATACTATGTTAATGGTGGGGTGCGTATCTGTATTCAGGGTGGAGACATATGTATGTATACAATGTATGTGACCTTGTTATTTTCAGGGCAACAAAGATCATCGTGACAAGAGGAGTCGTGGCTGGGATTGTCGACCTGAAGGTCTGACCAGATGGAGAAGAAACAGGAGAAATTGGCTCTAATCAGTCAAGACGCCAGTGGTAAGTGCTGGGATGTAGATATTATTCTGTATCTGCACTGTGTGACGTGGAGTGAATGTTTTTTGTAAAATCCCTTAATCTACATTCTCACACTTGTGTGAAATGTCCGTATGCTTCTAGATTTTATTTAACGGATGACACATGGACTCAGAGTTTTGTAGGTCCATTCAAACATACATGAAAATCATGGATCTGAAAATCATTGATCTGAGATCTGTGAGGGTCAGAGAATGTTCTGTTCTGATCCAATTTTGAGGATCAGAATAGGAGATGCTCATTGTGTCTGTAAAAGCGGGCAGCACATCAACACTGCACACAGACAGGGATGTAGCCTTATTATGTACAGTACATTGAGAGCTAGAATATCAAAAATAAAATTCAGAAAATCACATTGTATAAATTTATTTGCAGTTTGCAGTGAGAAATAAGTATTTGATCCCTCTGGCAAACAAGACTTAATACTTGGTGGCAAAACCGTTGTTGGCAAACACAGCAGTCAGATGTTTTTTGTAGTTGATTATGAGGTTTGCTCACGTCAGGAGGAATTTTGGTCCACTCCTCTTTGCAGATAATCTCTAAATCACTAAGATTTTGAGGCTGTCGCTTGGTAAGTCTTAGCTTCAACTCCCTCCATAAGTTTTCTATGGGATTGATGTCTGGAGACTGGTTAGGCCACTCCATGACCTTAATGTGTGTCTTTTTGAGCCACTCTTTTGTTGCCTTGGTTGTATGTTTTGGGTCATTGTCTTGCTGGAACACCCAGCCACGACTCATTTTTAATGTACTGGCAGAGGGAAGGAGGTTGTCACTCAGGATTTTACGGTACATAGCTCCATGCTTGACAGTTGGGACGATGTTCTTTGGGTCATATGCAGCATGTCTCTTCCTCCAAATATGACGAGTTGAGTTAATGCCTAAGACCTCAATTTTTGTCTCATCTTACCACAGCACCTTTTCCCAGTCACTCACAGAATCATCCAGGTTTTCATAGGCAAACTTCAGACGGGCCTGTACATGTGCCTTCTTGAGCAGGGGGACCTTGCGGGTACTGCAGGATTTTATACCTTTACGGCATAATGTGTTACCAATAGTTTTCTTGGTGACTGTGGTCTCAGCTGCCTTGAGATCATTAACCAGTTCCGCCGTGTAGTTTCAGGCTGATCTCTCACCTTCCTCATGATCAAGGATACCCCATGAGATGAGATTGTGCATGGTGCCCCAGATCGATGTCGATTGACCGTCATTTGTATTTCTTCCATTTTCTTACTATTGCACCAATAGTACTTACTTATGGTTTTCTAGCCCATTCCAACTTTGTGCAGCTCTATGATCTTGTCCATGACAACCTTAGAAAGCTCTTTGGTCTTGCCCATGTTGTAGAGGTTATAGTCTGACTGATTAATTGAGTCTGTTGAAAGGAGTCTTTTATAAAGGTGATTATGTAAGAGAACTGTCTTTAATGTTGATTAGGAGTGTCTACCTGGTCTGTAGGAGCCAGAACTCTTAATGGTTGGTAGGGGATCAAATACTTATTTCTCACCGCAAAATGCAAATACATTTCTATAATTTATACAATGTGATTTTATGGATTTTATTTTTGATATTCTATCTCTCAATGTTAAAATTAACCTATCCCTAAAATTATAGACTGTTTTTGTGTTTGTCAGTGGAAAAACTTTCAAAATCAGCAAGGGATCAAATACTTATTTCCACCACTGTATAGCACAATCTCTTAGTGTATAGTGTACTCACTTATTATGTATAGCACAGTCCCTTAGTATATAGTGTACTCACTTATTATGTATCGCATAGTACCTTAGTATATAGTGTACTCACTTATTATGTATAACATTGTCCTTAAGGTACCTTCACACTGAACAACTTTCCAACAAGAACGACAACGATCCGTGACGTTGCAGCGTCCTGGATAGCGATCTCATTGTGTTTGACACGCAGGAGCGATCTGGATCCCGCTGTGATATCGTTGGTCGGAGCTAGAAGTCCAGAACTTTATTTGGTCGTCAGATCGGCGTGTATCGTCGTGTTTGACATCAAAAGCAACGACGCAACGAGCATAGGGGGCGTCGCAGCGTCTCCTTCTAGCCAGGTGTTACATTCCAAATGGAGACGCCCTCAGCCGCGACGGCCTGGGAGGGATCTTGCAGTAGGAACAATGGTAGCTGGGCGTCTCCCTGTCAACGCTGATAGGCCACTTCAGGATCATCTGTAGCTGCGTTCCGAAATATAAACCACGACTCTACTCCTTTGCAATCACTTGTGCGTCCTCCGCCATCTACGAGCCTCTCGTGAGCGTCCTGTTTGGAACTACAGAACTCTGCATCGTCTTCGTTCTGTAGCCTCTCGTAAGCGTCCTGTTTGGAAATCCAAAACTCTTCATCGTCTTCGTTCTCTATATCTCTTTCAGCTCATCAATGGTAAGTATATCTTTGTGCTGTTATTTCATCTGCCATGCAGCAATGCTAATTTATGTGTATTGTAGAGTGATGTATACTACATCTCTGCACAGATCTGTTTGAGCTTGCAAGTTTGTTAACAAATACGCTTTTTCGCTGGTTGGCAGCCATTTCTAGGTTACACTATTTGGAAAGGTAAACAAATACGTTTTTACGCTGGCTGGCAGCCATTTTGAGCTATTGCTTTATGGATAGTGTATTGTAGAGTGATATAGTGTATTGTAGAGTGATGTATACTAGGGTTGAGCGAAACGGATCGGTCATTTTCATGTCGCCGACTTTTGGCAAAGTCGGGTTTCATGAAACCTGACCCGATCCCAGCGTGGAATCGGCCATGCGGTACACGATCTTCCGCCAAAGTCGCGTTTCATATGACGCTTAAAGCGCCATTTTTCAGCCAATGAAGGTGCACGCAGAGTGTGGGCAGTGTGATGACACAGGTCCTGGTCCCTACCATCTTAGAGAAGGGCACGGCAGTGATTGGCTTGCTTTCTGCGGCGTCACAGGGGCTATAAAGGTGCGTTCCCGCCGACCGCCATCTTACTGCTGCTGATCTGAGCGTAGGGAGAGGATGCTGTCGCTTCGTCAGAAGCAGGGATAGCGTTAGGCAGGGTAAATTGACCCCAAAACCGCTTGTGCTGTAGCGATTTCCACTGTCCAACACCACCTTTTCTTTGCAGGGACAGTGGAGGCTAGATTTCTCTTCATCAGCTCTGTAGGTTATAAGGCTCCCTGATAGCTGCGTTGCTGTGTGTACGCCGCTGTGCAAGCAACTGCTTTTTTCAAAGCACAAATCCTGTTGCTCCTTCCTTTCTGCACAGCTATCTTGTTTGTTTGTCCACACTTTTGACTTTTGTGTGCAGCACTCCTTTTTATTGCTGCCTGCCACACTTTTCTGAGATTACTGTAGGGAGATAGTAATTGTAGTACTTTTTTTTTTTTTTGTTATATCTCTTCAAGCCACTTTCTGCCACAGAAAACC
Source organism: Ranitomeya variabilis (assembly GCF_051348905.1). Classification (NCBI taxonomy): domain Eukaryota; kingdom Metazoa; phylum Chordata; class Amphibia; order Anura; family Dendrobatidae; genus Ranitomeya; species Ranitomeya variabilis. Next base: position 610,178,362 of record NC_135235.1, read on the forward strand.
TACTGTATAACAGTGTGCCTGATTTCTTCCTAATTCTCCCATAAAACAAAAAAAAAGTGGGAGATTAAGACTGGCAAATCTGCATTAGTGCCAGTCCTGTGTGTGGCTTCTGTCTTTTTTTTCTGCCACAGAAAACCTACTGTATAACAGTGTGCCTGATTTCTTCCTAATTCTCCCATAAAACAAAAAAAAAAGTGGGAGATTAAGACTGGCAAATCTGCATTAGTGCCAGTCCTGTGTGTGGCATCTGTCTTTTTTTTCTGCCACAGAAAACCTACTGTATAACAGTGTGCCTTATTTCTTCCTAATTCTCCCATAAAACAAACAAAAAGTGGGAGATTAAGACTGGCAAATCTGCATTAGTGCCAGTCCTGTGTGTGGCTTCTGTCTTTTTTTTCTCCCACAGAAAACCTACTGTATAACAGTGTGCCTGATTTCTTCCTAATTCTCTCATAAAACAAAAAAAAAAGTGGGAGATTAAGACTGGCAAATCTGCATTGGTGCCAGTCCTGTGTGTGGCTTCTGTCTTTTTTTTCTCCCACAGAAAACCTACTGTATAACAGTGTGCCTGATTTCTTCCTAATTCTCTCATAAAACAAAAAAAAAAGTGGGAGATTAAGACTGGCAAATCTGCATTGGTGCCAGTCCTGTGTGTGGCTTCTGTCTTTTTTTTCTGCCACAGAAAACCTACTGTATAACAGTGTGCCTGATTTCTTCCTAATTCTCCCATAAAACAAAAAAAAAAGTGGGAGATTAAGACTGGCAAATCTGCATTAGTGCCAGTCCTGTGTGTGGCATCTGTCTTTTTTTTCTGCCACAGAAAACCTACTGTATAACAGTGTGCCTTATTTCTTCCTAATTCTCCCATAAAACAAACAAAAAGTGGGAGATTAAGACTGGCAAATCTGCATTAGTGCCAGTCCTGTGTGTGGCTTCTGTCTTTTTTTTCTCCCACAGAAAACCTACTGTATAACAGTGTGCCTGATTTCTTCCTAATTCTCTCATAAAACAAAAAAAAAAGTGGGAGATTAAAGGTACCGTCACACTAGGCGATATCGCCAGCAATCCGTGACGTTGCAGCGACCTGGATGGCGATATCGCTGTATTTGACACGCAGCAGCGATCTGGATCCCGCTGTGAAATTGCTGGTCGCTGCTAGAAGGTCTGCACATTATTTGGTCGCTAGGTCGCCGTGTATCGCTGTGTTTGACAGCAAAAGCGACGATACCAGCGATATTTTACACTGGTAACCAGGGTAAACATCGGGTTACTAAGCGCAGGGCCGCGCTTAGTAACCCGATGTTTACCCTGGTTACCAGCGTAAAAGTTAAAAAAACAAACAGTACATACTCACCTGCGCGTCCCCCAGCCTCTGCTTCCTGACACTAAAGCGCCGGCCCTAAACTGAAAGTGAAAGCACAGCGGTGATGTCACCGCTGTGCTGTTAGGGCCGGAGCTCAGTCAGCGTCAGGATGCAGAGGCTGGGGGACGCGCAGGTGAGCATGTACTGTTTGTTTTTTTAACTTTTACGCTGGTAACCAGGGTAAACATCGGGTTACTAAGCGCGGCCCTGCGCTTAGCAACCCGATGTTTACCCTGGTTACCCGGGGACCTCGGCATCGCTGGTCGCTGGAGAGCGGTCTGTGTGACAGCTCTCCAGCGACCACACAGCGACGCTGCAGCGATCGGCATTGCTGTCGCTATCGCTGCAGCGTCGCTTAGTGTGACGGTACCTTAAGACTGGCAAATCTGCATTGGTGCCAGTCCTGTGTGTGGCTTCTGTCTTTTTTTTCTGCCACAGAAAACCTACTGTATAACAGTGTGCCTGATTTCTTCCTAATTCTCCCATAAAACAAAAAAAAAAGTGGGAGATTAAGACTGGCAAATCTGCATTAGTGCCAGTCCTGTGTGTGGCATCTGTCTTTTTTTTCTGCCACAGAAAACCTACTGTATAACAGTGTGCCTTATTTCTTCCTAATTCTCCCATAAAACAAACAAAAAGTGGGAGATTAAGACTGGCAAATCTGCATTAGTGCCAGTCCTGTGTGTGGCTTCTGTCTTTTTTTTCTCCCACAGAAAACCTACTGTATAACAGTGTGCCTGATTTCTTCCTAATTCTCTCATAAAACAAAAAAAAAAGTGGGAGATTAAGACTGGCAAATCTGCATTAGTGCCAGTCCTGTGTGTGGCTTCTTTATTTTTTTTCTGCCACAGAAAACCTACTGTATAACAGTGTGCCTGATTTCTTCCTAATTCTCCCATAAAACAAAAAAAAAGTGGGAGATTAAGACTGGCAAATCTGCATTAGTGCCAGTCCTGTGTGTGGCTTCTGTCTTTTTTTTTCTGCCACAGAAAACCTACTGTATAACAGTGTGCCTGATTTCTTCCTAATTCTCCCATAAAACAAAAAAAAAAGTGGGAGATTAAGACTGGCAAATCTGCATTAGTGCTAGTCCTGTGTGTGGCATTTATTTTATTTTTTTCTGCCACAGAAAACCTACTGTGTAACAGTGGGCCAGATTAAATCACTTGTCTCACATATCCCCCAAAAAATTAAAATAAAGGGAGAATAATCTTGCCAAACCTGTGCATGTGTGCGAGTGCTGTCTGTGGTATCTGTCAGTCATTTTGTGCCACAGGAACTATACCGTGATATAGTGGGCCTGATTCAATCCCTTGTCTCCCATATAAAAAAAAGAGGGACATTTCTATTGCCAGTGTGTGCATCTGCGTCAGTCCGGCTAGTGCCATATCTGCCAGCCTCTTTCTGCTAATCAAACTGTGTATTGTGTAATACAGTGGGCCTGATTTTTCCCTGCATTCTCCCACACATAAAGAGGGACATTTCTATTGGCAGAGTTTTGATCTGCGTCACTCCTGTTAGTGCCATATCTGCCAGCCTCTTTCTGCTAATCAAACTGTGTTGTTGTGTAATACAGTGGGCCTGATTTTTCCCTGGATTCTCCCACACATAAAGAGGGACATTTCTATTGCCAGTGTGTGCATCTGCGTCACTCCTGTTAGTGCCATATCTGCCAGCCTCTTTCTGCCAATCAAACTGTCTACTGTAATATAGTGGGCCTGATTTTTCACTGCATTCTCCCACACACAAAGAGGGACATTTCTATTGCCAGTGTTTTTATCTGCGTCACTCCTGTTAGTGCCATATCTGCCAGCCTCTTTCTGCCAATCAAACTGTCTAGTGTAATACAGTGGGCCTCATTTTTCACTGCATTCTCCCACACATAAAAAAGGGAGATTTACATTCCCAACAAGTTTACGCACACCTTGTACCTGGTTTTACAGGACCACATAACGGTTGTTAGTTTGGTAACATTTTTCCAAGAATGAGGAAGTCTGGTGGAAGAGGTCGTGGCCGTGGGCGGTCATTGGCAGCTGGTAATGATGGTAGTGGTGGTGGTCGTGAAGCATCAGGTGGTCGTGGGAAAAGCAGTATAGCCCTTAAGTCTCGAGTTGTTGAGCCAGCGTCATCGTCTGGCTGCACAAGGCCTCGAAGGCTCCCTTTTCTGGGAGTAGGAAAACCGCTTTTGAAGCCGGAGCAGCAGGAACAAGTATTGGCTTTCATTGCTGACTCTGCCTCTAGTTCTTTCGCCTCCTCCTCGGAAAGTGCCAAATGTCAGAGCAGTGCATCATCAGTGGATGCTCCCAGTCAGGAACAAGTCGCTTCCTTGTGTCCTTCACCCAGAACAACAGTGAAGGATGCTTCAGGCGACACAACTGGTTACTCCATGGAGTTCTTTACACATACCGTGCCTGGGTTAGAAAGGGAAATTGTTAACAGGTCATGCCCATTACAAGATGAATTGGACATGGAGTGCACAGATGCACAGCCACAGCCAGATTATTATGCTGTTCCTTTGACTCAGATCAGAACATTGCCCTCGCAGTGCACTGATCCAGAATCTGACCCCGATGAGACTATGGAGCCCCGTCACGAACGCTATAGCACCGGCTTACACGGTGACCCAGAGGAAGGTGCACAGAACATAGAAGAGGAGGTCATAGATGACCCAGTTGTTGACCCCGATTAGCAGCCATTGGGGGAACAGGGTGCAGGCGGCAGTAGCTCTGAAGTGGAGGAGGAGGAGCCGCAGCAGGCATCAACATCGCAACAGGCTCCATCTGGCTGGCCCGTATCTGGCCAAAAACGTGTGGCAAAACCAAAACCAGTTGTAGGACAGCATGGCCATCAGGTTAAAGTAGCTCAGTGTGCAATGCCTGAAAAGGTATCCGATAGGAAGAGTGCAGTCTGGAATTTTTTTAACCAAGATCCCAATGATCAGTGCAAAGTCATCTGTAAGAAATGCTCAAGGACCTTCAGCAGAGGTCAGAATGTTAAAAATTTAAATACAAGTTGCATGCATAGACATTTAACCACCATGCACTTGCAAGCCTGGACAAACTACCAAACGTCCCTTAACGTTGTAGCACCCTCTCACAATGAAGCTAATCAGCAAGGCGACATCCCTTCCCTCACTGTAAGCCCACCGTTTACCACACCACCTGCAGGTAATGTTGCGGTTTCGTCGCAAGGCCAAAGCAGTCAGGTAATCACCAGGTTCGTGGTCGGAAAAACTGTATGTAGGGCACCATCAAGAATACCATCACCAACTCTCTCTCAGTCACCCATGTCCACCGGCACCCCCGCTAGTTCCACCGTATGCAGCTCTCCAGTCCAGCTCACCCTACATGAGACTCTCGTTAGGAAATGGAAGTACTCAACCTCGCATCCGCGTACACAGGGTTTGAACGCCCACATTGCTAGACTAATCTCGTTAGAGATGATGCCCTACTGGTTAGTTGAAACCGAAGCTTTCAAAGCCCTGATGGACTATGCTGTACCACGCTACGAGCTACCCAGTCGACACTTCTTTTAGAGAAAAGCCATCCCAGCCCTCCACCAGCATGTAAAAGACCGCATTGTCCATGCGCTCTAGCAATCTGTGAGTAGAAAGGTGCACCTGACAACAGGTGCATGGACCAGTAGGCATGGCCAGGGGCGTTACGTCTCCATCACGGCACACTGGGTTAATGTGGTGGATGCAGGGTCCACAGGGGACAGTAATATTGGGACAGTTCTGCCTAGCCCACGGTCTAGGAAACAGTTGGCTGTAGGCGTTCGTCCCCCCTCCTCCTCCTCGTCCTCCAGCAGAAGCGAGAGCTCGTCCACATACCGCAGTCGCACGACCACTCCATCCGCAGCTGCCACTGTTGCACACGAGGTGTCCAATTATGGAACAGCTAGTGGCAAGCGTCAGCAGGCTGTATTGGCAATGAAGTGTTTGGGCGACAACAGACACACCGCGGAAGTTCTGTCCGAGTTCTTGCAGCAAGAAACTCGGTCATGGCTGGGCACTGTACATCTTGAGGCAGGCAAGGTAGTGAGTGATAACGGAAGGAATTTCATGGCTGCCATAGCCCTTTCCCAACTGAAACACATTCCTTGCCTGGCTCACACCTTAAACCTGGTGGTGCAGTGCTTCCTGAAAAGTTATCCGGGGTTACCCGACCTGCTGCTGAAAGTGCGCAGACTTTGCTCTCACATCCGCCGTTCGCCCGTACACTCCAGCCGTATGCAGAACCATCAGCGGTCTTTGAACCTTCCCCAGCATCGCCTAATCATCGACGTTGCAACAAGGTGGAACTCCACACTGCACATGCTTCATAGACTGTGCGAACAGAGGCGTGCTGTTATGTATTTGTGGGAGGATACACATACACGGGCAGGCAGTTGGATGGCAGACATGGAGTTGTCAGCTGTGCAGTGGTCGAAGCTCCAAGACCTGTGTCAAGTCCTTCAGTGTTTTGAGGAATACACACGGCTGGTTAGTGCAGACAACGCTGTAATAAGCATGAGCATCCCCCTAATGCGTCTACTGATGCAAAGTTTGACGCACATAAAGGAACAGGCGTCTACAGCCGAGGAGGAGGGAAGCCTTGATGACAGTCAGCCATTGTCTGCTCAGGGAAGTCTACAGGACGAGGTGGCGGGCGAAGAGGAGGAGGACGAGGAGGATGATGGGGATGACTATTTTTTGGATGAGGAAGCTTCTCAGGGGGCAATAGAAACTGCTGGCGGTGCAAGGCCGGGTTCAGGGTTTTTGAGGGAGACAAGTGACGTTGATTTGCCAGAAAGTGCTCCTCAACCCAGCATATGCACTGACTTGACAACTGGAACATTGGCCCACATGGCGGATTATGCCTTGCGTATCCTCAAAAGGGACCCACGCATTATAAAAATGATGACAGATGACGATTACTGGTTGGCCTGCCTCCTTGATCCTCGCTATAAAGGCAAATTGCAAAATATCATGCCACATGAGAACCTCGAACAGATATTGGCAACCAAACAAGCTACTCTTGTAGACCGTTTGATTCAGGCATTCCCAGCACACAGCGCCGGTGATGGTTCTCACACGAGCTGCAGGGGGCAACGGGGCAGAGGTGTTAGAGGTGCACAGATCAGAAGTGGCGTAGGACAGAGGGGTTTTCTGACCAGGTTGTGGAGTGATTTTGCAATGACCGCAGACACGACAGGTACAGCAGCATCCATTCAAAGTGACAGGAGATAACATTTGTCCAGTATGGTTACTAACTATTTTTCCTCCATTACCGATGTTCTCCCTCAACCGTCATTCCCCTTTGATTACTGGGCATCCAAAATAGACACCTGGCCTGAATTGGCTGAATATGCATTGCAGGAGCTTGCTTGCCCAGCAGCTAGTGTGCTGTCAGAAAGAGTATTCAGTGCTGCTGGTTCAATACTGACCGAAAAAAGGAGTCGTCTGGCTACCCAAAATGTTGATGATCTAACCTTCATTAAAAAGAACCACTCATGGATTTCAAATTATTTTGCCCCACCTTTCCCGGCTGACACCTAGCTTTCCAGAAAAAAGGTCTTGCTTTGGGACTGGTGTTACTGACTGTTCCAATCTCGTAATTTGCAGCTGCTGTTTGTCCAGCATACGACATCTTTACACCTCCCTAAATGCCCTAACTCCCCCCATGGGGCCGTGGTCTCGCCACTTGTGGCAAGCACCCGTCAGAGTACCGCTTGTCTGAAGAGGTGGGTGTGCCCACTTTTGGTCGACGGCACTGGCACTGGGTCCCTCATAGTACAATGAAGTGTCTCTGGCGGTGGTGGCGCGCACCCAACGTCAGACACACCGTTGTAACATGAGGGGCCCTGGGCTTGTACTGCCGGCCAGGAGAGAGTGTCCCCCCCAAGGTAAAACAGTGCTCTACCACTTGCAAAATTATCTGTCGCTGCTCCACCACTGTTTAGTCTATGCGCTGAAATCCTTCCATGCCTGGCACAGACAATAACAATTTGTTGACATGTATGATGCTAGTTAAAATAGTCAGGGGCCCTGTCCTACATTTACACCAGTAAATACTTTGCACAAAATTACAATGTCTGAAAGTCAGCATAGGAGCACACCCCTGTACCTAAGTATGCCACCCTTTTTTGGGGGGGGGGTTGGATTTTTTTGGGGAGACATTAACATCTAGTTTGTTTTTGGGAGTACTTACTGTGTCAGACACTCCTTCCAATTGTCGTCCACTGAACACACCAATGTTGCCTGTGTACCCCTGTAACCAATTTAAAACTGCATAGAGCCTATTTTATTATTTTAGGCCTAGGAAGTCTGTCTGCAGTCCCTCCTTCCAATTGTCCTCCACTGACCACACCAATGCTGCCTGTGTACCCCTGTAACCAATTTAAAACTGCATAGAGCCTATTTTATTATTTTAGGCCTAGGAAGTCTGTCTGTGGTCCCTCCTTCCAATTGTCCTCCACTGACCACACCAATGCTGCCTGTGTACCCCTGTTGCCAAATTTAAGCTGCATAGAGCCTATTTTATTATTTTAGGCCTAGGAAGTCTGTCTGCGGTCCCTCCTTCCAATTGTCCTCCACTGACCACACCAATGTTTCCTGTGTACCCCTATTGCCAAATTTAAGCTGCATAGAGCCTATTTTATTATTTTAGGCCTAGGAAGTCTGTCTGCGGTCCCTCCATCCAACTGTCCTCCACTGACCACACCAATGCTGCCTGTGTACCCCTGTAACCAATTTAAAACTGCATAGAGCCTATTTTATTATTTTAGGCCTAGGAAGTCTGTCTGCGGTCCCTCCTTCCAATTGTCCTCCACTGACCACACCAATGCTGCCTGTGTACCCCTGTTGCCAAATTTAAGCTGCATAGAGCCTATTTTATTATTTTAGGCCTAAGAAGTCTGTCTGTGGTCCCTCCTTCCAATTGTCCTCCACTGACCACACCAATGCTGCCTGTGTACCCCTGTAACCAATTTAAAACTGCATAGAGCCTATTTTATTATTTTAGGCCTAGGAAGTCTGTCTGCGGTCCCTCCTTCCAATTGTCCTCCACTGACCACACCAATGCTGCCTGTGTACCCCTGTAACCAATTTAAAACTGCATAGAGCCTATTTTATTATTTTAGGCCTAGGAAGTCTGTCTGCGGTCCCTCCTTCCAATTGTCCTCCACTGACAACACCAATGCTTCCTGTGTACCCCTGCTGCCAAATTTAAGCTGCATAGAGCCTATTTTATTATTTTAGGCCTAGGAAGTCTGTCTGCGGTCCCTCCTTCCAATTGTCCTCCACTGACCACACCAATGCTGCCTGTGTACCCCTGTAACCAATTTAAAACTGCATAGAGCCTATTTTATTATTTTAGGCCCAGGAAGTCTGTCTGTGGTCCCTCCTTCCAATTGTCCTCCACTGACCACACCAATGCTGCCTGTGTACCCCTGTAACCAATTTAAAACTGCATAGAGCCTATTTTATTATTTTAGGCCTAGGAAGTCTGTCTGCGGTCCCTCCTTCCAATTGTCCTCCACTGACCACACCAATGCTGCCTGTGTACCCCTGTTGCCAAATTTAAGCTGCATAGAGCCTATTTTATTATTTTAGGCCTAGGAAGTCTGTCTGCGGTCCCTCCTTCCAATTGTCCTCCACTGACCACACCAATGCTGCCTGTGTACCCCTGTTGCCAAATTTAAGCTGCATAGAGCTTATTTTATTATTTTAGGCCTAGGAAGTCTGTCTGCGGTCCCTCTTTCCAATTGTCCTCCACTGACCACACCAATGCTGCCTGTGTACCCCTGTTGCCAACTTTAAGCTGCATAGAGCTTATTTTATTATTTTGGGCCTAGGAAGTCTGTCTGCGGTCCCTCCTTCCAATTGTCCTCCACTGACCACACCAATGCTGCCTGTGTACCCCTGTAACCAATTTAAAACTGCATAGAGCCTATTTTATTATTTTAGGCCCAGGAAGTCTGTCTGCGGTCCCTCCTTCCAATTGTCCTCCACTGACCACACCAATGCTGCCTGTGTACCCCTGTAACCAATTTAAAACTGCATAGAGCCTATTTTATTATTTTAGGCCTAGGAAGTCTGTCTGCGGTCCCTCCTTCCAATTGTCCTCCACTGACCACACCAATGCTGCCTGTGTACCCCTGCTGCCAAATTTAAGCTGCATAGAGCCTATTTTATTATTTTAGGCCTAGGAAGTCTGTCTGCGGTCCCTCCTTCCAATTGTCCTCCACTGACCACACCAATGCTTCCTGTGTACCCCTGTTGCCAAATTTAAGCTGCATAGAGCCTATTTTATTATTTTAGGCCTAGGAAGTCTGTCTGCGGTCCCTCCTTCCAATTGACCTCCACTGACCACACCAATGCTGCCTGTGTACCCCTGTAACCAATTTAAAACTGCATAGAGCCTATTTTATTATTTTAGGCCTAGGAAGTCTGTCTGCGGTCCCTCCTTCCAATTGTCCTCCACTGACCACACCAATGCTGCCTGTGTACCCCTGTTGCCAAATTTAAGCTGCATAGAGCCTATTATATTATTTTAGGCCTAGGAAGTCTGTCTGCGGTCCCTCCTTCCAATTGTCCTCCACTGACCACACCAATGCTGCCTGTGTACCCATGTTGCCAAATTTAAGCTGCATAGAGCCTATTTTATTATTTTAGGCCTAGGAAGTCTGTCTGCGGTCCCTTCTTCCAATTGTCCTCCACTGACCACACCAATGCTGCCTGTGTACCCCTGTTGCCAAATTTAAGCTGCATAGAGCCTATTTTATTATTTTAGGCCTAGGAAGTCTGTCTGCGGTCCCTCCTTCCAATTGTCCTCCACTGACCACACCAATGCTGCCTGTGTACCCCTGTAACCAATTTAAAACTGCATAGAGCCTATTTTATTATTTTAGGCCTAGGAAGTCTGTCTGCGGTCCCTCCTTCCAATTGTCCTCCACTGACCACACCAATGCTGCCTGTGTACCCCTGTTGCCAAATTTAAGCTGCATAGAGCCTATTTTATTATTTTAGGCCTAGGAAGTCTGTCTGCGGTCCCTCCTTCCAATTGTCCTCCACTGACCACACCAATGCTGCCTGTGTACCCCTGTTGCCAAATTTAAGCTGCATAGAGCCTATTTTATTATTTTAGGCCTAGGAAGTCTGTCTGCGGTCCCTCCTTCCAATTGTCCTCCACTGACCACACCAATGCTGCCTGTGTACCCCTGTTGCCAAATTTAAGCTGCATAGAGCCTATTTTATTATTTTAGGCCTAGGAAGTCTGTCTGCGGTCCCTCCTTCCAATTGTCCTCCACTGACCACACCAATGCTGCCTGTGTACCCCTGTAACCAATTTAAAACTGCATAGAGCCTATTTTATTATTTTAGGCCTAGGAAGTCTGTCTGCGGTCCCTCTTTCCAATTGTCCTCCACTGACCACACCAATGCTGCCTGTGTACCCCTGTTGCCAAATTTAAGCTGCATAGAGCCTATTTTATTATTTTAGGCCTAGGAAGTCTGTCTGCGGTCCCTCCTTCCAATTGTCCTCCACTGACCACACCAATGCTGCCTGTGTACCCCTGTAACCAATTTAAAACTGCATAGAGCCTATTTTATTATTTTAGGCCTAGGAAGTCTGTCTGCGGTCCCTCTTTCCAATTGTCCTCCACTGACCACACCAATGCTGCCTGTGTACCCCTGTTGCCAAATTTAAGCTGCATAGAGCCTATTTTATTATTTTAGGCCTAGGAAGTCTGTCTGCGGTCCCTCTTTCCAATTGTCCTCCACTGACCACACCAATGCTGCCTGTGTACCCTTGTAACCAATTTAAAACTGCATAGAGCCTATTTTATTATTTTAGGCCTAGGAAGTCTGTCTGCGGTCCCTCCTTCCAATTGTCCTCCACTGACCACACCAATGCTGCCTGTGTACCCCTGTTGCCAAATTTAAGCTGCATAGAGCCTATTTTATTATTTTAGGCCTAGGAAGTCTGTCTGCGGTCCCTCCTTCCAATTGTCCTCTACTGACCACACCAATGCTGCCTGTGTACCCCTGTTGCCAAATTTAAGCTGCATAGAGCCTATTTTATTATTTTAGGCCTAGGAAGTCTGTCTGCGGTCCCTCCTTCCAATTGTCCTCCACTGACCACACCAATGCTGCCTGTGTACCCCTGTTGCCAAATTTAAGCTGCATAGAGCTTATTTTATTATTTTAGGCCTAGGAAGTCTGTCTGCGGTCCCTCCTTCCAATTGTCCTCCACTGACCACACCAATGCTGCCTGTGTACCCCTGTAACCAATTTAAAACTGCATAGAGCCTATTTTATTATTTTAGGCCTAGGAAGTCTGTCTGCGGTCCCTCCTTCCAATTGTCCTCCACTGACCACACCAATGCTGCCTGTGTACCCCTGTTGCCAAATTTAAGCTGCATAGAGCCTATTTTATTATTTTAGGCCTAGGAAGTCTGTCTGCGGTCCCTCCTTCCAATTGTCCTCCACTGACCACACCAATGCTGCCTGTGTACCCCTGTTGCCAAATTCAAGCTGCATAGAGCCTATTTTATTATTTTAGGCCTAGGAAGTCTGTCTGCGGTCCCTCCTTCCAATTGTCCTCCACTGACCACACCAATGCTGCCTGTGTACCCCTGTTGCCAAATTTAAGCTGCAAAGAGCCTATTTTATTATTTTAGGCCTAGGAAGTCTGTCTGCGGTCCCTCCTTCCAATTGTCCTCCACTGACCACACCAATGCTGCCTGTGTACCCCTGTAACCAATTTAAAACTGCATAGAGCCTATTTTATTATTTTAGGCCTAGGAAGTCTGTCTGCGGTCCCTCCTTCCAATTGTCCTCCACTGACCACACCAATGCTGCCTGTGTACCCCTGTTGCCAAATTTAAGCTGCATAGAGCCTATTTTATTATTTTAGGCCTAGGAAGTCTGTCTGCGGTCCCTCCTTCCAGTTGTCCTCCACTGACCACACCAATGCTGCCTGTGTACCCCTGTAACCAATTTAAAACTGCATAGAGCCTATTTTATTATTTTAGGCCTAGGAAGTCTGTCTGCGGTCCCTCCTTCCAATTGTCCTCCACTGACCACACCAATGCTGCCTGTGTACCCCTGTTGCCAAATTTAAGCTGCATAGAGCCTATTTTATTATTTTAGGCCTAGGAAGTCTGTCTGCGGTCCCTCCTTCCAATTGTCCTCCACTGACCACACCAATGCTGCCTGTGTACCCCTGTTGCCAAATTTAAGCTGCATAGAGCTTATTTTATTATTTTAGGCCTAGGAAGTCTGTCTGCGGTCCCTCCTTCCAATTGTCCTCCACTGACCACACCAATGCTGCCTGTGTACCCTTGTTGCCAAATTTAAGCTGCATAGAGCCTATTTTATTATTTTAGGCCTAGGAAGTCTGTCTGCGGTCCCTCCTTCCAATTGTCCTCCACTGACCACACCAATGCTGCCTGTGTACCCCTGTTGCCAAATTTAAGCTGCATAGAGCCTATTTTATTATTTTAGGCCTAGGAAGTCTGTCTGCGGTCCCTCCTTCCAATTGTCCTCCACTGACCACACCAATGCTGCCTGTGTACCCCTGTTGCCAAATTTAAGCTGCATAGAGCTTATTTTATTATTTTAGGCCTAGGAAGTCTGTCTGCGGTCCCTCCTTCCAATTGTCCTCCACTGACCACACCAATGCTGCCTGTGTACCCCTGTTGCCAAATTTAAGCTGCATAGAGCCTATTTTATTATTTTAGGCCTAGGAAGTCTGTCTGCGGTCCCTCCTTCCAATTGTCCTCCACTGACCACACCAATGCTGCCTGTGTACCCCTGTTGCCAAATTCAAGCTGCATAGAGCCTATTTTATTATTTTAGGCCTAGGAAGTCTGTCTGCGGTCCCTCCTTCCAATTGTCCTCCACTGACCACACCAATGCTGCCTGTGTACCCCTGTTGCCAAATTTAAGCTGCAAAGAGCCTATTTTATTATTTTAGGCCTAGGAAGTCTGTCTGCGGTCCCTCCTTCCAATTGTCCTCCACTGACCACACCAATGCTGCCTGTGTACCCCTGTAACCAATTTAAAACTGCATAGAGCCTATTTTATTATTTTAGGCCTAGGAAGTCTGTCTGCGGTCCCTCCTTCCAATTGTCCTCCACTGACCACACCAATGCTGCCTGTGTACCCCTGTTGCCAAATTTAAGCTGCATAGAGCCTATTTTATTATTTTAGGCCTAGGAAGTCTGTCAGCGGTCCCTCCTTCCAATTGTCCTCCACTGACCACACCAATGCTGCCTGTGTACCCCTGTAACCAATTTAAAACTGCATAGAGCCTATTTTATTATTTTAGGCCTAGGAAGTCTGTCTGCGGTCCCTCCTTCCAATTGTCCTCCACTGACCACACCAATGCTGCCTGTGTACCCCTGTTGCCAAATTTAAGCTGCATAGAGCCTATTTTATTATTTTAGGCCTAGGAAGTCTGTCTGCGGTCCCTCCTTCCAATTGTCCTCCACTGACCACACCAATGCTGCCTGTGTACCCCTGTTGCCAAATTTAAGCTGCATAGAGCTTATTTTATTATTTTAGGCCTAGGAAGTCTGTCTGCGGTCCCTCCTTCCAATTGTCCTCCACTGACCACACCAATGCTGCCTGTGTACCCCTGTTGCCAAATTTAAGCTGCATAGAGCCTATTTTATTATTTTAGGCCTAGGAAGTCTGTCTGCGGTCCCTCCTTCCAATTGTCCTCCACTGACCACACCAATGCTGCCTGTGTACCCCTGTAACCAATTTAAAACTGCATAGAGCCTATTTTATTCTTTTAGGCCTAGGAAGTCTCTCTGCGGTCCCTCCTTCCAATTGTCCTCCACTGACCACACCAATGCTGCCTGTGTACCCCTGTTGCCAAATTTAAGCTGCATAGAGCCTATTTTATTATTTTAGGCCTAGGAAGTCTGTCTGCGGTCCCTCCTTCTAATTGTCCTCCACTGACCACACCAATGCTGCCTGTGTACCCCTGTTGCCAAATTCAAGCTGCATAGAGCCTATTTTATTATTTTAGGCCTAGGAAGTCTGTCTGCGGTCCCTCCTTCCAATTGTCCTCCACTGACCACACCAATGCTGCCTGTGTACCCCTGTTGCCAAATTTAAGCTGCATAGAGCCTATTTTATTATTTTAGGCCTAGGAAGTCTGTCTGCGGTCCCTCCTTCCAATTGTCCTCCACTGACCACACCAATGCTGCCTGTGTACCCCTGTTGCCAAATTTAAGCTGCATAGAGCCTATTTTATTATTTTAGGCCTAGGAAGTCTGTCTGCGGTCCCTCCTTCCAATTGTCCTCCACTGACCACACCAATGCTTCCTGTGTACCCCTGCTGCCAAATTTAAGCTGCATAGAGCCTATTTTATTATTTTAGGCCTAGGAAGTCTGTCTGCGGTCCCTCCTTCCAATTGTCCTCCACTGACCACACCAATGCTTCCTGTGTACCCCTGTTGCCAAATTTAAGCTGCATAGAGTCTATTTTATTATTTTAAGCATAGGAAGTCTGTCTGTGGTCCCTCCTTCCAATTGTCCTCCACTGACCACACCAATGCTGCCTGTGTACCCCTGTAACCAATTTAAAACTGCATAGAGCCTATTTTATTATTTTAGGCCTAGGAAGTCTGTCTGCGGTCCCTCCTTCCAATTGTCCTCCACTGACCACACCAATGCTGCCTGTGTACCCCTGTTGCCAAATTTAAGCTGCATAGAGCCTATTTTATTATTTTAGGCCTAGGAAGTCTGTCTGCGGTCCCTCCTTCCAATTGTCCTCCACTGACCACACCAATGCTGCCTGTGTACCCCTGTTGCCAAATTTAAGCTGCATAGAGCTTATTTTATTATTTTAGGCCTAGGAAGTCTGTCTGCGGTCCCTCTTTCCAATTGTCCTCCACTGACCACACCAATGCTGCCTGTGTACCCCTGTTGCCAAATTTAAGCTGCATAGAGCTTATTTTATTATTTTAGGCCTAGGAAGTCTGTCTGCGGTCCCTCCTTCCAATTGTCCTCCACTGACCACACCAATGCTGCCTGTGTACCCCTGTAACCAATTTAAAACTGCATAGAGCCTATTTTATTATTTTAGGCCCAGGAAGTCTGTCTGCGGTCCCTCCTTCCAATTGTCCTCCACTGACCACACCAATGCTGCCTGTGTACCCCTGTAACCAATTTAAAACTGCATAGAGCCTATTTTATTATTTTAGGCCTAGGAAGTCTGTCTGCGGTCCCTCCTTCCAATTGTCCTCCACTGACCACACCAATGCTGCCTGTGTACCCCTGCTGCCAAATTTAAGCTGCATAGAGCTTATTTTATTATTTTAGGCCTAGGAAGTCTGTCTGCGGTCCCTCCTTCCAATTGTCCTCCACTGACCACACCAATGCTGCCTGTGTACCCCTGTTGCCAAATTTAAGCTGCATAGAGCTTATTTTATTATTTTAGGCCTAGGAAGTCTGTCTGCGGTCCCTCCTTCCAATTGTCCTCCACTGACCACACCAATGCTGCCTGTGTACCCCTGTAACCAATTTAAAACTGCATAGAGCCTATTTTATTATTTTAGGCCCAGGAAGTCTGTCTGCGGTCCCTCCTTCCAATTGTCCTCCACTGACCACACCAATGCTGCCTGTGTACCCCTGTAACCAATTTAAAACTGCATAGAGCCTATTTTATTATTTTAGGCCTAGGAAGTCTGTCTGCGGTCCCTCCTTCCAATTGTCCTCCACTGACCACACCAATGCTGCCTGTGTACCCCTGCTGCCAAATTTAAGCTGCATAGAGCCTATTTTATTATTTTAGGCCTAGGAAGTCTGTCTGCGGTCCCTCCTTCCAATTGTCCTCCACTGACCACACCAATGCTTCCTGTGTACCCCTGTTGCCAAATTTAAGCTGCATAGAGCCTATTTTATTATTTTAGGCCTAGGAAGTCTGTCTGCGGTCCCTCCTTCCAATTGTCCTCCACTGACCACACCAATGCTGCCTGTGTACCCCTGTAACCAATTTAAAACTGCATAGAGCCTATTTTATTATTTTAGGCCTAGGAAGTCTGTCTGCGGTCCCTCCTTCCAATTGTCCTCCACTGACCACACCAATGCTGCCTGTGTACCCCTGTTGCCAAATTTAAGCTGCATAGAGCCTATTTTATTATTTTAGGCCTAGGAAGTCTGTCTGCGGTCCCTCCTTCCAATTGTCCTCCACTGACCACACCAATGCTGCCTGTGTACCCATGTTGCCAAATTTAAGCTTCATAGAGCCTATTTTATTATTTTAGGCCTAGGAAGTCTGTCTGCGGTCCCTCCTTCCAATTGTCCTCCACTGACCACACCAATGCTGCCTGTGTACCCCTGTTGCCAAATTTAAGCTGCATAGAGCCTATTTTATTATTTTAGGCCTAGGAAGTCTGTCTGCGGTCCCTCCTTCCAATTGTCCTCCACTGACCACACCAATGCTGCCTGTGTACCCCTGTAACCAATTTAAAACTGCATAGAGCCTATTTTATTATTTTAGGCCTAGGAAGTCTGTCTGCGGTCCCTCCTTCCAATTGTCCTCCACTGACCACACCAATGCTGCCTGTGTACCCCTGTTGCCAAATTTAAGCTGCATAGAGCCTATTTTATTATTTTAGGCCTAGGAAGTCTGTCTGCGGTCCCTCCTTCCAATTGTCCTCCACTGACCACACCAATGCTTCCTGTGTACCCCTGTTGCCAAATTTAAGCTGCATAGAGCCTATTTTATTATTTTAGGCCTAGGAAGTCTGTCTGCGGTCCCTCCTTCCAATTGTCCTCCACTGACCACACCAATGCTGCCTGTGTACCCCTGTAACCAATTTAAAACTGCATAGAGCCTATTTTATTATTTTAGGCCTAGGAAGTCTGTCTGCGGTCCCTCCTTCCAATTGTCCTCCACTGACCACACCAATGCTGCCTGTGTACCCCTGTAACCAATTTAAAACTGCATAGAGCCTATTTTATTATTTTAGGCCTAGGAAGTCTGTCTGCGGTCCCTCCTTCCAATTGTCCTCCACTGACCACACCAATGCTGCCTGTGTACCCCTGTTGCCAAATTTAAGCTGCATAGAGCCTATTTTATTATTTTAGGCCTAGGAAGTCTGTCTGCGGTCCCTCCTTCCAATTGTCCTCCACTGACCACACCAATGCTGCCTGTGTACCCCTGTAACCAATTTAAAACTGCATAGAGCCTATTTTATTATTTTAGGCCTAGGAAGTCTGTCTGCGGTCCCTCTTTCCAATTGTCCTCCACTGACCACACCAATGCTGCCTGTGTACCCCTGTTGCCAAATTTAAGCTGCATAGAGCCTATTTTATTATTTTAGGCCTAGGAAGTCTGTCTGCGGTCCCTCTTTCCAATTGTCCTCCACTGACCACACCAATGCTGCCTGTGTACCCTTGTAACCAATTTAAAACTGCATAGAGCCTATTTTATTATTTTTGGCCTAGGAAGTCTGTCTGCGGTCCCTCCTTCCAATTGTCCTCCACTGACCACACCAATGCTGCCTGTGTACCCCTGTTGCCAAATTTAAGCTGCATAGAGCCTATTTTATTATTTTAGGCCTAGGAAGTCTGTCTGCGGTCCCTCTTTCCAATTGTCCTCCACTGACCACACCAATGCTGCCTGTGTACCCTTGTAACCAATTTAAAACTGCATAGAGCCTATTTTATTATTTTAGGCCTAGGAAGTCTGTCTGCGGTCCCTCCTTCCAATTGTCCTCCACTGACCACACCAATGCTGCCTGTGTACCCCTGTTGCCAAATTTAAGCTGCATAGAGCCTATTTTATTATTTTAGGCCTAGGAAGTCTGTCTGCGGTCCCTCCTTCCAATTGTCCTCCACTGACCACACCAATGCTGCCTGTGTACCCCTGTTGCCAAATTCAAGCTGCATAGAGCCTATTTTATTATTTTAGGCCTAGGAAGTCTGTCTGCGGTCCCTCCTTCCAATTGTCCTCCACTGACCACACCAATGCTGCCTGTGTACCCCTGTTGCCAAATTTAAGCTGCAAAGAGCCTATTTTATTATTTTAGGCCTAGGAAGTCTGTCTGCGGTCCCTCCTTCCAATTGTCCTCCACTGACCACACCAATGCTGCCTGTGTACCCCTGTAACCAATTTAAAACTGCATAGAGCCTATTTTATTATTTTAGGCCTAGGAAGTCTGTCTGCGGTCCCTCCTTCCAATTGTCCTCCACTGACCACACCAATGCTGCCTGTGTACCCCTGTTGCCAAATTTAAGCTGCATAGAGCCTATTTTATTATTTTAGGCCTAGGAAGTCTGTCTGCGGTCCCTCCTTCCAGTTGTCCTCCACTGACCACACCAATGCTGCCTGTGTACCCCTGTAACCAATTTAAAACTGCATAGAGCCTATTTTATTATTTTAGGCCTAGGAAGTCTGTCTGCGGTCCCTCCTTCCAATTGTCCTCCACTGACCACACCAATGCTGCCTGTGTACCCCTGTTGCCAAATTTAAGCTGCATAGAGCCTATTTTATTATTTTAGGCCTAGGAAGTCTGTCTGCGGTCCCTCCTTCCAATTGTCCTCCACTGACCACACCAATGCTGCCTGTGTACCCCTGTTGCCAAATTTAAGCTGCATAGAGCTTATTTTATTATTTTAGGCCTAGGAAGTCTGTCTGCGGTCCCTCCTTCCAATTGTCCTCCACTGACCACACCAATGCTGCCTGTGTACCCCTGTTGCCAAATTTAAGCTGCATAGAGCCTATTTTATTATTTTAGGCCTAGGAAGTCTGTCTGCGGTCCCTCCTTCCAATTGTCCTCCACTGACCACACCAATGCTGCCTGTGTACCCCTGTAACCAATTTAAAACTGCATAGAGCCTATTTTATTATTTTAGGCCTAGGAAGTCTGTCTGCGGTCCCTCCTTCCAATTGTCCTCCACTGACCACACCAATGCTGCCTGTGTACCCCTGTTGCCAAATTTAAGCTGCATAGAGCCTATTTTATTATTTTAGGCCTAGGAAGTCTGTCTGCGGTCCCTCCTTCCAATTGTCCTCCACTGACCACACCAATGCTGCCTGTGTACCCCTGTTGCCAAATTCAAGCTGCATAGAGCCTATTTTATTATTTTAGGCCTAGGAAGTCTGTCTGCGGTCCCTCCTTCCAATTGTCCTCCACTGACCACACCAATGCTGCCTGTGTACCCCTGTAATCAATTTAAAACTGCATAGAGCCTATTTTATTATTTTAGGCCTAGGAAGTCGGTCTGCGGTCCCTCCTTCCAATTGTCCTCCACTGACCACACCAATGCTGCCTGTGTACCCCTGTAACCAATTTAAAACTGCATAGAGCCTATTTTATTATTTTAGGCCTAGCAAGTCTGTCTGCGGTCCCTCCTTCCAATTGTTCTCCACTGACCACACCAATGCTGCCTGTGTACCCCTGTTGCCAAATTTAAGCTGCATAGAGCCTATTTTATTATTTTAGGCCTAGGAAGTCTGTCTGCGGTCCCTCTTTCCAATTGTCCTCCACTGACCACACCAATGCTGCCTGTGTACCCCTGTAACCAATTTAAAACTGCATAGAGCCTATTTTATTATTTTAGGCCTAGGAAGTCTGTCTGCGGTCCCTCCTTCCAATTGTCCTCCACTGACCACACCAATGCTGCCTGTGTACCCCTGTTGCCAAATTTAAGCTGCATAGAGCCTATTTTATTATTTTAGGCCTAGGAAGTCTGTCTGCGGTCTTTCCTTCCAATTGTCCTCCACTGACCACACCAATGCTGCCTGTGTACCCCTGTTGCCAAATTTAAGCTGCATAGAGCCTATTTTATTATTTTAGGCCTAGGAAGTCTGTCTGCGGTCCCTCCTTCCAATTGTCCTCCACTGACCACACCAATGCTGCCTGTGTACCCCTGTTGCCAAATTTAAGCTGCATAGAGCCTATTTTATTATTTTAGGCCTAGGAAGTCTGTCTGCGGTCCCTCCTTCCAATTGTCCTCCACTGACCACACCAATGCTTCCTGTGTACCCCTGTTGCCAAATTTAAGCTGCATAGAGTCTATTTTATTATTTTAAGCATAGGAAGTCTGTCTGCGGTCCCTCCTTCCAATTGTCCTCCACTGACCACACCAATGCTGCCTGTGTACCGCTGTTGCCAAATTTAAGCTGCATAGAGCCTATTTTATTATTTTAGGCCTAGGAAGTCTGTCTGCGGTCCCTCCTTCCAATTGTCCTCCACTGACCACACCAATGCTTCCTGTGTACCCCTGTTGCCAAATTTAAGCTGCATAGAGTCTATTTTATTATTTTAAGCATAGGAAGTCTGTCTGCGGTCCCTCCTTCCAATTGTCCTCCACTGACCACACCAATGCTGCCTGTGTACCCCTGTTGCCAAATTTAAGCTGCATAGAGCCTATTTTATTATTTTAGGCCTAGGAAGTCTGTCTGCGGTCCCTCCTTCCAATTGTCCTCCACTGACCACACCAATGCTGCCTGTGTACCCCTGTAACCAATTTAAAACTGCATAGAGCCAACTTTTTTAGTTAACACATACTACCTTTGTCTGTCTGCGCCACTAAATCACGCTGTCCTCCACTGAAAAAGCTGAGCTTCAACCTTCAGGCTCTCATTAAGTATTTTTAAATGTAACACTGCAATTGCCCTACTACTTGGGTTGGGGCCTAGTAACGGTGTCTGCCGCTCCTTGGTGTTCTCCTCCTCCTTGGTGTTCTCCTCCAGGTGTCCTTGTCTGAGCTTCAACCTTCAGGCTCTCATTAAGTATTTTTAAATGTAACACTGCAGTTGCCCTACTACTTGGGTTGGGGCCTAGTAACGGTGTCTGCCGCTCCTTGGTGTTCTCCTCCTCCTTGGTGTTCTCCTCCAGGTTTCCTTGTCTGAGCTTTAACCTTCTGGCTCTCATTAAGTATTTTTAACTGTAACACTTTTGTTGCCCTACAACTTGGGTTGGGGCCTAGTAACGGTGTCTGCCGCTCCTTGATGTTCTCCTCCTCCTTGGTGTTCTCCTCCAGGTTTCCTTGTCTGAGCTTCAACCTTCTGGCTCTCATTAAGTATTTTTAACTGTAACACTTTTGTTGCCCTACTGCTTGGGTTGTGGACCTAGTAACGGTGTCTGCCGCTCCTTGGTGTTCTCCTCCTCCTTGGTGTTCTCCTCCAGGTTTCCTTGTCTGAGCTTTAACCTTCTGGCTCTCATTAAGCATTTTTAACTGTAACACTTTTGTTGCCCTACTACTTGGGTTGGGGCCTAGTAACGGTGTCTGCCGCTCCTTGGTGTTCTCCTCCTCCTTGGTGTTCTCCTCCAGGTTTCCTTGTCTGAGCTTCAACCTTCAGGCTCTCATTAAGTATTTTAAAATGTAACACTTTTGTTGCCCTACTACTTGGGTTGGGGCCTAGTAACGATGTCTGCCGCTCCTTGGTGTTCTCCTCCTCCTTGGTGTTCTCCTCCAGGTTTCCTTGTCTGAGCTTCAACCTTCAGGCTCTCATTAAGTATTTTTAAATGTAACACTTTTGTTGCCCTACTACTTGGGTTGGGGCCTAGTAACGGTGTCTGCCGCTGCTTGGTGTTCTCCTCCACTGAACAAAGCAGTGCCGCCTGTTACTTATTTGGCCCTACTCACTGTGTCAGCCTCTCATTACAGTTGTCCTCCACTGAACAAAGCAATGCTGCCTGGTTAGTCCTGTTACCAATTTTGAACTGCATTTAGGCCACTTTATTATTTGGGCCTAGATCTGTGTTTCCTCCTCATCCTGCCCATTGCCCAGCCACTGCTAGATTAGCCCGCTGGTACATTGACCCAGACCACTACATTCCCCTTGCACTCTACACAGCCTGAATCTGACCCTGCTGAAAGTCTGGTTCCTCTTCCCACATACTATACCACCTTACACGGGGACAAAGAGGAAGGTGCAGGTGAAAGTGCAGGTTCCTTCATCAGGTGGGGGGGCCCACTCGTTGGCGACGTCACTGGCACAGGGCCCCTCATAGTACGCAAAAGTGTCGCTGCCGGTGGGAGGCACCCCCGCCGTGCAAACACACCGCCGTACTGTGAGTGGCCCTGTGCCAGTGCCAATGCGAACGAGTGGGACCCCCTGCTTGCTCAGGATCACAGCACTTGCAACGTTGCAATACTTACCTCTAACTGCTCCACCGCCGTGACGTAGTCCACGTTTCCTGGGCCCACTAAAAACTTGAACTCGCCCTACCCCCCACAACTTTAGCCAAATGACCCCCCAATTTTCAATGGCTACCTATTATTGTAAGGTAAATTAAGATTGACAAGCTTAAGTAACAAGAATTGATGTTTTTGGCATTAAAATTGGCACTGTAGGTGTTTTCCTGGCCTCCACTCACTGCCGATTATGCTTCCCCATTGACTTGCATTGGGTTTCGTGTTTCGGCCGAACAACGACCCCGACTTTTCAAGAAGATCGGCCGATTTCACTCGACTCGACTTTTGACAAAGTCGGGTTTTGCAAAACCCGACTCGACCCCAAAAAAGTAAAAGTCGCTCAACCCTAATGTATACTACATCTCTGCAGAGATCTGTTTGAGCTTGCAAGTTTGTAAACAAATACGCTTTTGCGCTGTAGTACTGGCCGTTAGTGGTCATTACTGGGTAACAAGGATTTGGTGATGTGGTGTGTTAGGATGTTAAGATGTTCACCAACAAAATGGCCACCGCCAAATTTTAATTTGCCATCCACAAAGTAGCCACCATTAGAATTAACACTTTTTCCACCCAAAAAATGGCTGCTAACAATAGGGAAAAGCACACGGCCTGGCCCATCCCATCCACAAAATGGCTGCTAACAATAGGAAAAAGCACACGGCCCGGCCCATCCCATCCACAAAATGGCTGCTAACAATAGGAAAAAGCACACGGCCCGGCCCATCCCATCCACAAAATGGCTGCTAACAATAGGGAAAAGCACACGGCCCGGCCCATCCCATCCTCAAAATGGCTACTAACAATAGGGAAAAGCACACGGCCCGGCCCATCCCATCCACAAAATGGCTGCTAACAATAGGAAAAAGCACACGGCCCGGCCCATCCCATCCACAAAATGGCTGCTAACAATAGGGAAAAGCACACGGCCCGGCCCATCCCATCCACAAAATGGCTGCTAACAATAGGAAAAAGCACACGGCCCGGCCCATCCCATCCACAAAATGGCTGCTAACAGTAGGGAAAAGCACACGGACCGGCCCATCCCATCCACAAAATTGCTGCTAACAATAGGGAAAAGCACACGACCCACCCACTTTCTTGCTTGCTGTAACTTAACTATTTCTTTCTTTTTTTTCAGATGTCTGCCAATGACCAAGAGTTTGTTCGGGCACTCATCGATATGTACCGCTCCCTGCCCTGCTTGTGGAAGATCAAGTCTGCGGATTACAGCAACCGCTACAAGAAAAAAGATGCGTACGAGAAGCTGGTGGCCCTCTACAAGGAGCATCATCCCACTGAGCCGGTGGATGAAAACATTGTGCGGAAGAAGATCCAGGCTCTCCGCACAGTGTTCAAAAAAGAAATGAACAAGGTCGAAAAGTCCATGAAGTCTGGGGCCGGAACCGACGACGTCTATGTGCCCAAGTTGTGGTACTATGACCTGCTGGCGTTCACTCAGGACCAGGAAATCCCTCGCCCGTGCCACACCGTGACAAGCTTTTGTGCGCCATCTGCAGAAGATATCCTGCCCGAGTCTCCTGACGAGCATGTAAGTACCCCCTAGCTTCCCTGCTTGTAGCATGCCGTGTGTCTTGTATGTTTATGAGACTGCACGGTTTCCAATAATAATAATTCACGTTTTTCATGTTTAATCCACCAGATAATAAAAGTTGCCACTTCCTGTTCAGATAAGTATGTCCAAACAGTCCTTCCCTTCCTTTAAATGCTGTCTTATTTCAAAAGTTTAACATTAATTTAAATTTTGTGTCTTCCGCACATTCGTACAGTATAGCCGGCAAAAGTAGTTCAGCCCAGCTCTGTAACCCCTGTGGTTTGCTACCTAGATAACTGTTCCTCATAGTTTCCCATGGACGGGCATAGAGGTGTTGGGGAGGTGGGGGCTCTCTAGGGCTGATTTGTTTGTATGTTATTGACATTTTATTTTATTTTTCCTGTACTCGCAGGTGCCTCCGCAACAGCTCGAAACACCGGAAGGGAACGATGACCAGACCCCTCAGTCCTCCATAAGCCCGTGTGTCGAGGAGCAGACACGTCCACAGCGGCCATCTCGCAAAAGAAAGGCGACTGCGGGCACACCTGTGGATCTCCTGTCACTGGCCAACAACATTATGACCCAGCATGCCACAACCCAGCTCACCGGATTCCCATCCTTCGTTGCGGAACGGTTAAACAGATTGGACGTTACCCAGCGAACGCACGCGGAGAGATTAATGTTTGAGGTTTTGAACGCGGCAGCCGCTGGCAAACTGAGTGAGACATCAACGGTGACCATCAGCGACCGTCAGCCCAGTGGCCAGTTTTATTGGGGACACCAGCATGAGCCCATGCACAGCACTCCTGTCCACAGACCTGGCCCACATCATTTGCAGTTCCGGACACCACCTCCACCCCCTTCTTTTGGTGACTTTTCGCAAGGACCTCCTACGACCACACACCAGTACAGCGAGATGAACACCTACTATCAACATCTGTAGGGTTCTTGGCTTGAAAACAATAGAGACTTCTTTTTCATAAGCTCCGTAATCCCCTATGCCTACTCCCCTGCACTCACTGCCCGCCGCCCGCTCCGTAATCCCCTATGCCTATGCAGCATCAATAGTAAAAATATGTCATGTCAAAAGTATTAAAAAAAAAAAAACACCTGCTATACTCACCCTCCGCCGCCTTTCCCGCTCCCGGGACCGCTCCATTGCAAGCAGCAGCTTCCGGTCCCAGGGAAAGGTGGCGGATGGTGAGTATAGCAGGACTTCAATGAGACTTCGGAAGGTGAGTATATATATATATTTATATGTTAAAAAACTTTATAAGTCTGATTTGTCCCTCCCCTACTCCGTAATCCCCTATGCCGATGCAGCATCAATAGAAAAAATGTCATGTCAAAAGTATTAAAGAAAACAAAAAAAACCAAACAAACACCTGCTATACTCACCCTCCGCCGCCTTTCCCGCTCCCGGGACCGCTCGCTCCATTGCAAGCGGCAGCTTCCGGTCCCAGGGAAAGGCGGCAGATGGTGAGTATAGCAGGACTTCAACGGGACTTCGGAAGGTGAGTATATATATATATTTATATGTTGATAAACTTTATAAGTCCTATTTGTCCCTCCCCTACTCTGTAATCCCCTATGCCTATGCAGCATCAATAGTAAAAATATGTCATGTCAAAAGTATTAAAAAAACCAAACACCTGCTATACTCACCCTCCGCCGCCTTTCCCGCTCCCGGGACCACTCGCTCCATTGCAAGCGGCAGCTTCCGGTCCCAGGGAAAGGCGGCGGATGGTGAGTATAGCAGGACTTCAACGGGACTTTGGAAGGTGAGTATATATATATATATTTATATGTTAATAACCTTTATAAGTCCGATTTGTCCCTCGACCTACTCCGTAATCCCCTATGCCTATGCAGCATCAATAGTAAAAATATGTTATGTCAAAAGTATAAAAAAAAAACAAACAAAAAAAACACCTGCTATATTCACCCTCCACCGCCTTTCCCGCTCCCGGGACCGCTCGCTCCATTGCAAGCGGCAGCTTCCGGTCCCAGGGAAAGGTGGCAGATGGTGAGTATAGCAGGACTTCAACGGGACTTCGGAAGGTGAGTATATATATATATTTATATGTTAATAAACTTTATAAGTCCTATTTGTCCCTCCCCTACTCCGTAATCCCCTATGCCTATGCAGCATCAATAGTAAAAATATGTCATGTCAAAAGTAATAAAAAAATATTTATTTTTTTAAGTCTCTATACTACGTGGCTCTGTGGCTGGGCAATATACTACATCGCTGGGGAATATACTACGTCGCTGGGCAATATACTACGTGGCTGGGCAATATACTACGTGGCTGGGCAATATACTACGTGACTGGGCAATATGCTACGTAGCTGGGCAAAATACTACGTGGCTGGGAAATATACTACGTGGCTGGGCAATATACTACGTGGCTGGGCAATATACTACATTGCTGGGCTGGGCAATATACTACGTGGCTGGGCAATATACTACGTGACTGGGCAATATACTACGTAGCTGGGCAATATACTAAGTGGCAGGGCAATATACTACGTGGGCTGTGTAATATACTACGTGGACATGCATATTCTAGAATACCCAATGCGTTAGAATCGGGCCACCATCTAGTATATATATACACTCACCGGCCACTTTATTAGGTACACCATGCTAGTAACGGGTTGGACCCCCTTTTGCCTTCAGAACTGCCTCAATTCTTCGTGGCATAGATTCAACAAGGTGCTGGAAGCATTCCTCAGAGATTTTGGTCCATATTGACATGATGGCATCACACAGTTGCCGCAGATTTGTCGGCTGCACATCCCAAAGATGCTCCATACAAGGCAGGATGGATCCATGCTTTCATGTTGTTTACGCCAAATTCTGACCCTACCATCCGAATGTCGCAGCAGAAATCGAGACTCATCAGACCAAGCAACGTTTTTCCAATCTTCTACTGTCCAATTTCGATGAGCTTGTACAAATTGTAGCCTCAGTTTCCTGTTCTTAGCTGAAAGGAGTGGTACCCGGTGTGGTCTTCTGCTGCTGTAGCCCATCTGCCTCAAAGTTCGACGCACTGTGCGTTCAGAGATGCTCTTAGGCCTACCTTGGTTGTAACGGGTGGCGATTTGAGTCACTGTTGCCTTTCTATCAGCTCGAACCAGTCTGCCCATTCTCCTCTGACCTCTGGCATCAACAAGGCATTTCCGCCCACAGAACTGCCGCTCACTGGATTTTTTTTATTTTTCGGACCATTCTCTGTAAACCCTAGAGATGGTTGTGCGTGAAAATCCCAGTAGATCAGCAGTTTCTGAAATACTCAGACCAGCCCTTCTGGCACCAACAACCATGCCACGTGCAAAGGCACTCAAATCACCTTTCTTCCCCATACTGATGCTCGGTTTGAACTGCAGGAGATTGTCTTGACCATGTCTACATGCCTAAATGCACTGAGTTGCCGCCATGTGATTGGCTGATTAGAAATTAAGTGTTAACAAGAAGTTGGACAGGTGTACCTAATAAAGTGGCCGGTGAGTGTATATAGAGAGAAAGAGAGATGAAAATCATGAAAGCGCTAGGGCAGAGGATGCTGCGGACTCCCAGGATTCATATGTTTGATACAGAAGTAGAGTATGTGCATAGATAGATATATTTATTGATATGTTTGATACAGAACTAGAGTATGTGCACAGATAGATATATATTTATGTAGACATCGAGACAGAAAAAGGAATTGCATGGGTCATCAACAAAATGGTACACGAGAGCACATCAACCCAAAAAAACATATTCCATAATACATGGTACAAGTACACGAGAGCACATCAACCCAAAAAAATGTATTCCATAATACATGGTTAAAGTAATGGCTACAGTTACGCTACTGCTGGAGATGCTGCCATGGGACAGCCCCTGGCCCATTGAAAAAGTCACAGTACTTCTCCCTGCAAATCGTCGCATCATCAAAGTTCCTTCTGGATCCAAGACTTTCCAAGCCTGAAACCCTGTGCTCGTCTAGACGCCATTCGCCCTGGGTTACATCTCCGTTTGCAGGGTCAACAGAGTCAACATATTGTGGAGGGCTGTATGCACTGGCATCACGGCGGCGTAGAAAGTTGTGCAGGACGCAACAGGCAAGCACCACAGAGTCAATAGACGAGAGTTTCATGTTGAGTGCAGTGTGGAAAACCCGAAATCGGTTTGCCATAATACCAAAAGCATTCTCCACAACGCGTCTAGCTCTGGAAAGTCTGTAATTAAAAATGCGTCGCTCCGGTGTCAGAGTTTTCTGGGAGAAGGGCTTCAGAAGGTTGGGATGCAGTGGGAACGCCTCATCTCCGACAAACACAAAGTTCATGTTTCCAGTTGTGTCACTGTTGGGCGGCAAGGCCAGTTTCTGTTCTTTCAAGCGGTCCCCAAAATCGGTGTGCTCCAAAACTCCGCCATCAGATACTCTCCCGTTCATCCCTACAGCCACACTTATAAATTCATAGTTTGCATTAACGAGGGCCATGAGAATAATGCTGAAATAACCCTTGTAATTGTAGAAAAATGAGCCGGAGTGTGGTGGTTGGGTGATACGGACATGTTTCCCATCCAAGGCCCCACCGCAATTTGGGAACTGCCATTGCTGCTGTAATCCATGGGAAATCTCTTTCCAATCATCCTGGGTCTCTGGGAAAGGCATGTAAGTGTGGTGTAAAGCTGAGACGATTGCTTTACATGTCTCTGGGATGATGACGCTGAGCAGGGATCGGGAAATAGCTGCGCAGTAATGCTAGTCTTGCATAGACCTGCCAGTCGCCAGGAACCGCAGCGTGACAGCCAGTCTCTCATCCACAGGGACAGCAGCTCGCATCCTTGTATTTTTTACCGCCTGATAGAAGGTTCCACAGCAGCAAGTAGCACATTAAAGGAATCCTCAGACATTCGCAGGTAGTTCCTGAAATCATGCGGGTTGTTCTGCAGTTCCCTTATTAGGCCTATATTGGACAATTGATTCCTCTTCTGCAGCCACTGTCTGGTCCACATGCGGTGCTGTCGCTTTGTACGAGTGTTCCGCGCGTGAGCCTCCAGCTGGCGGTGAGCTTCAACCAACAACGCAGCCTCTACAATCACAGGTACATTTGTAATAGACATGGCAACCTGAAAACCCCCAAAAAAGAATTAGTAGTTATGATTTTCAAAACTGACACAAGTCATCGAATACTATAAGGTAGCGTTCACACATCGCGTATTTGCTGCATATTATATGTCCGTTAAATACGCATGGCTAATAAGCAGCGTTGATGCAACAGCCATTCCCCATTGATACACTAAAATCACTACAAGCCGCTGGAACGCTGAAACCAGGACGATGAGCGCTGCGGCTTGAAACCGGGAACGCCAAAGAGTGATTTCTGGAGCCGGCGCCACAACCGCGACGCTGTGCATAAACGGAGACGCTATAGCGATTCGGATCGTGCGGCATCACGCCTGAAGGACCTCCTCTGGCCGTGGTTAGGCGGTTCAGCGTCTTTGCAGGGAAAATGGCGGCGCGACAACGTTCTGCTCCTCTGGGGCAGACCGAACTGTCATTTTTTGTGCGCAAAATGTATGCCCTGGATTATGAGGGCCTGCAGACTGGACCTGCCCACCCAAACCTGCACAAGCAGGAGGTGCTGCGCCGCATTGGGCACATGATGGAGAGGAGGTTCGGTATCCGCCGCAGTGCGCTGCAGCTGCGGAAAAAGTGGGCTGACCTCCGCTATAAGACCCCACAGCTTCTGGCAGAGTTGCGGGCGGAGACAAGGCGTGGTAAGTACCAGTATGGGGGAATCGGGAGACGCACGCTGCCGGGAGGGTTGGAATGTGAAAAATGGTCAGGTCAGGGGTTCCAGAATCTCCACCAAGATATAAAATTTTGGGATGTCCGCAATTGCCGGGAGGGGGGAATCAGGAGACGCGCGTTGCCGTAAGGCGCTTCCTAGTTATGCAATAATACGTGTCCCAGGCCAGGCAGACCATTGAACACTAGAGCCCCCAGACAATGCAGAGTATAGCATCACTGGGAAGAGTGATCTCTATTTTCTATATATGTACGTACATTTGGCGACTAAAAATTAGATTTGGCTCCTAACTTTTGCCGCCAATGGCGCCTAGGTATTTTTTTTTATTCTGGAGCCCTGTACTTTTGGTGTCTAAATATTGATGTTCTTTAATGTTTGTGTAGAGAGACGGCACCGGCAACCGGCACCAGCACCAGCCAGCACCTCATCCGCCACCAGCGGCAGCCCACAGCCCGGGACATCACGTATGTTAACCATCATTCTTTGCAATTTTATTACGTCATACGGGACATTAGAGGGGAGCTGAAATATTGTATACATTACAGACGCAGTAAGGACCAGGCGCGCTGGCACCCCTCCGCAAGCCGCAACACCACCAACACCACCCTTCCGCCACTCATCTTCCTCCCCCGGGTCGGCGGCATTCTCACCAGAGGCGAGCATTCGTAAGTGACCAAAACTGCGAGCGCTTCCCCACAGCGTGTTCAATTGTTAACCAGATATGTATTTGCTTCCTTTTAGCTGCGGCAGCTGCGGCAGCTGTGGCCCGAGCGAGGGGATGGGAGGTCAGCAGCACCTCTTCCGGGGATGAAGAACCGGCGTCCCTTCTCCGTAAGTATACAGACAGTGGGAGGGGTTACCGGTGGGATGTCACATTTGACAACTAAAAAAACGACAAAAAAAAACACGTTCTCGCCCTCTGGGACAGGACCAAATTGAGTGTGTAGTAAATCTCAGGGTATGTTCACACATGCCGTATTTGCAGCGTAATCACCGTCCGTTCTCCAACCTCTTCTATCCACAGAATCGCCCACCGTGAGAGAGCTGCTGGCAAAGCAAAAGCGCCTGGAACGGACAGCAGCGCTCCTGCTGGAGCAAGTAAAGCAGCAGGGCCGCACGCTGCGACACCTGTTGAGCCGTGGGAGAATTTAATTTTCTTTTTTTTTCTTATTGTTTGGTAATAGTTTAAGAAAAAAAAAAAGTTTATATTACCAGTTTTTCCCACAAAAAAAAAGTTTATTATTACCGTTATGTTGTGTGCTGTTTTTATTAACTAGCGGAGCAGGCCAGGGCCAGCCAAGCCAAGGCAGACACAAAAGAGTTGGTTTACCTTTCCATATAGTGTGCGCACAAAATGGCAGCCAGCGCAAAAGAGTTGCTAACCGTATCCTAAAGTGCCTCCATCTTGTGCGTCCGCTTGCCAGATGCACAAGATAGCTGCCAGAGATGTTTTATACATCATTTTACCTTGTACATAGATAAGCATTGCTGCATAGCCATAACTATACACAGAAGAAACAAACAACAACTCAAAGATATTTCATACCGTTGATGAGCAAGAAAAGAACCGATGAAGACGCCTGCAGTATACTGAGTACGGCGTTCCGGACAGAACGCTCACAGGAGAAGAGGATCGTAGCTGGCGGAGGGTCGTTCTGGACAGGACGCTGGAAAGGCAGAATGAATACGCAGCTCTCAAACAATAGGGAACGACTGAATCGCTGTAGAGTCGCGGTTTATATTCCGGGACGTCACATCCTGGGTGTCTCCATGTGGAGAAACACGCCTATCTGGCTACGCTGCAATTTGTCGGATCGTTACACTCTAGCTGTTTGACATGGAGCTAACAACCAGCGAGAACGATAAGTGAGTCGCTGTTACGTCACTGGATCGCTCCTGCATCGTTCGGGAGTTGGTGTGTTTGACGTCTCTACAGTGACCTAAACAGCGACGCTCCAGCGATCTAGCTTAGGTCGGATCGTTGTCTATATCGCTGCAGCGTCGCTGAGTGTGACGGTACCTTTAGTCACATAGTTTCTCTAGTCATATATGGTGCCGTCCCTTATTATATAGCTTTCTCTGCTGTTATGTACAGTGCTGTGTCTTACATAGTTTATTCTTGTTATTTTTGTTATTCACAGCGTCCTCTTTTATTTGTTAGATATAAAATCACTGCTGATTATGGTGCCGGTGACGAGACAACAAGTTCATCAGCTCCTCCATTAGAAAAGAAGCTTTCCCATACTCCATCAGCCATCATTGCATTATACATCTAACAAGAGAGGACGGTATGTAATAAAGTCAGGGCTCTATATAATCCGATATGTAAGGGACTGAGCTGTACATAGCAACAGAGGGCACTGTGTAATAAGGAGATACATAAAAAAGGAGACTATGTAATATATATACAGTTACATGAAAAAGTTTGGGCACCCCTATTAATCTTAAGCTTAATGTTTTATAAAAATTGTTTTTTTTGCAACAGCTATTTCAGTTTCATATATCTAATAACTGTTGGACACAGTAATGTTTCTGCCTTGAAATGAGGTTTATTGTGCTAACAGAAAATGTGCAATCTGCATTCAAACAAAATTTGACAGGTGCATAAGTATGGGCACCTCACCAGAAAAGTGACATTAATATTTAGTAGATCCTCCTTTTGCAAAAATAACAGCCTCTAGTCGCTTCCTGTAGCTTTTAATGAGTTCCTGGATCCTGGATGAAGGTATTTTGACCATTCCTCTTTACAAAACAATTCCAGTTCAGTTAAGTTTGATGGTCGCCGAGCATGGACAGCCCTCTTCAAATGATCCCACAGATGTTCAATGATATTCAGGTCTGGGGACTGGGATGGCCATTCCAAAACAGTGTAATTGTTCTTCTGCATGAATGCCTGAGTAGATTTGGAGCGGTGTTTTGCATCATTGTTAATCTTGCTGAAAGATCCATCCCCTGCGTAACTTCAACTTTGTCACTGAATCATGAACGTTATTGTCAAGAATCTGCTGATACTGAGAGGAATCCATGCATCCCTCAACTTTAACAAGATTCCAGGTGCCGGCATTGGCCACACAGCCCCAAATCATGATGGAACCTCCACCAAATTTTACTGTGGGTAGCAAGTGTTTTTCTTGGAATGCTGTGTTTTTTTGCCGCCATGCATAACGCCTTTTTGTATGACCAAACAACTCAATCTAGGTTTCATCAGTCCACAGGACCTTCTTCCAAAAAGAAATTGGCTTCTCCAAATGTGCTTTTGCATACCTCAGCCGACTCTGTTTGTGGCGTGCTTGCAAAAACGGCTCCTTTCGCATCACTCTCCCATACAGCTTCTCCTTGTGCAAAGTGCGTTGTACAGTTGACCGATGCACAGTGACACCATCTGCAGCAAGTTGATGCTGCAGCTCTCTGGAGGTGGTCTGAGGATTGTCCTTGACTGATCTCACCATTCTTCTTCTCTGCCTTTCTGATGTTTTTCTTGGCCTGCCACTTCTGGCCTTAACAAGAACTGTACCTGTGTTCTTCCATTTCCTTACTATGTTCCTCACAGTGGAAATTGACAGGTTAAATCTCTGAGACAGCTTTTTGTATCCTTCCCCTGAACAACTATGTTGAATAATCTTTGTTTTCAGATCATTTGACAGTTGTTTTGAGGAGCCCATGATGCCACTCTTCAGAGGAGATTCAAACAGGAGAACAACTTGCAAGTGGACACTTTAAGTAGCTTTTCTCATAATTGCATACACCTGGCTATGAAGTTCAAAGCTCAATGAGGTTACAAAAGCAAAAAAAGTGCTTTAGTAAGTCAGTAAAAAGTAGGTAGGAGTATTTAAAACAAGAAAATGATAAGGGTGCCCATACTTATGCACCTGTCAAATTTTGTTTGAATGCAGATTGCACATTTTCTGTTAGTACAATAAACCTCATTTCAAGGCAGAAACATTACTGTGTCCAACAGTTATTAGATATATGAAACTGAAATAGCTTTTGCAAAAAAAAACAATTTTTATAAAACATTAAGCTTAAGATTAATAGGGGTGCCCAAACTTTTTCATGTAACTGTATATATATGTGTGTCTATATATATATATAGACACATTTCTTGCATAGGGGCCCCAAGCTGACAGTGTCCGCTCCTGATGTAATGTAAGTACACAGTGACTGCACCAGCAGAATAGTGAGTGCACCTCTGGAGTATAATACAGGATGTAACTCAGGATCAGTACAGGATAAGTAATGTAATGTATGTACACAGTGACTGCACCAGCAGAATAGTGAGTACAACTCTGGGGTGTATTACAGGATGTAAATCAGGATCAGTACAGGATAAGTAATGTAATTTATGTATACAGTGACTGCACCAGCAGAATAGTGATCGCAGCTCTGGGGTATAATACAGGTTGTAACTCAGGATCAGGACCGGCGTTAGCGTTAGGGGCAAGCAGGTGCCTAGGGCCCCTGCTCCTCCTGGGACCCCCAGCCAGTGGTGTGCCTCTAATAGCTGCCCCTCTGCCTCTGACTCAGCAGTGTATGCCAGCAGTGAAGCTGATGAGATACGTTTCAGAAGCCAGCGCAGCAGGGGAACAAGGAGGAGAGGTAAGTATTGTGTGTGTATGTCTCTGCACTACAGTGTGTGTGTGGGGGGCTGCACTATACTGTGTGAGGGCAGTATTATACTGTGAGTGGGGGGCTGCATTATACTGTGTGTGGGGGGCTGCATTATACTGTGTGTTTGGGGGGCTACATTATACTGTGTGCGGGGAGGCTGCACTCTGCTGGATTTGTGGGGGCTGCGTTATTCTGTTAGTGGGGTGCTGCATTATACTGTGTGTGGGTGAGGCTGCATTATACTGTGTGTTGGGCTGCATTATTCTGTGTGTGAGGGGGCTGCAATATACTGTGTGTGTTTGTGTGGGGGGCTGAATTATACTGTGTGTGTGAGGGGGCTACATTATACTGTGTGTGTGGAGGCTGCATTGTACTCTGAGGGGACTGCATTATACTCTGTCGGGCTGCATTACACTGTGTGTGTCAGTGGGCTATATTATACTCTGAGGGGGTGCATTATACTCTGAGGGGGGCTGCATTATACTCTATCAAGGACCGTGGGGAGTGCATTCTACTATATTTACTATATGGGATCTGCATTATACTGTATTGAGGACTGTCTGTCCCGATCATTCTTCCTCAGCCAGAGTGAAGAGGCCAGGAAACAACGACTTCATTATTGTTGATTACGCTTGTTTAACGGCCTGAACTCACACGCACGTACAGTGGGGAAAAAAAAGTATTTAGTCATCCACCAATTGTGCAAGTTCTCCCACTTAAAAAGATGAGAGAGGCCTGTAAATGACATCATAGGTAGACCACAACTATGAGAGTCAAAATGAGAAAACAAATTCAGAAAATCACCTTGTCTGATTTGGCAAGATTTATTTTGCAAATTATGGTGGAAAATAAGTATTTGGTCATTATCAAAAGTTCATCTCAATATTTTGTTATTTTGTTGGCAATGACAGAGGTCAAATGTTTTCTGTAAGTCTTCACAAGATTGGCACACACTGTTGAAGGTATGTTGGCCCATTCCTCCATGCAGATCTCCTCTAGAGCAGTGATGTTTTGGGCCTGTCGCTGGGCAACACAAGCTTTCAACTCCCTCCAAAGGTTTTCTATGTGGTTGAGATTTGGAGACTGGCCAGGCTACTCCAGGACCTTCATATACTTCTTATGAAGCTACTCCTTCGTTGTCCTGGCGGTGTGCTTGTCTTCATTATCATGCTGAAAAACCCATTCATGTTTCATCTTCAATGCCCTTGCTGATGGAAGGTTTGCACTCAAAATCTCATAATACGTGGCCCCATTCATGCTTTCATATACACGGATCAGTCATCCTGTTCCCTTTGCAGAGAAACAGCCCCAAAGCATGATGTTGCCAACCCCATGCTTCACAGTAGGTATGGTGTTCTTTGGATTCAACTCGGCATTCTGGCTCCTCCAAACACAACGAATTTTGTTTCTACCAAACAGTTCTACTTTGGTTTCATCAGACCATATGACATTCTCCCAATACTCTTCCAAATGTTCTCTAGCAAACTTCTAACGGGCCCGGATATGTACTGGCTTAAGCAGGGGGACACATCTGGCACTGCAGGATCTGAGTCCCTGGCTGCGTAATGTGTTACTGTTACCGTGGTCCCAGCTCTGTGCAGGTCATTCACTAGTTTCCCCCGTGTGGTTCTGGGATTTTTGCTCACCGTTCTTGTGATCATTTTGACCCCATGGGGTGAGCTCTTGCATGGAGCCCCAGATCGAGAGAGATTATCAGTGGTCTTGTATGTTTTCCATTTTCTTTTTATTGCTCCCACAGTTGATTTCATCACACCAAGCTGCTTGCCTATTACAGATTCAGTCTTCCCAGCCTGATACAGGGCTACAATTTTTTTTCTGGTGTCCTTCGACAGCTCTTTGGTCTTCACCATAGTGGAGTTTGGAGTGTGACTGTTTGAGGTTGTGGACAGGTGTCTTTTATTCTTGATAACAAGTTCAAACAGGTGCCATCACTACACGTAATGAGTGGAGGACAGAAGAGCCTCTTAGAAAAGAAGTTATAGGTCTGTGAGAGCCAGAAATCTTGCATGTTTTTAGGTGACCAAATACTTATTTTCCACCATAATTTGCAAAATAAATTTTGCCAAATCAAACAAAGTGATTTTCTGGATTTATTTTCTCATTTTGACTCTCATAGTTGTGGTCTACCTATGATGTCAATTACAGGCCTCTCTCATCTTTTTAAGTGGTAGAACTTGCACAATTGGTGGCTGACTAAATACTTTTTTCCCCACTGTAAATACAACAGAAATGTTTCTGTATGATGCTTTGAGCATTTGGGGCCCAACTTTAAACTTTTGCCCAGGGACCCACTTTGTCTAAAACTGTCTGTGCTCAGCATCAGTACAGGATAAGTAATGTAATGTATGTACACAGTGACTGTAACAGCAGAATAGTGAGTGCAGCTCTGGAATATAATACAGGATGTAACTCAAGATCAGTACAGGATAAGTAATGTATAACGAGTGGAAACGGAGGCACAGATGTTTCAGTGTACATTCGTTTATTGCAATTTTTGTGGAACCACGGGACCACTCTCCGGGGGGCTCCAAAGGGGGGGTGACTATGCGAGCCCCAGACACCCGTAGTAAGACCCCTCAAACAGGGTCGGATTGGAATGCCCGAGGAACACAGATGCTACCTTCAGTTAGACCCTGGACACGTGGAAGCTGACCCAGGGGAACTGGTGGACTGGCTGGTATTGCAGGTAGCGAAGCACTCGACTGACGGCAGGCCGAAGAGACAGGTAGCGGCCTGGAGCAGGTAAGAACTGGTGCAGGAAGTTCAGGCGACGTCCTAGGAGACATATAGAGGCACAGCTGGCACACTGAGGAGACAAACGGAATTAGCAGGATACTGACGTAATACTGACACCAAGGTACGAGGAACCTGGGAATAGCAGCAGGAAGCATTGAAATAATGCAAGACACCCAGCCATTGGCTGAAAGCAATTTTGAAAATGACGCGCTGTCTCTTTAAGACACTGGGAGTGCGCGCGCCCTTAGAGACATGCCCGGAGACCTGCGGGGGCACGCGCAGAGCAGGAGCAGACAGCGCGGGATATGGGATGAGAGCCCCAGGAGACCAATGTCCCCGCCGGGCACCGCACAGAAGCGGCGACCCAGAGCACACAGGTGAGGATCAGGGAGCAGAACGTGATGGAGGAGCTACATCATGTAATGTATGAGAAAAAGAACAAGAGAAAGATCATGCCCACATGAATAGGAACACCTCCAAACATATATCAATATCAAAATAATTTTTATTGGCAATGAACCTCAAAAACTACATATACGTGCATACAAAGAATGACACCACAAAACGATTAAAAACACTTAAAAATTGCAAACATGCAAAACAACATGCCTATATTAGAATATTTGTCAAATCCTAAATGAGGAAAATGACAACCCACAAAACATATGCTTCCCACAATAAGGTGATCATCACAATGATCTAGCTGCACAGACAAAATGCAAAAGTTAATAACCACTCAATGGTGTGGTGTTCATGTTGCAATACCATAACTCCCCAGAATATTGTGCATAATTGATGTGCAGAAAAACTTCAACAGTATCAAGACCCTAGTCATATGGCAAAAATACCCTGGTAAGAAAATGCACCAAGGATGAAATACAATTGAATAAATGGCTGAAAGATGGTACACATAGGACCTGAGAGGGGAGGGGAGAGGGAGAGCTAGATAATGCAATAGCCTAAAGACCTCAATCCCATAAAAAAAAACCATCATACCAACAGTCCAAAGCCATAGAGAGGATCTATGTGAAGTAGGGAAGCAAAGTGTGGGTAAGGCTCCCACGCGTATCGCCGCCCGAATAGCGGCTTCCTCAGGGAAAAGATATGAAATGATATCTTTTCCCTGAGGAAGCCGCTATTCGGGCGGCGATACGATACGATACGATACTCTGGGAACTCCTTCAAGAGTAGCCACCTTTTGCTTTGATGACTGCTTTGCACACTCTTTACATTCTCTTAATGAGCTTCGAGAGGTAGTCCCCGGGAATGGTCTTCCAACAATCTTGAAGGAGTTCCCAGAGATGCTTAGCACTTGTTGGCCCTTTTGCCTTCACTCTGTGGTCCAGCTCACCCCAAACCATCTCGGCTGGGTTCAGGTCTGGTGACTGTGGAGGCCAGGTCATCTGGCGTAGCACCCCATCACTCTCCTTCTTGGTCAAATAGCCCTTACACAGCCTGGAGGTGTGTTTGGGGTCATGGATGGAATAGCATGCCGCTGCAAGATGCTGTGGTAGCCATGCTGGTTCAGTATGCCTTCAATTTTGAAAAAATCCCCAACAGTATCACCAGCAAAGCACCCCCACACCATCATACCTCCTCCTCCATGCTTCATGGTGGGAACCAGGCATGTAGAGTCCATCCATTCACCTTTTCTGCATCGCACAAAGACACAGTGGTTGGAACCAAAGATCTCAAATTTGGACTCATCAGACCAAAGCACAAATTTCCACTGGTCTAATGTCCATTCCTTGTGTTCTTTAGCACAAACAAGTCTCTTCTGCTTGTTGCCTGTCCTTAGCAGTGGTTTCCTAGCAGCTATTTTGCCATGAAGGCCTGCTGCACAAAGTCTCCTCTTAACAGTTGTTGTAGAGATGTGTCTGCTGCTAGAACTCTGTGTGGCATTGACCTGGTCTCTAATCTGAGCTGCTGTTAACCTGTGATTTCTGAGGCTGGTGACTCGGATAAACTTATCCTCAGAAGCAGAGGTGACTCTTGGTCTTCCTTTCCTGGGGCGGTCCTTATGTGAGCCAGTTTCTTTGTAGCGCTTGATGGTTTTTGCCACTGCACTTGGGGACACTTTCAAAGTTTGCCCAATTTTTCGGACTGACTGACCTTCATTTCTTAAAGTAATGATGGACACTCGTTTTTTTTTACTTCGTTGCTTTTTTCTTGCCATAATACAGATTCTAAAAGTCTATTCAGTAGGACTATCAGCTGTGTATCCACCAGACTTCTGCACAACACAACTGATGGTCCCAACACCATTTATAAGGCAAGAAATCCCACTTATTAAACCCGACAGGGCACACCTGTGAAGTGAAAACCATTCCTGGTGACTACCTCTTGAAGCTCATCAAGAGAATGCCAAGAGTGTGCAAAGCAGTCATCAAAGCAAAAGGTGGCTACTTTGAAGAACCTAGAATATAAGACATAATTTCTGTTGTTTCACACTTTTTTGTTAAGTATATAATTCCACATGTGTTAGTTCATAGTTTTGATGCATTCAGTGTGAATGTACAATTTTCATAGTCATGAAAATACAGAAAAATCTTTAAATGAGTAGGTGTGTCCAAACTTTTGGTCTGTACAGTATATACATATATAGATATATACACACAGTACATATATACATTTACAGATGGTACATATATATACACATACACAAACCACAAACACATGACTTGCACATATACACACTTTATACATTGAGCATATACATATTATTATTATTTATTGTTATAGCGCCATTTATTCCATGGCGCTTTACAAGTAAGGAGGGGTATACATAATAAAAACAAGTACAATAATCTTAAACAATACAAGTCATAACTGGTACAGGAGGAGAGAGGACCCTACCCCCGAAGGCTCACAATCTGCAAGATATACTCACTCCTTTCTGCAGGCAGCTGGATTTCTTCATGTGACATTGCTTTCTAGGAGCAGGGGATTTCAACTCCATTGCTAGTGTTTGCACACACAGGCCTGAGCCCTCCTCTCACCCTTAGCCCTGCATCCTCCAGCACTGATCCTCTGGCCCTCAGCCCTGCCTCCCCCAGCACTGATCCTCTCACTCTCAGCCCTGCATCCTCCAGCACTGATCCTCGCCCTCAGCCCTGCATCCTCCTGCATTGATCCTCTCACCCTCAGCCCTGCATCCTACAGCACTAATCCTCTCATCCTCAGCCCTGCATCCTCCAGCACTGATCTTCTCACTCTCAGCCCTGCATCCTCCAGCACTGATCATCTCACCTCAGCCCTGCATCCTCCAGCACTGATCCTCTCACTCTCAGCCCTGCATCCTCCAGCACTGATCCTCTCACACTCAGCCCTGCATCCTCCAGCACTGATCCTATCACCCTCAGCCCTGCATCCTCCAGCACTGATCCTCTCACCTCAGCCCTGCATCCTCCAGCACTGATCCTCTCACCCTCAGCCCTGCATCCTCCAGCACTGATCCTCTCACCCTCAGCCCTGCATCCTCCAGCACTGATCCTATCACCCTCAGCCCTGCATCCTCCAGCACTGATCCTCTGGCCCTCAGCCCTGCATCCTCCAGCACTGATCCTCTAGCCCTTAGCCCTGCCTCCCCCAGCACTGATCCTCTCACTCTCAGCCCTGCATCCTCCAGCACTGATCCTCTGGCCCTCAGCCCTGCATCCTCCTGCACTGATCCTCTCACCCTCAGCCCTGCATCCTCCAGCACTAATCCTCTCACCCTCAGTCCTGCATCCTCCAGCACTGATCCTTTCACCCTCAGCCCTGCATCCTCCAGCACTGATCCTCTCACCCTCAGCCCTGCATCCTCCAGCACTGATCCTATCACCCTCAGCGCTGCATCCTCCAGCACTGATCCTCTGGCCCTCAGCCCTGCATCCTCCAGCACTGATCCTCTAGCCCTCAGCCCTGCCTCCCCCAGCACTGATCCTCTCACTCTCAGCCCTGCATCCTCCAGCACTGATCCTCTGGCCCTCAGCCCTGCATCCTCCTGCACTGATCCTCTCACCCTCAGCCCTGCATCCTCCAGCACTAATCCTCTCACCCTCAGCCCTGCATCCTCCAGCACTGATCTTCTCACTCTCAGCCCTGCATCCTCCAGCACTGATCCTCTCACCTCAGCCCTGCATCCTCCAGCACTGATCCTCTCACCCTCATCCCTGCATCCTCCAGCCCTGATCCTCTCACCCTCAGCCCTGCATCCTCCAGCACTGACCCTCGCACCCTCAGCCCTGCATCCTCCAGCACTGATCCTCTCACTCTCAGCCCTGCATCCTCCAGCACTGATCCTCTGGCCCTCAGCCCTGCATCCTCCAGCACTGATCCTCTAGCCCTCAGCCCTGCCTCCTCCAGCACTGATCCTCTCACTCTCAGCCCTGCATCCTCCAGCACTGATCCTCTCACCCTCAGCCCTGCATCCTCAGCACTGATCCTCTCACTCTCAGCCCTGCCTCCTCCAGCACTGATCTTCTCACCCTCAGCCCTGCATCCTCCAGCAATAATCTTCTCACACTCAGCCCTGCATCCTCCAGCACTGATCTTCTCACCCTCAGCCCTGCATCCTCCAGCACTGATACAGCAGAGGAGGGAATGCTGCAGCTGCCATTGGAGGAGCTTAGCGCTGTAATCTTCCATCATCTTGTTCTCCTCACAGCACTGACCCCGCCCTGTTGTGAATTCTGTTCTCGAGCTCCCTCCTGTGGTTATGAATGGTACTTCGGCGAGTTCTGTTCATGGACTCCCTCTGGTGGCTGTGAGTGGAGCTGCTGGTTCTGAGATTTCTTCTCCAGCTGATCTCGTTCAGGTCTTGGCTGGCTCCTCTATTTAACTCCACTCAGATCGTTACTTGATGCCAGCTGACAATGTTCTAGTACTGGTTCAGTTCTCTTGGATCTTTCAGATGACCTGTCTACTTCAGCAAAAGCTAAGTCCCTACTAGCTTATTTGTTACCACTGTGTTTTTGTCCAGCTTGCTATTATGAT
This sequence comes from Ranitomeya variabilis, assembly GCF_051348905.1. Taxonomy (NCBI): domain Eukaryota; kingdom Metazoa; phylum Chordata; class Amphibia; order Anura; family Dendrobatidae; genus Ranitomeya; species Ranitomeya variabilis. The sequence goes on from NC_135235.1 coordinate 610,220,577, forward strand.
TTTATCTTGTTAGCTGGAAGCTCTGGGATGCAGAGTGGCACCACCGCGCCGTGAGTCGGTGCGGTGGTTTCTTTTGCACACTCTGCGTGGTTTTTTGTTAGTTTTTTATGCTGACCGCAAAGATACCTTTTCTATCCTCAGTCTGTTTAGTAAGTCTGGCCTCCTATGCTGAAATCTATTTCATTCCTGTGTTTGTGACTTCCATCTTAACTCACAGTCAATATATGTGGGGGCTGCCTATTTCTTTGGGGAATTTCTCTGAGGCAAGGTAGGCTGTATTTTCTATCTTTAGGGGTAGTTAGTTCTTAGGCTGTGAAGAGGCGTCTAGGCAGAGTCAGGAACGCTCCACGGCTATTTCTAGTTGTTGTGATAGGATTAGGGGTTGCGGTCAGCAGAGCTCCCACTTCCCAGAGCTCGTCCTGTATTGATAGTTTGCTCATCTGGTCATTTCTAGTGCTCCTAACCACCAGCCCAACATAACAGTACAGCTGGCCCACAAAGTGTTAATGCATCTCAATAGAGGGATAAGAGAAGTTCTGAGACCATTTTTTTTCTCTGCAGTGTGTTTTGTATTTCTTTTCCCCTTAACCTCTGGGTGGTTCAGGACACAGGTGTAGATATGGACATTCAAGGTCTGTCCTCTTGTGTGGATCAACTCACTGCAAAGGTACAAAGCATTCAAGATTATGTAGTTCAGAACCCAATGTTAGAACCCAGAATTCCAATTCCTGATTTGTTTTCTGGGGATAGATCTAAGTTCCTGAATTTCAAAAATAATTGTAGATTGTTTTTTGCTTTGAAACCCTGCTCCTCTGGTGACCCCATTCAGCAAGTAAAAATCATTATTTCTTTGCTACGTGGCGACCCTGAAGACTGGGCATTTTCCCTTGCGCCAGAAGATCCTGCATTGCGTAATGTAGATGCGTTTTTTCTGGCGCTTGGATTGCTTTATGATGAACCAGATTCAGTGGATCAGGCAGAGAAAATTTTGCTGGCTTTGTGTCAGGGTCAGGATGAAGCGGAGGTATATTGTCAGAAGTTCAGAAAGTGGTCTGTGCTTACTCAGTGGAATGAGTGTGCCCTGGCGGCAATTTTCAGAAAGGGTCTTTCTGAAGCCCTTAAGGATGTTATGGTGGGATTTCCCACGCCTGCTGGTCTGAATGAGTCTATGTCCTTGGCCATTCAGATCGATCGACGCTTACGTGAGCGCAAAAATGTGCACCATTTCCTGAGCAGAAGCCTGAGCCTATGCAATGTGATAGGACCTTGACCAGAGCTGAACGGCAAGAATACAGACGTCAGAATGGGCTGTGTTTTTACTGTGGCGACTCCACTCATGCTATCTCTGATTGTCCTAAGCGCACTAAACGGTTCGCTAGGTCTGCCACCATTGGTACGGTACAGCCAAAATTTCTTTTGTCCGTTACTCTGATTTGCTCTTTGTCGTCCTATTCTGTTATGGCATTTGTGGATTCAGGCGCTGCCCTGAATTTGATGGACTTGGAGTTTGCCAGGCGCTGTGGTTTTTTCTTGGAGCCCTTGCAGTATCCTATTCCATTGAGAGGAATTGATGCTACACCTTTGGCCAAGAATAAGCCTCAGTACTGGACTCAATTGACCATGTGCATGGCTCCTGCACATCAGGAGGATATTCGCTTTTTGGTGTTGCATAATCTGCATGATGTGGTCGTTTTGGGTTTGCCATGGCTACAGGTCCATAATCCTGTGTTGGATTGGAAATCAATGTCTGTATCCAGTTGGGGTTGTCAAGGGGTACATGGGGAGGTCCCATTGTTGTCTATTTCGTCCTCCCATCCCTCTGAAGTCCCTGAGTTCTTGTCAGATTACCGGGATGTATTTGATGAGCCCAAATCCAGTGCCCTACCTCCTCATAGGGATTGCGATTGTGCTATTAATTTGATTCCTGGTAGTAAGTTTCCGAAGGGCCGACTGTTCAATTTATCTGTGCCAGAACACGCTGCAATGCGGAGTTATATAAAGGAGTCCTTGGAGAAAGGGCATATTCGCCCGTCATCGTCACCGTTGGGAGCAGGGTTCTTTTTTGTGGCCAAGAAGGATGGTTCTCTGAGACCTTGTATAGATTACCGCCTTCTTAATAAAATCACCGTCAAATTTCAGTACCCTTTGCCGCTACTGTCTGATTTGTTTGCTCGGATTAAGGGAGCTAGCTGGTTCACCAAGATAGATCTTCGAGGGGCGTATAATCTTGTGCGTATTAAACGGGGCGACGAATGGAAAACAGCATTTAATACGCCCGAGGGCCATTTTGAGTACTTGGTGATGCCATTCGGGCTTTCTAATGCTCCATCTGTGTTTCAGTCCTTTATGCATGACATCTTCCGAAAGTACCTGGATAGATTCATGATTGTATTTTTGGATGATATTTTGGTCTTTTCGAACGATTGGGAGTCTCATGTGAAGCAGGTCAGAATGGTGTTCCAGGTCCTTCGTGCTCATTCCTTGTTTGTGAAGGGGTCTAAATGTCTCTTTGGAGTTCAGAAGGTTTCATTTTTGGGCTTCATTTTTCCCCTTCTACTATCGAGATGGACCCTGTTAAAGTTCAGGCCATTTATGATTGGACTCAGCCTACTTCTGTGAAGAGCCTTCAGAAATTTCTGGGCTTTGCTAATTTTTACCGTCGCTTCATCGCTAATTTTTCTAGTGTTGTTAAACCATTGATTGATTTGACCAAGAAAGGTGCTGATGTGGTCAATTGGTCCTCTGCGGCCGTTGAGGCTTTTCAGGAGCTGAAGCGTTGTTTTTCTTCTGCCCCTGTGTTGTGTCAGCCAGATGTTTCGCTCCCGTTTCAGGTCGAGGTGGATGCTTCTGAGATTGGAGCAGGGGCTGTTTTGTCTCAAAGAGGTTCTGATGGCTCTGTGATGAAACCATGTGCTTTCTTTTCTAGAAAGTTTTCGCCTGCTGAGCGCAATTATGATGTGGGTAATCGAGAGTTGTTGGCTATGAAGTGGGCATTTGAGGAGTGGCGACATTGGCTTGAAGGAGCCAAACATCGCGTGGTGGTCTTGACGGATCACAAGAATCTGACTTATCTCGAGTCTGCCAAGCGGTTGAATCCTAGACAGGCTCGATGGTCGCTGTTTTTCTCCCGCTTCAATTTTGTGGTTTTGTACCTTCCGGGTTCTAAGAATGTGAAGGCTGATGCCCTTTCAAGGAGTTTTGTGCCTGATTCTCCGGGAGTTCCTGAGCCGGCTGGTATTCTCAAAGAGGGGGTAATTTTGTCTGCCATCTCCCCTGATTTGCGGCGGGTGCTGCAGGAGTTTCAGGCTGATAGACCTGACCGTTTCCCAGCGGAGAAGCTGTTTGTCCCTGATAGATGGACTAGTAGAGTTATCTCTGAGGTTCATTGTTCAGTGTTGGCTGGTCATCCTGGAATCTTTGGTACCAGAGATTTGGTGGCTAGATCCTTTTGGTGGCCTTCCTTGTCACGAGATGTGCGTTATTTTGTGCAGTCCTGTGGGACTTGTGCTCAGGCTAAGCCCTGCTGTTCTCGTGCCAGTGGGTTGCTTTTGCCCTTGCCGTCCCGAAAAGGCCCTGGACGCATATTTCCATGGATTTTATTTCAGATCTTCCTGTCTCTCAGAGGATGTCAGTTATCTGGGTGGTTTGTGATCGCTTCTCTAAGATGGTCCATTTGGTACCTTTGCCTAAATTGCCTTCCTCCTCTGATTTGGTTCCATTGTTTTTCCAGCATGTGGTTCGTTTACATGGCATTCCGGAGAACATCAGGTCGGACAGAGGTTCCCAGTTTGTTTCAAGATTTTGGCGGTCCTTTTGTGCTAAGATGGGCATTGATTTGTCTTTTTCTTCAGCTTTCCATCCTCAGACAAATGGCCAAACCGAACGAACCAATCAGACTTTGGAAACATATCTGAGATGCTTTGTTTCTGCTGATCAGGATGATTGGGTGTCCTTCTTGCCTGTTGGTGAGTTCGCCCTTAATAATCGGGCCAGCTCGGCCACTTTGGTTTCGCCTTTTTTCTGTAATTCTGGTTTCCACCCTCGTTTTTCTTCGGGGCAGGTTGAGCCTTCGGACTGTCCTGGTGTGGATTCTGTGGTGGACAGGTTGCAGCAAATTTGGACTCACGTAGTGGACAATTTGACATTGTCCCAGGAGAAGGCTCAACGTTTCGCTAACCGCCGTCGCTGTGTTGGTCCCCGACTTCGTGTTGGGGATTTGGTTTGGTTGTCTTCTCGTTTTGTTCCTATGAAGGTTTCGTCTCCTAAGTTTAAGCCTCGTTTCATTGGTCCTTATAAGATTTCTGAAATTATTAATCCTGTGTCATTTCTTTTGGACCTTCCAGCTTCTTTCGCCATCCATAATGTGTTCCATAGGTCATTGTTGCGGAGATATGTGGCTCCTATGGTTCCCTCCGTTGATCCTCCTGCCCCGGTGTTGGTTGAGGGGGAGTTGGAGTATGTGGTGGAGAAGATTTTGGATTCTCGTGTTTCGAGACGGAAACTTCAGTACCTAGTCAAGTGGAAAGGTTATGGTCAGGAGGATAATTCCTGGGTGGTTGCCTCTGATGTTCATGCTGCCGATCTTGTTCGTGCCTTTCATTTGGCTCGTCCGGAGCGGCCTGGAGGCTCTGGTGAGGGTTCGGTGACCCCTCCTCAAGGGGGGGGTACTGTTGTGAATTCTGTTCTCGAGCTCCCTCCTGTGGTTATGAATGGTACTTCGGCGAGTTCTGTTCATGGACTCCCTCTGGTGGCTGTGAGTGGAGCTGCTGGTTCGGAGATTCCTTCTCCAGCTGATCTCGTTCAGGTCTTGGCTGGCTGCTCTATTTAACTCCACTCAGATCGTTACTTGATGCCAGCTGACAATGTTCTAGTACTGGTTCAGTTCTCTTGGATCTTTCAGATGACCTGTCTACTTCAGCAAAAGCTAAGTCCCTACTAGCTTATTTGTTACCACTGTGTTTTTGTCCAGCTTGCTATTATGATTTTATCTTGTTAGCTGGAAGCTCTGGGATGCAGAGTGGCACCACCGCGCCATGAGTCGGTGCGGTGGTTTCTTTTGCACACTCTGCGTGGTTTTTTGTTAGTTTTTTATGCTGACCGCAAAGATACCTTTTCTATCCTCAGTCTGTTTAGTAAGTCTGGCCTCCTATGCTGAAATCTATTTCATTCCTGTGTTTGTGACTTCCATCTTAACTCACAGTCAATATATGTGGGGGCTGCCTATTTCTTTGGGGAATTTCTCTGAGGCAAGGTAGGCTGTATTTTCTATCTTTAGGGGTAGTTAGTTCTTAGGCTGTGAAGAGGCGTCTAGGCAGAGTCAGGAACGCTCCACGGCTATTTCTAGTTGTTGTGATAGGATTAGGGGTTGCGGTCAGCAGAGCTCCCACTTCCCAGAGCTCGTCCTGTATTGCTAGTTTGCTCATCTGGTCATTTCTAGTGCTCCTAACCACCAGCCCAACATAACACCGCCCACCTCCTCCCATTGGTTTAAAGCTCCTCTGCTTGATTTCATTGGCTGGGTGCTACAGACAGCAGCTGTGCCTGGTGCGGCCTCTAGGAGAAGTATGTAAATTATCCCCGGCCATGAGCAGGAGCTGGGAGATAGCCTGGGGATAAATGCCTCCCTGCCCCCAGCCCAGCTTACCTTCACTCTTCCTTCTGACTGCCGACTCCTGTCCCTGCTGATGTTTGCATGAAAAGAGCAGTTGAGACCGCGCCTCCTTCTCCTGCTCATGAGCTGCTCCTGTACTGTCACCACATCAAAGGGGCTCCTGCAGAGGGAGCAGCCCACGGCAGGTGGCGGCCCCTCTGGCAAATGCCAGAACTGCCCAATCGCCAGTCCGGCCCTGGTTTAGCCTCAGCAATACAGGACTCTGATTCATTATACTGTGCACATACACACCTGGACAAGCACTTTCTCCCTCCAATAACAAATGTCACAGCAGTGTAATGGCGTCAGTGTGCTGAGCGTGGCAGCGCCTGTCCTTTTATAACCCCTGATGATGTGACACGACAAACAAATCACAGTAATGCCACTATTGCATTACAGTGAAGCGTAGGCAGTCCCCGCCTGCTTATTGGCTGTGTTACAGGCGCTAAACGTGGGCGGGGATTTGAGTTTGAAATTGAGCATCGGCTAGTGCTCGCCGAGTAACGAGCACATCCGAGCACTCAGATACGCGAGTGATGTCCAAGTGTCACTGAGCACTTTCGCTTAACTCTAACCCTAACCAATCTGGCTTGCTGAGCATATTTGGTGGTGACAGTTGTCACCCAAGCCTTTACTCCCAGGAAAAACTTGGAAAGGATCTGCTGAACGCCCAGCTCTTTTGTCTCCATCAATATGAACATTAGAAGCATTATTTACCCCAGTCCTTGTTCGGTTTTCAGATGGAATTCTGTGAGATGCAATTCGATCCTTTGGGTGGTTGTTCCTGCACAAAATGATTGATAGAAATTCATAAGCAAACTCGATGAACAAAAGATGTAGGAAACGAAGCAGTGAGATTGACCTGACATGAACCTCATACCTGTTTACCTGCAAATTCATGTGTATATAAGCAGCTCATCATTAACATACTTGGCAGTATTGGATAATATACCACCAGTCACCCAACACCTGGTAAGAGTGGCATCCCTACTGCAGTGCCAGGGAACACCCCCATAATGGAACCTGTTGGTACCAATCTAGACAAACACAACACTCAGTATTTTACATGTTGATTCAGTTAGAGTCAGACTGGTGGTGTGACCAGATATGATGTTGGCTGGGGTGGTATATGGCTTCTGTTGGTGCTAATGGGGAGGGGTCTCAGTGGTGAATAGCGGCATCCTAAATGCAAGCAGGAGACAAAGGATCATTCAGGCTATCAAACTTCGAGTTTAGGTTTATGATACGCTGCACAGAGGGAACCCGAACAACAGACTATGTTTGAAGACTGCCAGACAATAGCTAGCTATAGAAACCACTGGAAATTTCTGCTATGAGATGTAAACAGTCTCTAAGTACCAGTTTGTAATGCTTACAGCAGATGCCTGGCTAATCATCACGTAACAAATATGTTAATCAGCTGGTTTGTGAAGTCGCAGCTGTAGGTCATAGAAACCACAGAAATTTGCAAAGTTGATTTCAACGTAACATTACAAATCTCCAAATAAAAGTTTATGATGCTAATAGCAAATGATGGGTGAACCATTTTATGATGTCAATGAGGGATGCTGGGCCATTTGTGAGACCCAATGTGGAACACCCTGAAAACTAGACAAGTACGTAGCACATGTTGCATCAATAGTATGTCTACCCCTGCTACTACTGTTTTTGAGTGATCCAGGCTGCTTGGAGGTTGTACATTTTCATTTTACCATAGGCCTTCACACCATAGGGCATGCGTCTGTGAGCTTGAACTTTGTAGATACATATACAGTTTTCTAATGGCAGAGGTGGAGCCAAGAAGAATTATTAAGCCAAGTTTCCTGGAAGCTGATTACTAGAGAGATCTCTAACAAGCCTGTCTGCAAAGGCTATGAGCTCACATCCCCTTCTTGTATTATCTGTGAAGGCAGTACAGCAGGTGTCCATAAATGAATACTGTCTCCAGGAAATATGGTTCCACAACACAGATCTGGGTAGTGGCCTACTGTTAATAGTAGCAGATGGAACCCTGAAAGAGAACCTGTCACCAGGTTTCGCCAATACGAGTAACGGCCATCCCCTTTCAAGGCTGATATACAGCATTCTATAATTCTGTATATAAGCCCCCGATCCGACCTGTAAGAGAAGAAAAATAACTTTTGTTATACTCACATGGGGGGGTGGTCCGAGGGGTGTCGCTTTTCTTGGTACGGCGCCACCCATCTTCTGCCGATGCCGTCCTCCTGCTTGCTTCATGTGGATGACGCGTCTCTGCATCATCCACACAGGCTCCCCAGAATCATGCTCCTGCACAGGTGTACTTATGCTGTATATAAGCCCTGAAAGGGGGTGTTCCTAACTCGTATCGACCAAACCTGGTGACAGGTTCCCTTTAAGTTGGAGAGGCAGTACCAATGAGCCCCCTCCCATCCCTACCCACCTGGTCCATCTCAGTTTCAACTAAATCGTGCATCCACAGGATGAAGGAAGACGGAACCATTTACTCACAGATTTACCATTCAGCCTGTGTGTCTGAGTCTCCGCGTAGAAGACACAATCATATGATGTCAAGAGCAGAGCCTTAGTCTACAGTGTACACAGACTGGAGCATGGCATTGGGGAAATGGGGCTTGATGAGTCAATTTTATTTTTTATTGTATCAGCCAGTACTGTATGGGGGGTTGTGAGGTTGCAAAATGTGTGGGGGTCGGGGGACATCATACTTTCCTGGGAGCACTGTGAGGTCAACATACTGTGAGTGTGGGTGGCTTTATGAGGAAATTCACTTTGGAGGTACATATTTGTGGGGGAGGCATATTTGGGGGCATCATACTATATGAGGGCCATGAAAGGGGTATCGTAGTAGGTGAGAATACTACGGGGCTTCAAAAAGGGCAAATTTATTGTGTAGTGCTGCATTTCATGTCCCTCTCTATAAATATTTTATTTTTGGGGATGCGGGAGTGGAGGCTAAATTAGGACTTTCTATATGTGCCCTGGGACCACGGAGCTTCATAATGTCACATGCCCCAATAACTCCTCTTAATTCTTGCATTAACCAGACTATACAATTATCTCTAATGTTTCTGCTCAGCAAGGGCGTGCACTGTAGAGTGACAGCCCACAGAAAAAGGAGAAAGTACAACCCCTGAGCAGCCTGGATCAATCCAAAAACTGTAATAGCAGGGGAGGACATATCATTGGTACAACTTGTGTTATGCACTTGTCTTCTCTTCAGGGCATCTTCTGATTCCTATCGTTAGCAGTTTAGCTCCTTATCTATGTGGATGTCATTGTGATCGTTAGCACTGCAATAGAGATTACTGTGCTGACTCTGTCCCAGTCTACAAAGTAAAGTTGATGAGTTAGATGGAAAAAATAGTGTGCTCTCTAGTGATCAGTGTGAAAAATGTAATATGTTAGGACTTCTTAGTATTATAAATTAATAACAGAAGGCAGATTTGTCATTTTACGATAATACCTTAGTTTTAATATCATGGCAGGTAAGTGTCTATCAGTTCACAAGAACACGGAAAGCAGGTACAAAACCCATGTAAATTGCCCATTCACTCCTCCGTGAGATTTGCATGTGTTGGTAAACATGTGGACGCGAACACAGACTCTTTTGTTTTTCTCCGGTCCTGATTTTTATGCACATAAAAGCCGATCAAGCGCTGGAGCGTTCAGTTTTATGGTGAAATTTAGGACGTGATTTTAATGTTAGTGGAAAATGCGAGCGCAAATGAAAAATGGCCTCTGACACCGGCTTTATGGAGTGAGATGTAAAGGTCATTACACAGGTTCAATTTACGCACTCACTAGACAAATTCTACACTTACACTTTAAGAGCACAGATGAAATCATATGTGGGAACGACAAACAACGCTGACGGCCGTTCCGAATCCATCTTCTTTCGCAGAGAATTCCTTTAAATGTAACCTGAGCAGTTATCTTCAAATATAATCACCCACTTAAAGGGAACCTGTCACCTTTATTACACCTTAATGGCTCCCAGCTACTTATATACACCCATCTCAGGGTTGACATATATTGCATAGTGCCCTGTGCGGCACTTACTATTGGCCCCATATTGCTATACAGTGCACACATAGCAAATATGGCTATTTAAAGGTGTCGTCATGTGGCTCCTGTTCATTTCTGTGCCGCACTCCCTTTTATTGGACTTTGCCACGCTTTCGTCATGCCCCCTTTTTTCCAGAGGTTCTGCAAATCTCTGGTAGCACCCAGGAGATTGACCAATGCCTCCAGAATTCTGTCAGTTTTTTCCTTTTTCTATCATCATCCTGGATATTTCAAAAGAATTGTATAGCAAGCATAAAAATAAATAATCCTCACCTTTAGCAATCCCCCAAATGTCAGCTGCTGGTCTCTGTATTTGCTGCTTGATCGAGGCGGACACATGCCCGCTGCATCCAATCACTGGCTGCAGCAGTGACTTGTGGATACAGCAATCATGTGTCAACCTGGACTGGGCAGGAAGCACAGAAATAGTCTTTATATTTCCTGATCAGTTTGAACAGATAAACAGATATTTGACCACAGCAGCCAATCAGTAGCTGGAACAGTGACATGTTGTTTACTGCTGCAGCCAGTGATTGGCTGCAGTGGTCATGTGTGTCTGGACTGAGCAGGAAATGCAGAGACAAGTGAGGAACAAAGAAGCACCACCATGGGCAGCTTTTTTTGCCTAAATGTTCACAATTTTCAGATTTTTATTTTGAAAATATTTAGAAAACCCATATCCTTTACACTTCACAATTACTTGCTACTTTGTGTTGGTGTAGTGCAGCGCCCCAGAGCCCTGGTCGTTGCAGTACTGTTGCTCCGCCGCTAAGGGGGGCTATGGTACATCTGATGGCACTGAAGGAGTTCATCTGACCAGGTATCACAGACACCAATACATTTCACAGTCTGGCCTCCAGGGGGAGCTAAGGGTTCTATTTATTAGGCCACTCCTCACAATCTGGTAAAACTGGGGGTTAGGCAGGAAGTTAGAGAGAAAGCTGACTGGGTTGGAACCAGGCAACACCTTGTGGCAGAGGGTGTTGTAGGGGAAGATTCAGAGGGGTCCCTGTCAGGGGTGGGATCCTGACAGAGGCCTAGCAACCAGAGAGAACGTTACGGGACCGCGCCTGCACGATATAGCGGCGGTACCCAAAAAAAGGACAAGAAGCGAGGTATATTGTGCTGAGTGAGAAACGAGATCAATGCAACAAGGAGAATACCAGTAGGAGTCGTGCTGTAAGACGAGGCAACATCCTATTGAGGCGCATAACCGGTGGCCGGAACACCGAGGAAGTATAGAGCTCCAAGCCAAACTTCAAACCTACGGCAGGACAGTCAGTTACAGGCGGGCTGTCTCACCCAGACCCAGGAAGACACAGGGGGGTAACAACAGGAGTGGGGCAACGCTGGAGTCCCGGAAGAGCTCCGAGCCTCCCCGTCATACGGGTGCGTCCTAACCGTAAGATCAGGGGGACGTAGAGGGAGAACATCAGAATCGAGTTGTGAGGGAACACGAGAAACAGACACAACAGTTGTGGGTACTATCCCGTAAGCACAGCAGGGGAGGACCACAACACACAAGCGCAGGAAGGTAGGCACAGATTTCCACCTGCAAAGGGAACTCTGGAGGTGCCATCGGACCGGCCGGACTTGCGCAGCCTGGTTAACCGTATTCCGGACTGAGGACCCTGAAGCCTTCAGTAAAGAGGTAAAGAGACTGCAACCTGGTGTCCTCGTTATTTACCGCGACCGGCACTTCACCGCACCATAACATCATCATCTTACCACCACCTTTCATTGTGCACCCCTCAGCAGGGTCATGGACCGGGTCTAGCCACCGTGACAACCCCAGAGCAGAGACTCAGAGGCCCGGTACCGGGTACCCCTCGGCCCTGCGACAGTGGGGGCGCGGCAGTAGCACATAACATCCCAATAAAACACATTTAAGTTTGTATGTGTATTGTGAAAATATGTGGAAAAGTTCTCAGGGTATGAACACTTTTTCAAGGGACTGTATATATATATATGTAGTGTTTTTTCCCCAGAAATCAATAGTTCACGTGAAAATAAGAAGTTTTATATTATATCTTAGCAGAGAAATCCGATTCTTTCTCCTCCTGGACTGACCTTTTGTTCTCAAAATTCTTAATTCACAGGAAAATGTGTCTTCTGTGAATACAGACTTTCCCATTACAGAGATAGGAGATGACAGTTGGTGCTTATGAAGTTCCATGGTGACGGTAAGGGTATGTGCACACGTTCAGGATTGTTCGCATTTTTTTCGCGATAAAAATGCATAAAAAACGTATACATTATACATCCTATCATTTAGAATGCTTTCCGCAATTTTTGTGCACATGATGCATTTTTTACCGTAAAAAAAAGCAGCATGTTCATTAATTTTGCGGATTTTTCATGTTTTTCCTGCTATTTAATGCATTGGAAAAAAGCACGCAAAAAGCGCAAAAAAAATGCATGCAGATTTCTGACAGAAATGTCCGGTTTTTCTCAGGAAATGTCTGCAAGAAATCCTGAACGTGTGCACATACCCTAAGGCCGGAGTCACACTAGAGAGGAATACGGATGAGTGCTATGCAAGAAAAAAATCGCATAGCACTTGGACCAATGTTAATCTATGGGGCAGCTCCCATCATCCGTTTTTTTCTCGGCCGTATTATATGTGCGAGTGAAATCGAGAGACTCGCCAATGAAAGTCTATGGGTGTGAGAAAAACTCGCACACCACACGGACCATCAACGAGAAATACGCTCCGGTGTCCTTTGAAAAGCCGGCAATTCAGTGCAGTGTACAGTAAAATCACACTGACAGGTTACAATAGAATGGAAATATACACATAGTATAGGTGTATATATATATATATATATATCAGTGACACACATATAGATCTTTATATTTCATAGAGAGATAGATAGCAGAATAGCCAATAATTCATTTGTCGGCTTCTGTGAAATAATTGCAGAAGCCGACAGGATAGGAGACATGGTTTACATACAGTAAACCATTGCAGAACAGTTAGAATTATAGATGTCGGTGTATAATACTGTTAGTACAATTTGTGTGTAAAATTTGGGACCTGTATGCATTTGATAAAAGAATGTATTCACGGAAAAAACTGGCGTGGGCTCCCGCGCAATTTTCTGCACCAGAGAGGGAAAGTCAGTGACTGAGGACAGATATTAATAGCCAAGAGCAGGACCATGGCTATTGCCCCCCCCCCCCCGGCTAAAAACATCTGCCCCAGCCACCCCCAGAAAAGGCACATCTGTAAGATGCACCAATCCTGGCACTAGAGGTACCTTCACACGAAGCGACGCTGCAGCGTCGCTGTTTGGTCGCTGGAGAGCTGTCACACAGACCGCTCTCCAGCGACCAACGATGCCGAGGTCCCCGGGTAACCAGGGTAAACATCGGGTTGCTAAGCGCAGGGCCACGCTTAGTAACCCGATGTTTACCCTGGTTACCAGCGTAAAAGTAAAAATAACAAACAGTACATGCTCACCTGCGCGTCCCCCGGCGTCCGCTTCCTGTACTGTGTGAGCGCCGGCCCTAACAGCAGAGCGGTGACGTCACCGCTGTGCTTTTACTTTCACTTTAGGGCCGGCGCTCAGTCAGAGCAGGAAGCGGACGGCAGGGGATGCACAGGTGAGCATGTACTGTTTGTTTTTTTTAGTTTTACACTGGTAACCAGGGTAAACATCAGGTTACTAAGCGCGGCCCTGCGCTTAGTAACCCGATATTTACCCTGGTTACCAGCTTAAAACATCGCTGGTATCGTTGCTTTTGGTGTCAAACCTGACGATAAACGCCGATCTGACGACCAAATAAAGTTCTGAACTTTAACCAACGACCAGCGATATCACAGCAGGATCTAGATCGCTGCTGCGTGTCAAACACAACGATATCGCTATCCAGGACGCTGCAACGTCACGGATCGCTATCGTTATCGTTGTAAAGTCGTTTCGTGTGAAGGTACCTTTAGCCTCTCTCTTCCCATTGCCCTGTAGCGGTGGCATATGGGGTAATAAGGGGTTAATGTCGTAGTGTCCAGAGACTGGATTCACTACCAGGAGACAAGCCAGTACACCAGGAGATGTGGAGGGGCCGTAGGAGGGCAACAACCCAGCAGCAGGACCGCTACCTCAGCCTTTGTGAAAGGAGGAACAGGGGGAGCACTGTCAGAGCCATGCAAAATGACCTCCAGCAGGGTACAAATGTGCATGTGTCTGCACAAACAGTTAGAAACCGACTCCATGAGGATAGTCTGAGTGCCGGATGTCCACAGATTGGGGTTGTGCATTGCTCACAGCCCAACACCGTGCAGGATGATTGGCATTTGCCACAGAACACCAGGATTGGCAAATTCGCCACTGGCTCCCTGTGCTCTTCACAGATGAAAGCAGGTTCACACTGAGCACATGTGACAGACGGGACAGAGTCTGGAGACGCCGTGGAGAGCGATCTGCTGCCTGCAACATCCTTTAGCATGACCGGTTTGGCAGTGGGTCAGTAATGGTGTGGGGTGGCATTTCTTTGGAGGGCCACACAGCCCTCCATGTGCTCGCCAGAGGTA